>NC_084898.1:5553000-6172000 GCF_958979055.1 Alnus glutinosa | reverse complement strand
GTCCGGACACGCGAAAGCCTTATATGGAAATTACTTGCAGCGGACATGCGACCGTCTGGACAACAATGCTTCACCGTCCGGACACGGCTCTCAAACATGAAAGATTTTCAGCGAAAATCTCAAAAATTCTGGTCGCACAGTTGTCTGTCCGGACGGCTCAGGTTCACCGTTTGGACAACGTCCGTACATAGTATTGTAGTCGCCCATTTGAACCCTCAGCCTATAAATATAGGCCCCTGGGCATTGAAAACTGCAAGAATTCGGTATTGAATTCATTCAGAGCTTAGAGAGTTATTTTGTTAAGTTATCGGAGCCGACTTGTTCTCTTTCAAGCCATTGCAAGTGTACTGTTGCTGCGCTACAACTGAAGTCTATCTTAGGGGACGATCCTAAGGTAAATGATTCCATTGAAGACCCCTTCAGGTAGGATACCTGGTTGGGAAGCGTTCGTGTTGGGTTACACGTTAGAGAGCAAGGTACGACCACTGCATCAGGGGGTATGTGAGTGTTACTACTTTGTAGAGCTTTGTCTTCTGAATAGTGGATATCTTGAGTTTGGCTGCCCGGAGTGGTTTTTTCTCATATTGAGTTTCCACTTAGTTAACAAAAATCCTTGTGTCATTTATTTTCCTCATTGTTATTTTTGTTGACACTTTGTGCACACACTTGCCTTTTACTTTTAGAAGTCAATTTCCGTTTTTCAATTGGTATCAAAGCTTGGTATACTATGGTTAGATTCATTTATTGAGTGTTATTTTTGACTTATATCATGTCTAAATTGAGTATGGATAAAGTTGCTTCTATTTCTCATGATATGTCTGTTCATAGAACCATGTTCATTAAGCCTATCATGTCTCATAATCATACTCAATCTATTTGTGGGGATAAAGGGGCAAATCAATCTATACCTACATGTCATATTCGCCCAAATTGTTTCCAGATTAGGTCTCAAAATCCTTGGAACAAAACTCTTGTCCCTAGAAAAGATGAACCAGGATTTGAAGAACAAGTTAAAATGTTAAGTGATCAAGTTAAACTCATTAGTGAGAAGTTAGTATGCCTCACCCCTAATGAGCAAACATCTGTCTTGGTAAATGATCGCTTCCAAACAAGTCTGGGTCAAAAAGGAAGATAATCTGTGTTTAGTTTCTCATACTACACTAAAAATTCTTGATACTTGCTTGTGGTATTTGGATGGTGGCTGTTCTAAACACATGACATGTGACAAAACCTTACTAAAAGAAGTCCAGATGGGCAAAGGTGGACGGATCACCTATGGAGATGGGAGCCAATTTAAAGTCATTGGAAAAGGGGCTTAAGGCAAATCTCCTCAGCATCAGCCAATTTTGTGACAATGATTTGGTGGTGCAATTCTCCAAGAAGGAATGTAATATTTGACAGCAGTGACAAAATGGCTTATGGGGGTGAAAGAACTGCTGAGAACTGCTATAGTCTTCCTGGTCTCACTACAGATCCTTAGATCTTCTGCAATAAAGCAACCATAGATGACAGTGAGCTGTGGCATTGGAGGTTAGGGCATCTGAATTTCTCCGATATATTAAAAATTGCAAGCAAAGACATTGTTAAAGTACTACCCAAAATGGAGAGGACTGGGAAAGGAATCTGTGGTTCTTGCCAATTGGGGAAACAAACTCGAGCAGCCCATAAGAAGACCTCAGGTATTCAAACTTCTAGAAATTTAGAATTGCTGCACATGGATCTCATGGTCCCACTAGAACTACTAGTCTAGGTGGGAAAAGATATATTCTGGTTATTGGGTTTTTCCTCTTCGGGAAAAATCTGATGTTTTTTATGTAGCTCAGCATTTATTCAAGAAGATTCAGGTTGAGCAGAACTGCCAGATTATGAGAATCTGCAGTGATCATGGAAGAGAGTTCGAAAATTCCAAGTTCGAAGAATTCTGTCTCTCTTACGGAATCAAGCAGGAATTTTCTTCACCTATTACTCCTCAGCAAAATGGAGTTGTTGAAAGAAAGAACATGGTTATTCAGGAGATGGCTCGTGTAATGATCCACTTAAGGAATCTTGCTCAACATTTCTGGGGAGAAGCAGTAAACACTGCATGCCATATTATCAACAGATAGACCTGAGGCCTGAAACAACCAAGACCTCCTATGAAATTTGGGGTGGTAAAAAATCCACGGTAAAGTACTTCAAAACTTTTGGAAGCAAATGCTATATCCTTCGTGACAGGGAGAATCTTGAGAAATTTGATTCCAAGAGTGACGAAGGTATATTCTTGGGGTACTCCACAAACAGTCGTGCCTACAGGGTCTTCAATAAAAGAACAAAGACTGTGATGGAATCTATAAACGTGGTTATTGATGATGAAGAAGTTGAGAGACCAAGCAGCAAAGAAGAAAATCAGCTCGATTCAGTTGATCTAGCTTCAACTGATATTATTAAGTCTTCCTCGAACATGTCTCCAGATGAATCTCCTTCTTCTCCCACTTCGGATACCACTCCCACTACTTCCGAAGATGAGGATACCTCTGCTAATCAGCCTAAGCGATCATGGGTGAAGCACAATCATCCTCCTCAGCAGCTTATTGGGACCATAGATGAAGGGCGTAGGCCAAGAAGCAGAATCATTCAGCCTAACAGTGAAGTAGCTAATCAAGTCTCCTACAGCTGCTACCTTGCTCAGACAGAACCCAAGAAAGTTGATGAAGCCCTTCAAGATGAAGGTTGGGTGTCTGCAATGCATGATGAGCTCCATCAATTCACCAGAAATGATGTCTGGACCTTGGTTCCCCGTCCTGCCGAGCAGAATATCATTGGTACCAAGTGGATTTTCAAGAATAAAACAGACGAGCATGGTACTGTAATTCGGAATAAAGCCCGTCTTGTTGCACAAGGATATACTCAGATAAAGGGAGTAGACTTTGACGAAACATTTGCCTCAGTTGCCAGGTTAGAATCCATCAGAATTCTTCTCTCTATTGCTTGTCATCTTGGTTTCAAACTATATCAGATGGATGTAAAAAGTGCATTTCTAAACGGTGTTATTCAAGAAGAAGTCTATGTAGAACAGCCGAAGGGTTTTCAAGATCCTCATTATCCCTATCATGTGTACAAGCTGAAGAAGGCAATTATATGGGCTTAAGTAGGCTCCTCGGGCATGGTATGAGCATCTCACCACTTATCTTCTGGCTAAGGGGTTTACAAGGGGACAAGCTGATCGAACCTTGTTTATCAGGAAACAAGGTACTCACAAACTCATTGCTCAAATTTATGTTGATGACATCATTTTTGGAGCTACCTTAGACTCTCTTGCCCATGAGTTCTCTCAAGAAATGAAGCAGGAATTTGAGATGAGCATGATTGGTGAGCTGAAGGCATCTTCATCTCTCAGTCCAAGTATGCTAAAGATCTGGTCAAACGTTTTGGTTTGGATGGAAAGAGTTGTGCCCGCACTCCCATGAGCACCAGTGTCAAGATTAGCAGTGATCTTGCAGGAAAATCTGTTGATCCATCCCTTTACAGAAGTATGATAGGGAGTCTTCTGTATCTTACAACCAGCCGACCAGACATTGCATTCAGTGTGGGAGTTTGTGCTCGCTTTCAAGCAAATCCGAAGGAATCTCATCTCATTGCAGTCAAGCGTATCATCAGGTATGTCAATGATACCCTTCTCTATGGCATTTGGTATTCTAGAGAAACAAATCTTGTTGTTGCAGGATACTCTGATGCAGACTGGGTTGGAAATGCTGATGATAGAAAGAGCACTTTGGGAGGATGTTTCTATGTGGGGAACAATCTTGTAGCATGGATGAGCAAGAAACAAGCCTCTATATCTCTCTACTGCTGAGGCTGAGTATATTGCTGCGGGTAGCTGTTGCACCCAATTACTGTGGATGAAGACACTGCTAGGCAACTATGGATTCTCTCAAGATACTATGATTATCAACTGTGATAATACTAGTGCTATCAATATCTCCAAGAATCCTGTTCAGCACTCTCGGACCAAGCACATCGACATCTTACATGATCTTGTGGAATCAGAGGTAGTTTCTCTCTCGTTCATCCCCACTAAAAACCAATTGGCTGACATTGTTACCAAACCTCTAGATGGTAGTAGGTTTGAGTCCCTTTCGAAAAGCCATTGGTGTTTGTGCCATGTCCTAGACATGCGCTTCCATGTTAGGATTTTTGTCTTATCCTTTAATTGCATGATGTTGTTTTTGTAAAAAAAAAAAAAAAAAAAAAACTTTGGGAGTTGTGTAACAGGTTGGTCCCTTCTAAGGTATGTCAACTATCTCATGTATTTTACTTGGGTTATTAGTTCATTATACATTAATGATTCTTACATATGGTTGAGAAAATAAGTCTGACATATATGCAAAGTTTTCTTGCTCACCTGTAATGATTGATAGCTTCTTTCCTCATAAGATGAAAATGTGCACTATCAAAGACTCTCCCCTAAAGGTACATATTTCCTTCTCTGACTTTATGTTTCTAGACTTTTTGGATAAGAGAAGAGGTCTTTGATAAGATGGCCAAATTGACCACATGCTAGTTGAACCTAGAACCTAAAAACTCAAGATTGCAGCATCATAAGAATCAAGCAGTAAATCATATGAATTCTGTGCTTTAATTATGTGCTGATCTTGCTATATGCCTTGCCCTCTACGTGCAAGTAAAACATTTACTTTGTCCTTCATGGTACAAGTAAAACATTTAGGTGCTGCATCTTAGGGGGAGTGTATCAGATGAGGGTGACTAGGCCCTAGTAAGTTATAAGATTTCACTTTTGACTTATCTGTCTTTGATTTTCTCTCTTGTCTAGGAAATCTGGTTGCTATTTGTCAAAATATTGAAAGTCATACCTTATGGGCAAAGTCTTCACACACCCACACATTGCACAAGCTGAGAACGCTATTCTCATTACTCTGTTTGCAGGGGAATCTTTGCCTATCTTATCCTTCTCTATCAACTATATGTTTGCATAATTTTGACATGCTTTGTGACTATTTTCTCAAGACAGGGATACATGCGTGTGCTATTATACTTATGAAGGACCTAACCATGCTGCTTTTCTTTCTGCAATTCAGCTTGATGTTTTCTTATTTCGTCCTTTCTTTTTGTTTACATTGGTCCTTCTGAGACCGTTAGGGGGAGTAATTTTTATTGCAGTGTGTTGTAATTTTTATTACTCTATTTTACCCTTTGTCCCTTTGTGACAAAAAATGGGGAGTAATTTTTATTTTTGGACCAGGAATGTATTTCCAAACCGGTCAAGTGATTTTTGTCCCATAATGGCCAAATGAGGAGTTTGTTAGTTTGTGATTGGCCTCATTCTGTTTTAGACAAAATCACTTGTATGTAAAGATGCTCTTCACAGGGATTCCATTATTCAGAAGTATTTCAGAGATTCTGCACTGTTACAAGTTAGAAGAATCGGTTCCCTGTCAGCCGTCCAGACGACTGTGCCATCCCGTCTGGACTCCCATCTGTCCATTGTTCCATCCGTTCGAACGATGTGTCATACCGTCCGGACGCCAGACAGATCAAGTATCATCCATCAGGACAACGTGTTATTTCCGTCCGGACCCTTCACTGCATCAACAAGCTTTTGTTCTAGTTTTCATTCGTTCGGACGTATTAGCAGCCTGTCCGGACGCCTCTCAGTATTCGACCAAGCTTTAGATGCTTTCCATGTTCAGTTATGGGAAGATTGATGCAACCGTCCGGACGACGTGGATCCCATCCGGACGCGCTTCTCCTTAAGACAAGAATCGCAATTCAAATTCAACCGTCCGGACGCCAGTCTGCCATCGTCCGGACGTGCGTTCAACAGATATGGAAATTGCGGATTAGACTTCAACCGTCCGGACGCCTACCTTTCATGGTCTGGACGCGCGTACAGTAAATATGGAAATTGCGTGTTGAAGATTAACCGTCCGGATGGCCATCCCCCTTGGTCTGGACGCGCGAAAGCCTTATATGGAAATTACTTGCAGCGGACATGCGACCGTCCGGACGACAGTGCCTCACTGTCCGGACGCGGCTCTCAAACAGGAAATATTTTCAGCGAAAAATCTCAGAAATTCTAGTTGCACAGTTGTCTGTCCGGACGGCTCAGGCTCACCGTCCGGACGGTGTCCGTACATATTACTGCAGTCGCCCATTTGAACCATCAGCCTATAAATAGAGGCCCCTGGGCATTGAGAACTGCAAGAATTCGGTATTGAATTCCTTCAGAGCTTAGAGAGTTATTTTGTGAAGTTATTGGAGCTGACTTGTTCTCTCTCAAGCCATTGCAAGTGTGCTGTTGTTGCGCTACAACTGAAGTCTATCTTAAGGGACGGCCCTAAGGTAAAAGATTCCATTGAAGACCCCTTCAGGTAGGATACCTGGTTGGGAAGCGTTCGTGTTGGGTTACACGTTAAAGAGCAAGGTACGACCACTGCATCAGGGGTATGTGAGTGTTACTGCTTTGTATCTAGCTTTGTCTTCTGAATAATGGATATCCTGGGTTTGGCTGCCTCGGAGTGGTTTTTTTCATATTAAGTTTCCACTTCGTTAACAAAAATCCTTGTGTCATTTATTTTCTGCATTGTTATTTTTGTTGACACTTTGTGCACACACTTGCCTTTTACTTTTAGAAGTCAATTTCCGTTTTTCAATTACTAGGACTAGCTTTAATTTCTTTACAAGTATTTATCTTTTATAAATACATAAGTTTCCAATGAATAATCACACAATTGAATATATATCAAATCAGAGAATTTTCTCAGACACTCTGAGGAGTTTTATTGTTCTTAAGCCTGCAGGCTTCTTTTTATCTTTTACTTAAAAGACGTAGGCGCTTCTAATTTTTGTTACCAAGTCTTCCACTACGTGATTCGAGCCTAGTACAATGGAAAGCTCCTTCAGATATCTCAGAGCTTTGGCTTTCCAGTGCCAGTATTTTTTTCAAAGCTTTCCATACTCCTCCTCAGACTCCTTGAGCATAAGAGAGTGGTGGCTGGAGCACCTTCAACTCGAGGTGGTGGGGGATCCTCGGTAGTCGGTTGTCCTACTTCCTCCTGCCACGAAGAAAGGTTTACTTCCTAGTGCTCCGCGGGAATTCCCTTGGTTTGTGGCGTTGCGCTTTCCTCCCTAGAAGGGAACCCCATTACTAGGAGAGGCTAAAAAATGTGACCACCCGAGCTGGGGGCGGGTCAAGAAACGATCGGAGCAGTGGGTGCCATATCACTCATCAGTAGGGCTGTCTTCTTAGATAGAACCTTCCTTGTCGGCAACATTTTTGCAGGAACAACTTGGGGGAATTGTGTTACGAAGGCTCAGTGGCCTTGCCCTTATTGCGCTTCTTTGGTTTCCCCCATGGGTCTAAGTGACCTTTGTCCTCGAGGATGTTGTAGCCAAACCTTTCTCGGATCGCAATGTCAGTAACAATTGTGGTGAAGTCCATTTCTCCACATTCTCAAGGAGCAGCGATTTGTGGTGCGGCGCTTTCCTCCCAAGAAGGGAACCCCACTACTGGGAGAGGCTAGAAAATGTGACCACCGGAGTCGAGGGCGGGTTAAGAAACGGTTGGAGCAGTGGGAGCCATATCATTCGTCACTAGGGCTGTCTTTTTAGACAAAACCTTCATTGCCCGCACCATTTTTTTAGGAACAGCTTGGGGGAATTGTGTTGCGAAGACTCAATGGCCTTGCCCTTATTGCGCTTCTTTGGTGTTTCCCTCTTGGGTCCAAGTGACCTTTGTCCTCGAGGATGTTGTAGCCAAACCTTTCTCAAAGCGCAACGTCGGTAACAATTGCGTCGAAGTCCATTTCTCCACATTCTCGGGGAGCATGGAGTACCTGAGCATTGCCTTGATCCCTTTCTTCTACTCTTGGGTCAAGTCAAGAAATTCCTCCACCACAAAGAAAAACCATGAGAGTCAAATAATTGAAGACGATTGGAACTACAAGATAAATGTTGAGTACTTACAATCCTTCTTTAACTGGCCCCATTCTCGAGACACTCTCTTGTCTTCTGGTATATCCCTAGGAGAAGACTCCCAAGCGCGCGAGACAAAGAAGAACTTCAAAAATTAATTCTTATTGTTGGAGTAGCTTTGCTTGAGCGATGAACTGGTTCTTCGACTGGATCGTGAACGCCAGAGTCCTATCCTTGTAAAAAATCGGTCATATTAAATGGCAAAGAATTCCAAGAGATGGTTCCTGGGAAGGACGTCAACTACTGAAGATACGTGGCAAGGAAAATACCTCAACTCATTGGGCATTACCTGGAATGAAGCTAGTCGGAAACAACAAAGTAATTCCTTAAAAAATCTAGGAATGGGAAGCGCACACTAGCAAGGAGCATCCTTTTATGGATGCGTTTGTCTGTAAAATCGGGAATTGGGATGGCTTTAGAGTTTAGGTCGGAAAAGTGAATAAGTATCGACAATGGGATGTCGAAGTTGTGCCAGAGGATCACCTCATCCGCCATCGTAAAGATGGACCGAAGTCTGTGTGAATAGTCCAGGTACTACTGGACCTCATGAACGACGGGAGCTTCGTCGGGGTTTTGGATCGTCTCATTGGCAGAAACTCCACCCAAATTCTAGTCCTCAATGCTGGGATAAACAACGGCAAATTGGACCTCTTCGCCATGAGTTAGAGAGGAGGGTAAGCCGGTACGCCACTAGAAAGCTGGTTGCCGGAGATGGAAGGGTTAGTATAAGAAGGCATTCTTGAGGAAAAGGATGAAGTTGCAAAGACTAATAAAAGTTTGGGGAAAATAAGGAAAGAATAAAGAGAACCAGAGAGAGAGAGAGAGAGAGCTGGGGGTTATTAGTAAGGAAAACACTCGGGAAAGCCAATTAGTGCAATAACTCAGATGCGACTTGATATGGAGAGTTGCACACAAGATGTTCCGTGTTTATCAGTGTTAAAGCATATAAATCCTAAGTGATATCTATCACAGTTTTGTAGTTATCAAAGTAATTTTAGAGTTTATATTTAACTGTAATTCTATATCTCGGTTGTATATCTGATCAGTTATCATAGCTATAGAGTTTCATTAGGATAGTATCTTAGTGTTCTATTAGGTTACTATTACCTTGACAGCAACGCATGTAGAGTTAGTCTCCTATAAGGACTATGTTTGTATTTCCTATATATATGAATATAAACCACATTCAGTGGTAAGGAACAAAAGAGGAACATTTACACAGAAATCGTTATAGTTCTATTATGGTATCAGAGCTATTTTATTGACTAACGTCGTATAGCTCCATTAATTTTTTTTTTTTTTTTTTCTTTCCTTCTTCTTTTGCTGCGATGTCGACCTCTGAACCCACTTCGCCTACTAAGGGTTCCAACCCACCACCGTCTGCTCCTGTTCTCCTCACGGTTCCTCACATGAATCCGTCGCTGCACGTTAAGCTCACCAAATCCAACTTCATCTCCTGGAAAACTCAGGTTGATGCCTATCTCCGAGGCCAAGACGCCCATGGTTTTGTCAATGGATCCTCTGTTTCACCTCCGCAGACTATTCCGAATCCCATCACTACTGATGGTGCTCCTGTTTCCATCTTGAATCCCGACTATGTCATCTGGTACCAGCGGGATCAACTTATTCTGAGTGTGCTGATTTCCAATCTTTCCGAACCCCTAGTCTCCCACGCAGTTGGGTGTGCTACGTCTCGTGCTCTGTGGATGTCCTTGGAGAAGATGTTCACCTCCCAATCACGAGCTCAGATGATGCAAGTTCATTACCAGCTTGCTACATCCAAGAAAGGTACCTCTTCTGTTACCGATTATTTCCAGAAGATGAAACTTTTGAGTGACACCATGGCTGCTATTGGTCAGCCTTTGAATGACTTTGAAACTGTGTCCTATATTCTTGCTGGGTTGGGATCCGAATATGATCCTTTTGTCACCTCTATTACCACCCGTGTGGATCCTCTTTCTCTTGAGGAAATCTATGGTCATCTATTGGCCTATGAACTTCGGCTGGAACAGCATCTACCCACTACAGACAGTGTTCAGCCTTCTGCAAACTTTACCTCTCGATCTCAGGATGGTCGTGGTCGAGGTTTCCGTGGCCGTGGAAACAACTATCGTGGTGGAAATCGAGGACGTAATGTGGTAAGGAACAAAAGAGGAACATTTACACAGAAATCGTTATAGTTCTATTAATCAGTTAAAAAGGATGATGGGAGAACCACCAGAGTGTGGAAACGTGCCTTGGACATGCCGACGTGCAGGACATTTCTAGGAAGTACAACAAAAGGACCGGAGAAACCGTTGGGACTAAGACACCTGTCGAGGAGTAGTCACACGATCTGCATTATCAGGAAGTACAACGGACGGAATGCCGAGACACCGACATGTAGGTATGGAGATAGCACATTGATGGGCAACAGACATAATTTTTAAATGATTTGTCAAAAGGTGTGCTAGGGGACCTAACCAGAGAAGGACATGTGCTAGGAGGTGCTCTGGTGTTAGATAGTCCTGAGAACTGTAGGAGGCAGACAAAATATGGATAGGCATGTGGCATCAATTGTTGGGATCAAGGAACCTATTGGTTGCGGCATTTATAAAGGTTGTCATGATTAGCGCAGCGGTAATGATTGAAACCTCCAGTTGATCAAGCCGAGGCAACCGAGATTCAAAGGCTAAGGGGTGTCCAAGCCTCGGGTGAATTAAAAGGTAACTGTTAGGAAAAATCCAATTCAGCTTGGCCTGTCAAGATGACTATGGGCCATCGAACCTACATTATCCCAATGAGTAGTAGGCCTTGAGCCCCTATAGAACAAGCGCCAGGATTAGCTATCCCCGAAAATTGTTGCTCCTGGAATGGGTGATCATGCGATGTGTCCAAGTGTAGCTTTCGAGATGAACTTGTCCCAAGCATGGAGTTTGACTCCCTTGAAGTCCCAGGAAGTGGTTGCCTTGGGAACCGACACAACCATCCGGGAGTGGTTAAGATTGTGATCACAGGAGATCCGAGACTCTTAAGGAATTCATGGCTCGGTTCAACTTGGAAAAGATGGCGGTTGAAGATGCCACCGATAACATGATTTTTGCAACTCTTTACCAGGGCCTTTCACCAGAGGTATCGCTGAAGAAGAAGTTGGCCCGGAAGCAACCGAGTACCTTGCAAGGCTTATGGATAAGGTGGAGGAATTTATCAATCACGAAGAAACTTTGAAGGTAATAATTAACTCGAGGCAACCCTAGGACTAGGAGGGGCCCCTGGAGAAGAAGAGAAAGCAGTTCAAAAAGGTGGACATACAAGATTCAAAGGCGGTAAAGAAGTTCCAAGACTACAACTTCGTGCCTCTCAACACCAGGGTATTAGAAGTGCTAAGGGAAATAAACAAGACTCGGAGTTTCGTCGACCTCCAAAGATACTAAGTTATCATCATCCCATAACAAAGATAAGTACTGCAATTTCCATGGGGCAGCAAGTCACCATACTGAGGTTACTAATCGAGCAATTCATAAAAATTGAAAAATTGATCCAGTTTTCAGGGGAACAGAGGAATCAACCAGGAAATGACGGGAACAACCGGCCTCAAAATCACCAAGACTACCAAACTTAAGACCACCAACCTCGGGACTACCAACACAGGGAGTATCTGTAATGTCCGGGAAATTATTTTATAATTAAAGTATAAATTTGAGTAAATAATTAATTAAACTTAATTAGGTGCATTTAAAATGCAAGAGAAAATTTTTAAAGACTAAAGTTTATAAAATGAGTTTATCTGGATTAAATAAAAATAAGTCTATTTAGTGGGGTAAAATAAAATAGAGTGTTTTATTTTTAATCTATGGGTTTGTAAATAGTGGCCATGAAAAGAAAATACAAGTGATATTTTTAAGTCCAAATAAAATAGGAAATAATAGAAATCAAATTAGAAAAGAAAAATAATATTTAAAAGAAATTAATGAATATAATAAAATAAAAAAAAAAGAAATAGAAAAGAAACATATATTAGAAAAGAAATTAAGAAATATAAAATAAATAAATAAATAAATAAATAAATAAATAAATATATATATATATATATATATATATATATATATATATATATATATATATATATATATATAGTGGGGCGACCTGCGCCCCACTTTGAAAGAAAAAAAGGTGAAGGGCCATGTGGCCCTTCACGTGATAAAAGAAGGAAGGGCCATCTGGCCCTTTCCAATGCAGAAAAAAACAAAAGTAATAATAAGAGGCAATGCCTCTTTTTCTCTCAGAACCGAGAGAAAGAAAGAAGAGAAAGAAAATATGGGGAAACTTTTCTCATTTTTGCGATCCACGAAAATCCAACGGTTCGATCTTCGATCCGTCTTCGGAAACGCGATCTACGCGTAAGGATCTACATTTTCACCGATCGTTTTGAGGTAAAACACAAAACTCATGATTTCGTAATTTTGGGGTTAAAATATTGAAATGTGAGTTTAATCTAGTATTTTCTTTAGGTAATGGGTTACTTGGAACTTGCTTAAGACTACCCAGACCATGGATTTTGGTTTGGTGAATTTTGGTAAGTTTCCTTAAACCCTAACTTTTGGGTTATGTATTTTAATTGCGATTTCTTATGTCTAAGCCTAAGTAAATCTTATGGGTTAGTGTTATTAGTGTTTAAATAGCAATATTATGTTATGGGTTAGTAAAATAAATTATGGTTTAAGTTTGGAAACCTTAATTTGATGGGTTAAATTAATTTGGGGTTTTTAAGTTATTAAAATCTAGATGATTAAATTATGCTAACAAGTTAGTAATTGATGTAAAAAGATTAGTGAACATAATATTAGAGTTAATGATATTAAGAAAATATTAGTGAGGAATTATTTAGAGATTAGTGAATATAATTTTAGGGCTAATATTATTATAAAAGTATTAGTGAAAGTAATTTACGGGTTTGTAAAATTAATTACGGATTAGTAAGTAATATTATGAGTAGATAATTAAATGGTAATTTTAATATTTAACCATTAGTAAATACTTTGGGTTAGTATTGTTTGAGTTATAGTTAGTGTATAGGATTTATGGGTAGATGTTTGGAACCCTTAAAATATTATGGGTTTTCCATGAGTTAGCTCTTGAGCAATTTAGGAGCTAAATGTGAGTCCAATATTAGGAGTTGTCAATAATGTGCAATGTATTGTTTTTACAGTAATGCATTGTATGGGGGTGTCTAAGAGACCTAGTGCTTAATATCCGCGCAGCCAAGGTGAGTATTCTACTCACTGAGAAGTATTATTTTCATATATGATGAATTGCAAAATATATATTGTTTTACAAATCTGAACCAACTGTATGTTGATTATGATATGTTTTGGATGATTTGAGTACTTTTGAGTATATTGAAATTATGATGATGTTTTGAAGTATGAATATGATATGTGATTTTAGAGTGAGTATAAATTGGAGATTTAAGTTATGCAAATTGTCTAAGAAATGATATGCTGGACTATTTATGTTTGATGAAGAAAGCATGTGTTAAAGTCATGATTATGAAATTAAATGTATAGTATTTGAGCACGAGCATTCAGCATGGCACTAAAAGACCAGGGTTCAATTCCCGGGCATACGTACGACACGCACACACTAGCACTAAAAGACCAGGGTTCAATTCCCGGGCATACGTACGACACGCACACACTAGCACTAAAAGACCAGGGTTCAATTCCCGGGCATACGTACGACATGCACACACTAGCACTAAAAGACCAGGGTTCAATTCCCGGGCATACGATAAGAATAAGACCGGGGTTCAATTCCCTTAGGCAAACGTACGACATGCATGCACATCATTTGTTTCATGATAATTGAATTGTTTTCATGTTTTTGATATATATGGTAGTTTTACTAGACGTATTAATATGCATAAGAGTCTCAATGGAAAGGAACTTATGTATATTTCTATCGGATGGTTGCATGATTTAAATGCTATTGTTTTCTATAACAGAACTTCTACGTATAATCTTAGTTGCCTAGTATGCTTTAAATGTTTTCTATTAGCCGGTGTTTGCTATATCAGCTATGGGGGTTTTCAAACAAAAGCTTATAAATTGATGGCTGTTATAGTGTACTCACGACTAAAAAATGAAAAGTTGGTTCTTTGCGAAAACTCAGTGAATAGTATACCTCTGAGGTCTTAGTGTATTTATTTATGCTAAGGCGGTGGGTTCATAATTCCACCTGTACGGATGCGGCAAACCCCCGCAACCGTGCAGACATTGATGCTTTGGTTGCAGGCTCTGCGGATATAGATATTGACTCGTTCACCTAGCGTATGGGATACTATGATTGGAGCACATCGCAACAGTCATAAGTCACGGACTCATGGGTAGTTCGCATTTTGGGTATTTTATCTATGGCCCGTGTCCTACGGGGCACATGTATTTGTTGAGCCTATATTTTAGAATGTAATTAGTGTAATTTGTTATATAAGCCTTAAATAGATAGACTTGTAAATGGCTCTTTGTTGTAATTAACTGTTGTGTATTAGATGTACTTCCGCTTATGATATGTGTTCCGCTGCACATTGATTACTATGTTCCGCTGTTAAATGTAACTCTGATTATCAGGTGCATGTTATGGGACATGTGTCATATGTTGGCTGAGCGACAAGTAGTCGTGCCACTGTGAAGATCCGTTTGTACGTTTCCAAAAAAAAAAAAAAAAAAAAAAAAAAAAAAAAAAAAACGGGTCGTCACAGCAAATGGTATCAGAGCAGTTAGTCCTAGGGTTTGTTAGAAAAGCGGAAAGCGGAAACTTAGGGTTTTGTCAAAGTCTAATAATAACAAAAGAGCCGTAGGAAATTTTAAAAGTTTCAACAAAGGTAGAAAATTAAAATGTAATACTCCATATGCATTACATGGATTTTGTGATGTATATCATTTAATTTACGTATAGTTAGCTTATCTCTCACTTTCACTTGCCTCTCACTTTCACATTGTAAATTAACTTCAATGTGATTGTGTAGAGTATATCGCTTAGACGGAGAACGGTTTAGAATAAATTTCTTAGGTGCATTGCATGAGTATTGTGATGCATGTACTATTCTTTACGTGGCATTGTTTATGGGGTATTTCATTGTACGGACAAGTCATGCCGCCTAGTCAAGCAATGTCGATATACAATGAGGAAGAGGATTTCTCAGTGGGTGATTGAGGTGGGAGTGATTTTAGGTGCCTCTACCTCCTTCTCTTTCTCTGTCGAAGAAATTGTTCGTTAGTAGTGGTTTTAAGCATTTCTCATTGATGGACCTTCGACCACGAATCATTTGAGTAGAAAACAGTCATTACCATTGGGAGCTCATGCTTCCTCACCACTGAAGAAACAACTTATTAGTTGTGGCCCTAAGTTCCTTGGAGAAGAGGATGTTTTTACGAGGCCGCTTCGGTGTCACGCGGTGCACCAATTGTGGTTAGCCACACTTTGGTGTATGTGTCGTGTTGAATCACGGGTATGCTTTCGATGTGGTAAACCTGGCCATCTCGTAAAGCTATGTCCCATGTTAGCCGCTTTGACTCCAAGCAACTCTAACGTTGCCCAATGTAGTGTGTGAGGAGCTACACTCGGATGTATATTGAGGAAGATTTTGGGCACCAAACCTTTAAAATCAACGTGCGTGACCATTTCTATTGGTGACGGATTTGTCCACAGTAAACATGGAGGTCATTGCCTTAGCACTATATGGGTGGTGACATTGCTAGCTCTAGTCTTTGACATAATGAGTTATAATGTCTAACTCATTTAGTTTGATATGTTAAGTGGTCCACCCTCGTCTCATTTGCATTTGTAAGTATATAAATTGAGCATTAAACCTTTGGATTAAAACCCATGCGTGACAACTCACGTTGGTGACGCCTTTGCTTATAGGGAGTGTGTGGACAAGTGTTTTATTGGTGCAGGAGAAAAGACTCTGCCAGAGAAGTTAGCAATGTTATGCATGTAGAGTTCCAATGTTGGCATATTTAGCTTCAACATATAATGTGTTGAGTTTTAATGCCATACATATAGAAGTTTGGTGTTCAACATGCCAAACAATAAAGCTTATCAGGTTAAACTACAATATTAACTTGTTTGGGCTTTGGTGTCAATTTGGAATGGATTGATAATCAAAGAGTAGAAGTGAACGTAGACAGTCACGAGTGGGTAGTTGTATTCCTACCCGATTGTATAAAGAGTCCGAACTTTGCGGGTCTCGTTTGCGAGTTACTCCGCTATCTCCCTTTGACCTTCGACAATGATGAATGTTCAAGAGTATACACTTGTGTGTTTGGCTTATGCCTAAGCCAAGCTCATGTCGAGTCCAAGTTGTGAACATTAGGATGGTGCAGATGTTTCCACTTTAGTCGCAAGTCTTTGCGAGGATGCATAAATTATCGTATACTAAACCGAGTGACAATCAATTAGGAGTATTCCTTATTGAGAACTGACAACTTGTTCAGTCAACTCATGGGAGCTTTAGTATTCTCGGAGATTGACTTTCTTTCGAGATTCCATACACACACGGTGCAAAAAGGAAATGTGCCAAAGTTAGCGATCCACATATGGTATGACCATTACAAGTTTTTGGTGATGCCATTTAGATTGAAAAATACACCGTTGGTAGTTACGGACTTGATGAATCCAGCGTTTCATGGGTACCTAATTATCTGAGTAGCTGAGTGTACCGTTGATACGTTAGTTTATTCGACTAGTCATGTCGAGCGTGGAAAACACTTGATATCAGTGTTGGAAGTGTTTAGTAAAATAAAATTCTTCACCAAGCTTAGGTGATGTGAGTTGCGGTTTGAAGAAATAGCCTTGGTCCTTAGATTGAACAAAAATGGATTCGTAGTCAACACGCTAGAACGAGAACACACAATTGCACATGTGCTTGAACTACCCATGAAAAATTGTTGGGTATGTGGCTTGTACAGATACATCGCAATTGGGCGGGGATGCACCCTTGTATAATAACAGGGATATAGCTTATGCTACTTGTCAACCGTGGATCATGAGTAGCGCCGTTCTCCTCGTGGTTCGGAGTTGGTAATCCTTGTCTATGCCCTACTATTTTGTGGGCAATGTCTTGATGGAGTAGTGTGTGGAATTCACACTTATCACCCAAGTCTTGAGGCACTCCAATGTCAAGAGATAGAGACATGAGGTAGCGTTGATGGCAAGATCGATTCAGAGGGTAATAGGAGTGTTAGTTCAACGTACCCTACGCAAGCGGACGACTGATCTGAAAGATCTATTTAGACACCTGAGGATACGCCCAAGTCATGCGTGTGGGAATCCGTGGAGTTGGTTATGATACTGCCATTCGTTGTGACTACTAGTTATGGTAGTTTACCATCATTGACGTGGTGTCACACGTAATATCGTATGTACGCGAATGATGTACTCCATTTCATTTGGTGTGAAATTGGAATAAAACGATCAGCGAGCTTTGAAGTGATGCATAATTTTAGGGAAGATTGCACTCGTTCAAAGTGGACATTCACTACATAGTGACGATACGCTATGTGGATAAACATCACCGCAAATCTGTAATTCAAATTGGGGATCTTGTGAAATGCGAGGTGTCGCCAATGTGAAACTTGTAACACTTTGGTTATATGGATGTGCTCAATTTTTGGATATATTGAGTCATCCCTAATGTAAAATGTGAGTCCGTTGTGTAATCGGTTAATTTTAACGAACATCTATGACTTTTTCGTATTTCTTTGTTTCAAAAATGTTTGTGACCCTTTACTTGTAATGCGCTTCTTCGTATTCAATAGAAATTGACATGAGAAAGATTGCAAAGCAAGTGATGGTTTGTGAGAAAACACTAAAATCATTCCGTTAGTGGGAACTATGTGGTGAAATCACGATGTTGAAGAAGCCACTTTGGTGTATAATTGTGAAATGCGGGAGCGATTCCTCATTTTAGCGAATAAATTCGGATATTGTTGTTATGTCATATCACTTCCGCGAAAATATATCGGGTAAAACGCATACTTGCATCGGTATTTCTAATATAGAATGCATGCTCGTATGGGCGTAAAACGATTAACGTCCAAATTTCGAGGACGAAATTTTTATAAGGAGGGAGGGATGTAATGTCCGAGAAATTATTTTATAATTAAAGTATAAATTTGAGTAAATAATTAATTAAACTTAATTAGGTGCATTTAAAATGCAAGAGAAAATTTTTAAAGACTAAAGTTTATAAAATGAGTTTATCTGGATTAAATAAAAATAAGTCTATTTAGTGGGGTAAAATAAAATAGAGTGTTTTATTTTTAATCTATGGGTTTGTAAATAGTGGCCATGAAAAGAAAATACAAGTGATATTTTTAAGTCCAAATAAAATAGGAAATAATAGAAATCAAATTAGAAAAGAAAAATAATATTTAAAAGAAATTAATGAATATAATAAAATAAAAAAAAAAAGAAATAGAAAAGAAACATATATTAGAAAAGAAATTAAGAAATATAAAATAAATAAATAAATAAATAAATAAATAAATAAATATATATATATATATATATATATATATATATATATATATATATATATATAGTGGGGCGACCTGCGCCCCACTTTGAAAGAAAAAAAGGTGAAGGGCAAGAGAAAGAAAATATGGGGAAACTTTTCTCATTTTTGCGATCCACGAAAATCCAACGGTTCGATCTTCGATCCGTCTTCGGAAACGCGATCTACGCGTAAGGATCTACATTTTTACCGATCGTTTTGAGGTAAAACACAAAACTCATGATTTCGTAATTTTGGGGTTAAAATATTGAAATGTGAGTTTAATCTAGTATTTTCTTTAGGTAATGGGTTACTTGGAACTTGCTTAAGACTACCCAGACCATGGATTTTGGTTTGGTGAATTTTGGTAAGTTTCCTTAAACCCTAACTTTTGGGTTATGTATTTTAATTGCGATTTCTTATGTCTAAGCCTAAGTAAATCTTATGGGTTAGTGTTATTAGTGTTTAAATAGCAATATTATGTTATGGGTTAGTAAAATAAATTATGGTTTAAGTTTGGAAACCTTAATTTGATGGGTTAAATTAATTTGGGGTTTTTAAGTTATTAAAATCTAGATGATTAAATTATGCTAACAAGTTAGTAATTGATGTAAAAAGATTAGTGAACATAATATTAGAGTTAATGATATTAAGAAAATATTAGTGAGGAATTATTTAGAGATTAGTGAATATAATTTTAGGGCTAATATTATTATAAAAGTATTAGTGAAAGTAATTTACGGGTTTGTAAAATTAATTACGGATTAGTAAGTAATATTATGAGTAGATAATTAAATGGTAATTTTAATATTTAACCATTAGTAAATACTTTGGGTTAGTATTGTTTGAGTTATAGTTAGTGTATAGGATTTATGGGTAGATGTTTGGAACCCTTAAAATATTATGGGTTTTCCATGAGTTAGCTCTTGAGCAATTTAGGAGCTAAATGTGAGTCCAATATTAGGAGTTGTCAATAATGTGCAATGTATTGTTTTTACAGTAATGCATTGTATGGGGGTGTCTAAGAGACCTAGTGCTTAATATCCGCGCAGCCAAGGTGAGTATTCTACTCACTGAGAAGTATTATTTTCATATATGATGAATTGCAAAATATATATTGTTTTACAAATCTGAACCAACTGTATGTTGATTATGATATGTTTTGGATGATTTGAGTACTTTTGAGTATATTGAAATTATGATGATGTTTTGAAGTATGAATATGATATGTGATTTTAGAGTGAGTATAAATTGGAGATTTAAGTTATGCAAATTGTCTAAGAAATGATATGCTGGACTATTTATGTTTGATGAAGAAAGCATGTGTTAAAGTCATGATTATGAAATTAAATGTATAGTATTTGAGCACGAGCATTCAGCATGGCACTAAAAGACCAGGGTTCAATTCCCGGGCATACGTACGACACGCACACACTAGCACTAAAAGACCAGGGTTCAATTCCCGGGCATACGTACGACACGCACACACTAGCACTAAAAGACCAGGGTTCAATTCCCGGGCATACGTACGACATGCACACACTAGCACTAAAAGACCAGGGTTCAATTCCCGGGCATACGATAAGAATAAGACCGGGGTTCAATTCCCTTAGGCAAACGTACGACATGCATGCACATCATTTGTTTCATGATAATTGAATTGTTTTCATGTTTTTGATATATATGGTAGTTTTACTAGACGTATTAATATGCATAAGAGTCTCAATGGAAAGGAACTTATGTATATTTCTATCGGATGGTTGCATGATTTAAATGCTATTGTTTTCTATAACAGAACTTCTACGTATAATCTTAGTTGCCTAGTATGCTTTAAATGTTTTCTATTAGCCGGTGTTTGCTATATCAGCTATGGGGGTTTTCAAACAAAAGCTTATAAATTGATGGCTGTTATAGTGTACTCACGACTAAAAAATGAAAAGTTGGTTCTTTGCGAAAACTCAGTGAATAGTATACCTCTGAGGTCTTAGTGTATTTATTTATGCTAAGGCGGTGGGTTCATAATTCCACCTGTACGGATGCGGCAAACCCCCGCAACCGTGCAGACATTGATGCTTTGGTTGCAGGCTCTGCGGATATAGATATTGACTCGTTCACCTAGCGTATGGGATACTATGATTGGAGCACATCGCAACAGTCATAAGTCACGGACTCATGGGTAGTTCGCATTTTGGGTATTTTATCTATGGCCCGTGTCCTACGGGGCACATGTATTTGTTGAGCCTATATTTTAGAATGTAATTAGTGTAATTTGTTATATAAGCCTTAAATAGATAGACTTGTAAATGGCTCTTTGTTGTAATTAACTGTTGTGTATTAGATGTACTTCCGCTTATGATATGTGTTCCGCTGCACATTGATTACTATGTTCCGCTGTTAAATGTAACTCTGATTATCAGGTGCATGTTATGGGACATGTGTCATATGTTGGCTGAGCGACAAGTAGTCGTGCCACTGTGAAGATCCGTTTGTACGTTTCCAAAAAAAAAAAAAAAAAAAAAAAAAAAAAAAAAAAAAAAAACGGGTCGTCACAGTATCAACCCTGAGACTGCCAACCCTACCCTCCTCGGCACGATGACAGGAGGCGGGATAATGTCCCCTGGGCGAACGAAGACAGAAGGGATGACCGAAAACGGGAAAGAAGCAAGAGTAAGTAGTGTCGAGAACCTGGGAATCTCAAGAGGTTATAGCTGAGATCCAGACTATAGCCGGGGGGGTTTGTAGGAAAAGGTGCATCCAATTCTACAAAAAAGGCATATATGCACGGTAGGCGAAGAATCCGGAGGTGTATGTAGTGGAGAGTGGCCCATTAAGTTCCAAAAGAAGGAGTTTCGGGTGATAGGGTTTTCGGATGATGATTATGTAGGGATCTCTTTCCTCCACAAAGATGCTCTGGTAATTACCTTAAGGAATAGCAAATAAAAATGTCCATCAGATCTTCGTGGATAACGGAATTTCAGCGAACATTCTATACTAGTTGGTGCTAAAGAATTATTTGAAGTTGAGCTGGGAGAACGTGGTAATGGTGAAGAAGTCCAGCAGCAAGTAGAGGATGTGTGTAGACTTCACTAATCTCAATAAGGCTTGCTCGAAGGACAACTTCCCCTTGCCTATTGGTGGATTCAACTTCAGGCGAAGAGCTCTTTAGTTTCATGGATGTCATCTAGGGGTATAACCAGATACACATACTTGAGGTTGACCAGGAGAAGACAACCTTCATCACCGATCGAGGGCTCTATTGCTACAAAGTCATGTCGTTTGGATTGAAGAACGCTGGGGCTACATACCAGCGGCTTGTCAACAAAATGTTCTAGGAACAAATAGGGACGAACATGGGGAGGTCTACGTGGACGACATGTTGGTGAAGAGCATACTGGCGACCAAGCACATCAGCGACTTGGCCGAGACATTCCAGACGCTATGAAGAGTGCGATGAGGCCTTCAATTAGTTGAATCAGTTCTTGGGTGTCCAGCACTAATCAGTAGGGCAACTGAGGAAGAGGTCTTTTCATCTACCTAGCAATATCACCATCAATAGTAAACTCAGTCTTGATACGAGAGGATCAAGGAATTCAGAAGCCAGTATACTTCACCAGTAAAGCTCTTCACGGGACAGAGGAACGATATCCTCAGATAGAGAAAGTGGTATTTGCATTGATAGTGTCTTGGCAAGCAGGTTGAGGTCGTACTTCTAAGCACACACCATTAGGGTCCTTAGGGAGCATCCATTGAAGATGGTCCTGCAGAAGTTAGATATCTTCATAAGATTGGTTAATTGGGCAGTAGAGCTCGAAGAGTTTGATGTTGACTTCCATCCGCGGACATCTATCAAAATGCAGGCGTTGGCTGACTTCCTGGCAGAGTTCAACAAGTTCCCATAAGAAGTTGGACTTCCTGTTGAAGACAATTGAGTGGCATAAACAGGCAGATCGTCCACCTAAAAAAGTAGTGGTACCAGTGTTGTGATTGTAAGCCCAGAGAAAGAACTCTTGGAGTTAG
Organism: Alnus glutinosa; assembly: GCF_958979055.1. Lineage (NCBI taxonomy): Eukaryota > Viridiplantae > Streptophyta > Magnoliopsida > Fagales > Betulaceae > Alnus > Alnus glutinosa. Next base: position 6,149,478 of record NC_084898.1, on the reverse strand, counting down.
TGATAAGATTGGCCTTCACAACCACAAACAACGAAGCTGAGTATGATGAGGCCATCATAGCTAGAATGGGGGCAGCCTTAGAACTGGGAGTCTGAAACCTGGAAGTAAGGAGCCATTCATAGGTAGTAGTCGAGCATATATAGGGAGAGTATAAGGCCTAGGGAGAAAAGATGAAGTGAAATTCGGGCAAGCAAATAACGAGAATGTGCTAATGATGAGAGTTCGACAAGCAAATAATGCGTGGGCAGATTTTATGGCTTGCCTCGGATCCGTGACAGATGAAGAGATCGAAGACTTAGACCAACGAGTACAGCCATACAGACCTTAATTGAACCTTCAATTACACAACCAGTGAAAATTATGCAGGTACAAGTTGCAAAACCCCAGGTTGGGCTGAGGAAGTTGTCCAGTATATAAAGGAAGGGAAGTTCTCGAAGGATAAGAAGAAGTCTAGGCAGGTGCAGATGCGCTCTACCCGGTACACATTGATTGGGAACACTCTTTACTGACGAGGATACACACTACCTCTCCTAAAATGTATTTCCAAGTCTGAGGCAGGATACATCTTACGTAAAATACAAGAGGGGGTGTACTGCAGCCATGCATGAAATTGGATGTTAGCTCACAAAGTGGTCAAAATTGGTTATTATTGGCCTTTTATGAATGAAGATTTTAGTAGGATTGTACAGAATTACGACAAGTGCCAATGGATCGCCAAGATAATGAAGAATCCCCCGGAGCAGCTGAGCTCAATTTCAGCACCTAAGCCTCCATCTCCACACAATGGGCCGAGATGGAGGCCTTGGTGACTATTACGACCAGAAATGTCAAAAATTTCTTATGGAAGTCAATAGTGTGCCGCTACAGGATCCCGCATGCATTTGTCACAGACAATAACACGTAATTCAACTGTGAACAGTTTCAGAAATAGTGCGCGGAGCTACATATTTACAACTATTTTTCCATTCGAGGACACCCCCAGTCAAACAGGCAAGTAGAAGCAACCAACAAGATTCTGATGGCGATGCTGAAGAAGAAAGCTTGAAGACAAAAAGGGAGCCTGGGTAGGACCCCAAGTATTGTGGTCAAACAGAGTGACGGCTAGGACCCCTTCGGGGGAGACCCCTTTTGCCTTAAGTGGGATTGGGCCCTACCAAGTCGTTAGGACTCATTGAAATGGCGCATATCACCTCCGAGTAGCAGATGTTTGATCCCTACCAAGGCCTCGACCGCAATGTAGCTGAAGAAGTATTATCAATAGTGTCTCGACATTTTTCTATCTTCTTCATTAATTTTTTCGCCAAACTAAAAGTCGAATTTTATATCCATAAAGACAAAAATTCTCTAAATTATGTAATATCAACACGTTGAATGTTTGAAACTAGTATCTACAATCCTGAAAACCAAAGATTTATTGCTCTCGTCTCTTTGGAAAAACAAGATGTGGAGAAACCTCTGAGGAAAAACAAGACCGTGAGAAAACCCTGAGGAAAAATAAGACACGAAGAAAACCCTGAGGAAAAAACAAGGTTTAAGCTTGGTTTTAAGTCTTGAAGGAAGGGTCGGAATTCGCCCTAGTCTCAGGGTTTCCCAGCATAAGCTTTAAACTTAGTATTTTTCGAAAACCAAGTCTTGATGGAAGGGTCAAGTTTTGCCCTAGACTCAGGGTTTCCCGACCCAAGGTTTAAGCTTGGTTTCAAGTCTTAAAGGAAGGATCAAGTTTCCCTTAGGCTCAGCATTTCCCAGCACATGGTTTAAACTTGATTTTTTCAAAACCAAGTCTTGAAGGAAGGGCCAGATTTCACCCTAGACTCAAGGTTTCCTGACATAAGGTTTAAACTTGGTTTCTTCAAAACCAAGTCCTAAAGGAAGAGCCAGGTTTCGCCCAAGTGTTAGGGTTTTACGACTCAAGGTTTAAGACTTGGATTTGAAGAAAAAAGGGCTATGTTTCACCATAGACTCAGGGTTTCTCGACAAAAGGTTTAAACTTGGTTTAAGGTTTGATAGCAAATGAGTCGCATCTATAGGCAAGGCTAAATCATGCTTTAGCACTAGCTATAGAGGTACGTGTATTATATTGCAGAAATCATAAATACATCACACAGCGGAAAGACCCAAAACAAAAGAGAATTTTCATATTCACTACCGGAAGGAGTTACAAAGGTTCAAAACAACAAAAAATTAATTATAAATATTTCCTAAGATCTACCAAGGAGCACCACCCTCGACAATTTTGTCGTCAGAATCCGAGGGCAAGGGAGGCAAGTCTACAACCATGGGATATGGGCGTCATGTACCAGGTCTATACCTATGTCCAACATCTCATTAACATCTGCACAAAGAAGGTGTAAGAAATCTGCAACCATGGTCTCCAGGTTGAATTAGAACTTGTTGGGATGCAGAACCAAAGTTTGTTGGGATACAGAACCCAAGTCCTGAAGTTACTATTACTACTAGGACTAAGGTTACTATTACTACTAGGATTAACTTTACTTTTTTTACAACTATTTATCTTCTATAAATACATAAGTTTGCAATGTAAAAATCACACAATTGAATATTTATCAAATCAAAGAATTTTCTCAAACACTATGTGGTGTTTTATCGTTCTTAAGCCTACAAGCTTGTTTTGTCTTTTAATTAGAAGAAACAAACGCTTCTAATTGTTGTTACCATGTCTTCCACTACGACAATTGGTATTAGAGCAGGCTTTATCCTGATCATGGCCAATCAGCGCAACGACGATAATCCCCTTAACGACCTTGTTCGTGATAGGGAGGTTTTTTTGAGAGCCAAATTCTAGGAGTTCTAGAAAACAACGCATCAAGAATTCCAGGGGCAGCTGCATGAGACGTTGGAACGAATGTAGATGGGACTTATTCAAAATCACAAGGACGATATTGCCCATGATGACGATGGGATCCATGTGAGACCCGTTAAACACCACCACTAAGCTGCCATAAATCATCCATAGACATATGACAACTTCAGCGATGTCGAGGATTATATTGATGGAGTATTTAGCAGGGACGTTGGAGCAAGACCTACGGATGGAAGATGTGGAGGTGTTGGAGGTTATGAGCGCGATGTCGCTAGTGGTATGGGGAATGCCCGCAAAGGCGTTAGCTATAGAGGTGTGCTTTATGGAGAGCACCTATGCGTCAGGATTTTATGGTAAGGAGGAATCTCGCGAATACAGAATGAAGATAGACCTTCACATTGAAGATTTCCCAGATCATGTGATGGAGGTGGAGTGATTCTTCGAGTACATGAGTATCCTCGAGGAATGCAAGGTAAAGTTTGTGGCTTACAAGTTTAAGGGAAGAGCTTCAGCCTAGTGGGACCAGCTTCAAATATTGCATGGTAGACAAGGAAAAAGGCTTATGACTTCATGGATGAATATGAAGCGGCTCTTCAAAGCACGGTTTTCACCACCAGACTTTGAGTAACGTTTGTTCCAACAATACCAAGATTTTCAACAAGGAGCTCGCACAGTCCAGGTATATGTCGATGATTTTTATCGATTGTCCACCTGGATTGATTTTATGGAGACAGAAGCACAACAGACTGCAAGATTTACATGAGGGTAGCATTTAGCATTCCAAGATAGGGTATCTGTAACAACTCACCTCCAATGACATAATATTTTTTGCTTTTGGCTCCCCTGAACAAGACTTCCCAGGAGGTCACCCATCTTGGTATTACTCTTGTAAAAACACGCTTAACCACGGAGTTCTGATAAGTTCATGTTAATAATGGCTTTAAAACGCATTGTGTGAAGAAGAGTGCGAATATACATCTAAGCACATCCTCATTCCCGTACCCAGGCGATGTGGGACGACACAATCACCCCATCTTGAAATCTAGCATCCTTGTTGGCAACCCTTATGGGATCCCCCCATTCTTGGCGTCCCAACAAGTGCCCGCTGGCAACCCTCTTGGGATCCAGCGTCCCTGCTTGCAACCTTTATGGGATCTCCCCATTCTTGGCGTCCCAACGAGTGCTCACTAGCAATCCTCATGGGATTGTGCACACTCCCCCATGTCAGGTTGGGTAATGACTCTAATACAATTTGTAACAACCTATTCCCAATGATATAATATTATCCACTTTTGACTCCCCTGAATCAGACTTCCTAGGAGGTCACCCATCCTAGTACTATTCTCGCAGAAGCACGCTTAACTACGGAGTTTTGATAGGTTCATGACCATTACGGCTTTAAAACGTGATGTATTAAGAAGGGTGCGAATATACATATAAGCACATCCTCATTCTCATACCCAGGTGATGTGGGACATCACAGTATCGATGCATATCGTCTTCATGATGATAGAAGCTGTTAGCTTAGCCACACGAGCAGAGAATCAACTAGAGAGGCCTAGAGCACCATCATGCGAGCAAAACCCAATGACTCGACTCAATCTGCGCAGATTCAGGAAAAGCAACCCTTGGTTTCGACAATAGTTCCAAGCCAACCAATGACTTCTACTGGAAAGAGTGTCAGCTGCAACAGCAATGTCATAAGGAAATCAGTGACAATTCTCCCATCCAACAACTCGTATGGACGGCCTGGTCCAAAAAAGTGTTTCAAGTGCAACCAACTAGGGCAAAGATCACATCAATGTCCTAGGAGGAAGATGGTAAACTTGATCAAGGCCGAGACAAGCAAAGAAGAACAAGATGGAGAGGATGAAGCGATCAGGGATGACCCACCCGATTATGAGGAGCAGTTGGTTGATGTTAATTAGGGAGTTCCACTCTCTCGATCCTTGGTAATTCAGTGTGTCCTCTTATAACACTGAGACGAGAGGAGCACCCACAAAGGCACAACATCTTTCGTACTCGTTGCACAATCAAACGAAGGGTATAGGATGTCGTCATTAACTGTGGCAGTTGAGAAACGTCATCTCTAAGGTAATGGCTGCAAAGTTAGGGTAAATAACTGAGAAACACCGATCACTATACAAGATATGATGGATCAAGCGAGGTGCCGAGATACAAGACCAAAAGGTATGCGATGTGATCATTGACAGTGGTAGTGGAGAAAACATCATCTTTAAGGTGATGGTTGCAAAGTTGGGGCTGAAAACTGAGAAACACCCATCATCGTACAAGATCGGATGGATAAAGCAAGGTACCGAGACAAAATTATCCAAGAGATGTCGTTTCACATTCACCATTTGGACTCTTTATTATGTGATGTGGTGGAGATGGATGCATGCCATATAGTAGTATTGTGGCGACAGTGGCAGTTTGACGTGGATGCCCAATACCGAGGCAGGGCCAATGTCTATATTATCTTTTGGGACGGTCCGAAAGTAATATTTCGACCATTGTAGGAAGAGTCGATTGGTACTCCTATTCGTTTCAAGAGTAAAAAAGTCCTCCAGGACTATAATTACATGGTGGAGGTCTAGGTGGATACCGTGAAAGAGACAAGACCATCACCTTGATGGGGGATCAGTATTACTAGCAATATTTTTCACCAAAGGAGTCGGTGATTAAGTCGAGGATGAGTTATTATCAAGAAGGGGAGACTGATGTAGGACACAAAAGTCAATTTTATCGACTTTCTACTTTTTATTAGGATTTAATTGCTTACTTTCTCTACAAGTATTTCCTCAATAGGACTGTTGGTGAAATATCGCTCACCGTGGGGCGGGCCCAATCAAGACGTTACGGTGATTACATGGCTAAGTTTCAATAGTGTAGAAAAAGCGCTTGGACTCTGGTATGAGGTGTCTACTCATAGGCCCGTGGAGATCACAAATAATAGGGAACCCCAGAATCTCTAAGGACGGGGGGCATCTTATGTTGACGGCCGAACAAATTAAGGAACATTAAATGCACAAGATCCCCTTCATTTATTAGTATCTAAACATTTAATGATTTGTACTTGGACTGGTCAAACTAGATCGTATGACTAACAAGTTGTACCTATCAAAGCCAAAATGTCCACAATGGACCATACCAGGAACTCCTAGCAATGTAAATCGCCGCCCATGAGGTAATCCACATGTGGCAGCAATTAATGCAGAGAATCTTTGAGATTGAGTGGTAAGTTTGAGAAAAAACAACATTGATATATAAGGAAAATTCGACACAGGTAAGGTAATGAATCTCCATCATTAAAACCCTTACTAACTAAACCATCGGAGGAGGCGTCGCCGGCCAACCCTCGGCAAGCCTTTATTATTTTGCAGATATCTACATCCCTCCAATCGAAGACCCAATTGAAGCTTGACACGTCATCATTAGGAAAATATCATTAATAGTTTGGCATCATCTGTGGGAATGTTATGCCGTTCTTGTAAAAAATATGAATCCGCAATGGTGTTGACATGTTCTAGGGTTAATTAGGATCGAGGGCGAATATCTGAAGGAAACACTCAAAAGAATGTTGAAACTGTGAACGATCCTCAAATTGAGATAGCCTGCCTACAACTTTGGGGCGCAAGCAACAGATTTTGCAGCAATCAGACCTGTCGGAAGCTACTAGGATAGACTCTTACTTGGGTTTACCTACTTTTATTGGAAAGTCCAGATGTTTGGCTTTTCAGGATATCATTGAAAAGGTGTCCAAGAGACTTATCAACTGGAAGGTAAAGTTTCTTTCGCAAGCCGGGAAGGAGGTTCTGTTGAAGGCCGTAGTCCAAGCCATACCCACCTATAGCATATGGGTATTCCAACTGCCGGTTGCCCTATGCAAAGAGCTTAATAAGTTAATGCAAAACTTTTGGTGGACTCATATGATTAATAGATCTCAAATTCATTGGATGAGTTGGGAGAATATGGAGAGATCCAAATCTATTGGAGGGCTTGGCTTTAGAGATTTGACTCTTTTTAACAAGGCTTTGCTAACTAAATAAGGGTGGAGATTACTTCAAGATCCGAATTCAATGGTTGCTAAAATTCTACAAGCAAATTATTATCCCAACTCAACCTTCCTGCAGGCCAATTTGGGTACAAAGCCTTTCTATGTTTGGAGGAGTTTGTTTAACTCAAGGGAACTATTAGTGTAGGGGATGATATGGAGAGTGGGAGATGGGAAATCAATTCAGATTTGGGGTGACAAATGGCTGCCCACTCCGACTTCATATGTAGTCCAATCTATACCGAATATTATTTCTCCTAATGCAAAAGTTGCTGACTTAATAGATGGAGAGTTGAAAAGGTGGAACTCAAGCCTTATAAAGGAGATCTTTAATGAGGATGAAGCAAAAGCCATTTGCAAAATCCCTTTGAGTCCGGGGCTACCGAAGGATAGACTGATTTGGATGGGAACTAAAAATGGGGACTTTACAGTTAGAAGTGCATACCACTTAGGTAAAGAATTGAAAGAAAGAGAAGGGGGCAATGCTCGAGTGGCGGAAAAGGAGAGGAGTTTTGGAAGGTTTTATGGGCTATGGAAGTCCCCAATACAGTTAAACTTTTCTGTTGGAGGGCTTGCAATAACCTTTTACCCACTAAAGCCAACCTTTTCCATAAAAAGGTGGTGGATAATATAAACTGTCCCTGTTGTGAAGCTGAGGATGAAACTATAATACATGCATTATGGGAGTGCCCGGCAGCCCGTGATGTGTGTGTGGGGGGGGGGGGGGGGGACATCTTGTTTTCATAAAAGTTCTTGTGCGGTTCCTGATTTTAAAGCCTTATTTGAATATGTTTTGCACAGGTTCAAAAAGGAGCAGCTTGAGTTAATGGCAATGATCTCCAGACGTATATGATTGAGGCGCAATTCATGGGTTTTTGAAGGAATTTTCTCACACCCAGACAATGTTATGAAAGAATCAATTTCAGCCCAAGATGACTATAGAAGATGTATGAAATCTGGCCCAACCGGTGCTAATGACCGGATCATCCCATGTAATCATCATAACCGGTGGCTCCCTCCTCCAGATGGGCTTATCAAAGTGAATTAGGATGCTTCCATTAATGAGGATCAAGGTTGGGTTGGCTTGGGTATTGTGGCTAGAAATAGCAAGGGTTTTGTTTTGGGTGCAAAAAGTGTTACAAAGGAGTTGGTGGCTGAGCCAAACATTGCTGAGGCTATGGGGGCTCTATGTGCTATGCACTTTTGCCAAGAAGCAAGTTTTTTTCTATGTTTGGTTTGAAGGGGATGCAGCATCAGTGGTGAAAGAAATTAACTCGTCTACCCCTTTCTTATCAAAAATAGGCCAATTTATTGAAAGCATTTATGCCGAACTAGTGAACTTCAGAGCAGCAAAATTCTCTTTTATTCCTAGAGAATGCAATGAGGCGGCGCACAATTTAGCTAAAGAGGCAACACGTAATAAAATCGAGAGGTATTGGCTTGAAAAATGTCCGTTGAGTATTTTAAATATTGTAACTAGGGAACAGATGTGTCTCTAGATCCCAGTTGTGGGATCAATTTTTCTGAATATTGATTAATGAGATGTTGAGATTTCTTTTTTTTTTTTTTTTTTAAAAAAAAAGGGAGGGCCGAACCACCCCCAAGAGTGAGCCACCCCCCCCCCCCCCCCCCCCCCCCCCCCAACCCTCCCGGGAAAAAAAAAAAAAAAAAAAAAGAAAGAAGAAGAAGGGGGTTTGACTCTGGGGCCAAACAGATGTGACCAAGTCACCCCCAAGGCTCTTAAGGGTGTTTCGACCATCCTCAAAGAGTGGCCAACCCCAAAGGGCCATGAGGGTGATTTAGCTATCCCCAGACCGGCATGAGCCACCCCTCCTTTTTTTTTTCTTCAATTTTTTAGAACTTTTTTTTTTTTTTTTAATTTTTAATTAAGCATAGAACACATGTCATCTTCTTAGAGGTGTTGACGTGCGCTTCCTTAATTTTTGAACAGAAGTTTGGATGGAGGTGGTTAGGGGTGTTGCAACTATAGGTCATAACCGCAACCGCAACCGGAATACTTGATTATTTCTATTTCAATAACAACCACAACCAGTACCGGTTGCGGTTTTTACTTACCGCCGGTTATACGGTTATTAAAAACCAATTATTAACCAAATAACCAATTTTTATATATTTGAATCGAATAATACGAATGTTCAATTTTCCAAACAAGTGAAAACAGAATCTGGGAAAGCGATCAACATGATCCCTGTATAAAGTAAAAGAACCAAAGAAAGGTACAATCGGGAGGAACGGGGCCATAAGCTCTTATAGGCAATGGTCAGGGGCAAAAAAAATTGTTGGTAGAAACCAATAAGTTTTTTTTTTTTTTAAGCTCTTATAGGCAATGGTCAGGGGCAAAAAAAATTGTTGGTAGAAACCAATAAGTTTTTTTTCTTTTTTTTCTTTTTTTTTTTGACCTTATAATTTTGTTTTACCTAATTTCTTATTTTTTTTTTTTTTTTTGGAATTGAGGGGGACATGCCTCCCTTAGTTTCATCATGACAACCGGGTACCCGATTATCCTGTTATTCGGTTGCGGTTATTTTCAATTTTTCGATTAGTGGTTGTTGACGGTTACCTGTTATTTTTGGTTAATAACCATCTCGCTTGTACACAGGGGCGAAGGGAGGGAGGTCGAGAGGGGTCAAGTGCCCCCCTCACCTTCCAAAAGTTTCCCTTATCCCCTGTAAAAAATTTCGAATGTCACGATTGGCCCCCTCAATCACTCATCAGGGGCAACCGATACTATCCTCAGCCACCCACTCATCAGACATTAAGGGCAAAGTGCAAACGACTCACTTGGCACAGTCTTGACATTTTTTCTTTCTCAGTTTCAGTTCAGGCCTGCTTTTAGGTCAGATGAAGAGAGGAAGACAATGAACAGATTCCCTTTTATTATTTCTCCAAAACGAAACGTTTAAATAAGCTTTGTTGTTAGTTGCCCAAAACGCACGTTTAATTAAGTCTGAGAAGCCAAACCTTTGGTTTTCAAAGCTGCCAGTTGCAGCAGCTTTTTGTTTTTGTTTTTTATTTTTTTAAATGCATCACAACACGACTTGTTGACTTGATTTGATTGACTTGAGAGACCAAGTCACCAAACTGACTATTAACATTGGCCACCAAAATATATATATATATATATATATATATGTTGGTACAGTTTCCGGTATGGTGACGTGTCGCCTAAAGATTCGCTGCTGATTTCTACCGAATACCTTAATCCTGCAAAAAGAACAAACAACTCATCGGGGGTGCCGACCACGCCCACTCCGATGCCTAAGTCAGTCTAAATCAGTTTTCTGCAGAGTATTCTGAATCTTTATCTCAAAAGCTTAGAGAATTCGTGTGTTTATACCTGGTGTGACGGTCTTTATTTATAGGCCGGACCTTCTTGACACCTAGTTGGATTAAGAGTTTGAGTCCTAGCCTGGTTGAACTTTAACTATATCTTCAGGGAATTCGAGTAGGAGTGTGAAGTCCGTAATTGATCGCGTTTGTACTTCTTTAAACTTGATTCCGTGTCAATAACCATTTTATCCCATAAATTATGGATTTGTAGTTTATCCCTGATCTTCTGGGATTCTATCCTTATCTCACTCTAAGACGGATGTGGCGCATGGCACCTTTTAGAAGACTGTAGCACATTTCAGCTAACCTCCGAGGCGATGATATCCGAGATGTGTTCGCTCCGACCTGGAGATCTCGGGATATATCCGTACCACAACGGGGTTATGTAAGTCTGAGATGTTGACACATCCAATAGATATCACCCCGAGGAGATATCACACCGACTCGATATCATACCGAGACGTTATTACTCCGAGACACAAATATCCGAGATATGCTCGCTCCATTCAGACTAGGAGATCTCGGGATGTTCCACATACCATAACCTGGAGTGTTAAGACCGAGATGTCGTTTTGCCTCCGAGATGTATTTGTACCGAGATGTCGTTATACCTCCGAGATCTATTTATACCTAGGCAATCTTTTCTTTGCTGGCCGAAATAAATGTCCGAGGCATAGATCCGAGATGTTTCTGAGTCCACGTGTCTCTAGGGTTAATTTTATCCCTAACAGTTACCCCCCTAATTCTCTGATTTCAGAGATAAGAGAAATAAGGGAATTATTCTTCGTCTGCCACTCTGTACTTGCTACTGTGAAGGGCGCGTCTTTTCAACAGTTCAAATATTTAAATCTTACCGCCTCTTTTTCCAATGACGACGTCAGCTCTGTACCGCCGCCCTTTTGTCATCATGAAACGGTATTGTCGAGGCAGTGCATTTAATCCTGGAATACAGAAGGCGCGCCTTTTCACCTTCGGAAATTTTGAATCGACAGCGCCTTTTGGTATTTCAGACACGTGGGGGAGGAGGTATTTAAAGTTTAGAATATTTTACTGTTCATTCCTCGTCACTTATCTGCTTTCTCTCGATCCCCATTGTTAAACTTCCCTTTCTCTGTATTTTCTGTTTCCACTCTTCTTCTTTCTTCCATGGCTCCCAAGAAAGCTGTCCCAACTGCTCCCGCCACATCTCGGGCTCGGACAAAGAGATCCGACGGCTCTGTGGATCTTTCTCCTTTGGAGAGCAGAGTCGATTCCATCATTTTCGCGAAGCATGAGGGTGTCCTTCGCTCGAACTATGAAATTTCTCCAACAGTAAAGCTGTTTTATCAGGCGCCTGGAACCAGGGTTATCGACGGTGGCGACGTTACCCTGTACGAGAGGATGTTTCTTGCTGGGCTCCGATTACCGTTTCCGGAGATTGCTCGAGACTTCGTTCTTTTTCTGATGATCGTGCCCAGTCAGATAATGCCCAATGCTTGGCGGTATCTGTTTGTCTCTTACATCCTGTGGAGGCTTGTGTTGAAGAAGGAGATGAATATTCTGCAATTCTTCAACATCTACAGGCCGAGGCAGACTGCAGAGGGGATGATTGAACTCTGCGTTCGTCACCCGCCTGTCTTCATCAAGCTCAAGAGTGGGCTAACGAACAACAAGTTCTGGGAGATGCAATTCTTCAGAGTTTCCGGGGAGTGGAATGCCCCGAAGGTACTCTTCTTTCTGAAGACCGTATGATGCCTCGGACTTGGCAATTGCTGCGATCTGACCGAAGCGACCCCCCTTCACTCACTGTATCCGAACTGGAGGATGTTAAGAAGATAAGTGGGTGGTCCGCTGCCAGGGTCAAGGCCGAGAAGTTTGAAGAGGTAGATTTTGATAATCTCGTCACCGAGGAGAATCTGAGGCAGTTTCTTGGATACGACATTCCGAGAGACAAACAGCTGATCACCAAGAGGGGAGCTGTCAAGAAGAGGAATGACGCCCCTCCATCCCCGAGGCCTGCTACTAAGAAGAGGTCGTTTAAAAATTCTGAGGAAGTTCTCGGGGATGTTCCTACACAAAAGAAACAGAAGATTCCTTTGGCTGCCTCGGGTGCAAGGAGGACTCCTTCTTCGGCTCCGTCACCTAGGGTGAACGTTGAAGAGGGGTCTGCCAGCTTTCGGGGTTTCATTCCCGAGGTTAGCCCTGCTCCTTCCTTTGTTCTACGGGATGAGTCTGGCTCCGAGGCTTCGTTCCATGGTGAACAATGTGCGGAACCCGAGAGGTCTGGAGAAGGAGAAGGAAATGTACCTGAGGCCCAAGACATCCCAGTCGCGCGTAGGGTGAAGCATCCGGCCAGGAAGCGGAAGTTCACAGCCCAGGACCGAATCGCTCAAAGACTCGTGGACGCCGAGCGGATGTGGGGTAAAGCGGTTATAAGACCTTCCGACGCCGAGGAAGTGCGCCAAGAGCCTACCGCTTCAAGTGGTGAATCTCTTGAAGAGATGGATGAGGAAGTTGGCACCCCCCGAGCTGAGCCTCTGGTTGAAGAGTCTGAAGTAGAAGGTACTCCCCGAACTCCTTCTTCGGAACGTCCAGACACACCATCACTTCCTGAAGAAAATCGTGAAACGGGGCATACCACCCCCCAAGTTTCATGTTCTGCGCCTGTACAAACCGAGACTCCTACTGGAGTACCTGAGGCTGAAGATGTCGAAGAGCCTAGCGCCTTTCGGGAAGCGGTTGATCAAGAGGTACCGGGCTCTGCTTCTAAAGTTCAAGGTGCTGGTCAACCCGAAATAACTCCCCGTGTCGAAGTGCTTGAGGAGCCTCGGATCGACTCCGAGAATGTTATCCCTGAAGCAGGTGTGCTTCCCGAGACTTCTACTCGTGCCGAGGCCAGCCCTTCTGGATTAAGATCTGACGGGTCTAAAGCGGCTCCAAGCATAGGGACTGTACCTAATGTGGGTCCTAGCTCTTCCTCTAGGGTCTCGGCCGGTTTCGAAGTTTTAGGCAGGGGTCTTCTGGGTCATCCGTTGGAGGCCATAAAGAATCTAATCCCCGAAGGGTATCTGGGAAATGCCGGGGCGTCTTCTCCCGAGAAGATTGCTCAAGGCATTCTTATCTCCCATTATCAAGTAAGTTTCTGGAGCTAGGCCTTTTCATTCTGTTTGCGTCTTGCTTCTGACTTTGCTTACTTTTTTCTGCGTAGCTCCTTGTGAAGATGACCGCCCTCTGGCAGAAGTACGAGAATCGTCCTGCGCCCCCGCCTACTCCTGCCCCCGAAGTGCAAGCTCGTATCTCGGGTTTAGAGAACGAAGTCGCGACGCTGAAGTCTCTTCTTCAGTCCAAGGACGAGGAACTCGCCTCTTGGGACTCGATCATATCCGAGATGCGTTCTGCCAATGCTCGTTTGAGGAACGAAGTACTGGAGGCCAATGATCGGTACACGCGTTCTGTTGCGAGTCTTTCTTCCGAGCTGGATCGCGCAGATCAGTTGTTTATCCGTTTGTCGGCCGTGCAGAACGAATGCTCCGAGGCGTGCAAAAATGCTTTGAGTGCCGAAGCTGAAAAGGACAAGCTCAAAGATGAAGTTGAAAGACTTGCGGCCGAGAGAGATAAAGCTGTTAAGGCGCAGGATCACTCGGAGAGTCTCTTAATTCGGCTCAGGGCTAGATATGACGCCGATCGGGCAAAGCTCAAGCGTTATTTGAAGCAGTTGAGCTATGCACCACATCTTCGGGATCAGAGTTGGGCTCGGGGTTGCCATTGGGGTTTCGAAAATTTTCGAACCTTGGTGACAAATCCCCAATATAAATTTGACCCCAAGACGGTTGGATCGATGCTTGTGGGTTTTCTTGAAGAAGCCATCCAGGAGATGGAGGAGTTCGGTAAGGACTTCATGCCTGATGTTCCGAATTGGGGTCTTGATGCGCCAGATCCCCTAGAAGATCCTTTTGACGATCCTGCCCGCTAGAAGCCGTGCCTTGTCCCGAACTCTTCCTTTTTCTTTTTTTCTTTTTTTTTCTTAAACCTGTACAAAACTTTGAATATGAAATCTTTTGAATGAAACTTTTACCTTTTAATTCTTTCTTTTCTGATTGTGGCATTCGAAGAAGCCTTTTACTTAGGCATTTTTCTTTTATGTAGTCTTTTTGTATCCTCTGAGGAATAGAATATCTTTTTCTGTTCTCGGTGTTGGTCTAGCCGATAGACTTTTCCTGCTCTCGGTGTTAGACAAACCGAGAGACTTTTCCTGCTCTCGGTGTTGAATGACCAAGAGACTTTTCCTGCTCTCGGTGTTGACAAACCGAGAGACTTTTCCTGCTCTCAGTGTTGAATGACCGAGAGACTTTTCCTGCTCTCGGTGTTGACAAACCGAGAGACTTTTCCTGCTCTCGGTGTTAACAAACCGAGAGACTTTTCTTGCTCTCAGTGTTGAATGACCGAGAGACTTTTCCTGCTCTCGGTGTTGACAAACCGAGAGACTTTTCCTGCTCTCGGTGTTAACAAACCGAGAGACTTTTCCTGCTCTCGGTGTTGAATGACCGAGAGACTTTTCCTGCTCTCGGTGTTGACAAACCGAGAGACTTTTCCTGCTCTTGGTGTTGAATGACCGAGAGACTTTCCCTGCTCTCGGTGTTGACAAACCGAGAGACTTTTCCTGCCCTCGGTGTTGACAAACCGAGAGACTTTTCCTGCTCTCGGTGTTGAATGACCGAGAGACTTTTCCTGCTCTCGGTGTTGACAAACCGAGAGACTTTTCCTGCTCTCAGTGTTGAATGACCGAGAGACTTTTCCTGCTCTCGGTGTTGACAAACCGAGAGACTTTTCCTGCTCTCGGTGTTAACAAACCGAGAGACTTTTCCTGCTCTCGGTGTTGAATGACCGAGAGACTTTTTCCTGCTCTCGGTGTTGACAAACCGAGAGACTTTTCCTGCTCTCGGTGTTGAATGACCGAGAGACTTTTCCTGCTCTCGGTGTTGACAAACCGAGAGACTTTTCCTGCTCTCGGTGTTAACAAACCGAGAGACTTTTCCTGCTCTCGGTGTTGACAAACCGAGAGACTTTTCCTGCTCTCGGTGTTGAATGACCGAGAGACTTTCCCTGCTCTCGGTGTTGACAAACCAAAAGACTTTTCCTGCTCTCGGTGTTGAATGACCGAAAGACTTTTCCTGCTCTCGGTGTTGACAAACCGAGAGACTTTTCCTGCTCTCGGTGTTGAATGACCGAGAGACTTTTCCTGCTCTCGGTGTTGAATGACCGAGAGACTTTTCCTGCTCTCGGTGTTGACAAACCGAGAGACTTTTCCTGCTCTCGGTGTTAACAAACCGAGAGACTTTTCCTGCTCTCGGTGTTGACAAACCGAGAGACTTTTCCTGCTCTCGGTGTTGAATGACCGAGAGACTTTCCCTGCTCTCGGTGTTGACAAACCAAGAGACTTTTCCTGCTCTCGGTGTTGAATGACCGAGAGACTTTTCCTGCTCTCGGTGTTGACAAACCGAGAGACTTTTCCTGCTCTCGGTGTTGAATGACCGAGAGACTTTTCCTGCTCTCGGTGTTGACAAACCGAGAGACTTTTCCTAAGTGTGAATCGGATTGATTCTTGAATTTCTGCCATTGTCAATAGATACTGGAAGTAGACATTCTTTATTGAATATGAAATTGTTTGTAAAAAGCTTGAAAAAGAAAACAATAAATTACATAAAATATTTTTTCAGGTGCTCGGCATTCCATGATCTCGGAAGTATCTTCCCTGTTTCTGTCATCAAACGATAGGCTCCCTTCTGATGGCATCCTATTACCTTGTAGGGACCTTCCCATACGGGTCCCATTTTACCTTCCATTGGATCTTTCGTCATTAAGCTCACCTTCCTGAGTACCCAATCACCGAGCTGGAACTTTCTGGGCACCACCTGCTTGTTAAAGTACCGAGCAGTTCGATTCTGATACGCCGCCCATGTGACATGAGCGTCGTCTCTTTTCTCCTGCAACAGATCCAGGTGTACTTTAGCACTCTCGTAGTTGAGTCCTAGATTGTAGTGAGCCACTCGAAAGCTTGGAGATCCTACTTCCACAGGTATTACCGCCTCGGTTCCATACGTAAGTGAGAATGGTGTCTCGCCTGTTGGAGTTCTTCTGGTGGCTCGGTACGACCACAACACCTCTGGAACGTATTCAACCCATGCTCCTTTCTTCTTATCAAGCTTTTTCTTCAGGATCTTTACCAGGGTCTTGTTCGTCGCCTCTACCTGACCGTTCGCCTTTGGGTATTGTACCGAAGCATAATGGTTTCGGATACGGAGCTCTGAACACCACTTCCGAAATGGTTCACAGTCAAACTGCTTCCCATTATCTGTGACGAAAGCATGAAGAATCCCAAACCGACATACCACTGACTTCTAGAGGAAAGTTGTGGCATTCGCTGTAGTTATAGTTGCTAATGCTTCTGCTTCCGCCCATTTAGTAAAGTAGTATACAGCTACAATCAAGAACTTCCGTCCTCCTTTTCCTATCGGCATTGGACCAACTATATCCACTCCCCATTTCGCAAATGGCCATGGAGAAGTGAGGGGGGTGAGCTTCTCGGGACTAGCTTTCATGATTCTTGCGAATCTCTAGCATTTGTCACAGGTCTTGACGAGAAGAGCTGAATCTTTCTTGATCGTAGGCCAATAGTAACCTGCTCGGATGGTTTTTTGTGCCAGCATCCTTCCTCCTGAGTGGTCTCCGCACACACCTTCATGAATTTCCCTGAGAACATAATTCGACTCGGCCTTGGAGAGGCATTTGAGAAGGGTTCGGAATATCTTCTTTTGTACAGTATCTCCCCGAGGAGGCAAAACCATGCTGCTTGTATCTTCACTCTCCGAGCCGCAACTTTATCTTCGGGCAGCAACCCATGTCTGAGGAACTGGATAATGTCCCTTGCCCACTCTGGCTCCTCTGGTGCTGAGTCTACTTCCATAACCTTGGTCCTCGGGGCTATCGAAGGTTCGGTCAGAACAATAATTTGCCTTCTTGATGCTTCAATCTCTTCCTCTGTTCCTGACGCGATCTTTGAGAATTCATCGGCTCGGATGTTTTCCTCCCGAGGTATTTTTGTGATGACGAACCTTTCGAAATAGGATTGGAATCGCCGTACCTCTTCCAAATACCTAGCCATTCTATCTTCTTGTGCTTCGAATTGCCCTTGGACTTGGCCTACGACCACCTGAGAGTCACTCCGGATTTCGACATTAGTTGCCCCCATCTCTCGGGATAATGCTAGTCCTGCTATCACCGCTTCGTACTCAGCTTCATTGTTTGTCGTAACGAAATCCAGTTTTACAGCAAAACCGAACTCTTGCCCTTCGGGATTCCTGAGGAGAACTCCTACTCCGCTTCTGCTCTGTGTAGAAGAGCCATCTACAAACACAACCCAGGTTGACTCCTTGGGAAGTTCTTCTGCTTCAGGAACGTTGCAAAATTCTGCCAGGAAATCTGCTAGAACCTGTCCTTTGATAGCCGTCCAAGGATGAAACTCGATATCAAATTGTCCGAGTTCCACCGCCCAGTTGACTAATCTTCCCGAGAGGTCAGGTTTTTGCAACACCTTCTTCATCGGATACTCGGTTAAAACTCTGGTAACGTGAGCCTGAAAGTATGGCCTCAATCTTCTGGCTGAGATGATCAAGGCGAACGCCAACTTCTCGATCCGAGGATACCTCCCCTCCGCGCCATGCAGTGCTTTACTTGTAAAGTAAACCGGTCTCTGAACCCCTGAATCTTCTCGGACCAGCACCGAGCTTACTGCTGAGGGAGAGACTGCCAGATAGAGATAAAGAATCTCCCCTTTGGTTGGGCGGCTCAACAGTGGTGGGTTGGCTAGATATTCTTTCAACTTTTTGAAAGCTTCCTCACACTCCTCACTCCATATAAATGCTTTTCGTAAAATTTTAAAGAAGGGAAGGCACTTATCTGTCGACCGTGATATGAAACGGTTCAAGGCCGCAATCCTTCCTGTCAGCCGTTGGAGTTGTTTTGTTGTTCTCTGGGCTTCCATCTCGAGGACAGCTCTGACCTTCTCTGGATTAGCTTCAATGCCCCTTTGTGACACCATAAACCCCAGAAACTTGCCTGAAGAAACTCCGAAGGCACACTTCACGGGGTTGAGCTTCATGTTGTATTTTCTTAGAGTCTGAAAAGTTTCTCGGAGGTCTTCTATGTGTCTGTTTGCCCGAACACTTTTAACCAGCAGGTCATCTACGTATGCCTCAACATTTCGGCCAATTTGACTTTGAAACATCCGGTTCACAAGTCGTTGATATGTGGCTCCAGCATTCTTCAGTCCGAAGGGCATCATCTTATAGCAGTAAAGTCCTCGGTCTGTGATGAAAGCAGTTTTATCCTATTCTGTTTCTTCCATGCAGATCTGATTGTACCCCGAGAAGGCATCCATGAAGCTTAAGAGCTCATGTCCGGCTGTCGAATCCACCAATAAATCTATCCGAGGCAGGGGAAAGCTATCATTCGGACATGCTTTATTCAGGTCGGTGAAATCTACACACATCCTCCACTTCCCGTTTGACTTTTTCACTAGTACTACATTGGCTAGCCATTCAGGATAATCCACCTCTCGGATGAATCCAGCTTTCAGCAACTTCTCTACTTCTTCAGCAACAGCCATGTTTCGTTCGGCAGCAAAAGCTCTTCTTCTCTGCTTCACAGGGCGATAATTGGGATCCACATTCAGCTTATGGACAATAACCGAGGGATCAATCCCCGGCATATCTTCATGGCTCCAGGCAAATACATCTTTGTTGCGCCTCAAGAACGCCACCAGATCTTCCTTCATGGGTTGAGGGAGTTGTGAGCCTATATGAACTTTCTTTCCCGAGTCGCCTATCTCGAACTCCTCCAAGGCTTCCACAGGCTCCCCCAACGGTGATTGCTATTTTCCATCCTCCTTAGTTTTCTCTCCCCGACCGTGCTGCCTCGGGGTATCTTTCAAGGACAGATTGTAGCATCTCCTAGCTTCCTTCTGGTCTCCTTTTACCTCTCCAACTCCTTCTTCTGTTGGAAACTTCATGCTGAGATGCGGTGTTGAAGTCACCGCTTTGAAGTCGTTAAGAGCCGTACGTCCTATAATGGCATTGTAGGCCGAGACCTTATCAACTATTAGGAATTTCACCATAATGACTTTCTGCCTTGGATAAGTCCCAGCTGTCACAGGTAAATCAATAGAACCGAGAGGCAACACCTTCTCTCCAGCAAAACCCTGTAGCTGGCACGAGACTGGAACCAGCTTTTCTGATGGAACACCCATGTGATCGAAAGCTGATTTAAAAAGAATATCAGCCGAGCTCCCAGTGTCAATGAGGATCCGCCAGGTCTGATAATTTGCTATGGTCAAGGTGACCACAAGGGCGTCTGTGTGCGGAAGCGAGACTCCAGCATAATCATCATCAGAAAACCCTATAACCAGAGGGTCATATTTCCGAGACTTTGGGGGCTTCTGAACCGAGTAAACTTCAAAATCATCTAGCTGCCTGGCATACGCCTTTCGAGCCGAGTTGGACTCACCTCCTCCTCCGAATCCTCCCGAGATGGTGTGAATGATAGGGAGATTGCCTTGCTGCGCCCCCCGAGGCCTGCTTCTACTTCTCCCTCTTCTTTCATCCCTCCGAGGCCGAGGTTCTGGCTCTCGGCTTCTTTCTCTTCTTTCATCTTGTCTCGGTTGATAGTTTCTTCTATTATCCCGATCCTCTTCCCTCCTAGGCCTCGGATAGTGATCTCGCTCCTGTTGATTCCTATCATTGACGAGGAATCGGACTAGCTTCCCATTCTCATTGAATTTCTCGATCAACTGCCTCAACGAGACACACTGCTCGGTCAGATGACCGCGTGAATCGTGGAAGGCACAGTACTTGTGAGCCAAGTGCGGAGGGGGATTTCCTTGAATGGGCCTCGGTCTCTGGTAATTCGGATCTTTCTTGAGTTCCATGAGCACCTCGGTGATGGAGGTGTTCAACGGTGTCCACTTGTAATCTCCGAAATTTTTCTTCGCCTTCTTATACTCTGCGGGACCAGCATCCTGTATGGGCTCAGGATTCTTCTTTTTCTTAGGCTTCTCGGTGGACGGCTGTTGTTGTTGCTGGGAATTATTGAGGAGGGCTCGGAGCGTTTCTTCTTGGTTGATGTACCTGTCCATCTTCACCATAAAGGTTTGAAGATCTTTCGGCGGTTTCAACGCCAATTCTGCCATCAGAGGTCCATCTTTTTTTAAGCCTTGAAAAATCGCACCGTAAATGAAGTCGTCTGGTGCACTCTCTGTGTCCAGCTTCTCCTGGTTGAACCTCCACAGATAGTCTTTTAGAGACTCATTCGGTCCCTGCTGTACAGAGAGTAAGTATCCTCGGGGTTTTCTTCTAGCTCTCCCAGATACGAACTGGGCCAGGAATTTTCTTCCAAGGGTGTCGAAGCAATCAATCGACCCTGGTATGAGATTCCTGAGCCAGTCTCGGGCCTTTCCTGACAAGGTGAGAGGAAAAGCTCGGCATGCCACAGCATCTGGTGTCTTGTGCAGGGAGACATGGGACCGGAAATTGTCCAAGTGCTCCACTGGATCTTCACTGCCTGAGAAGACAGGAATGTCAGGTACCTTGAATCTTCCAGGTAAGTCGCAGTTGGACACTTCCTCGGTGAATATGGACTCCTTATGCTGGAAGAGGTTGTTAACAAGGGACTCCTTCCCATCACGCTTCTGGTCAATCGTCTTTGACAGCACGTCATATTTTGCGCCTAGATCCTGGACGATCCTCTGCAACCTCCTTTCTGCCTCCGTGGGTGGAACCGGATTGATGGGCTCTCCATGGTTCTTGTTCCGCCCGTCTCTCTTTCCATGATTCTCGTTCCGCCCGTCTCTCTCTTCATGATTCTCGTTCCGCCCGTCTCTCTCTTCATGATTCTCGTTCCGCCCGTCTCTCTCTTCATGATTCTCGTTCCGCCCGTCTCTCTCTCCTGACCCTTCGGGGTTTCCCTCAAGGTTTGTCCCATCGGCTGCATCATGATTGAACGGCGGCGGAGTTCGTGCGGCTAGGAGCACAGCATTCTGAGCCAGCAAATCCTCCACATTCTTCTGCGCCTGGGCCAACTGCTGACTCAGTTGGGCTATCCGGGCCTCTGGTCCTGCAGATTCTGCTTCTCCACGAGCATCGTCTCGGCTGGTAGGCGGTACATCGTTTTGGATCGACTTGGAGCGTCTTGTCATCACCATTGCGGATTTGTTTTTCGTAAGAACAATTGATGGTTCCCACAGACGGCGCCAAACTGTTGGTACAGTTTCCGGTATGGTGACGTGTCGCCTAAAGATTCGCTGCTGATTTCTACCGAATACCTTAATCCTGCAAAAAGAACAAACAACTCGTCGGGGGTGCCGACCACGCCCACTCCGATGCCTAAGTCAGTCTAAATCAGTTTTCTGCAGAGTATTCTGAATCTTTATCTCAAGAGCTTAGAGAATTCGTGTGTTTATACCTGGTGTGACAGTCTTTATTTATAGGCCGGACCTTCTTGACACCTAGTTGGATTAGGAGTTTGAGTCCTAGCCTGGTTGAACTTTAACTATATCTTCAGGGAATTCGAGTAGGAGTGTGAAGTCCGTAATTGATCGCGTTTGTACTTCTTTAAACTTGATTCCGTGTCAATAACCATTTTATCCCATAAATTATGGATCTGTAGTTTATCCCTGATCTTCTGGGATTCTATCCTTATCTCACTCTAAGACGGATGTGGCGCATGGCACCTTTTAGAAGACTGTAGCACATTTCAGCTAACCTCCGAGGCGATGATATCCGAGATGTGTTCGCTCCGACCTGGAGATCTCGGGATATATCCGTACCACAACGGGGTTATGTAAGTCCGAGATGTTGACACATCCAATAGATATCACCCCGAGGAGATATCACACCGACTCGATATCATACCGAGACGTTATTACTCCGAGACACAAATATCCGAGATATGCTCGCTCCATTCAGACTAGGAGATCTCGGGATGTTCCACATACCGTAACCTGGAGTGTTAAGACCGAGATGTCGTTTTGCCTCCGAGATGTATTTGTACCGAGATGTCGTTATACCTCCGAGATCTATTTATACCTAGGCAATCTTTTCTTTGCTGGTCGAAATAAATGTCCGAGGCATAGATTCGAGATGTTTCTGAGTCCACGTGTCTCTAGGGTTAATTTTATCCCTAACAATATATATATATATATATATATATATATATATATATATATATATATATATATATATATATATATATATATATATTAAAAAGAAAAAAGATTATTAACAATCTAACATGGCCGACAAAAAACTTACGAAAGAAGTGATTTTTTTTAAACAAAAAACTAATGTATATATTAAAACATTGAGTAGCGTTTTTGCGAAGGGACATGATTGGATAAAACCCTATCATAATTTTGATACAACTCTTATTTATAAGAAAAATGTTAGATTTACAACACCAATATAACAACTGTACAACAATCCCTCACATAAGGATGGGTCCCACATACTAGAGCCCACCTTCATGTGAGGGGTTGTTGTACAAGAATCAAATCCCCACTTATAATGGAATGAGGCTCACGTGTGTACGCCACATCTCATTTGTGAGTGGGTTGTATTGAAATTGTACAAAGGAATTGTACATTTAGCATTTTCCTTTTCGCGAAGAGAAATGATTTTTGCACATCACTTGTACATATTTTGTACATCACTTTTTTAAATGGAAAATGTTAGATTTACAACACCAATACAACAACTGCACAACAACCCCTCACATGAGGGTAGGCTCCACACAATGGGACCCACCCTTATGTGAGGGGTTGTTGTGCAGTTGTTGTAATGATGAAGTGCAAAAATCAAATCCCTTTTTAAATCAACCATTGGATTCGCAGGATTCACAAGGATTCACATGTGAGTCTTACAGATCCAATGGTTGATTTAAAAAAATGATGTACAAAAAATGTACAAGTGATGTGCATGTAACATATCTCTTTGGCGAAACTATCAAGTCTGAACCAACAACTTGCAACTTGCAACTTTTATAAACTCTGATGGCTGTTAAATTTTTCTTCTTCTAGCCATTTAATAATTATTACATAAATTGTTTAGCTATTTTTTTGAGAGCGCGAGAGTTTGTACAGTGAAAAGACTGTTCAGAAAAAGAGCAATTTTTTTTTCTTTCGAAAAGTTTTAGATATTTAATTAAACTTTTTCATTGATTAAGCTTTTATATTTAAAATACTTTTTTAAATTACTTGTTTAAGAATATATATAGTTTTTATTACATTTTTTTAAAGTTTTTATTATAAATTTTAATTGTATAAAATATATAATTGTAATTACTTGAGATTATGAAGAACATCAATAATTCCATTTAATTTTATTAAATTGTTAATTTATCTCATTTATTATATTTTTTAAAATATTTTTAATCAATTTTTGTTCAATTTATTTTTTAATCTTAACCCTCCTAACCAAAATTCTGGCTCCGCCATTGCTTGTACACCCCTAGATGTGGTAACGGAAGTACCATCTCTATGTTTAAACATAAACGAGGTACCATCTATAATACGAAATGAATCACAAGGAACAAAAAATAGTCGTTAAAACTCAGGGGACAAAAACATATTAACCCTTATATATATATATATATATAGAGAGAGAGAGAGAGAGAGAGAGTTTGTTTTCTATCAACTTAGGCTTAGATATTATTAGCTTGCTAACATGGTATCAAAGCATGTCCATTGATATGTTTTATGTTTGTAATATGGAAATTCTTGTTTGTTAATGCATGGCGGTTTTGTGTTTGTGGATTTACTTTGAAGATCCTTAGCTTGATAATTGCATGTGAGGAAGGTTACGCCTCTGTTAATTTGTTACACATAATTGATTTTGTTTTTTTGTTTTTTATTTACAAGGAAGCAAAAACCAAGAGGGAGTAGCCCCCAACAACATGCCCAAACAAAAAGGCAATACTTGAAATAAGTAAAACAAATTTGAAAATTGGCTAAAAATCGGCCACGTTCTCTGTATCTTGGAGTGAAAGCCAAGTCAAGTAGGCCAAAAGGTTGACTTGCTCGAGGTCTTTTGCAACTGCAACCCGTTGAATCAGGAGGGAAAGTCACCCCACATGCGGGGAAGGTAGAGATGGTGGGAAAGGGGCTCATCGAAGTAGTGGGGGGTGGGTAGATGGCAGATCTCGCATCCAAGGGAGGCGCGTGACCTTTACCGCTTTGGGGGATGGACTGAGGAGGTGGACAGAGGGCGGAGAGGAGCCAAGCAAGTGGTGGTGAAGAACCGGCTTGCACACAACAACGGAGAGAAAAAAATAAATAAATAAATAAATAAATAAAAAATAAAATTGAAAAGCTAGAAAACATAGAGGAAAATTACGAAAAATGGAGGTGGGAAGGGGAGGAGGAGGAAAAATGAGAGGTGGGCTTACGGTTTGTCTCTCTTTGTTCTGTTTAATTTTTTTATTTTTATTTTTTTTTTATTTTTAGAAACATGAAAACAGAATTACAACATAAATGAAAAATAACAAAAACAAGGCAGGCAACCCAAAATTTAAACACGAAAGTACACGTAAGATAATGTTTTTGAAAATACGAGTTCTGTAATTTGTGACACGGACACTAAAAATTGAGGGTACCGGTTAAGATGGTAAATGATATATAAAGAGTTCCAATACAAGTCAAACATCATATTCGTCATCATTATTACTTGTTCCGTACAGAAGTGTATGGCATACCCATCTGCAACTTGCAAAGACTAGTAGATTATTGGTTCCTCTTACTTTATGCCGGGGACCGGTGAGTTTGTTCATCTAACAAATTATATAGAGAAAAATATATATTAGCCCCCAAATTACCACCCATTCTCTGGATGGCCCCTCAAATTACCAATGCTTAGATTTTGGCCCTCTAAACTACCACTTTCTGATTTTTTGGCCCCATCCGTCCATTTATGCCGTTAATTCTAACAGAAATTGGTTAAAAACTCAAAAATACCCCTCCCTTAACCGTGAGAATTTCAAAGTGTAGGAGGGGTATTTTCAGAATTCTGTTTAGAATTAACGGCATAAATTGACGGATGAGGCCAAAAAATCAGAAAGTGATAGTTTGGGGGGCCAGAATCTAAGCATTGGTAGTTTGGGGGGCCATCCGAAGAATGGGTGGTAGTTTGGGGGGCTAATATATATTTTTCCCAATTATATATTAATCAGTCAAATAATACTGTTTCTATCACCATCATCATCCTGTCAGGCTTGAGATACTGCTTTTAGTACCTTTAAAATATTCAACTGTGATCACCCAGATTCTGAAAATGTTTCCTAATCCATTTTCTTTTCAAATAATTGTCCACACTTAAAGGATCAAATGAAAAGAAAAAGGATCAAAATACTAACAGGGGAAATCACTTCAATTCCAAGATCCATTTATTCATTTTCCCTGAATTTCAATCACAATATAATTCCATTACACACACTACACATGTTTGATGTTTATCTCCAATGGGTTCCTAAAACATATCAATTTCACCACCAAAAGCTGTTGTTCCCTCTCAAGTCTCGCAATCAGCAGATGACACAATTGTTTTGATACTCTTCAGGATGTGGGGTATAATAGTATGTGACCATGGGAGGACAGAATCCTTTCCACGGCTCTTCCTTCTTCTCTTCTTTCTTCGGTTCTTCTTTCTTCACCTCCTTTGCAGGCCCAACAGTCAGAATTTCTGTGTGCCAATTTTTTAGTTTTTTCACAACATCCACCGGATCTACATTACCAATTACTATCATTTTTTGATCTTTCATGTTCGTCTCAATTGAATCAATGCCTGCAAAAGTTGTTGAACAGAGCAGAAGTAGATGAGTGGCTAGAAAGTACTTTCCTTTTACTTTTTAATCAAATCTAAAGCATTCCTTTCCCAACCCCTTTACCACCTGAGGTAAGACCAAGCACAATATAAAGTACAACAGGGAAAATGATCTAGTAATGTTCTTCCAGAATTGATCACAGATAATTGCAGGCGAGTAAAACAAATTTATTGTCTGAATCACAGTAACCAAATTCAAATGGTTGAAATACTCGGCTCTGATCTTCTCCAAAAGTTGGAAATTCTTTAAACAGAAATGACACAACCAAATGATTCCTTGTACCTGTGAGGCTGGAAACTGCTGTCATGGCCTTCTGTTTTTGTTTTTCATCGTGCAAGTCCAGCTTCAACACAACTTTCTGCAACAAAAACAAAGAACTTGGATTTAAGAGACGATCATCCCAGTAAAATTCATGCTTTTGAATTTTAATTTCCAACGTCAGCTGAATGAATAATTTAGAGGACTTCATTCACAGAAGGGCTAATTTGCATAGCCATGAGAAGAGCAGTGAAAGAAATGATCAAAGAAAACAATGAAAATTCTGAAATAACAACAGCAAAGCTCATAAAAAATGGTCTGCAGCATAAGTGCCATGCAAGTTGATGTTATCAAAATTTGAAAACAACCCAGAACAGATAAATAAAAAAAACGCCATAAACCCATTAATGAGCATTGAAAAAGATTAAAGAATTCAAGCATAGCAATTAGCCAATTAGCAAGATTCATACTTCAATAAGAAATTAAACATAGAATATTTTGGCATGGAGGGGAAACTTCACCTTCATTTTCCTGGGTCCAAAGTTCTGACTAGAACTTGATTTAACTAATCAGAGATAATCTAAGATACAAAGAAAAGCAGAGAATATATATAAGAAGAAGATGAAGAATAAGAAGGTGCAAAGAAAGAGGAAAATCCCAAGACTTTTCCCTCGTTCATGAACAAGGTTTTGAAGATGAAGAACATTAATTCCAAAACAAGTCAAAACAAACACAAGAAGTGAGAGAACGGCGAAAGCCGACTCGATCAAGGAACCAATCAGCCGTGGACACCGAAGCTTAGGACCAAGTCCTGGTGGGGACGCGAATCAATGTAGTCCTAATATATGCTTGGGCGTGTTGTACTTCTAGGAACAAGAGCAGAGAAATTTTACAACCTTCTTAAGAAATAAATTGCCTTAAATCATCAAGAGAAATTTTCATTTGAGTGAAATTGGCTGGATTCATTTCATAAGTCAGGTTAGATTTTACAAATTTAATCAGGTATACGTTGGCACATTGGGAATACGTTGTTATGTCATTTAAAATATTTAAATTGGCGTAATATCATGTATACTATTAGATACAATAAAATAAAATTTTAATTATGAAATGAACCATCTTCATGTCATTTGATATTTAAGGGGGGGCTTAAGATTGCGATTTTGTTGACAAAAAGTGTGATTTTAAACCAAATCGCAGAAAATTAATCGTTTGAAAATTACGATTTGAAAAAACATTGAAATCTGTTTTTTCAAATTAAGCAAGATGGTACTTTTTTGAAAATACAATTTTGCCAAAACACTGAACTGCACTTTTTAAAATCGAAAATTGACAATGAAACAGTAGGTTAAGAGAGTTATGTGTATTTTTTCTTTTTAATAAATAATTTTTTTTAATATTCGCAATTTTTCAAGAAAATCTCACACCTAAGCTAGCCAGATCTGCAACGCAGTGCCGCGAAGCAAACAAACAAGGAATATAAGAAGAAAAAACGTTACTTTCAAAAAGAAAAAAAAAAAAAAAAAAGAAATGAATAAAAAGAAAACGTGACGAGAGTCTCACCAAGAGAAGTCTCATCTCTCGATTCTAGAAGAATAATTTAATCTGTCGTATCTCTTCATTTCAGATAACGCCACCTTAAAAAGACCAGATAAACTGTTTAATATTGGATAGACCAAAAACAACTCGGTAATATGTTAGAACAAACAGAGGAAACTGGGAAGATAACAAGAAGGTGGATTATGATAGGAAACAACTTGGGTGATGTGGACCGGTTGGCGTTCGATTTCATGAAGAAAACCGGGGGCGTAGGTTGGTGTACGTCTGGAAAAATTTATTGGGAGGACACTGGAAAGGGTCCAGGAAACTTCGTTTGAAATGTTGGTCCGTTCAAGTCCATACGACGGTTGGATTAAGGCATTCCTAATAGCTTTACCAATTTTTGTGAGGCAATTTGGTGAAAGCACACAAAAGCTGTTCCAGCAACCTCACTACTATAAGCAAAAAAATTAGTGAGTGAGTAAGTACTGTTCACTTACCAAATCATTAAAAAAAAAACTATAAAAATTTGGTTATTTCTCTCTATTTGCTTCTTTCTTTTTTCTTTTTTTTCTTTTTTTCTTTTTTTCTTTTTTGTCTTTTCCTTTCTCATGCACAGCTTTGTTTTGTTCTGCAATGTTTTAGGCTAAAAGTGTTTTTTTTTTTTTTTTTTCCTTAAATTACAATGTTTCCACACTTCAGACATCTAGTGCCGTACAAATTTCATGTTCACATATTCCAACAGGTTTTGTGGAATTGAAGGTGCATGTTTGGATAGAATTTTATTTTTAATTATTTTTTAAAAACACGTTTGGGTAGGTATTTTTAAATTCAAAATCTACTCGAGTATTTTATCAAACTTTTTTCAATTTTGTCACGGGTTCTCTAAACCATCAAAACATAATTTTAAAAAACAAATTTTCTCGTATTTGCAATTTTAAATATAGTAAAGAATAAAAAAAAATATATGAAAAAATATTATTTAAATTGAATAGTGATAGTGAATAGTTAAAATAGTGAGACTGTTGGGGGTGCATTAAAAAAGTGGCTCACCAAAATAGAAAAAATTGGCTTTTAGCTATTTTAGCTAGTAAAATTTAGTTAGTCTACTATGAATGCTCTTAGGAAAGATTCGAGATGATCATTCGGTAGCTTGTTCAAAACAAGTCCGATCGAGGAGAAGAATTGTGCTACTCGTCCAAACAAGCCAGTAGTCCCGTCCAGACGAGATCGCCTTAAACCAAACCAACTTAATTATGTGTTTTAGTAGGGTTGTTTTGAGCGAATGACTGCTCAAAACAAAGCCTTTATGATAAGAAGGCTTGTGAATTTGAAGTACAAAAATGGGCAAAGTATTACGGAGCATTTGAGTAATTTTCAGGGATTATTGAATGAGTTGTCTACCATGAAACTTGTGCTAGATGATGAGGTGCAAGCACTACTTATGTTGAGTTCTTTGCCGGACAATTGGGAAACCTTGGTAGTGTCACTCAGTAATTAGGCTCCTAACGGTATGATGACTATGGTTATTGTAAAAGATAGCATGCTCAATGAAGAGGCAAGAAGAAAAGAGCAAGGTATTTCTTCTCATACAGAAGCACTTGTTACAGAAAAGCGAGGGAGGAGTAAAAGCAGAAAACCTCGTGACGATGATAGTCGTGACAAGTCAAGGGGAAAGTCAAAGACAATAAAAGAGATAAAATGTTTTCACTGTGGCAAGCCTGGACATATGAAGAGACAGTGCAGAAAATTTAAAAAGGAACAGTTGAAAGAAAAAGGTGAAGAATCGAAAGAAGAAAAAGACACTGCAACAGTTGCATCTGATGGTGATGATTTAGTTGTTTGTGAAGATGCTTATGCTAATCTCGCATGTCATGAGTCTATGTGGGTAGTTGATACGGCAGCTTCCTTTCATATTACGCCACATAGAGATTTCTTCTCTTCCTACACTAATGGCAATTTTGGTTGGGTCAAGATGGGAAATGAAGCAAAATGTGAAATTATGGGCATGGGAGATATACAGTTAGAAACCAGCATTGGGTGCAAATTGCTTCTCAAAGATGTCAGATATGTTCCTGAAATGCGCTTTAGCTTGATTTCCATTGGGAAGCTTGATGATGAAGGCTACCATAATTACCTTGGAGGTGGACAATGGAAACTTTGCAAGGGTTCTCTTATTTTAGCCAAGGGAAATAAGATTAACACTCTCTACAAGACTGAAGCAACATTAGTCAAGGGAGATGTGAATGTTGTTGAGAATGAAACTTTCACTGAGCTATGGCACAAGAGGCTTGGTCACATGAGTGAGGAAGGACTTCAAGTTCTTGCCAAGAAGCAGCTCCTACCTAATATCAAAGGTATGTCACTAATGCTCTGTACTCATTGTCTTGTTGGAAAACAAAGAAGAGTTTCATTTCATAAATCCCCACAATCAAGAAAGACTAATATTCTTGATTTAGTTCACACTGATGTCTGCACTATGAACAGCAAAAGTCTTGGTGGTGCACTTTATTATGTGACCTTTATTGATGATCACTCTAGAAAAGTGTGGATTTTTGCTTTGAAAACTAAAGATCATGTGCTCGATGTGTTCAAAGTCTTTCACATGAAGGTTGAAAGAGAAACTGGGAGGCAGCTGAAATGTGTTCGAGCAGATAATGGTGGTGAATACAGAGGTCCGTTTGAAGAGTACTGCAGAAGCCATGGCATCAGGCTTGAGAAAACTATGCCCAAGACTCCGTAGCATAATGGCGTAGCAGAGCGAATGAACAGAACTATCTGTGAAAGAATCAGATGTATGCTCTCTCATGCAAAATTGCTCAAATCCTTTTGGGGTGAGGCAATGAAGACCGCAGTTGACTTGATCAATCTTTCTCCGTCAGTTCCTTTGAATTGTGACTTTCCTTAAAGGGTGTGGACAGGGAAAGATGTTTCTTTTGAGCACTTGAGAGTGTTTGGCTGCAGGGCATTTGTTCATGTTCCTAGAGATGAGAGGTCCAAGCTTGATAGCAAGGCTAAATAATGTATCTTCATGGCTTATGGACATGAGGAGTTTGATTATAGACTTTGGGATCCAGTTTCTAAGAAAATCATACGGAGCAGAGATGTTGTTTTCTTTGAAAATCAAACCATTGAAGACATGGAACAGACTAAAAAGCCAGAGTCTCTCTATGAAAAACGTGTTGATTTGGGTCCGGTTGTTCCTCCTTGTGTGACACATGATGAACATAGGAGAGATGTACAAGAAGA
Organism: Alnus glutinosa; assembly: GCF_958979055.1. NCBI lineage: Eukaryota > Viridiplantae > Streptophyta > Magnoliopsida > Fagales > Betulaceae > Alnus > Alnus glutinosa. Next base: position 6,118,303 of record NC_084898.1, on the reverse strand, counting down.
ATATGTTGACACAGTTGGTAGAAATGGTGAGCCCGCAATTGATAATGTGGAGTCAGAAGAGCACCTAGAGCAAGCTTCCTCAGAGCCATCTACTGAGATTCAGTTGAGGAAATCTACCAGAGAGCGTCAACCTTCCAAAAGATATTCAGTTGATGAGTATGTGTTACTTTCTGATGGAAGAGAGCCAGAAAGTTATCAGGAGGCTATGTTACATGACCAAAAAAATGAGTGGCAAAAAGCCATGCAAGAACAAATGAAATCCTTACATGAGAACCACACATACGATTTGGTGGAACTGCCTAAGGGCAAGAGAGCACTCAAGAATAAATGGGTGTTCAGATGCAAGATTGAACCAAACAGATCACAACCAAGGTTCAAGGCAAGGCTGGTTGTGAAGGGGTTTAGTTAGAAGAAGGGCATTGACTTGAAGAAATTTTTTCACCCGTGGTGAATATGTCTTCTATCAGAGTTGTTTTAGGTCTAGCTGCCAATATGAATTTGGAGATTGAACAGCTTGATGTGAAGACTACTTTCCTTCATGGTGACTTGGAAGAGAAAATATATATGGAGCAACCAGAGGGGTTTACAACTAGAGGCAAGGAACATCTAGTGTGTCAGTTGAAAAAGAGCTTGTACGGACTCAAGCAGGCACCGAGACAGTGGTACAAGAAATTTGATTCCTTCATGGTTGAGCACGGGTATGACAAAACTACTTTTGATCACTGTGTATTTGTGAAGAAGTTCTCAGACGGAGAATTTATTATTCTCTTGCTATACGTGGACGACATGTTGATAGTTGGTCACGACACTAGCAAAATTGACAGATTGAAGGAGGAGTTGAGTAAGTCCTTTGCTATGAAGGACTTGGGACCCGCAAGACAGATTCTTGGTATGAAGATCTCTCGTGACAGGAAAAATGCAAGATTGTGGCTATCACAAAAGAGTTATATTGAAAAGGTATTGGACAGGTTCAACATGAGCAAGGCAAAACCAATGAGCTCTCCACTTGCAGGTCATTTGAAGCTAAGTTCAAAGCAAAGTCCTACAAGTGAGAAAGAAAATGAAGAAATGAAGAAAGTGCCTTATGCTTCAGCTGTGGGTAGCTTGATGTATGTCATGGTGTGCATGAGGCCTGATATCGCTCATGTTGTTGGAGTTGTCAGTCGGTTCCTTTCTAATCCTGGCAAAAAACATTGGGCAGCTGTGAAATGGATTCTCAAGTATCTCAAAGGTACTTCGAGGGTATGCTTGTGCTTTGGTAACGGTAAGCAGGTGCTTGATGGGTTTACAGATGCAGATATGGCCGGTGATATTGACTCAAGAAAGTCTACTTCAGGGTACCTGATTACTTATTCAGGGGGAGTAGTGTCATGGCAATCCAGATTGCAGAAATGTGTTGCTTTGTCTACTACAGAGGCTGAGTACATTGCTATCACAGAAGCTGCTAAAGAATTGTTATGGATGAAAAAGTTTTTACAAGAATTGGGTCTACAGCAAGAGAGGTATTTGCTTTACTGTGACAGTCAGAGTGTCATCCATCTCAGTAAAAATTCAACTTTTCACTCAAGATGCAAACATATTGATGTTAGGTATCATTGGATTCGTGATGCGTTGGATGAAAAATTGTTGCATATTGATAAAATCTATACTGATGATAATGGCTTAGATATGATGACAAAAACGTTGCCTATGCAAAAGCTTGAAATTTGCAGAAAGAAAGCGGGCTTGATGGAGCCCCCCACCTAGTCGGGAGGGGGAGATTTGTTGGTTGGTCCCTCCTATGTGGGGACCAACCCAGCTGTGCTGAAAAACAGAGGGCAGCAGCCCTCTGTTCTGCAGCAAAAGAGAAGTCACGAACAGTGCGTGACTCTCTTGACTTGCGACCAACAAGAGAAAAAAAAATTAAAAAAAATAAAAGGAAGGCTCGCAGTTTTTGAAGCCTTAGACAGAGAAGGAAGTTCAGTTTTTTGAAACAGAGTCTCAAGCAAACAGTGAGGGAGGAGAGAAAAAAATAGTGTTTTACACATACCCATTTCCGTCAGAGATTAGAGGGTCATTTATGTTCCGATCTTGATGAAATTTCAATATGTTGTTCCTGACGATGAGGGCTACGCATTGACTGGTGTCGATCGTTGGACTTCCTCTCCAGTTGCTCGGTTGTTCATCCCCACTTGGTGAGACCTTTCTTTGTTTTGTTGTAATCCACTTTTGAAGTGATTAATTTATGTTTTTATCCAAGAATGTGTGTATTCTTGATGTGGTGATAACCTCTAGATATTGTTCTAGAGAAGACAATTTGTAAGCCCATTATTGTTGATAGTGGAAGTTTTAACTGGACTAGGTCCCGTGGTTTTTCCCTTCACACCGGAGGGTTTTCCACATAAAAATTTTGGTGTCTTGTTTATAGTGGTTGCTGGATTTATTTTTCTGCATTGTTCTTGTATGAGTTGATGTTTTGGTGCTAGCTAGATTGACTATTTAATTTGCACAAAGAATGGTAGATAATTTCCATTGTGATTTTGTTATTGACATTCACCCCAAACAACACCTTCATATTTTAATGTGCTCATTGAGATTAAGCTTGCTTGCATGGAATATTTTGTTATCAGGATTTTTAAAGTTAGGGCATCTGACGATGTACATGATGTCAATGTTGACACAACTTTTAAAAAATTTAAAGAATGTGGTATCATGTATATACCGTTAGATATTGTACCTACTTTAAATCCTAACCATGAAATAAAGAGGATTCTTATCCTAATGTCCTGCTTGCATTATCCACTTCTGTCTCAATCGCTCACATAGTGCCATTAAGATTGTTAAGATACTTTCATTGAGAAGTCACATCCAATTTGGAATGAGTTAATGTTGATCTAATTGTTATCAAAACACTAATGCAACTTGGAGAGAACTACACCACAATTAGTCTTTTTTCCTCTTTTTTTCTTCTTCTTCTTTTTTTTTTTTTTTTTTTTTTTTTTTTTCAGTCAATATTGTGTACTGAGTTTAGTCAACTAGGCAATTATTGATTGATTCCGTTTTCTCCTGAACTACCTCTATTTATTTATTTATTTATTTTTTTTTCGTATATATCACGCGGTTTGGCTTAATTCAAACTTAATGGCATGTTTGGGTATCCAAACCTTTTAAAATATTTTTTAAATATTTTTTTTTAGAATTTAAATTCTACTCGATTTTATTCAATTTTTTTTTTTAAATTTTATCTCAGATTTTATAAAACATTCAAACATAATTCTAAAAATATAAAAGTACATATATTTCCCTTAAACTACTGCTCAAATGTCAATGTCCCCCAAATTACCAATTGTTTTAATATCCCAATTCAAACTACCAAAATATGTCATTATCTTCCCTAAAACCAACAAAAATGACCATAATTTTTTTTCAATAAGATAAAAAAATAAAAAATAAAAAAAATGTCCTTATAAATTCGAAATTTTTTTTTAAAAAAAAGAACAAAATTAAAAACAAAAAAGAAAGATTTAAGAAAAAACGGAAAAAAAAAAAAAAAAGAAAGAAAGAAAGAAAGAAAAGAAAATCCCTTTTTTATTTTTTATTTTTAAATAATAACTTTTTGTTATTTTAGATTTTTTAAAATAATTTTTTGTGTTTTTTTTTTAAAAAATAATATTTTTATAAAAGGCATTTTTGCCATTAGGGGGGAGACATTGACATTTTTTGGTAATTTAGAAAAAAAAATTGACACAATTAGTAGTTTGAGGAATACATTAACAATGAGATATTAGGCTAAGAGAGTTAAGTGTATTTTTTCTTTTTAAAAAATAAATTTTTTCAATATTCACAATTTTTCAAGAAAATCTCACACCTAAAGTAGCCAGATCTGCGACGCAGTGCCGCGAAGCAAACAAACAAGGAATATAAGAAGAAAAAACGTTACTGTCAAAAAGAAAAAAACAAAGAAAAAAAAAAAAAGAAATGAATAGAAAGAAAACGTGACAAGAGTCTCACCAAGAGAAGTCTCATCTCTCGATTCTAGAAGAATAATTTAATCTGTCGTATCTCTTCATTTCAGACAACACCACCTTAAAAAGACCAGATAAATTGTTTATTGGATAGACCAAAAACAACTCGGTAATATGTTAGAACAAACAGAAAATTTTGGCAAAAAAAAAAAAATTTGGTGAGTGTGTTCACTTACCAAATCATTAAAAAATTATAAAAATTTGGTTATTTCTCTCTATTCGCTTTTTTTTTTTTTTTTTTTTTTTTTTTTTCTTTTTCTTTTTTATCTTTTCCTTTCTCACGCACAGCTTTGTCTCATTCTGCAATGTTTTAGGTTAAAAGTGTTTTTTTTTTTCTTAAATTATAATATTTCCACACTTTAGACATATAATACCGTACAAATTTATTGTTCACATATTCCAACAGGTTTTGTGGAATTGAAGGTACATGTTTGGGTAGCATTTTATTTTTGAGTATTTTTTTAAAAACATGTTTGGATAGTAAGTATTTTTAAATTCAAATTCTACTCGAGTATTTTATCAAACTTTTTTCAATTTTGTCACGGGTTGTCTAAACCATCTAAACATAATTTTAAAAACAAATTTTCTCTTATTCGCAATTTTAAATATAGTAAAGAATAAAAAAAATATGAAAAAATATTATTTAAATTGAATAGTGATAGTGAATAGTTAAAATGGTAATGCTGTTGGGGTGCATTAAAAAAGTTGCTCGCCAAAATAGAGAAAAGTGGCTTTTAGCTATTTTGGCTAGTAAAATTTGGTAAGTTTACTAGGAATGCTCTTAGGAAAGATTCGAGATGATCGTTCCGTAGCTTGTTCAAAACAAGTCCAGTCAAGGAGAAGAATTGTTCTACTCGTCAAAACAAGTCAGTAGTCCCGTCGATCGCCTTAAACCAAACCAACTTAATTATGTGTTTTAGTAGGTTTGTAACTCTATTTACTATATAAGCTAAATAAGGACGACTTAGGCCGTCAAGTTTTGTAATTTTCACAGAAACAGTTTAGGAGTATTTTTTTTTAGAGAGAACTTCACTTAAAGATATCGAACTATCACTCTTTTTTACTTAAGGTACCTGAACTTCAAAACGTCTCAAACTAGAGTATCCATTTTTCAAAACGTCTCAATAACAGGTCCTCCATTAGAATTTACCGTTAAATCTTGTCAAAATACCAAAAATACCCCTCCTTTTTTTAAGAAAAAATATTGTTAGATTTAGGTGTTAGTTAGAATTTAACGGAATTCGCAAAAATACCTATGCCTGAATCTTTGAAGTTTTTTTAAAATTATTTTTAAAAAATAAACACATGAGTATTTTTGGTATTTTGACAAAATTTAACAACAAATCATAACGGATGACCTGCTATTAAGACATTTTAAAAAATAGATATTCTAATTTAAGACGTTTTGAAGTTCAAGTAACTTAAGTCAAAAAAGTCGATAGTTTGATACCTTTAAGGGAAGTTCTCCTCTTTTTTTAATCTAATTTTTCTAAAATTCTTGATTTGTTCTTAGTTTTAAGAAGAGTTATTAATCTACCGTCTACACTTACGCTGTATCAGTTACTATCAGAGCTAAGGTTTTCTTCCCATGGCGCGCGCGGTGATGTGCACGAGGACGAGGAAGAAATGTGTGATGAGCATTTGTGCCATTAAGTTCCCATAGTTCCCACACCTTCTTCAGCCTCAATCACTCACGAAGTGCCGTTAAGGTTGTTAAAGTTATTTTCATTTGAGAAGTGACATGCAACTTGAAGAGAACCACACCACAATTATTCTCTCTCCCTTTTTTTTTTTTTTTTTTTGGTCAACTAGGCAATCATTGATTGATTCCATTTTCTACCGGACAACCTTCTTTTTTTTATTTTTCTTTTTTTTCTTATATATCACCCGTTTTGGCCAAAATGAATAAGTCAATGAATACATTAAGGTTAGATGAATCCATTTCAAATACAAACTTAAAGATCAAATTGAAGAAGTTAGCTCTCTATAGTTAAAGGTTCAAGACACGCACAATTCAGGCGCGGACCGGTTCGACACTCAAAATTAAGATGGCCTAAAAGTCAGAAGGGGCCTACAGAAACAAGCGCGCTAAAAAAAAGTAAACACGGGCAAGAAAAACAAAAAGATTATATTAAAAAAAATCCTAAGACCCAACTAAAAACCGATTAACGGGAGAATTTCAAACATCCTCAAAGGAATTAATTTTAGATTCCAAGACAATGCACCGGGAATCCTTATTTCTCCTCCGAAACAATCTAAAATTTCTCGCGCCAAAGAGTGTACAACGTAACCGCCATCATAATTCATTCGGTCATCAAACAAAGATTAGAAACATGTTTTCCAATTAATAACTGAATATTAATGTAGCTTTCAACTGGTGAGACATTGGCAATAGAACTGCAACTTGATGATCTCATTTTATGATAAACTAGCAAACGTTTGAAGTGAGGTATTTAAGTTTTCAAACGTCTCATTTAAGGGTACTTTGTTAGAATTTGCTCTTAAATTTTAACGGAGTACCCAAAATACCTCTATTTTATATATATATATATATATATATATATACATATAAATGTTAGGATCTAGGTGTTGGTAAGAATTTAATGGAATTTGCAAAAACACCCATACTTAAATCTTTGAAAAAATTTATAATTTTTTTAAAAAAAATAAACCCAAAAGTATTTTGAAAATTTTCATAAGATTTAACAGCAAATCCTAACGGAGTACCCTTAAGTGAGACGTTTGAAAACTTAAATACCTCAATTTGAACGTTTGCTAATTCAGTACATTTATCTCAAAAAAAAAAAAAACGTATAATTCAATACCCTTTTGTGAAGTTATCCCTAATAATAAAAACAAACGATAGTTTCATGTTAGAAGTGTCAAACTTCTTTATTTTACCCATAAGCTATGGCATGTTCTTCAAGTTACAATTGATAGATAGGTGGAGAATCATCCAGAAAATAAAGATTACCACTGTCGCCACCCTATTATTGACCCGCGATTATTAGCGATTACTACTTGTGGTACTCAAATTAACAGCCCTAGTATTTGTTGATTTTTACTGCTACATCGTCAAATTGCATGCATGACAGTCAATCATTACTCTTACTTGCTCATAACCCACGCAATGCGCGGGATTATTAATTATAATTTAATTTTGAGACTTAAAAAAAAATCTCTATATATTGCACATAGAACATTGCATGAATATATAAATCACATAAAATTTTACAATCAAAAGAACCATAATTTTAGTTTTAATCTATATAAATAAAAACATTTAAAATATTCTCAGATGTGTAGTTTAAAATGAAAAGAAGTGTAAAGAGAAAAAAGTAACAAGAGAAAAACTCGGATTCTAATTATTAAAGCATTAATAGTATGATTAATAGTAAGAATTTCTGATATGATTAGTGTGATACGTTTTACGTTTTTTAATTTTATTTTTTTTAGTGTGTACCACATAGGACTTTGTGTACAAAGTGTGTGCATGAAACATTTCTCTAAATTAAAACATGTTAAAATCTTTGTTCTCTTAGGTGTAGTTTAGAATGAAAATGAGTATGAAGAAAAATAGCAAGAAGAAAACCATAATATTGATTACCAAAGCATAAAATAGAAAACTAGCATGAATTTTCTATATCTTCGGTGTGATAATTCTCATCACTTAATGCTATAATGCAAAAAAGTCTTTATTTTAGTCTCATGAAAATTTACACCCATGATCTTTTTATTAAAGCGCAATAAATTTATTAAAATCATGACAAAACTGGTTTAACCTTTAAAATTCACCGGTTTGGTGTTTAAAAATAATGGGTTCATGCTATGTGTCACAATTGTAGACCAACTCTAAGTTAGAATTCAGCTTTTATATATATATATATATATATATATATATATATATATAGGTCATTGATTCACAAACAACCTCAACCCAACTATTGCACAACCCCAATACACATTGGGGTGAGGCCCACACAATGGGTCCTACCTCATTGTGCCTTGTAGTTGTGCAATAGTTAGGGTGGAGTTGTGCAATAGTTAGCATTTTCCATATATATATATATATATATATATATATATGATATGATATGATATGATATGATATGATATGATTGTAAGATACCAAATTGAATATTTAAAAAGCCAGAAATCTGGTTGGCTAACGGCTAGAATATATATAAACTAACACCATCTCTAGCAGTGCCATCAAAATCGTGTGGAATCTGAAAGTTTTGACCGTTGAGAGTTCTTTAAATGGCTCATTAGTCAGCACGTCAATGGCGACCAAGAGCTTCAAAGATGCTTCCTCTACAAGTGATTATCTCAGGCCCTATCTATTAATGTCACCGGTACAATACCAGTAAGCACTACCTTTGAACTGGTTGACTGACTTTTATGGAGACTTAAAAAATTGACTAATTCATAGACACTAAACGGACAATGCTAATATCATAGATTCCTCAGTCTAACACGTTAGTTGAGTCAAATTAAATGTAAAGAAAATGTATTGTTCTTCATAATTAATTAATAGAGAAAATTATACATAACTCCCTCTCAAGCTACTATTTCATTGCCAATGTATTTTTAAACTATTAATTGTGTCAATATCAATGACTCATTCAATAACAAAAATACATTTCATTAAAAAAAATAAATAAATAAATTTCTAAAAATTACAACAAAAAAAAAAAAAAAAAAAAGGAAAGTTGCTTTTAAGTTTTTTTTTTTTCCTTTTTTTTTTTTTTTAATTTTTCTAAACAATTCATTTTTTTTTCTTCAATTTTTTTTTTTTAAATAATTAGTTTTAGTTTTTCTTTGGAATCTATAAGGATATTTTTGTATTATTTAAAAGTTTTTCCAATCATTTTGTCTTTTTGCTAGCCGATGGGGGACATCGACAAAATTGATAATTAGAAGATATTAACAATAGAGTTGTAGTTTTAGGTAGGACTATATAACCGGTTGCCATTGCAGTTATTTCCTAATAACCGCAACCGCAACTAGGGGTGAGCAAAAACCCGCAAACCCGCCCCAACCCGCACCCCCCGTCCCGCCCCACCCCTAAAATTGCAGTTTTTTATTTTTTTTTTACGGGTACGGGTTGGATTTTAACCAACCCGTGCGGGGCGGGGCGGGGCACGAGTTTAATCTTTTTTTTCCCCCGGATCCCCGCCCCGTGCCCCCCCCCTCCCCCCCGTCATATATTTTCCTTTTCTTCTAGATTCTTCTTCTTCTCTTCTTCCTTCTTTTTCTCTTCTTCTTCACAGATTCACAACCCCCCTCTCACATATTTTCTTTTTCTTTTTCTTCCAGATTTTTCTTCTTCTTCCTGCACCATTCTTCTTCTCTTCTTCCTTATTTTTCTCTTCTTCTTCACAGATTCACAGCCCCCCCCCCCTCTCATATATTTTCTTTTTCTTCCAGATTTTTCTTCTTCTTCCTGCACCATTCTTCTTCTCTTCTTCCTTATTTTTCTCTTCTTCTTCACAAATTCACAGCCCCCCCTCTCATATATTTTCTTTTTCTTCCAGATTTTTCTTCTTCTTCCTGCACCATTCTTCTTCTCTTCTTCTTCACAGAATCACCCCCCCTATATTTTCTTTTCTTTTTCTTCCTGCACCATTTTTTTTTTTTTTTTTGTTTAGGTGTTCTACACCCGTGAGGATCCCCGCATACCCACGGGGATCCCCGCCCCTCAACCCCGCCCCATCCCCACCAGCCCCGTGCGGGTGCATGGGGACTTTCGCGGGGTGCAGGTTTCCTTTGGGAATCCCACACCCCTGCGGGGCGGGGCCAAAAAAGGGGCATCCCCGCCCCCCCCCCCCCCCCCCCCCCCCCCCCGCCCGCCTCATGCTCAGCCCTAACCGCAACTGAGGTACCCAGTTATTTCTATTTAAATAACCGCAACCGAAACTCGATTGCAGTTATTACCAACTGTCGGTTATCCGATTATTAAGCAGGCAACCGGTTTTCATACATTGTTGCTTATTATCAGTTTTTTTTTTTTTTAATCCAATATCTTACCGTTTAATTTTCAATGTGAAATAGTAAATACTACTGGACGTGCATTATTTCATTTACCATTCACCAGCCATTATAGATTAAATAAAGTGATTGCAAAGAAATCAAACAAAAAAATATTATAAAATATAATGACAATTGTATTGTAATTAAAATATGATGACAATTCAAAAAAATATAAACCTTCATATTAAAAAACTTAAGATGATTCGTACCTTGAATTTAAGGGTTATTGGTTTCTTAAAACCCTATAACCAGTAACGGAAACCAGGGTAACCAGAACCGGGGTACCCGGTTATCTGGTTGCGGTTATTTTTTATTTTTCGATTTTTCAGTTATCCGGTTAGTAGTTGTTGGCAATTATTAGTGACTAATAACAACCCCGCTTGTATGCACTTAGTTTTAGGGAGTTACGTATATTTTTCCCTAATTAATATGTATAATGACTATTGTTATTTATACTCGACTAGATCAGGTTGTTGGACCCAAAAAAAAAAAAAAAAAACTTCACATTGGGTTAGAGAAATTTCCTTCAACTCAGTATATTAAATTGATATATATCCATAATGCATGTGATTATACATGAATACATTAGAATATCAGTCATTGTTAGCATCAGAAGCCCTTCTAGATATTAAAACAGATTAATTAGCCAAACCAAAGTTATTATGTAAAGAACAATTATTAGACATCCACAAACCCCATAAGCAACTTAGCTCACCTGAAAACCAAAAGATGCAATTAATATGCTCTTATCATTTTCTATTATATGATGCCATCTCACATCAAATATACAAACAGCATACTTCAATTGGGAGCACGGCCTGATTTTATAAATTCCACCATATACAGGAGAGGGGCATAAATAAAATAATCAAGTTATAGTGATAACGAGGAAGAATGATACCCTTATAAACATCATTATTGTAATTAATCAAGTCATAGAACATGATATGAGAAAGAAAAAGCATTCAATAAACACCATTATTATGATTATTTATTTTACCAAGTCCTCCTCGGGATCCTTAATTACATAGCCAGAAGAGAAGAAATCTCGGTTAAAGATTGAGGATTTGGATTAGATGCCAAAAAAAAAAAAACTACGTGAGATTTCCTGTAGTTTTTCCAACGATCTATATTTAATTCTATTCTTTTTTTTCATAAAAAAAGCTTAAAATTAAATCTAAATCGTTGAAAAAACTACGTGAGAATAGTTTTTTTATTGGAACTTCACATACTAGTCAGCGATATTCTGTAGTATATTAGACAACAGCCTCAACTTGTTAAGGATGCCCGAGCAATGTCTAGTGCCTCCTCAGCGGAAGATGCATTCTGAAGCTTGGCTTTATCAACAAAAGGTTGGCTTCTCACAAGTTTAGGAAGGAGTTGAAATTCCTCAAAAAAAACATAATAAAGCGTCAGCTATATATCTAGTCTACTAAGACAAAGACAGGAAGGATAGTTCAATAATCCAGAGTCTGCTTTATGTAATTAAAGCGAAAGCAATTTAAAGAAAAATGAAACGTAAATTCTATTGTTTTCTATTTTTTGTCCTCTTTCTCATTATTGCTGAAGCATTTGAATTACGATCGGTGGTTGGGGGAGGTGTATCAAATTCTGGTGTTGGGAAAGGGGTTGGAGAGGACTCCTTTGATAGTGATGCTGATTATGAAGATTCCAGTGGTTACTCAAATGATAATGCAGAACTAAGTGATTATTCAGAAACAGATGTTGAGGATGAAGATCTTTACACAACATGTGTGAAAGGTAAAGACATGGATAATGTACATGGAAATTTTGATTGGTTTGGGATAGGCACATCTTCTAATGTGAATGATGGTCATGTTGTGTCATTTGATTCTGCTGATAGTGAGGGAGATATGGAGCGTTTAACATCTGATTTTGAAAAGGGGCAGGCCACCCAGCGTAAGAAGAGAAAATAAGCGAACTTCACCGAGCATGATTTGAAAGGGAAAGTCAAGCTAAGAATTTGGCAAAGCTTTTGCAATACAACCATGTTTAAGAATGCCATCAAAAATTATTCCATGCAAAATGGGTTTGATTTTGTGATCAGACACCACTAAAATTCAGGTGACTGCGGTGTGTATATTGAAATTTGGGTGGCGGATTCAAGCATCACAATCAAACATTCGAGACTCCATCCGAACTAAGATATCTTCAGAATTTTAGGTGTAACCCCACATGGCCCAAGATATAATGTCTATCAAGCTAGGAAGCTGCCCTTAAAACTAGGGTATGAGAGTGAAAGTGAGCACTACAAAATCTCTTGGGACTTTGTTGCAGCAGTGCAGAAATGGAACCCATGCAGCATATACGGTTTGGTGAAAGATGGACATTATTTTAATAGGATGTTTGTATGTTGAATGTCTGCAAGAAAAGTCGAATTGTTGGGTATAGGCCTATAATTGCATTAGATGGTTGCCACTTAAAGGGCCCATACGCTAGACAATTGTTATGTGCAATAGGCAAAGATAGGAACAATGACCTGTTTCCAACTGCATATGCAATTATAGAAACCGACTATAGAGACTCGTGAGCATGGTTTATAGGTAGTCTACTAGATTGCATTGGCTCCTCAACTGTTATGTCTGATAGACAGATGGTGAAAATGCCATCCAGTAGGCTACCCATAAACCATGTCCATGAGCCTCTATACTCAATTTCTACAACATGTGCAATTGGGAAAATGTCGTCGTTCTCACCTCTATCTACTGCACATAACAAGTGTCCACCATACGGGCCCTTTTAAGTGGCAATCATCTAATGCAATTATAGGTCTATACCCAACAATTAGACCTTTTTTGTAGGCATTCAACATACAAACATCCTTTTAAAATAAAGTCCATCTTTTATCAAACCGCATATGCTGGATGGGTTCCATTTCTGCACTGCTGCAAAAAGTACCCCAGTTTTAAGGGCAGCTTCCTAGCTCGATAGGCATTATATGTTGGGATTTAATAGTATAGTCACTTTTAAATTTTAATTTGTTCTCTAAAAGCACACTTAGGTCATGTGGGGTCATCCCAAAAATTTTCAAGATATTGCTTCACGATCCAATTCACATTAGCTCTTTTGTTCTCTTGATGGGTGCCACAATTGTGTATTGGAAAGAAGATCTTAATTTGGATGGAGTCTCCATCCATGTTTGCAGAGGTAGCTGTGAGAATAGAAGGGTGTTGGACCTTTATGTGGAGCATGAAACCGATAAGCCAAATCTCACTGGTGTTGGGAAAGGGGTTGAGGAGGACCTAATACCATGTTTACAGAGGTAGTTGTTGCTAACTTAAAGATGCAGGGAAGAAGTTGAAGGGGGTCTCTTTTGGTGGATTGAATTCTAATATCAAAAAGGCAAGATTGCAAGAGCTCACATTTATTCCACTTTAATTCGTATATACAACCTATTAAGTAAGATCTTAGCATAAGACATGCTTAGTCCAAAAAAAGGAAATTAAACCATAAAAAATAATTTAATCCAAATTAGAGTTGAACAACCAATGAGATGGACCTCCCAAATACCAAACAGAGTTCAGCTCTGAGTGTTACTAAAGTAGTTATTTTGGGGAAATATGTAGGTAAAAGAGTTGCCAAAGGAAAAATCTTACATAAATATTTGCAAAAGATAAACAGCAACCAGACACAAGCACATTGACCAAGTGCTACATTCAGACAAAGGCAAAGAAAACCGAAAAAGGCCCACAAAAGCAAACACAATCGCAAATCTCTAAAAAGGAAATCACTTTTTTAAAGAACATCAACCGACGACTCAAGTATCCGAACTCCACTATGTTCAAACTCCACTGTACACAAACATATATATATATATTAGAAAATATGCAAACACTCCATGCTTTGTAGACAACAGCGATGGCTGCAAGAGAAACAAAAAGGGTGATACTCCTTCCACAGACACGAACGGCACGCCTCTCTTCTTGAAAGTTTTATGGAAAATGGTATTTGGGTGGAGGAACTGAGTGTTTCATATGAATGGAGTATCGGCTAAGTCTTGGTTCACTGAAAACATCTGCTGGGGGTGAAGACTTTAGATTTTACTTTGTTCGCTTTTACCTCGCTCACTTTTACTTAGTCAAGTGATTCCTTGTATATGCTTTCAATGTACTTTGGGGTACCTTACGCTATCAATAAAACTTGTTTTAGTTATTAAAAAACACTTTTACCTTGCTAACGTGATCGAGGGGATTGACATGTAATACATGTGGCTTTGAAAAGTAACATTTCAATTTCAAGGTTTTTTTTTTTTTTTAATCTATGAGTAATTAAACTAGACACGTATTGTCGTATGATTGGATCTGACATGGCACATTAACGGATTTCGTCAAGATTTTGGATGAACATTGAGTATGGACCTATTCGCTTTTTTAGCTTACCACTGTAGTTCTCAACAAATTTTTATGCCACATGGACCTAATTGTAATGGGTGCAACCACAAGGATTGATTTTGTTCTTTTAACTGCTTATGTTAACTATTCAAAAAAGACTTATTATCATGATCTGTGAAATAAACACAGTTCATTGATGCGGACAGCCTGCTAGGGCTTACGTGGCATATTGCAGCAGCCCCTCAACCCTAGCCGCCGCACTACAGCAGAACCCAACTCTAGCCACATTCAACCCTAGCAGTCTCTAGTCGAATAAGGAGTATAATACCTCTCCATATTTTCTTTCCCTAAAGTGTCTTAGCTAAATAAGGAATGTATTTCCATTCTTGGTTATTTCCTACACAATGTATAGCGGCTAGATCTAATGGTTATGTCTTATGACCTACCTGTCTTTTATATAAATGTAACCCTAAAGAATAAAGAGGCATGCTGAATTATAATCAAACATCAACTTTCTTGGTTGTTTTAGAGATCAAGGCTCTCTCGAAGTAGCCCATATCATATTTTCCTTACTCTTTTACTAGTTGATTGTATCAAGTGGTATTAGAGTCGGGGTTTCTCTCGTTAACAACATTGTTAAACCTTGAGGCCCGGTTTCCCTCACTAGAAACCAGAAAATAATAATAATAATAATAATGTGGGATTTTTTTAGTCATTTTAATTCGATTCCAATTAAAATATAGGTGTTGTCATCAAACTATAGAGTATGAATAACTATTTCATTTCACTTTCTTCCACTCCAAATAATAACTATTCTCTTTTCCAATGGACTACTCATTCAAAACCAAACGAGGCCTCAGAAATTATAATGAGTGGACCAACAGACAAGTATTAAATGATGAAAAATAAAAAAAAATGGGAAAACTTCAATTTACCCCCATGAAGTTGTCACCGATTTGCAATTCTACCGCCAATGTTTCAATTTTGTCAATTGCACCCCATTGAGTTTCAGAAATTTTCAATTTAAGGAATCCGTCCAAATCAACCGTTTGACTTAACGAAATTTGGCTCATGTGCCGCGCACGTGCCTTTTTTGACAAAATTGCCCTCTTTAAAACGACACTGTTTTGGATATGGAAACCAAAATTGCCCTCTTCAAAACGGTGCGGTTTTGTAAGTCTTCTCCAAGCTTCAAAA
This sequence comes from Alnus glutinosa, assembly GCF_958979055.1. Taxonomy (NCBI): domain Eukaryota; kingdom Viridiplantae; phylum Streptophyta; class Magnoliopsida; order Fagales; family Betulaceae; genus Alnus; species Alnus glutinosa. The sequence goes on along the minus strand of NC_084898.1, from coordinate 6,102,717 downwards.
TGGCACCGTTTTGAAGACAAGCCCTAAAACAAAGACGACCTCGTCGGGGAAGACGACCTCGACGGAGATGGACTGGCAGCGTGCGGGTCGTCCGTGACGGAGATAGACTGTGTAGCGGATGCCAGCATGGAGGCCTTCTGGCGTCGGCCGAACTCCAAAGTGACCTTCTCCAAGCTTCAAAATGGCACCGTTTTGAAGACGAGCCCTAAAACAAAACCTAGATCTTGTCGGGGAAGACGGCCTTGACAGATGCCAACGCAGCAGCATCCTTTCATCGAGGATGCCTTGCCATTGAACGGCTCGGCCAAAATCGACAAAACAAAGTACTGTCAATTTCGGCCGACGCCAGGAGGCCTCCGCGCTGGCATCCACCTCGCAATCCATCTTCGTCAAGGATGACCCACTCGCCGCCAACCAATTGACGTCGTCTTCCCCGACGAGGCTGTCTTTGTTTTAGGGCATGACGTTTTGTATCAAAATAGTGTCGTTTTGAAGACAAGCCCTAAAACAAAGACGGCCTCGTCAGGGAAGAAGACCTCGACGGAGATGGACTGGCAGCGTGCGGGTTGTCCATGACGGAAATGGACTGTGCAGCGGAGGCCTTCTGGCGTTAGCCGAACTTCAAAGTGACCTTCTCCAAGCTTCAAAATGGCACTGTTTTGAAGATGAGCCCTAAAACAAAACCTAGATCTCGTCGGGGAAGACGGCCTTGATTGATGCCAACGCAGCAGCCTCCTGCCGTCGAGGACACAGCTTCACCCTAGCTCAACCACCTCGGCCTCCAGCGACAATGCCTTTTCATTGAACGACTCGGCCGAAATCGACGAAACAAAGTATCGTCAATTTCGGCCTACGGCAGGAGGCCTCCGCGCTGGCATCCACCTCGCAATCCATCTTCGTCAAGGATGACCCGCTCGCCATCAACCAATTGACGCCGTCTTCCCCGACGAGGCTTTTTTTGTTTTAGGGCATGACGTTTTGTATCAAAACGGTGTCGTTTTGTTTTTCAGAAATTTTGGTTTTGGTGTTTCACAACACAGTGTCGTTTTGTAGAGGGCATTCTCGTCTATTTTCATCCCTAAGAAGCACATGAACGGCACATAGGCTGAATTTCGTTAAGTCAGACGGTTGATTTGAACGGATTCCTTAAATTGAAAATTTCTGAAACTTAATGGGGTACAATTAACAAAATTGAAACATTGATGGTAAAATTGCAAATTGGTGACAACTTCATGGGGGTAAATTGAAGTTTTCCCTAAAAATATATATCATGGCATATATCAATTTAGTAAATAAATATAATATGAAAACACAATTCCCTTCTATTGTCATAGAATTATTATAGTGATGTTTCCAATCCTTATAGGCAGACTCATAGAGGTTAAGATAGCAGAACTCCGCATAGAGGTTAATATCCTAAATTAGTTAAGTGTATATATCAAGTGGATGATAATTTAGTGATAGTTTAAAAGGATATATGTACTTTTTTTCAAAATAGAAGAAAGAAACTAACTACATATATGCATGCTTCACTTGGCTCGTGGGATCTAACTCGGTAGGGCTAACATTCTATGCTCTTGCTGCTGCTGCTGGGATCATGCTACACTTGTCTTGTTTATTGCTCAAAGTGTAGTGAGGACGTTTGAGGTAAGTTCGTAGGTTGCTAATCAATTTAATGATAATCATTATCTTTTCGATGCCATCAAAGGTTGAAGATATAGTCTAGGAAATCAGACGGGTTTGCATAAACAGCCAAAGATTAGTTAGAAATTGGTCGGCAAAAGGCACGAGAGATGACATCATGTGGTCTTCTTGTTTCACCAATGACAGGTTCAACCAGCAGATAAACAAACCATGGCACTGAACATGACATGGGCAAGGCTTAATAAAAACTCTAATTGATCTCCGACTGTTTGTGGGTCTTATCAGTTATCTCCTTAATTTTCAAAAACAGCTTTATCGAAATAATTATTTTTTATTGGAAGAAAATGTTTGTTAACACCTTTGTTATCTATCATTTGCTTTATGTATTCAAGTAAAAAGGCATTGACACACAAATCAAAACACAAAAATACTTTTTTTATATATATATTTATGTCGTATCAAAACATTTATTCAAACTAAAAAAAAAAAAAAAAAAATAGAGAGACCTGGAACACATTACCAAACATATAGTTTTTTTTTTTTTTTTTTTTTTTTTTATGAGAAGTTTAGAGAGCCACCGACAACAATTGTAGCAATAAAATATTGCAGGTTCGGCATCTTGTTTGCCATTTTTGCTTTATAGCTTTATATAAGGTAGGGATGTAATCGAATCGAGCCGAGCCGAGTCAAGCCAAGTTTAAAAATTTCAAGACTGGCTCGTTTATGAGTCGAGCCTAAATAGTCGAGCTTAAATTCAAGCCGAACTATAAATTGCATGTTCAAGCTCGACTCGTTTAAAACTCGGGCGAACTCAAATTCGAGCTCGTTGAAAATGACATTCGAGTCGAGCTGGGTTACTGGACAAGCTCAGCTCAACTGGAGCTCGATTTAGACTATTAAATTTTTCAATGAGTGATCAAAGCAGAATTCAAGCCCAAGTTTATAAACAACATCTATGCATTTATTAATAACATAAATATATAATATGTAACTATATAAGGCATATTATAAAATATAATACATAACTATAGTTTATAAGTAACAAATTAATAATATGTTATTATATTTTACTAGAGAGTATAAACTATGGTATATGTATAATGTGAACAAATAGTAAGTCTAATATATTCTATATAACTAAGTAACTATAATATAAGTATAATATATAACTATTGTTAACCGTGTGTGATGTGATATATGTGTTTATATATATATGCTAACTATTTAATATTGTTATATACTAACTATTAATAACTTAATATGTTAATTTAACATACTAAATATTGTTATCAAAGTATTATAATTAATATGTAATACTATATATATTATACTATATTTACTATTTACTAATATATGTGTAAGATATGAACGAGCTAACGAGTCGAACTAACGAGTCGGGCGAGCGATCCAGTCGAGCTTTAAACGACCTGAACTCGCAAGCTCCTATTGAGTTTTGTTGAGCGAGTCAGGTATGGATCACTTACTAATCGAGTGAGTTTCTACAGTAACGATTGAGTTTCTACAGTATCGAGCTCGAGTTCGGATCGGGCTAAACTGAGCGGGCTGTCAAATGGACTAGTTTATTTACATCCCTAATATAAGGGTTAAATACGTTTTTGTCCCTTGAGTTTTAACAACTTTACTTTTTGCCCCATGCGGTTTATTTCGTATTGTAGATGGTATCTAGTTTATGGCTAAAGACGGAGATAGTACTTCTGTCTAAAAATTAACGAAGTCTACTTCAATGCCTCTAAAGAAGCTAACATATGTCCTATGCCTAATTTTTTTTTTTTTTTTTTTGAAAAAAAGGATGGCTAAACCATCCTCAAGAGTGAGCCACCCCCACAACGCGCGCCCCCCCCCCCCCCCCCCCCCTCCCAAAAAAAAAAAGGGGGGGGAGGGGGGGGGTTTGTGTTTGACTGTTGGGCCAAACAGATGTACCCCCAAGGCTTTTAGGGGTGTTTCGGCTATCACCAAAAAGCGGCCAACTACCAAGAGTCATGAGGGTGGTTTAGCTACCCACAGACCGGCATGAGCCACCCCCTCCTTTTTTTTTTTCAATTTTTTAAAGCTTTTATTTTTATTTTTTTTTTAGTTTTTATTATTATTTTATTATTATTTTTTATCAGCCATAGGACACGTATCAGCTTCTTAGAGGTGTTGACGTGGACTTCTGTCAATTTTTGAACAGAAGTTTGGACGGAGGTGGTTAGGGGTGTTGCAGCTATGGGTCATAACCGCAACCGCAACCAGAGTACCTGGTTATTCCCATTTCAATAATCGTAACCGCAACTAGTATCGGTTGCAGTTTTTACTAACTGCCGGTTATTAACCAGATAATCAGTTTTCATATATTTGAATCTAATAATACGAATGTTCAATTTTCCAAACAGGTCAAAACATAATCTGGGTTGGCATGAAGCAAAAAAAAAAAAAAACAAAACAACAAAAAAAATAAAAATAAAAAATAAAAAATGCAGCAATGCTTCTCCACTTGCAGGAAAGCCATCAACATGATCCTTGTATAAAGTAAAAGAACCAAAAAAAGGTAGAGTTTTGCTCAAACGACACGGTTTAAGTTAAAAAAAAAAAAAAAATAAATAAAATAAAAAAATAAAAAAATAAAAAAAATCCTTGCGAAAATCTGAGCCATTTAATATTTTTAGCAGCAGATCTGCACAGAAATCGAATCCTTCTGTGTTTTTTTTTTTTTTAAGGGAACAGAATCGAATCCTAAAAACAAACGATGAAGGACCTCCACGTAAATCTCAGTGCTTAAACACCATGGCTATGCTTTTGTCTTCGATTATTTTCGTTTATTTTGTAATATATATATATATATATATATATATAAATTTTTTAAAAAAATACCGGTTACCGGGTTATTAAACAGCTTTTTAAAATGCTATAACTGGTAATCGCAACCGGGAAGGATGGAGCCAGAAGCTCTTATAGGCAATGGTCACGGGTAAAAAAATTGTTGGTAGGAGCCAATAGGCTTTTTTTTTTTTTTTTTTTTTTTTGGGAATTGAGTGAGCCCATGGCCTTGCCGGCTCCCCTAGTTTCGTTCTTGGAAACCGGTTATTCTGTTATCCAGTTGCGGTTATTTCCAATTAGCGGTTACCAGTTATTTTTAAATAATAACCTTCTCGCTTGTACACTCTTAGATGTGGTAACGGAGGTACCATCTCTATGTTTAGCCATAAACGAAATACTATTTACGATACGAAATGAACTACAGAAAGTAAAAAATAAAGTCGTTACAACTCAAGAGACAGAAACATATTTAACCATTATATATATAACTCGTTTGTTTTCTATCAACTTAGGCTTAGATATTATTAGTTTGCTAACATGGTATCAAAGCATGTCCATTGATATGTTTTATGTTTGTAATATGGAAATTCTTGTTTGTTAATGCATGGCCGTTTTGTGTTTGTGGATTCACTCTGTAGGACCCCTGTTCAAGATCCTTGGCTTGATAATTGCATGTGACGATGGTCAAGCCTCTGTTAATTTGTTACACATAATTGATCTTGTTTTTCGTTTTTTATTTACAAGGAAGCAAAAACCAAGAGGGAGTAGCCCCCGACAACATGCCCAAACAGAAAACAATACTTGAAATAAGTACAACAAATTAAGAAATTGGCTAAAAAATGACAAGATCTTCTGTATCTTGGACCGAAAGCCAAGTCAAGTAGGCCAAAAGGTTGACTTGCTTGAAGTCTTTTGCAACTGCAACCCGTTGAATGAGGAGGGGAAGTCCTGTTGACAATCGATTGGTCAACGAGGAGAGATGAACTACGGTTGAAAAAATATCCACGTTAAAAATAAAATAAAATAAAAGATACAAGGAGATTATAGCCTATGAACAAAAGTATGCGGGATAATGCTTCCGAAGGTATAGACCCTGTGATTTGTCACACAGATAGTAAAAACTGATACCACCAGTTAAGGTAATAAATAATGTATAAAGAGTTTCAAAAACTCAAACACCAGTATAAAGATAGACAGAAAGAGATTACAACAAAAAAAGTCCAAAACAAAACACAACAGCTACAAGTGAAACATCATTTTCGTCATCATTATTACTTGTTCTGTACGGACCGAAGTGTATGCCATACCCATCTGCAACTTGCAAAGACTAGTAGATTATTGATTCCTCGTACTTTATGCCGGTGACCGGTGAGTTTGTTAATCGTTAAATTATATATTAATCAGTCATATAATACTGTTTCTATCACCATCATCATCCTGTCAGGCTTGAGATACAGCTTTTAGTACCTTTGAAATCAGGGGCGGAGCCAGGGAGGTCGAGAGGGGGCAAGTGCCCCCTCTCAACTCACAAAATTTTTTCTTACACCTGGTAAAATTTTCTTGGATACCCTGGTTGCCCACCCTAAACTAACCATAAGGGGCATAGATATCACCAGTGGGGGCAAGCAGCAGACAACGTTTCACTGTTTCAATTTGTAGATTTTTTTTTTTTTGTAAGTTTTACTGTTTTAGTTTCAGAGTTATAAGAAAGTTAGGTTTAGAAATAAGTTTCATGAAGAAGAAGATTCAAACGGTGCGTTTGAGCTCTAGTTGTTATTAAACGCCCCGTTTCATTAAAGGACACTGACGAGACGAAAAAGCGCTCCGTTTCAAACTTTTAGCATGAGTAACGTGGGTCTGTCTCATACGGTAAAAAGTTCAAAAAATTTAGAACTTTTTTTACTGGGCTACCCCTGCCTTATGACTTTTTTGACTCTTCTTTTCTGTCTTCTACGTTTTTTTAGTCTTAAGTTAAGACTTGAATAATAGTTTGAATCAAAAAAAAAAAAAAAAAAAAAAAAAAAAAAAAAAAAAAAAAAAACCCTTATGATTTGAGAAATAATTTATGTTTTTTTTTTTTGTTATGCTTATAGCTAATGCAAAATATAAATTACAATTTAGATGATAGTTAATTAAATTATTTATGAATTTGTTAGTTATATATTTTTTATATATTTGTAATCATTTTTTTTTTGTTTAGAAACATTTTAATCTTGTGATTCTTGCCCCCTGTGAGTTGATATTTTGGCTCCGCCACTGTTAATTGAAATATTCTACTGTGATCACCCAGATTCTGAAAATGTTTCCAAATCCATTTTCTTTTCAAATAATGGTCCACCCTTAAAAAATCTTTGCTGTTGAAGCAAATGTTATGCTGCTGTCTTATTCAAAATTCATAAAACTTGTTGTAAATGAAAAGAAAAGGGATCAAAATACTAACAGGGGGAATCACTTCAATTCTAAGATCCATTTATTCATTTTCCCTGAATTTCATTCACAATATAATTCCATTATACACACTACACATGTTTGATGTTTATCTCCAATGGGTTCCTAAAACATACCAATTTCACCACCAAAAGCATTCAATAATTCTCAGTTGTTCCCTCTCAAGTCTCACAATCAGCAGATGACACAATTGGTTTGATACTCTTCAGGATGTGGGGCATAATAGTATGTGGCCATGGGAGGACAGAATCGTTTACACGGCTCTTCCTTCTTCTCTTTTTCATTCTTCGGTTCTTCTTTCTTCTCCTCCTTTGCAGGCCCAACAGTCAGAATTTCTGTGTGCCAAAATTTTTTAAGTTTTTTCACAACATCCACCGGATCTACATTACCAATTACTATCATTTTTTGATCTTTCATGTTCACCTGAATTGAATCAATGCCTGCAAAAGTTGTTGAACAGAGCAGAAGTAGATGAGTGGCTAGAAAGTACTTTCTTTTTTACTTTTCAATCAAATCTAAGACATTCCTTTCCCCCAACCCCTTTACCACCAGAGGTAAGACCAAGCACAATATAAAGTACAACAGGGAAAATGATCTAGTAATGTTCTTCCAGAATTGATCACAGATAATTGCAGGCAAAAGAAAGGAAAAGAAATTTGTTGTCTGAATCAAAGTAACCAAATTCAAATGGTTGAAATAATGGGCTCTGATCTTCTCCAAAAGTTGGAAATTCTTTAGACAGAAATGACACAACCAAAATGTTTCCTTGTACCTTCAAGACTGGAAACTGCTTTCATGGCCTTCTGCTTTTGTTTGTCATCGTGCAAGCCCAGCTTCAACACAACTTTCTGCAACAAAAACAAAGAACTTGGATTTAAGAGACGATCATCCCAGTAAAATTCATGCTTTTGAATTTTAATTTCCAACGTCAGCTGAATGAATAATTCAGAGGACTTCATTCATAGAAGGGCTAATTTGCATAGCCATGAGAAGAGCAGTTAAAGAAATGATCAAAGAAAACAATGAAAATTCTGAAATAGCAACAGCAAAAAGCTCATAAAAAAAATGGTCTGCAGCATAAGTGCCATGCAAGTTGATGTTATCAAAATTTGAAAACAACCCAGAGGAGATAAATAAAAAAACTCCATAAACCCATTAATGAGCATTGAAAAAGATTAAAGAATTCAAGCATAGCAATTAGCAAGATTCATACTTGAATAAGAAATTAAACATTAGAATATTTTGGCATGGAGGGGAAACTTCACCTTCATTTTCCTGGGTCCAAAATTCTGACTAGAACTTGATTTAACTAATCAGAGATAATATAAGATACAAAGAAGCTATTGTCGTTATAATAATATAAACTCGACTCGTGGTGACTCTTATGTCTCATTATAATAAGCTATTGTCGTTATACTTACTTATAGTGTACACCTTTATATTTTAATGTGCTCATTGAGATTAAGCTTGCTTGTATGGAATATTTTATTATCAGGATTTTTAAAGTTAGGACAGCTGACGATGTACATTATGTCAATGTCGACACATCTTTTAAAAAATTTAAAAAATATGGTATCATATTTATTGTAACAATGAAATAAAGAGGATTCTTATCCTAATGTCCTGCTTGCATTATCCACTTCGGTCTCAATCGCTCATTAAGATTGTTAAGTTACTTTCATTGAGAAGTCACATCCAATTTGGAATGAGTTAATGTTGATCTAATTGTTATCAAAACACTAATGCAACTCGGAGAGAACCACACCACAATTAGTCTTTTTTCCTCTTTTTTTTTTTTTTTTTTTTTTTTTTTTTTTTGTCAGTCAATTTTGTGTACTGAGTTTAGTCAACTAGGCAGTTATTGATTGATTCCGTTTTCTACTGAACTACCTCTTTTTTTTTTTTCCAGTATGTATCACGCGGTTTGGCTTGGTACAAACTTAATGGCATGTTTGGGTATCCAAACTTTTTAAAATATTTTTTAAATACTGTTTTTTAGAATTTAAATTCTACTTGATTTTATTCAACTTTTTCTAATTTTATTTCAGATTTTATAAAACATCCAAACATAATTTCAAAAATATAAAAGTACATATATTCCCCTTAAACTACAGCTCAAATGTTAATGTCTTTCCAAACTACCAATTGTTTTAATATCCCCATTCAAACTACCAAAATATGTCATTATCCTCCCTAAAACCAACAAAAAAAACAAAAATTACCATAATTTTTTTTCAATAAGACAAAAAAAAAAAAAAAAAAAAAAAAAAAAAAAAAATCCTTCTAAATTCGAAAAAAAAAATAAAAAAAAAATTAAAATTAAAATTAAAAACGAAAAAGAAAGATTTTAAAAAAAATTAAAAAAAAAAAAGGGAAAAAAACTGAAAATTAAAAAAAATAAAAAAAACAAACTAAAAAGAAAGAAAAGAAAATCCCTTTTTTGTAAGTTTTATTTTTAAATAATAACTTTTTGTTATTTTAGATTTTTTAAAATAATTTTTTGGGTTTTTTTTTTAAAAAAAAAAAATTAATAATTTTATGAATGACATTTTTTTCATTAGGGGAGAAACATTGATATTTTTTAGTAATTTAGAAAGAAAGAAAATTGATACAATTGGTAATTTGAGGGATACATTGACAATGAGATATTAGGTTAAGAGAGTTAAGTGTATTTTTTCTTTTTAAAAAATAAATTTTTTCAATATTCACAATTTTCCAAGAAAATCTCACACCTAAAGTAGCCAGATCTGCGAAGCAGTGCCGCGAAGCAAACAAACAACTGAAACAAGGAATATAAGAAGAATAAACGTTACTGTCAAAAAAAAAAAAAAAAAAAAAAAAAAAAAAAAAAATGAAATGAATAGAAAGAAAACGTGACAAGAGTCTCACCAAGAGAAGTCTCATCTCTCGATTCTAGAAGAATAATTTAATCTGTCGTATCTCTTCATTTCAGACAACACCACCTTAAAAAGACCAGATAAATTGTTTATTGGATAGACCAAAAACAACTCGGTAATATGTTAGAACAAACAGAAAATTTTGGCAAAAAAAAGAAAAAATTGATGTGTGAGTTCACTTATCAAATCATTAAAAAATTATATAAAATTTGGTTATTTCTCTCTATGCGCCCTTTTTTTTTTTTTTTTTTTTTGGCTTTTCCTTTCTCACACATAGCTTTGTCTTGTTCTGCAATGTTTTAGGTTAAAAGTATTTTTTTTTAAAAAAATTACAATATTTCCACACTTTAGACATCCAATGCGGTACAAGTTTTTTGTTCACATATTTCAACAGGTTTTGTGGAATTGAAGGTACATGTTTGGGTAGCATTTTATTTTTGAGTATTTTTTTAAAAACATGTTTGGGTAGTATGTATTTTTAAATTCAAATTCTACTCGAGTATTTTATCAAACATTTTTCAATTTTGTCACGGGTTGTCTAAACCATCCAAACATAATTTTAAAAACAAATTTTCTCGTATTCACAATTTTAAATATAGTAAAGAATAAAAAAAATATGAAAAAATATTATTTAAATTGAATAATGATAATGAATAGTTAAACTGGTGATGCTACTGGGGGTGCATTAAAAAAGTTGCTCACTAAAATAGAGAAAAGTAGTTTTTAATTATTTTGGCTAGTAAAATTTGGTAAGTCTACTAAGAATGCTCTTAGGGAAGATTCGAGATGATCGTTCCGTAGCTTGTTCAAAACAAGTCCGGTCAAGGAGAAGAATTGTGCTACTCGTCAAAACAAGTCAGTAGTCCCGTCGATCGCCTTAAACCAAACCAACTTAATTATGTGTTTTAGTAGGGTTGTAACTCTATTTATTATATAAGCTAAATAAGGACGACTTAGGCCGTCAGGTTTTGTAATTTTCACAGAAACAGTTTAGGAGTACTTTTTTTTAGAGAGAATTTCACTTAAAGGTATTGAACTATCACCCTTTTTTACTTAAGGTACCTGAACTTCAAAACGTTTCAAACTAGGATATCTATTTTTCAAAACGTCTCAGTAACAGGTCCTCCATTCCGTTAAATCCTGCCAAAATACCAAAAATACCCCTCCTTTTTTTAAGAAAAATATTGCTAAGATTTAGGTGTGGGTTAGAACTTAACGAAATTCGCAAAAATACCAATGTCTGAATCTTTAAAAAATTTTATAAATTTTTTTTTTTAAAAAAAAAAAAACATGGGTATTTTTGATATTTTGGCAAGATTTAACAAATCATAACAGATAACCTGCTATTGAGACATTTTAAAGCATGGACACCCAAGTTTGAAACGTTTTAAAGTCAAGTACCTTAATTAAGTCAAAAAATGCGATAGTTTGGTACCCTTAAATGAAGTTCTCTCCTTTTTTTTCTTTTTCTTTTTTTATCTAATTTTTCTAAAATTCTTGTTTGTTTTTAGTTTTAGAAGGGTTATTAATCTACCGTTTACACTTGAGCTGTATCAGTTACTATCAGAGCTAAGGTTTTCTTTCCATGGCGCGAAGGAGAAACCATGTTGCAGAGATTGGTGATGTGCACGAGGACGAGGGAAAAATGTGTGATGAGCATTTGTGCCATCAAGTTCCCATAATTCCCACACCTACTTTGGTCTCAATCACTCACAAAGTGCCATTAATTAAGTTTGTTAACGTTATTTTCAATTGAGAAGTGACAAGTAATTTGGAATGAGTTATTATCGATGTAATTGTTATTATAGGGACTAAAAGCAACACACTAATGCAACTTGGAGAGAACCACACCACAATTAGGCCTTTTGTGGTTTCTTTTTTTTTTTTTTTTTTTTTTTTTTTTTTTTTTTTTTTTTGAAAGTCAACTAGGCAATTATTGATTGATTCCATTTTCTACGAACTACCTCTTCTTCTTTTTTCCGTATATATCACGCGTTTTGGCCCATATGAATAAGTCAATGAATACCTAAGGTTAGATGAATACATTTCAAATACATACTTAAAAGATCAAATTGAAGAAGTCAGCTCTCTATATTTAATACTTTAAAAAAAAAAAAAAAAAAAAAAAAAAAAAAAAAAAGAGAGAGAGAGCTCTCTATAGTTTAAGGTTCAGGACACGCATTGTTCAGGCACGGACCGGTTCGACACTCAAAATCAACACGGCCTAAAAGTCAAGAGGAATGCTAGAGCATCTTCTAGTGTTCTCCTAAAATGGCATAGATGTAATCTATGCCATCCAAAAGGACGTAGATGTAATTTTTTAATTACATCTATACCATTCCAGGAGAACACCAGAAAAACACCAAGAGATGCTCTATCATTTTTCAAAAGTCAGAAGGGGCATACAGAAGCAAGCACGCTACAAGAAGGTAAACACGGGCGAGAAAAACAAAAAGATTATATTAGAAAAATCTTAAAACCCAACTAAAAACCGATTAACGGGAGAATTTCGAACATCCTTAAAAGGAATTAATTTTAGATTCCAAGACAATGCACCGGGAATCCTTATTTCTCCTCCGAAACAATCTAAAATTTCTCGCGCCAAAGAGCGTACAACGTAACTACCATCATAATTCATTCGGTCATCAAACAAAGATTAACAACATGTTTTCCAATTAATAATTGAATATTAACGTAGTTTTCAACTGGTGAGACATCGGCAATAGAACTGCAACCTGATGATCTCATTTTATGATAAACTAGCAAACGTCTCAAACTGAGGTATTTAATTTTTCAAACATCTCACTTAAGGTTACTCTGTTAGGATTTGCTGTTAAATCCTAGCAGAGTACCCAAAATACCCATGCATGAATATTTGAAAATTTTTATAATTTTTTTTTAAAAAAATAAACATGGGTATTTTGAAAATTTTTGCAGGATTTAACAGCAAATCTTAACGGAGTACCCTTAAATGAGACGTTTGAAAACTTAAATACCCCAATTTGAGACGTTTGCTAGTTCAGTACCCTTATCTCGAAACGACGTATAATTTAATACATTTTTATGAAGTTATTCCTAATAATAAAAAAGAACGATAGTTTCAGGTTAAAAGTGTCAAACTTCTTTATTTTACCCATAAGCTATGGCATGTTCTTCATGTTGCAATTGATAGATAGGTGGAGAATTATCCAAAAAATAACGATTACCAATGTCACCGCCGTATCGTTGACCGGCGATTGTTAGCGATTACGGCTTGTGGTACTCAAATTCTCAGCTTTAGTATTGTTGATTTTTACTGGTACATCGTCAAATTGCATGACAATCGGTCATTACTCTTACTAGCTCATAACCTGCGCAATGCGCTGAATTATTAATTATAATTTAATTTTGAAACTTAAAACAAACATCTCTATATATTGCACATAGAACTTTGCATGAATATATAAATCACATAAAATTTTACTATCAAAAGAACCATAATTTTAGTTTTAATCCATATAAATTAAAACATTTAAAATATTTTCAGATGTATAGTTTAAAATGAAAAGAAGTGTAAAGAGAAAAAAGTAGCAAGAGAAAAACCCAGATTTTGATTATCAAAACATTAATGATAGCCCCAACTATAAGGATGGGCTGTAAAACTTGAGTTTTACAGCCTCCACTAATAAATTGACACATCACTTAAATACAAAATACACATTAAACATAAAAACACTAGATTTTTTAAACAAAAACAAAACTAAGGACAAAATAGAACTTTTTGAATTTTATATTTTACAAAGAAGACCCACGACGCTTGCTAATGAATCTGTGAATCTGAGCCGAATCTGTGAATCTGCTGAAGGTTTTAGTGGGTGGAGACAAAAAATTTGCCGAAGGTTTTAATCTGCTGAAGCTTTCATAGTAAAGACACTGAAGACGCAGTGACGCTGAAGACACAGTGAAGACGCTGAAGATTTCATAGTAAAGACAAAATAATCTTGGCTCTTTAAGGTGTGGGTGGAGCTTTGTCAAAAAGGTATTCTTTTCAAATAAATTCTTTCTCTCTTATTTGTTTTCACATGGACTAAATGCTTTGGAGATTTAAGGAGAGTTGATAATTTGTTTCAAAGAGTTGTTTCAAAAAGAATCGGGTGATTCACTGATTCCATGTTCATTGCATTTTTGTGAGTTTTAATGAGCTGTCCTCTTATAAGTGGATGCTGTAAAAGGAGGGTTTTACAGCCCATCCTGATTGAAGGTATTCTCAACATTAATAGTAGGATAAATAGTAAGAATATCTGATATGGTTAGTGTGATACATATTACGTTATTTAATTTTATTTTTTTTTAGTGTGTACCACGTAGGACTTTGTATACAAAGTGTGTGCAAGAAACATTTCTCTAAATTAAAAAATGTTAAAATCTTTGTTCCCATAAGTGTAGTTTAGAATGAAAATGAGTATGAAGAAAAATAGCAAGAAGAAAACTATGATTTTGATTACCAAAGTATAAAATAGAAAATTAGCATGAATTTTCTATATCTTTGGTGTGATAATTCTCATCACTTAATGCTATAATGCAAAAAAAAATCTTTATTTTGGTCTCATAAAGATTTATACCCATGATCTTTTTATTAAAGTATAATAAATTTATTAAAATCATGACAAAACTAGTTTAACCTTTAAAATTCACTGATTTTTTACTTAAAAAACCGGTTCGATATTTAAAAATGATGGATTCACGTCACGGGTCACAATTCTAGGCTAACTCTACGTTAGAACTTAGCTTTTATATATATATATATATATGTGATATGATTGTAAGATACCAAATTGAATATTTAAAAAGCCAGAAATCTGGTTGGCTAACGGCTAGAATATATAAACATAACACCGTCTCTAGCAGTGTCATCAAAATCGTGAGGAATCTGAAAGTTTTGACCGTTGAGAGTTTCTTTGGTTTTCTAAAATACCCCTCCTTTTTGGGAAAAAAAAACAATTGCTAGTATTTAGGTGTTAGTTAGAATTTAACATAATTTGCAAAAATACACATGCTTGAATTTCTGAAAATTTTATAATTTTTTTTTAAAAAAAAAAAACCACAGGGATATTTTAGAAATTTTGGTAAGATTTAACAGTAAATCTTAACGAAAGACCTGTTATTAAGACATTTTGAAGTTCAAGTACCGTAAGTCAAAAAGGGCGATAATTTGGTACCCTTAAGTGAAATTCTCCCTAAAAAGAAATACTCCTAAACTATTTCTGTGAAAATTACAAAACTTGACGGCCTAAGTCGTCCTTATTTAGCTTATTACTTAAAGATTGTAATTTTTTTTAAAACCAAACCAACTTAATTATGTGTTTTAGTAAGGTTGTAACTCTATTTACTATATAAGCTAAATAAGGACGACTTAGGCCGTCAAGTTTTGTAATTTTCACATAAATAGTTTAGGAGTATTTTTTTTTTAAGGAGAACTTCACTTAAGGGTATCGAACTATCATCATTTTTTACTTAAGGTACCTGAACTTCAAAACGTCTCAAACTAAGGTATCTATTTTTCAAAACGTCTCAGTAACAGGTCCTCCATTAGAATTTACCGTTAAATCCTGCCAAAATACTAAAAGTACCCCTCCTTTTTTTAAGAAAAAATATTGCTAAGATTTAGGTGTTTGTTAGAATTTAACAACATTCGCAAAAATACATATGTCTCAATCTTTGAAAATTTTTATAAATTTTTTTTAAAAAATAAACACATGGGTATTTTTGGTATTTTGGCAGAATTTAACAACAAATCATAATAGATAACCTGCTATTGAGACATTTTAAAGCATGGATATCCTAATTTGAAACATTATGAATTCAAGTACTTTAAGTCAAAAAGGGCGATAGTTTGGTATCCTTAAGTGAAATTCTCTCCTTTTTTTTTATCTTTTTCTAAAATTCTTGGTTTGTTCTTAGTTTTAAGAAGAGTTATTAATCTACCGTTTGTTTTGCGATCCACTACACTTACGTTGTATGAGTTACTAACAGAGCTAAGGTTTTCTTTCCATGGCGCGAAGGAGAAACCATTTTGCAAAGATTGGTGCTGTGGACGAGGACGAGGAAGAAATGTGTGATGAGCATTTGTGCCATTAAGTTCCCACGCCTACTTCAGCCTCAATCAATCACAAAGTGCCATGAAGTTTGTCAAGTTACTCTCATTTGAGAAGTGACATGTAAGGGAAATGCTTACGGGACACTCCCCGTCTCCATCACCTATTTATAATAAAAAATTAATTTTTTATTAAAAAATACTTTTTTTTTTTTTTTTTTTTAAGTACATCAGTAACCGATTACAAGGAAAAATAAATAACACAAATACAACAGGGTATGGGCAACCCAAATATTAAACTAAGAACGTAAGTACGCGGGGGCAATGCTTCCGAAGATGCGGGCCCTTTGACTCGAGGCACGGATGCCACAAAGTCGGGGTCACCATTAAAGGTGATTTCACAAGTGTATTGAGTCACAAGGACCCAAACACTAAAACAGGGGTAAACAGGGGGAGAGGGGTACAACAAGTAAGCCCAAAAAAACAGTAATACAAAAACAATAAAATAAACAGTAGCAGTCCAGAGGAAGGCGGGGTGGGAGCCGTCCATCACCTTTTTATTAATTTTTTAATTAAAAAAATTCAAAATATGTTCTCTAATGATCACATCAAAGGGCATCTTTTAATTTTTTTTATTAAAAAATCAAAAAGGGGTGGTGGGGGACGGTTTGTTATCCTCTGCATGCGTCGGCACGTCAATGGCCACCAAGAGCTTCAAAGATGCTTCCTCTACAAGTGATTATCTCAGTCCCTATTTATTAATTGATTAATTAATAAATAGGGACATGTACCACATTTGACAAGGACAGTACAGTAAGCACTGCCTTTCAACTGGTTGGCTGACTTTTATGGAGACTTACAAAATTGATTAATTCATAGATACTAAACCGACAATGCTAATATCATAGATTCCTCATTCTAATACGTTAGTGGAGTCAAATTAAATGTTAAGAAATGAATTATTGTTTACAATAAAAGAAGAAATCAAAACAGTATAAGAAAATGTATTGTTCTTCATAATTAATTGGAAAAGTATATACCTCTCTCAAACTACCATTTTATTGTTAATATATTCTTATGCAAACTACTAATTGTGTCAATATTAATGTCCCTTCCAATGACAAAAATATCTTTCATAATTTTTTTTAAAAAAATTGCTTTAAGTTTTTTTTCCTTTTTTTTTTTTTTAATTTTTCTAAACAATTAATTTTTTTTTTTTAAAAAAAAAAAAGAAATTAGTTTTAGTTTTTCTTTAGAATCTATAAGGATATTTTTGTCTTATTAAAAAAATTTAAAATCATTTTGTCATTTTGCTAGTTTCGAGGAAACATTAACAAAATTGATAGTTAAAAGACATTAATAATAGAGTTGTAATTTTAGGTAGAAGTGTACAACCGGTTGTGGTTGTAATTATTTCCTCATAACCGCAACTGCAACTGAGATACTCGGTTATTCTCATTTAAATAACCGTAATCGCAACCCGATTGCAATTATTACCAACCGCCGGTTATCCAGCTATTAACCGGGTAACTAGTTTTCATACACTGTTAATTTTTTTTCATTTTTTTTTTAATCCAATATCCAACCATTCAATATTCAATGCTAAATAGAAAATACTACTGGACGTGCAAAATTTCATTTACCATTCACCATTCATTCATATCAATGAGCTCACAATCAAGTTCATAGATTAAATAAAATGATTGCAAAGAAAATCAAACAACAAATATTATAAAATATAATAACAATTGTATTGTAATTAAAATATGATGACAATTTAAAAAAATACAAGCCTTCATATTAAAAAACATAAGATGATTAGTTCCTTGAATTTAAAGGTTGAGTTTGAGGCTCATCTACAATAAATAAAATTATTTGTGTGTGTGTGTGTGTGTGTGTATATAAATAAAAAAAAATAAAAAAATAAAAAAATAAAAAACGAGTTACCTGTTTCCTAAAGCCCTATAACCGGTAACCGCAATCGCGGTACCCGGTTATCCGGTTACAGTTATTTTTTATTTTTCGGTTTCCAAGTTATCCAGTTAGCGATTATTGGTGATTATTAACGGCTAAAAACCGTCCCGCTTATACGCACCTAGTCTTATAGAGTTATGTATACTTTCCCCTAATTAATATGTATAATGACTAGCGTTATTTATGCACAGCTTGATCAAGTTGTTGAACCAATTTAATTTTTTTTTTTTAAAAAAAAAAAAAAACCCTTTCAAATTGGGTTGGAGAAATTTTCTCCAACTCAATCTATTAAATTGATCTATCCATAATGCATGTGATTATACATGAATATGTTAGAATATAAGTCACTGTTAGCATTAGAAGCCCCTCAAGATATTACAACAGATTAATTAGCCAAACCAAAGGTATTATGTAAAGAACAATTATTAGACATCCACAAACCCCATAAGCAACTTAGCTCACCTAAAAACCAAAAGAAGCAATTAATATGCTCTTATCATTTTCTATTATATGATGCCATATCACATCAAATATACAAACAGCATACTTCAATTGGGTGCACGGCCTGATTTTATAAATTCCACCATATACAGGAGAGGGGCATAAATAAAATAATCAAGTTATAGTGATAACGAGGAAGAATGATACCCTTATAAACATCATTATTGTAATTAATCAAGTCATAGAACATGATATGAGAAAGAAAAAGCATTCAATAAACACCACTATTATGATTATTTATTTTACCAAGTCCTCCTCAGGATCCTTAATTACATAGCCGGAAGAGAAGAAATCTCGGTTAAAGATTAAGGATTTGGATTAGATGCTGTAAAAAAAACCTACATGAGATTTCTTGTAGTTTTTCCAACGATCTAGATTTAATTCTACTCTTATTTTCATAAAAAACTTAAAATTAAATCTAAATCGTTGAAAAAACTACGTGAGAATAGTTTTTTTTATTGGAACTTAACATACTAGTCAGTAATATTCTGTAGTATATTAGACAACAGCCTCAACTTGTTAAGGATGCCCGAGCAATGTCTAGTGCCTCCTCAACGGAAGATGCATTCTGAAGCTTGGCTTTATCAACAAAAGGTTGGCTCCTCACAAGTTTAGGAAGGAGTTGAAATTCCTTAAAAAAAACATAATAAAGCGTCAGCTATCTAGTCTACTAAGACAAAGTCAGGAAGGACAGTTCAATAATCCACAGAGTCTGCTTTATGTAATTAAAGCGAAAGCAATTTAAAGAAAAATGAAACCTAAATTCTATTGTTTTCTATTTTTTGTCCTCTTTCTCCATACTCCAATTGATTGCCAAGAAAATGTAGGAAAACAACAGTTAAAATCTTACAAAGTTCACAACAACATTCAAGCAGTAAAAGGACTTGGTTTTCGATTCCTTTCTGGCCTATAATGTAGAAATCTCAGATTGATTATTTACACATGTACATATATATAACAAGCCATATGGTCTTGGGCCATAGCAATGGTTAGCTTACCAAAATGTAGATGGGATTTGGGAGTGATATTTTTCATGATACTATTGAGGATTAATTACTATTATGATTATTAACTTCTTAAGTCTAACCAAGATGTAACAGAAACATCCTTTTGGGAATTGCTTATGCTATACTTCGTGCAACAGAAACAAGTGAAGACGTACATTACTAGATGCATTAGATCCGTGTCTGAAATAAGACCTAATGACAACTGACCTTTCTCTAGGCAGGTGATATCTCTCCCTTCAATAATGGAGAGGTCTTCTACGGATTGGGGGCAGGGGATGAATATTACCCATTGTATAAGTTTTATTTATCATTCGATATATTTCAAAAACTATGATAAATAAGATTTTTTTTTTAAAAAAAAAAAAAGGAAATATATAAAATTAGTCCATGTGGTTGCACCTATTTACAATTAGTTCCTAGTGGTATAAAAATTGTCTGAGAACCAAAATCTTTATAGAATACATTAATGGGGCATGTCAGATGCAATCATACAATGACACGTGTCCAGTTTAATTACTCACTGCCAAAAGAAACACATTGGGATTGACACGTCACCTATCAAAGCCACGTGTTACACGTCAACCCGGCACCGTATAAAGTAAGAAAAACGAAAACTTAAAATCTTCACACCCTAGTCGATGTTTACAGTGAACCAAGACTTAGCCGATTCTCCATGAAACCCTCAGTAACTCCACCCAAATCTTCAATCAAATACTATCTTCCATAAAACTTTCAAAAACAAAGAGGCACGCCGTTTGTGTGTGGAAGGAGCACTATGTTGTTCGCATCAGTGTAAGGAGCATCACCCCATTCGTTTCTGTTGCAGCCATTGTCACCGTCTACAGAGGTAAGCCAACTAAAAACACCCCCCCACCCCCCGATTTGTCAAATGATGGTTAGAGATCGTGGGTCATGATTTTAGCTTCCGACTTTGGGACTAAGAATGCGATTTGTCTGGTTGCTTTTGTCTTTTGCGAATATTTATGTAAGATTTTTCATTTGGCAACTACTTTACCTACATATTTACCCAAAGAACTACTTTAGTAACACTCATAACTGAACTCTGTTTGGTATTTGGGAAGTCCATCTCATTCGTGGGTCAACTCTAATTTTGATTAAATTCTTTTTTATGGTTTAATTTCTTTCTTTGGACTAAGCATGTCTTATCCTAAGTTCTTACTGTATAGGTTTTATATACAAATTAAAGCTGAATAAATGTGAGCTTTCACAATCTTACATTTTTTATATTTGAATTCAATCCACCAAAAGAAACCAATTCTACACCTTTCGACTTCTTCCCCGCATCTTTGAATTAGTGTATGCAGAGTTGATTCTTCACGGCAGCATACTAGACACACTTTTCCCATCAGCATGTGTTTTATTCAATCCTTTTTACAAGGTGCCTTAAACTATGGGACTTAACTACTCCTACTTACATGTGTTTACTCTAATAAAGATTATAATGTGCCTTAAACAATGGGAACTGTTCTGCTTTGATTCAGACCTAAGACTTGATTGCATTTGCACTACTTGAACAGTGATATGAATTAGATTAAGACCTGATTGCATTCCCAGTACTTCTGGAACAGTGAAATGATCATAATTATTTGTTTTTGCAAAAATGGTGAGAGTTCACATTTACCATGGCAGTTCCCTGAAATTTTATGTATGTGCTATGTCAGAAGGCAGATTTTTGACCAAGGAGAACTTGATGTCAACTATTTGTTGATTACCGAGTGAGCAAACAAGCTAGAGGAATTGGGATACGTGAATAATTAGTTATTTGTACAAGCTTGACGAAGAGGTTTCGGATCGTGGACTTCCTCACATATGTAATGAGAATGATGTCGTCAATTTGATTGGGAGGATAATTTGTGAGAATAGAAGAGTGTTGCACTTATATTTGGAGCATGAAACCGATTGGCTAGATCTCATTGAACCAACCAAACAATCAATTATTGCTGAAGCATTTGAATTATGATTGGTGTTTGGGGGAGGTGTATCAGATTCTGGTGTTGGGAAAGGGGTTGGAGAGGACTCCTTTGATAGTGATGCTGATTATGAAGCTTCCAGTGGATACTCAAATGATAATGCAGAACTAAGTGATTATTAAGAAACAGATGTTGAGGATGAAGATCTTTACACAACATGTGTGAAAGGTAAAGACATGGATAATGTACATGGAAATTTTGACTGGTTTGGGATAGGTACATCCTCTAATGTGAATGATGGTCATGTGGTGTCATTTTACTCTGCTGATAGTGAGGGGGATATGGAGAGTTTATCATCTGATTTTGAAGAGGGGCAGGCCACCCAGCATAATAAGAGAAAATACCCAAACTTCACTGAGCATGATTTGAAAGGGAAAGTCAAGCTAAGAATTTGGCAAAGATTTTCGTGATACAACCATGTTTAAGAATGCCATCAAAAATTATTCCATTCAAAACGGGTTTGATTTTGTGATCAAACACCACTAAAATTCAGGTGACTGCGGTGTGTATATTGAAATTTGGGTGGTGGATTCAAGCATCACAATCAAACATTCGAGACTCCATCCAAACTAAGATCTTTCCAATACACAATTGTGGCACCCATCACGAAAACAAAAGAGCTAATGTGAATTGAATCGCGAAGCGATATCTTGAGAATTTTAGGGGTAACCCCACATGGCCCAAGATATAATGCCTATCAAGCTAGGAAGCAGCCCTTAATACTAGGGTATGAGAGTGAAAGTGAGCACTACAAAATCTCTTGGGACTTTGTTGCAGCAATGCAGAAATGGAACCCATGCAGTATATGCGGTTTGGTGAGAGATGGACATTATTTTAATAGGATGTTTGTATGTTGAATGCCTGCAAGAAAAGTCAAATTGTTGGGTATAGACCTATAATTGCATTAGATGGTTGCCACTTAAAGGGCCCGTACGCTAAACAATTGTTATGTGCAGTAGGCAGAGATAGGAACGATGACCTGTTCCCAACTGCATATGCAATTATAGAAACCGACTGTAGAGACTCGTGGGCATGGTTTATAGGTAGTCTACTAGATTGCATTGGCTCCTCAACTGTTATGTCTAATAGACAGAAGGTGAAAATGCCATCCAGTAGGCTACCCATAAACCATGTCCATGAGTCTCTATACTCAATTTCTACAACAGCATGTGCAATTGGGAAAATGTCATCGTTCTCACCTCTATCCACCGCACATAACAAGTGTCCACCATATGGGCCCTTTAAGTGGCAATCATCTAATGTAGTTATAGGTCTATACCCAACAATTAGACCTTTCTTGTACGCATTCAACATACAAACATCCTATTAAAATAAATCCATCTTTTATCAAACCACATATGTTGCCTGGGTTCCATTTCTGCACTGCTACAACAAAGTACCCCAGTTTTAAGGGCAGCTTCCTAGCTCGATAGTCATTATATCTTGGGATTTAATAGTATAGTCCCTTTTAATTTATTCTCAAAAAGCACACTTAGTCCATGTGAGGTCATCCCAAAAATTCTCAAGATATTGCTTCGCGATCCAATTCACATTAGCTCTTTTGTTCTTGTGATGGGTGCCACAATTGTGGATTGGAAAGAAGATCTTAATTTGGATGGAGTCTCCAACCATGTTTGTAGAGGTAGTTGTGAGAATAGAAGAGTGTTGGACCTTTATGTGGAGCATGAAACCGATAAGCCATATCTCACTGGTGTTGGGAAAGGGGTTGGGGAGGACCTAATACCATGTTTGCAGAGGTAGTTGTTGCTAACTCAAAGATGCAGGGAAGAAGTTGAAGGGGGTCTCTTTTGGTGGATTGAATTCAAATATCAAAAAGACAAGATTGCAAGAGCTCACATTTATTCCGCTTTAATTCATATATACAACCTATTAAGTAAGATCTTAGCATAAGACATGCTTAGTCCAAAAAAAGGAAATTAAACCATAAAAAATAATTTAATCCAAATTAGAGTTGACCAACGAATGAGATGGACCTCCCAAATACCAAACAGAGTTCAGCTCTGAGTGTTACTAAAGTAGTTATTTTGGGGAAATATGTAGGTAAAAGAGTTGCCAAAAGAAAAATCTTACATAAATATTTGCAATAGATAAACAGCAACCAGACACAAGCACATTGACCAAGTGCTACATTCAGACAAAGGCAAAGTAAACTGAAAAAGGCCCACAAAAGCAAACACAATCGCAAATCTCTAAAAAGGAATCACTTTTTTAAAGAACAACAACCGAAAACTCAAATATCCGAACTCCACTATGTTCAAACACCACTGTACACAAAATATATATATATACATACACACACACACACTTAGAAAAGATGCAAACACTCCATGCTTTGTAGACAACAGCAATGGCTGCAAGTGAAACAAAAAGGGTGATGCTTCTTCCACAGACACGAACGGCACACCTCTCCCTTCTTGAAAGTTTTATGGAAAATGGTATTTGGGTGGAAGAACTGAGGGTTTTATGGAGTATCGGCTAAGTCTTGGTTCACTGTAAACATCAACTGGGGGTGAAGACTTAAGATTTTACTTTGTTCACTTTTACCTTGCTCACTTTTACCTAGTTAGGTGATTCCTTGTGTATACTTTCGATGTGCTTAGGGGCACCTTACGCTATCAATAAGACTTGTTTTACTTATCAAAAAACACTTTTACCTTGCTAACGTGGCCGAGGGGATTGATGCGTAATACACATGGCTTTGAAAAGTAACATTTCAATTCCAAGGTTTCTTTTTTTCTTTTTCTTTTTTTTTGCTATGAGTAATTAAACTAGACACATATCGTTATATGATTGGATCTGACATGGCACATTAACGGATTTCGTCAAAATTTTGGATGAAAGTTGAGTATGGACCTATTTGCTTTTTTAGCTTACCACTAGTTCTCAACAAATTTATATACCACATGGACCTAATTGTAATGGGTGCAACCACAATGATTGATTTTGTACTTTTCCCTAAAAAAAAGGAGACCTATACAAGAAATTCATTGATAATGAATTCTCTTATAATTGAAAAGAATCTCATTTGTATTAGTAACCCATCACTTCTAAAATCTTTATGTTTTATTAAATTCTTTGATATTCACAAAAATGCCATAAACTTTTTCATTTTCAATATAACTATATTTTGTTCTATGACTACTCTCATCAATTGTATGTAAAATCTGGGGAATAAAAAGTTACCTCAGTACTCCCACTTTCAACAAGAACACCTTTCAGTTTACCTGTGAACCAAGAAAAAACTAATCATCTTTTGTCAACAACATAAATTTAAACATGCAATACATATACACTTGGAGAGAGAGAGAGAGTTTCAAACAAATTACACTACCAGATTCTATCCAGAAAGTAGCTATCTTGGGATCAAAATCACCAATTTCAATAGTCTCTCCAACTGTTTAAAAAAAATAATAAAAAAATAATGCGGAGTATAAGAAAAAATTTCTAAAGCGCCACTTATCAAGAAAAAAAAAAAACTAATATTTAATGCAACAATGCATGCATTACAGATTCTTACCATTATCCCCAAAAAATTGCCACCATATTTTTCTTGGGCTACCTTCATACTCAAATACCCTTGAGTAAAAATATGGAAGATAATCATACCTGGAAATCATGAAGTGATGCAAATCAACAAATAGGATGATTCAGAAAGGAGAAAAGTCGCTCATATTAATGCCATGTTCTAGAAAGTAAGTACAGAAAAAGAAACTCTGACATACGTGTGAGTTTGGGCACTTAGTAAAGCTTTAACGCAATGCTGTGCTGACCGACGAGCATGATCCACATGTTCAACTCGTGCTATGCGATCATAAATCTATTCAGGGAGAACCACATGTCCTTCAGATTAAGCAAGAATCTTGCCGCATAATTTGAGAAAAACTCACCAGAAAATCATACCTTTAACGGGAAAGCTGCTACGTCTCCAACTGCAAAGATTCCAGGAATACTTGTCCGGAACTGTCCATCAACCTGGGATTTGATATTACATATATGTCAAGTCTTGATGAACTTTGATTTTTTACTTCCTCCTCCCCCCCCCCCCCCCCCCCCCCCCCCCCCCCCCCCCCCCCAATGTAGGCTTATTTTAACTGCTTATGTTACTGTTCAAAAAAGACTTATTATCATGATCTGTGAAATAAATACAGTTTATACACAGTTCATGTAAAATGTTCATTCGTTTTCATTGCTCATAATTGGTATACAATTAGGCTAACCTGTATTCCACCAACACTGGTGTTCAAACCCACCCTTTCAAAGGGACTGACAGCAGGTTTTGCTCCAATACCAATAATTACCTGCAAAAAGAGAAATAGCATTGTTCCATTTCATCAACTTCTCCATCTTGTGTTCTTATGTTCAAACCAGACAAAATCTCATTTCCATGACATTATAAAAAACAGGTGCAAGATGAGAAAACTTGTTTTTATATATGAAAAAAAATCTGTTAAATCCACAAACAGTAACAGAACATTACTGTATCTGCTTCTATGTTAGATCCATCCTCAAGTTTGACAGCAGCCACACGTCCATCAGTACCAGCTTCTAAGTTTTTTATAGAGGCACCCTGGTGAACAATTAAAAAAGTTAAGAAAGTCCATTTCTATGGCTATAATCAAATGCAGCTGTTCATTAGCTAAACAGATACAAATTTTTCACACATGATACATGTGTGTTTGTGTTTGTGTTTGTGTGTGTGTGTGTGTGTGTGTGAGAGAGAGAGAGAGAGAGAGAGAGAGAGAGAGAGCACCTTTAAGAATTTGACACCATTCTCTTGGTACAGTTCTTCATATCTCCGGGATAGAGAAGGAGTAAATAGTCTTTGCAAGAGATGATTCTCTGGAAATATGACCTTTATGTTTTAAGAGAAAAAGTGCCCATTATCACCATGTCACAAGAGTAAATAGTTTTTTCTTTGCTCAACAACAATAAATTCAAATAACACCACTAACAGAAATATAAGTGAGATAGCCAAATGGAGGTTCTTCTGACATGTCATGTCATGTCATCAAGTTTTCCCATCATATTGAAGGAAAAACTATACAAGCTGCTCATCATATAAAAAGTGCTCTATGAATGTGTATTGAGCAATCCAAAACAATATTAGCACCACGATAGCTTTAATCAAGGTATTGAGGATCTGCGGAACAAGAGAATACATCTTCGGAAAATGCATTTGAGAATCCAGTCCAATATGCTAGAGTTTTCAGAGGTTATTTGGGCAGAGGTTCATATACACCAAACAACAAATATGCCTCAACAAGTCTGAAAAGAAATGATAAAAAGTGGTGAAAGTTCCAACAGTCTTCGCTTGAATTAATTAAGTCCATCCCAACTATCATAGAAGCAACAGATTGGACAGAACACATACCGTTGTATCAAGTTTCCAACCAACAGCTGCAGCAGCAACCTCCATGCCAATATAGCCACCACCAACTATGACCACCTTCCGTGCCCTCTCCTAAAAGTTATATGTGAAGTTCATTTAAAGGGAAATTCATTTTAACTAAGGAATGTGTAGCTTCAAACTATTAAGCAACCCTTGATAAATATACAGCCCACAAGATAGTCTCTGGAAATCAATTTCAACGAAATTTTAGCTTGTCAAAGCTCAATGGCTCACACCTATGCTTGAAGTAGAGTTGAAATCTGAGCTTTCCACTATTCCTATAGCTGAATAATTCTCTCCTCTACATCTAAGTAATTGCTGTAGGAAGCTTTTGAGAGGCTAAAAGCTTAAAGCAAATAAGTATATTTCATTCTGGATTAATAAAAAGACAACATTTCTGTGCCAAAATTTATAGAAGTTTTCAAATTTTTAATTTTCAAACTTCCACTCCAAGAATGCTAGAGAAAATGCATATGATATCCTAGCTGCATTTGCTATAACCCTCAATGTCGCATAGCTTCAAAGATGCAGGTTGAATATTATAATGTCTTCTAACAGCAAGCTGTTTTACATTTGGTCATCCAAACCTCCCTACAACTAAGAACATATACACCTATATTTATTCATTAGCATATTTTAACCAAACAAAATCAAAAGGAAGTTGACAACAGAAGCATTGAAAAGAAATTACCAATGACGATACTAACAAATCAGCATCTGCTACATCCCGGACATAGTGAACACCAGGTAGGTTTCCTCCAATTTTCTCTGGAAATCTGAAAAAAGAAAAAGGTCAAGAAAGCACCTTTGCTTGACCCATTTATGTGCATAATCTGAAAACACTCTAATCAAGTACTGATTCAAAACATCATGGGTACCTTGAGGCTGTGCATCCTGTAGATATTATAAGCGATCCATATTTAAGCAGCTTGCCTGAATTTGTCGTCAATGTTTGCTTCTCGATATCAATACTTGTCACTGGATCTTCATAAAACATCTAAGCAAAACAGTGGAAATTTCAAAATTATCGATCACATTTCACAAGATAAATTATTGATGTTCAACTCAAAGTAAATGAGAAAAGAATCTATGTCCAAATAAGGTGTCTTCCAAACTTCCATAATTATACTGAAGTGTTATGGATGAACTTTTTCCAACGAAATTATCAGGAAATGGAACTTGAACACATACATATCATGTTCAGTACAACAATTCTATTTTAAGTCAAGTTTCATCCACATGGGACACCCAAACACCCCCAAAAATTTTGAATTTGTTTGAATCAAACTCAAACACTGTTAATCAAATGAAAAAGAAAAAGTAAAAACCAGAGGTAAAACTAAGCATTCAAAAAGAAGGGAGGGTGATATAAAGAATACCTCTATCCCTTTCTCTTGATACCAATCGGCAGTTTGCCTTTCCCCGCCAGATCCAACACAGGTATGAAATCCCTACATTAAATTTAAAAGCAGAACAGTTCCTGATCATTACCAAACCTTAAAAAAAATAAAAAATAAATCACATGCTTAAGTATATCTTACTTCAAACTCATTAATACAAAATCAAACTTTTTTTTTGTTGGGAGGGGGTAAGAGAACAAAAGGCAAACTACTTATGTTATGGAGGCTTTCGGGATGACCTGAGGGAAGAAGAAAGATCATTAGAGAACTGAACGCAAGGCTTGAGCTGGAAGAGACAGGTGGCTGCTTACGTTTCAGTTGTAATAAAGTAGTGTTAAGTCCTTTTGATTTGTAAAGTGTCTAGATTCATTGAATAAGGCCTAATGGGCTGAGTGAGTTGTTAGGAAGTTAGCTTTAGAAGTCAGTTTGGTTACAATTGAGGGGTTCTATATAACCCAAGTCCACAAATGTATCGGCAGTCAATTGGTTAATCGTGTAAACACTTTCTGGGAGTTTAGGCTTTTCTTGCATAAAGCTTGGAGATTCTAGACCTCTCGAAGTATCCAGCTTGCATTTCATCTTCTTCCATCCTTTCCTTCTCATCATCCTTTATCCTTCTTTACAATTCAGTATAGCAGAAAATAAGAAATACATTACAAGTGGTATCAGCAGTCACCCATCAACTAATACATGAATGGAACTCCAATGACTTAAGTATACCAATGACTTAAGTATGAAGTATACGGAACGCTATTGCCAAAATGCATGAATGGAACTCCTCAAGTCCAAAAATGGTAGGATAAACACACTGATTAAGCTTTACTAAGAAGAAGAAAAAAACAAACACTCTGAATCACAATTTCTGAGCACTAATACAGCAACTAATGCAATATAATATAAATAACTATCCTTACACACTGATCATGCATGAATTGAGCTCCTCAAGACCAAAAATAATACAATAAGCACACTGATTAAGCTTTACTACGAAGAAACAAACAAACACTCTGAATCACAATTTCTGAGCGTTCACCCATCAACTAATGCAATATGAAGTAAACAACTATCCTTACAGGTAATCGTGCTGGCTTTTTGTCCAGAGGAAACAAATAAGCCTTCGTCAAAGCCGGCCGCTCATATGGTGCAAACGCCTGCAAAATAATCAATTTTTTTTTATAAATCATTTTTGTTCAAAATTCAAACTATCATTTGCAATCAGTGATTAAGCTAACAAGCAATTCAAACGCCAAAAATGGAGCCAAACGCACCTCCTTAGACACAATACAGAGGCGTCCATCGGCCATGTCATGTTCGACAAAAGTCCGAGCCGCGTAGCCAGCCGCATTGCCACCTCCGACTATCACAAACCTGAAAGATCAATAAATAAATAAATAAAATTGAAAGATCAATCATTTTCTAACCACCGACTCAAATTGCAATCAAAAACTCACTCTCGGTTCTCGTTTGCGAAGGCGGACGACACCGCCACGTAGCTTCTTCTCCGGACGCTTCCCAATCCGATCAAACAAGGCCGGTGAGTTCGATTGATCGAAGCAGACTGAGGGCACCAGAGCGAGAGCCTGTGCTTTATTTGCAACGAGTTGGATATTACTGCCATCAATCTACTACCTGTATAGCTCGTAAAAAAAAGCAGAGAACAAAGCGGAGATCAGGGTTTGATAACGAAGAAGTGTTATGGAAGAAGTTGAGCTTGAAGTTGAACCTGAGGACATCGAGCTCAGAGGTCCTGCTATGCAATTATATTAGTTTGAGGTACTTGGGAATAAATTACTGAATTCACTGGTAGTGGCTCTAGAGGAGATCGAAGGGACGGGGTCAGTTTGAATGGGGGGAGATGAAGCGGCAGTGGCTTCACTGGAATGGGCTTTTGGGCCGCGATTGGCACAGCGCGAGGAATTCAGTTGTCGGTGAGGTCAGGTCACTGTGTGTCTGTGATATTTTTGTTTAAGGAAAAATAAAATTTAACCCTTTAAACTACTGCTATTTCTTTAGGTGGCGTTTCAAACTATTAATATTTACACTTTTAACTCTCTAAATTATAAAAAATTTTGAAAAATAACTCTTTTGACGAAATATATCAATAATACTTTCAATTAAAAAAAATTTAAAAAAAAATTAAAAAATTAAAAACTAAAATAAACTAAAAAAATTTATTTATTATTTTTTTATTTTTTAAAAAATATTGCGATTGACCGGAGGACATACTGCTTCTTTCCAGCATCGTCGTTGGACACGATGCACGCTTGCAGATCGGCGAACTCGTCATCACCTCTCCAAACGTGAATATGATTAATTTTCTATACTTTGATGGCTATGAATTTTTTTATTTTTCTATTTTTTTTAATTGAAAAATAACACGTGACAAAGTTATTATAAGAATATTTCGTCAAAATGGGTCTTTCTCAAATGTTTTAGTAGTTTCGGGGGCTAGATTACAAGTCTTGATAGCTTAGAGAGCCATCAGAACAAAGAGTAATAATTTGACGGACTAAATTATATTTTTTTCCTTTTGTTTACAGCATTTTGTTATTCAAGGCCGTTAACGGATCTTTGGAAGTGACTAGATTAACGGGACTTTAACGGCAAAAGAAAACGTTTAACGTCAAATCCCTCTCCCATCCAAAACAAAGTCCCCTTCTTCGATCTTCTTCAAGTTGAAATTGAAAGTGAAAGGCTAAGATATAGATAAAACCGTTTTGGAAGAGCACAATTAGAAGACGGGAACATCTCAGTAACCTCAAGAAGATCAAGACACGACAGATAAGGTAGTTGTTAAGTTGATGATTTTTAGTTGCCTAATAAAATATCCAATTCTTGGTTTTTTTTTTTTTTTTTTTTTTTGCCTTTGAGTAGTTTTTTATTCTTAAAATGCAAAGACAAGCATTTTATCTTCTTTGAAAGTTTTGTCGTGTGCTCATCTTCTTATTATTAGGTGTATTTGGTAAAGATTGTTGTAGTAAATTTTTTTTTTTTTTGAATAGTAGTAAAAAGTGATTAATGTAATATAAAGTAGAAAAAATTTACATAAAAAAATGAAGAAAAAAAATATTATAATAATTTTTTTAATTTGAATAGTAATAAAAAATTATTGATGTGATATAAAAAAAAAATAAAAAATAAAAAATAAAAAGTTAGAATGTTTTGAAATTGATTTTTGTTTTTGTAGAAGTAAAAAATAAGGGAAGGGATTGTTGTGTTGGTTATTAAACTCAAACACACCAAATTCTCTCTCTCTCTCTCTCTCTCCTCTCAAAGTCAAAAGTTTTTTTTTTTTTTCTTTGGCCACTCCTTTTGCACATTTTCTTTTCCATGGCCGCCATCACCGTTGTACTAGACACTACTAGTGGTGTTGATCCAAATCCAATGAGGTCGACAAAGTCACCTGTATGGACATAACCCTTAAGTTTTCTGACCAAGATCTTACCTGCATCCATCGCCTCTATCCCTTCTTTAACCGAATCTGGCTTTTTGGCACATCCGTCTAAGGTTTGACACTGGTGGCTCTTCCTCGATGAAGGGTTTCTGAACAATCACTTTCTCTTCTGTCGTCAACTTATGGAAGTGAGTAGTGGGACTAGGGAATGGTAACATTTGATAGGAAATGGCCAAAAGTTGCGAACTTTGGCTTCTAGGATCGTTTCCATCAAGGAGAATGGGGTGTCACTAAAAGATCATTAGCAACAAGCACCCAACGATTTTCCAATTTATGGGTTTAAACTACTTTTTACTTTTCTATCCAAATACTTCTCACAATAAATTCCCTTCATTTTTCCTTTTATCATTAAAATAATTTTTATATTTACTTTTTTTTTTCCTTATATTCTAGAAACATCGTTTCTCTCGTCTCCATCTTCTCTATCTTTCATCTCTCTCTCTCTCTCTCTCTTCGTCTTCTCTCTCCTCTCTCATCTCTGTCTTCTCTCTCCTCTATCTTCTATGTCTCTCAATCTCTATCATCTTTGTCTCTATTGTCTCTGCCTCTCAATCTCTCTCTCTCTCTCTCTCTCTCTCTCTCTCTCTCTCTCTCTCATCTCCATCTTCTCTCTCATCTTTCTCTCTCTTACTATAACACCCCCAAAATTAAGTAATTGTATTTACTTAATAAGGAAGGTAACTAGCAATTTTCTCAGTTCAATTAACTGGTAATTGATAAAAGAAATTACACTGATACTAAATCAGAGTAAAAAGGGCATGTAGAAACAAAAATCATGATCTGAGATTTTTAGTTCTAGACTCACTAGCATAATATTATGCATCATCAAACTTAGACTCATAGCTTCCAAACAAACATTACTATAGACATTACTTATGAAACGTGCTAACCTGCAAAACACTGAATTGTTTTACAGTGGAAGAGAAATAGCTGCGTAAATCTACAACTTAGTAAATAAATAATTATAAAACGGACTATTCAATGAACCTTGAGTAACGGTTTATATCTCTGGAATATTAAATGTGGGTTTTCACAAATGATATGTATTGCTTTGGTTAGTACGCCCAGATAGAAAATTAATTTATTTTAAAGAAACGATGAGGCATACTTTTTGTAACAATATTAATATTTAATGCTGAGAAAAAATGCCGTAAATAAATTATATAAAGTCATAGCTATTCTCCATATGGTCTACCCAGAATATTAACTATTTCCTGGCAAGGTTGGCGTTATCCCAATAGACCTGTAATACAACATCACTGCCCCGGATAAGCATCATCGCAAGCTTGAGTTTGAAGTTGGTGACCTTGTGTACCTTAAGGTGTCACTAATGCAGGGCGTAGTGCGTTTTGACAATAAAGGCAAGCTCAATCCAATGTATGTTAGACCATTCAAAGTGTTGAACCGTGTGAGGCCTCTAACATACAAAGTCGATTTGCCTCATAACTTGGCGGGCATTAACGAAGTCTTCCACAT
The DNA here is from genome assembly GCF_958979055.1 of Alnus glutinosa. Lineage (NCBI taxonomy): Eukaryota > Viridiplantae > Streptophyta > Magnoliopsida > Fagales > Betulaceae > Alnus > Alnus glutinosa. The sequence continues at coordinate 6,069,625 of NC_084898.1, read as the reverse complement.
CTCTCAGTTGCGGAAGTGTGTTCATGATCCCTGACATGTTATAAGCTACGAGTCTATTGATATTCAAGCAAACTTGACATATAAAGAGCTTCTTGTACAAGTGTTGGATCGTAAAAAACAACAATTGAGGATCAAAACCATTCCATTCGTCAAAGTGTTATGGCAAAACCACAGCGTAGAAGAAGCCTCATGGAAGCTTGAGCAAGAGATGCGGGATCAATATCTCCATCTGTTTTGAGTAAACCCAAGTATGACTACTTTATCATACCATCTTCAAATTTTCATTTAGATAAAATGCATGTTTGTAAACTTGTTTAATGACTTAGAATTTGAATTTCGATGAAGAAATTCTTATAAAGAGGGAGGGATGTAACGTCCAAAATGTTAATGAAGTGCTAAAAACATGAATTAAACTAATTAAGTGAATAATTAGGTAAAATGAGGAAGAAAAACATTTAGAAAACATTTAGAAATTGAGCGTCTGGACTGACCAATTCTGTGTCCAGGCGAGTTAGTCAGTAGATTCACTTCTTGGCACGTGTCCAGACGGGCCAAAAGGTGTGTCCGGACGGGCTTGGCAGAAAGTTCCTTCTTCAGCGCATGTCCGAACAGGTCTCGGTAAAAAATGGGTTGAGCGAATTTTCAGCTCACTTTTCTCGTTCTTCTCTCTTTTCTTCCAAAAATTCTTCATTCTCTCTCCTAGGGTTTGATCTTAAACCCTAGATTCTAGTAGTTTGAAACTTCTAAACTCAAATTCAACACTGAAAACGTGATCATTGCTACAAGATCTACGTTTCACGTTTTCACCGATCGTTTTGAGGTAAATCCAAAAATCCTAACTTTGCTAGATTTTGAGTAATTCCTTAGATGTTTGAGCTTAATATCTCAAATATATTTAGGTATTTGGTGTTCTTGAAGTATTCTAACAATTTTCAAACATTAGGTTGCATTTTTTATGAGAATTGAGAAATATAGGTAAAACCCAAAACCCTAGATTTTACTAAGTGTTGTAAATTAGCAATTTGTGTCTTTAACCCTAAGATAATCTTATGGGTTATTATTATTAGTTAATGGGTTGTCAAATGGAGCTCTATAAATTTATGTGTTTTTCATGGGTTTTAGTTCTTGAGCAATTCAAGAACTATGTAGGAATTTAGAGTTAGAAAATATTATATGTTAGTTTGATGTGTTATGCAATGTGATAATGCAGTGGTGCATGGCAAGGCTTTTGTTGGGGATACTTCTTTAAGCCAATTACCAAGTAATCAAAGTCAGTATCTAACTCAGTGAGAAAAGATGTTAAGTTTTACGATGTGACAATGTTATGATTTGATAAACTCGAGCAATGTTATTTTAGTATGATACATACTTGTGATCGTTTCAATGCCTTCTTGATGATGTTTATTAGTTTTAAGATATGATTGTGAATATGTACATTGAGTTATGTTTTATGTGCTTTATGAGGAGCTAAGATGCATGTCATGATGGAAAGATTAAGAAAGGCATGAGATGATATGAGTTGTATAAGTGTGGAAACATGTACACAAAGCATGGATGGTGTGAAAGCACTAGCATGTACGAAATCATGAACGTTGAACATAAGACCCCGATTAAAGATACATGGGCAAAACAAGTGTAAGACCAGTAGGTATATAGTCCCACGACATCATAAACAAGACCCAAGGTTGAAGCCTTGCAGTCACTAGAAACCAAGAAACAGAATAAGAGCTTGCATAGCATGATGGTGTGTGACATATTTTAGTAAAGTATTTCATGCTAGACATATTAGTATGCATATGTGTTTGAATGGGATAAAACATATATATAGTAATAATCAGCTAGATTGCATATGTGTTTTATGAGATGTCATGTATTTGGAGTGCACGTATACATGTATTCCCCAAAGGTTTGGAATGACATGTATGCGTATGAGGCCAAGTTATGATGTTGATTGATTTACTGAGATGTAATGTATGGGAGTATACGTATACTTGTATTCTCTAAAGGTTCTGAAGAACTGTATGCGTATATAACCGAAATGTTATGTTGAATGTTTTCCCGTGATGTAATGTTGGGTGTGCATGTATACTCATATTCCCTAAAGGTTTGAAAGAATTATATGCGTGTAATGTTATAATGTTATATACATTATTGTCTTATGATGTCATGTTTGGGAGTATACGTATATTAGACTTCACCAAAGGTTCATATGACTTATATGCGCATAAAGCCGAAACATAGTGTTAATTATTTCCTTAGATATATCTGTATGCTTGCATTTTTTTTAAAGGTTTTAGAGCTTGTATACGAATGTATCTGAGTCACATGATATATATGTAATGGTTTGTATATTGTAGATTATTAATTTATGAACCAAATTGTTGAATATGAAGGGGCGTCCACATGGGCACGCCCCTCAGGATTCAAGCCAGGCAATACAACGCCTGGCTAGTGTAAAAAAAAAAAAAAATAACTGATTTTCAGTTATTTTTTTTCTATAGTATAACTGCTCCAAACTGCCACAAACTGTTCTCTATAAATAGTCTCCTAGTAAATGGGTTGAGTAGTTTTGTTTTTCTGAAGAAAAAAAAAAATCAGACTTTCAATATTTCTTGTGCATCTAGACCGTGGATATAGTGAATATTACTCCATTACGTTTTGGTAGTGTATTCCACCGCCAAGAAGAAGAAACTTATTGACAAATCACGTGGGACAATATTTGATTGCAGTGCATATAAGGTATGCTCTATTCCGCTGTGCATGATAATTCTATTTCTAACATTGGTATCAGAGCCAGGTTATTGTTCTCGTGGTTTACAAGTTTCTGTGTATTTTATTTTTTATCTGAAACATAGTAACTGTGTTTATGCCATTTATGGCGGTGCTCCACCACACCAATGCGCATATAAGTGTCGTGCAATGGCAAGAGCACCACCGTGCCTTACGATTTCAGTCACGTGTGCCCAAAGGGGCTGACATCTCCTTCAAAACGTCATGACTGTGCACCACGCCGCCGCACTGTGAAACAAAATGGTGGTGCTGTGTTTATAAAATAAAAACAAAAAAGAAAAAGGAAGGAGAGAACCCGTGGCAGGCGGTGGTTGTACTGCCGCTGGAAGACGAGTGTGCGATGGCCTTCGGCGACGGGCTGCAGTGGTAATGGCCATGGCTGTGTGACACTGTGTTTGTGAAAGTGTGTTTTGTGTGAAAGTGTGTTTTGTGTGTGCGGCTGTTGATGACAGTGATATTGAAATGCAAATAAGAAGTATCGGGTAGGGTTGAATCTTAAAAAACCAGAATGGGCATGGCCCATTTCACTAGTTTTCTTTTTTTTTTTAAAAAAAAAAAAGACAAATAAAAAGGGAAACTACATTACTTAGGTGTCGACCCAGCCCAATTTAATGCTTCCTGGTTTAAAAAGAAGTGAAATCTGATGTTTTATGAGCATGTGGGGAATAGAACTCAAGTCCTCAATATAACAAATCCCAAAGCATCACCACTGGGCTGCAGGAACTCTTTAGTAAAGGAAGCCTTTATTAGTTTTATATGTGTGAATGAATATTGTTTTTCAGCATATATATATTTTATTGGTGTAAAGAGGCATATATATATATATATGTTGGATTATGCCCAGATTATTTTAACAAGTGGGAGTATGGTTGAGTTGAATTTATTTTTCCTTCCATACATAATTTTGCGCGAAAATTAAGTTAAAAATTAATAATTTGACACTTGTGGCGCGGGAGATGATTAAGAAGCTTAGCGAATTTTCGATCCTGCGACGTGTTAATAATTATTTTTGTTTAACTTAGATTAACGCTGTAAATTTTTTTTGGGTTATGTGTGTAATATCCCTTGCGCAATTTTTTTTTTTTTTTTGTAGTAATATGGCTTCAAAAAGCATTGTTGCTGATTTGAATAAAGGGGAAAAATTGGATGGGGAAAATTATGACATTTGGCATCGAAAGATTCGATATGTCCTAAATGAACAAGAGGTCTTGGAGACCCTGTCCCATTCATTGACTGAGCCAGAGCAAGAAGATACCGAACAAAATACAAGAGATATTGCTGCTTTTGAAAATTGGCGCAAAAAGGATCAATGTGCGCGCTTTACCATGTTAAGCAGCATGCACAATGATCTAATTGGTGAGTTCGAGGTACATCCAACGGCTAAAGGCATGTGGGAAGCACTGAAGTTAAAGTTTGGTGGCACTTCTGCCACTAGACTGCGTGGATTGACCATGAGATTTGACTCCTACAAGATGCGCTCAGATCAAACAATGAAGCAACATCTCAGGGTGATGTCATCCATGATCCGCGAACTCAAAGCAGCTGGAAACAACCTTACTGATGAGCAGCAGGTCCAAGCGGTGATTCGTTCATTACCTAGTTCCTGGGATGCTATGAGCCAAAATTTGACGCACAATGAGAACATTAAAACTTTTGAAGATGTTTCGCGTCATTTGGAACTTGAAGCTGAGCGCCTAGAGGCTGCTAAGCCCAATAGTTCTGCATACTTGGCTGAGTCAAGTTCGAGCAAGGCTTTTAGGCTCAAGCGCAAGAACAAAGGTAAACATGGAACTGCTGGACCAGCGCCTAAGAAGGAAAGGAGTCAAAGGACTAACAAGCGCAAGAGAGGTAAGCGCGCTGGTAGAAGAGATAAGTCCAAGATGGTTTGTTTTAACTGCGGAAAGGAAGGCCACTTCGCTCGTGAGTGTACTGAGCCGAAGAAGGTACTCTCTGACTTTTCTCGCTATGTTTATGTTACTAGCCATGTTATGGTTGCTCACTCCTATCCTATGTGGACTGTAGACTCAGCAGCAACCGAGCATGTAGCTCGAGATCGGGTTGGATTTGTGGAGTATCGTCGAGTTCCTGCTGGGAGTCGAGATATCAAAGTGGGGAATGGAGCTAGTGTGGAGGTACTCGGAATTGGTACCTACAAGCTGGACTTGCGAGGTGGTCGTACTCTATTACTCCATGATGTGTTATACTCTCCCGAGATTCGACGAAACTTGCTTTCTGTAGTTACTATGATTAAACTTGGTTTTCGGTTTGTATTTGACAATGGTGTTTTCATTTATCTGGGAACAACTTATTATGGATGTGGTTTTATTTCAGACGGATTTATGATTTTGGATTTGAATTATTATAATTATGACAAATCATTTGTTTTATTGACTTCTTCTGATGATGTGGATTCAATTAAATGGCATGCTAGGCTTGGCCATATTGGGCAAGATAGGATGACTAGATTAGCAAGAGAAGGTCTCATAGGCAATCTCGCTAAGGTCACTCTATCCACATGTGAACATTGTCTAATGGGAAAGTCAATTAGAAAACCGTTTGGAAAAGCTACTAGGGCATTTTTTTCATTGCAATTAGTCCACTCGGACATATGTGGCCCAATGAATGTGAGGGCAAGACATGGCAGTTTTTATTTCATTACATTTATAGATGATTTTTCACGATACGGTCATGTCTATTTGATCTCCCATAAATCTGAAGCATTGGATTGTTTTAGACAATATATGAATATGGTTGAGAATCAATTAGACAAGAGTATTAAGGCTCTAAGAACTGATCGTGGATGCGAATATCTCTCTGAGCAATTTAAAAGGCTCTGTGATGAAAAAGGAATAAAAAGGCAGTTAACGATGCCAAGTACGCCACAACAAAATGGCGTGGCAGAAAGGAGAAATCGAACGCTTCTGGAAATGGTTAGGTCAATGTTGGCGCAAGCAAACTTACCAATATCATATTGGGGAGATGCACTTTTGACTGCAGCCTACATTCTTAACCGAGTGCCCTCCAAATCAGTATCTTCCACACCTTATGAGTTATGGACTGGTAAGAAACCCAATTTGAGTTACTTTCGGCCATGAGGCTCAACGGGTATTGTTCATGACACTTCTCATAAATATGGAAAATTAGGTCCCAGAGGAAAGAAATGTATCTTTATAAGGTATTCAGAGCATTCCAAGGGTTATGTGTTGATAGGTGAACAAACCGATGGAAGGGTGACTGAAATTGAGTCAGAAGATGTGGATTTCATTGAGGATGAGTTTCCAACCAGAGGTGAGGTTGAAAGAAACTTGGAGTTTTATGAAACTATGGATCGAGAGGAAAGCGCTCTAAGTAGACTAGTTGAGAATGATGAAGAAATTCCTCAAACTCCTAGGGACAGTGGGAGTGACTTACCGCCTAGTGGGAGTATACCACTAGAGGTGGATTCACAACAACCTCAACCGCGAAGAAGCAAACGCAGAAATCTTCCCCGACGTCGTTTTGAGATTGAAGGGGAAGCTTTCATGATTGCTCCGCATGATGATGATGAGCCTAGGACAGTACAAGAGGCTCTCTCATCTTCGGCAAAAGATGAGTGGATTAAAGCAATGAATGATGAGATTGAGTCAATAAGAACTAATCAGGTTTGGGATCTGGTGAATCTACCGCTAGGGCGAAAGGCCATTGGGAACAAATGGGTTCTTAAGGTCAAACGCAAGGCAGACGGTTCAATAGATAGGTACAAGGCTCGGCTTGTGGCAAAAGGTTATACCCAACAAGAGGGTGTAGACTATGATGAAACCTTCTCACCAGTAGTAAGGTTTGCCTCAATACGTCTAATTTTGGCCATTGTTGCTTATATGAATTTGGAACTCTACCAAATGGACGTTAAGACAGCTTTTCTCAATGGAGAACTAGATAAGGAGATCTATATGGATCAACCAGTTGGCTTTGTGGTCGATGGACAAGAACGTAAAGTTTGTAAGCTTAAACGGTCCATCTACGGCTTGAAGCAATCATCTAGACAATGGTATCTTAGATTCCATCGAGCCGTTCTTTTGAACAAGTTTATGATGATCGAAGAAGACCATTGTGTTTATGTTAAAAGGTCAAAGGGGAGTTTCATCATTTTGTCATTGTATGTTGATGACATATTATTGGCTGGAAATGATAAGAATATGATAGTCTCCACCAAAGGGTGGTTGTCCTCCAACTTTGAGATGAAGGACATGGGTGAGGCAGACTACATTCTGGGAGTTAAGATCTTTAGGGATCGATCAAAGAAACTTCTAGGTTTGTCTCAACAAACCTATATAAAGAAGGTTCTTGAACACTTTCAGATGTATGATTGTAAACCCATTGACAATCCTATTGCTAAAAGCGAGAACTTGTGCTTAGATATGTGTCCTAAGACTCAAGATGAGATAGAAAAGATGGCTCGTGTTCCTTATGCTAACGCCGTAGGAAGCCTGATGTATGCCATGATGTGTACTCGGCCAGATATATGCTATGCAGTTGGCTTAGTCAGCAGATTCCAGTCTAACCCTGGATTGGCCCATTGGAAAGCAGTCAAGAGGATATTGAGATACCTCAAAGGAACAATGGACTATGTACTGTGCTATCAAGGTTTAGATTTGCGACTTGTTGGGTATAGTGATGCTGATTGGGGCGGTAACATAGATGAGCGCAAATCGACATCTGGATATGTTTTCTTGCTAAATAATGGTGCCATTACGTGGAGTAGTAAGAAACAATCCTGTATAGCTTTATCAACCATGGAGGCAGAGTATGTAGCTTGTTCAGCAGCTGTTCAGGAAGTTGTTTGGTTAAGACGGTTCCTTCAGCATCTTGAGATTGTCAGAGATGCTCTAAATCCTGTGACAATTCATTGTGATAGTATGGCAGCTCTTGCCTATGCTAAGGACCCCAAATATCATGGGAGAACCAAACACATTGACATACGGTATCACTACATTAGAGACATGATTGCGCAAAAGGAGGTGGTCCTGAAACACATTTCTACGAGTTGCATGGTTGCAGATCCCCTGACAAAGCCTATAGCTAGAGATGTTTTTAAGGCTCATGTTAGGAGTTTAGGACTGCGTAGAATGTAATGGTTTGTTATTCAGTTGACTGTGTAATGTACTCTTTTGGGATATTTATTTATTATTACATATGATGTTATTCATTATTTTTTGGTTTGGGTTTATCATATGGCATGTTGATTAAAACACACACTTACCATGTGATTGGTTCCATAGGATGAAATGTATGTCGACAGGCAAAGATCGGCTCACTCACACGAGCGATCGACTTTGGCGCTTAAGTAGCGAGCAGAGAATGGATGTTGTGTCCCTTGATACTTGTTTAGCAAGTAAAGGTGGTTAACACAAACATATGTTACCTTAGTAGGAGCTAAGATGAGGTCTGTGGTATTGTTTAGACCGTGCATGGATAGCCCACAATCCATGTAGCCTGTGATTAGCTTGATGTGAGACATTAATTTGGCGCCTGAGATGGTGAGCAAATTGAAGACTCAGGTTAGGCGCTTGAATAGCGACTAAACTAAGATCTGTACGGTGTATTGAATTTAGACATACACTCTTTTGTTGGAAAGAGAACTTCACCGTAGCATGTATTTCATACTACATGTGCTTATTCGACCAAATGTGGAGGTGAGCGAATTGATCCTTACTTCCTCACTGTGTGAGTCCATGAGTCATTTTATGGCTCTATATTATGCCCTTATTGACTTTTTGACTATGTTATTAAATGGAGTTTTTGATGTCTGCTACTCTAGTATGTTATCTATGACTATGATTGATTCAGTCTAATGAGACATAACTGGGAAAGCGATTGGACCAAAGTTGAGTGACATGAGGGCGAAAGGGAAGACTATTTGGCAACACGTCACTGAGTGTATTCACTGTCGACAGGTTAAGGCGCTATGTAGTGATAGCGACATAATTGTGAATGCGTCACGGTATTATGGGTAGGTCAAACATTGCTCTGAGTTTTCTTTGAAACTTAAAAGGATTAGAGGTGTTTGATCGGATGTGTTCAAATAAGTCTAGGGCATAACGAGACATTTTTCCGTTTTGGGATGTTGCTATGCTGGTCTTTTTTCGTAAAGATTTGGTATAGTGCTCCAACCATTTTATGCAGGTGTTCTCGGTGGTCGCACGGTCTATTTGCAAGTATGAATAATGGAAAATATATTGAAAGATGCATGACTGGGTCGTGCCCATTGTGTGCGAGTGGGAGATGTTGAATATGAAGGGGCGTCCACATGGGCACGCCCCTCAGGATTCAAGCCAGGCAATACAACGCCTGGCTAGTGTAAAAAAAAAAATAATAATAACTGATTTTCAGTTATTTTTTTTTCTATAGTATAACTGCTCCAAACTGCCACAAACTGTTCTCTATAAATAGTCTCCTAGTAAATGGGTTGAGTAGTTTTGTTTTTCTGAAGAAAAAAAAAATCAGACTTTCAATATTTCTTGTGCATCTAGACCGTGGATATAGTGAATATTACTCCATTACGTTTTGGTAGTGTATTCCACCGCCAAGAAGAAGAGACTTATTGACAAATCACGTGGGACAATATTTGATTGCAGTGCATATAAGGTATGCTCTATTCCGCTGTGCATGATAATTCTATTTCTAACACAAATGACATTATTTACGTTATCGGTTACGAAACTATCAATTCACAAGATAAGCCGTTATCGTAAACATATGGTAAAAATAAAGGAATTGGCTCATTGTGAAAACCCAATGAGTTGTATACTACTGAGTTGATGCTTTGATTGCAGGTATCGTAGACGTCGATGAGGACCTTGTGGCGTTGTTCTTGGGATATCACGACTGAAGCACTTTGCATTTGGTCGTATGTGTGTCAGACTCGGATAGTTCGTATTTTTGTATATACTTTTATATATGGCTTATGTCGCATGTAATACTTATTTTGTATAGACATTCTTTGATGTATATAATGTTTTGATTAAGCCTTAAACAAATCGACAGATATATAACTCTGATGTTGTATTCACACTCTTTATTTAATGATAATAGTTTTCGCTACATTGTTTATTATCTCTAATGTGTTATGTACATATTATGAGATGTGTGCATTGAATTGGCTTATGACTAGTTTGTCATACCACTATGATGATTTCGTTTTGTAGTAAGAAAAAAAGAAAAAAAAAAAGAAAAAAAAAAAGGGTCATCACAGGGGGAGTTTCTTGATCTTAACCTTGTGGTAAGGCGGGAAAAGAATGCCTTGGATGATTTCAAAAAGGTGAATGCAAAACGAGATCGAGGGGCCAATAGAGCAAAGGGAAACACCACCGCTCAAATGGAAAGCTCTTTTTGTAGGCATGCAAAAAGTAAAATGGGATATTGTGGTTGACACAACTAACGAACAATTGGGAATGGGGTTCATAGTGTGGGATCACGAGGGCTTTGTTCTTGTAGCTAGAAGCCAAACCAAATTGGGGAATCTAGAACCTATCACAACTGAGGCATTGGCGGTCCTTTATGCGACAGAATTAAGCTAAGATCTAGGCCTACAAAAGATTTTATTGGAAGGTAATGTGCTACAAGTGGTGAATGCTGTCAAATCTCATGGTCGAAATTAGAGTAGGTATGGTCATATTATTGATGGCATACGTTGAGTGCTTAATTGTATGCAAAATTGGCAGATTGGTCATATTATTAGAGAGGTAAATTCTGCTGCCATAGATTAACCAAAGCAGCTGTTAAACAAGTCATAGATCAAGTATAGATTGAAGAAATTCTTAATTTTATCCGTGATTTAGTTTTGTTTGAGCAACTTGCTCTATCTTTATGAGTTCAATGAAATCTGAATTATTATAAAAAAGAATAATAAAAAAAAAAGCAATGTGTCCTTAAAGTTATTAAAAAAGCATATGAAAAACACATGTTATTAAAAAAAAAAATGCATGTACTTCTCACATACTAAAGACACATGTCATTTTAGATAATAGTTTGCAAGAAATTTGTGTCCTGAATAAATTATGTAACTCAGTCTATTAAATGATTTAAACTTGTACATGAAAATTACATGCTTTATTAAAAAAGTATATGAGAATCACATGCTTTGAAAACATATATCGACCAAATTAGAAGATAATTCAACCTATCCGAATTTTTTCTTTTATTGACTATCACAAATAATTGCCCTTTAGTGTACTCTTATCAACTCATTTTAGACGATTTAGGCTGTTAATTTGCCAAAAAAAAAAAAAATAGACCACTTTTTTATTCTAATTATGACCCTTATGTAGCAAGTCTTTTGACTCTGAGGTCAGTGTACTTTGTTGGGTTTCTTTTGTTTTCTCTGAGCTTGAGGTAAGGTCCTAAGGTTGTATGATATGTACGACATAGACTCAACAAGACTTTGGTCACCTATTGGTCGGCCATTGTGCCACTCTTTTTCTTCTTGCCGTTCACTTTTCTATTTACGATAAGCCATCCAACAGAATGTGGTATTATGGTATATGTCTTTGAAGCAAGTGATTGAACATATGGTCCTAAAAACAAAATTTATCTTTTATATATATATATATATATATATATAAAGTTGACGTAGCCTTTGAAATTATTATTGGATTTATCATAAATTATTATTAAATTTTGATTTTATGATAATTTTAAAAGTTATATCAATTTTGAAAAAATACAATATATATATATATATATATGAATCTTCATTCTAACATTACTCCACAATCAGTGGTGCTGGCTAGTTGCCTCAAGAAAATCTCTAAAGTAGTTGGGCATGTGCTAGGGTGAGAATTCGACTCCCGAAATTGAGATCAGCAATCTTATTAGTATTAGCTGTCTTGAGTCCTACTAATGTCATGATGTGGTTAGGTCAAGTTATGACTCATTCAGACTTGAGGGAGTACTTGCGATTCTCACCGTCTAGACCCCTCTTGTGCGGGCATGTACTGCTATAGTCACGTCGAGCTAAAATAGCTACAATTGTTCTCTCTCGCCTGAATGTAGAAATCAACATTTGAACCAACAAGGGTTAGTAAAAGAGAAAAATCAATGGCTAGTTTTCACTATCATGTCATTCTAATTGTATGACAGTCGTAGTATAATAATACTCTGTTTGTTTGGGTGTAAAATATTTTCTGTATTTTTCGGTGTTTGGTACAGCAAAAAATGATGCTCAACCGAAATTATTTTCAGTTTGACCATAAAAGTATCTTTAATTTTTTGAAAACGATTTACGGTTTTAAAAACCGTAAATCATTTTTTGGATAAAACTCTTCATTCATGAACGCCATTTATGGGAATCCGTTACCGTCGAGTATTGGAGTTTATTAGTAACTCGAATCTACTACCGAAGGTCCTCAATTTTGATATCTAATCATCGGAATCCAGCGGCACTAGCTAGATTCCGATGACCATCACTGGAATCCGACAACTACCGCCCAAATCCGGCAACCCAAATTCTGGCAAAACAGGCCGGAATCCGGCCGGTGCCGGAATCTGGAATTTTTTGCCGAAATTCGGCGACGTCCGATAGACCAGATTATGTCTAATTGGCTGGAATTTGGCCATTTGTGCCAGATTCTAACCACCTTCGCTGGAATCCGGCAAACCCAGATTCCGATGAAACTGGTTGGAATCTGACCATTGTCGCCGGATTCTGGCCTCCATCACTAGAATCTTGCCAGCCAGTGATGAAATCTTGTTACCGGTAATTTTTTCGTACGAACCAAACGTCGAAAGATATTTTTCATGAAAATCGTTAAAAAAAATTTACGTCGAAACAAACAGAGCATTAATAGTATTTCCCAATTTTTATATGCATTTTAAAAAAACATATGCTCTAATAATCGACGTTGGTTTAAATTCCTTAATCCAATTTAGATAAAAACTTTGTCGTATTCGAAATGCCAAAAGCAACGGAGAGAATATGAAATAATTATAGAGTAAAAAAGGTCACTACTCCGGGTTCTTCAGTCACCATGAAAGTCGCATTACCATAATGACAATCATGAATCTGGCATAACGACTCACGCGCTCTAAACTTTGAATGCGCCCAAACACCGATAGAAATTGACATGAGCTCTTTGTGGTCATACAATTGATGGAAAAGCATGGATTTTTCAGGAGAAATGCCACACTTTCTTTTCTTTTTTTTGTTCTTTTCTTTTTAAAATATATATATATATATATATATATATATATATATATATATATATATATATATATATATATATATATATATATATATATATATAAATATAAAAAGAATTGGATAAAAGATTTGTTATAATCACATGTCCCTATTTCATGGGGTTGTGACACATTATTTTAGGATCAAATTTTGAAAAAAAAAAAAGAAATTAGAAACTCTTAACATTTTTCTTTCTGGAATACTTTGACATTCATTTGTCTGTTCTAGACCTTCATATTCAAGAAACTGCTAACCCAATGTCCCCAATTCAAAAAATCATGACACTCAACTACCCAATTTTACATGGAAATGCAATTATGCAGGAGACCAGACTGTTACGATATTAAGTGTTTTATATGGTTTAGGTACAATTTTAATCATGTATAGAGTTTATATAAACTCTTGGTCATCATTTTCTTTTGGCCGGTTCTTATATATTGAGTATGAAATCGGTCGACTGACCTCAAAAATTGCATTCATTATCCATTCGCACGCTTATTTTTTATAAGACGGACTATCGCCGGAGGCTTTTTTAACCTGAGGCAAGTTGAATTCTATGCTTTGTAACAAGATTGGATGCTTAATTAATACCTTAATTAACAAATTATCTTCTATTAACATGAAAATAAGCCCACCATTCTCAACAAAGAAATTAGAAACCTATCATTCTGCCCCATAATATAACCTTGATTTGGGTATGTACATCTTCAACCAAACCTAAAAAAGAAGAAGACAAATTACCAATTAAGAGAAAAACTACAAAGAGTACATATCACATTAAGCAATGCATACTTCACCACAATCTCTTAGTGGTTGATGCCATACTCTTTCAAAAAGACCCTTTGGGCAGAGCTGTATTGTTCCACATTGCAGGTTCAATTCCTCCTCTGTTTCTCTTCATGAAATAGGATCCATTTTTGTGGTTAGGATGTGGTTAGGATCGAAAGTTATTGCATTTAACGGTGTAGATAATACTAGTTATAAGGAAAAAAATGTGACATTATTTACACCGTCAAATACAATAATATTACATCATAATTATGAAATGCCTCCAATCCATTCCTTCCTCTGTTCATTGGCCACGACCATCAACAATAAACATCCATGAACAATCTGAACCTAAATTACCTCAAAAAGCTCGAAACTTTACATTATGGGAGCAGACATTTTCCCACCTTGGTCAAGCACATCGAGAACCTCTGTCCTGCTCCTCACAACCCTATGAAAAACCTCTCTGATCTGTTGCTGCAAAGGCACCAAACCCTCCTCCATCTTCTTGCAAGTCTCAGCCAATTCACCCACCTGAGCCGCCACCTCCTCCAAGCGATCGGCATCGCCCGGGAACTGAAACGAGTCGGAAAACTCAATCAGAGACTGCCCCAACCTTTCCAACCTCTGCGTCTCCTCCAGTAACCCAGCCAGCTTGTTCTTCTCCTTCTTCTTCTTCCACTCCTCAGCAATCCTGTCTTGCAGAACGATCATGGACTGAGCCCAACCCAGTTGTCTCGGCACCGGGAAATGAGTCGGTAAGCCGGTCCTCTCCTGGCACGGTATCGCCGCGACCAAAGCCCACATCACAAAAACCATGATTGTGCTCATTATGTACACCGGTAAAGCCAGACCGGACGATTCCCCGCCACGCGGCGCCACGAGATTGGCCGACATGGCCTGGATTTGCTTTGCGGCCGACCACCCCTTCGACATGGTCCACGACAAGGACCGGAAATTCCCGGCGGTGGATCGGTCTTTGTTCGACGACGCACCTCGCCGACCGAACGACCAGGTTCGCTCCGCCGTCTTGTGGGTGCTACCCTCTTTGTCCTCTAGAGTCAACATCAGAGAATTCAAGGCCTTTTTGGCTCGCCGGACCTGCCCATCTCCGATCGGCCTCTGTTCCAACGCCGAGACGGCTATCTCCGCCAGCTTCTGGTAGTGGCAGACGGACTCGACCCCTTGCGAGACCGCATTGCAGACGTCCAGCGCCTTCACAACGCGGTCGAGGAATTCAGGGACGAGACGGTCCAGTGGGGGCTTGGAAATCTGGGAAGGATCGCGAGCCATCAGCAGAACGGCCTTGAACTCGGCCTCGCAGCAGAGAAACACGTCGAGTAGCTTCCGGAGCCAGGCGATGGAGAGGAGCGAATCGTCGTCGGAGGTGGACGAGAGGAGCTCGGAGAAGCGGTCGGCGACATGCTTCTGGAAGAGCTCGAGGTCCTCCAGCTCCTGCTCGTGGTTTCCGTCCATGGACACCACCTGGTTCCGGCGGATACTGATTCGGTTCAGGAATGAACCCTGGTTGTCCGTTGCACGCATTGTTGGTTCTGAAGATTTTGATACAATTTTGTTTCGTTTTCGCCAGAACAGAGAGGGATAACAGAGCAGAAAGAAGAATCGCAAAATTGGAGAAGAAGAAGTAGGAAAAGGAGAGGTCTGAAGATAAGATAAATACTTTGGTTTAGATTGTTAATATATATATATTTATATATATGAGCGAAATTTATGGCGATGGCTTCTCAGAGACGAGACCATTTCTTCCCCTTTTTTTTTTCTGGACGCTGACTCGGCTCCTTCTTCCCAAGTTTTTCTTTTCTTTTCTTTTTTTATTCATATTCTAGATTTTCTTGCTTTTTTTTGGTTGATATTCCAATTTCCTTAGCTTTCTAATTTTAGTCTTTAAATAATGTATAATCTTGTGGATAATATATATATATATATATTTCCTTTATCTAAAAACTATTTTACTACTATATATATATATCCTTTATCTAAAAACTATTTTACTACTTTTGCAAAGCTAAAAATTCGTCTGTATTAGGGACGGAATTAAAAAATGAATAAAAGGTTAAGTTTAATTTTAATAAAGGCTAAAACAAGTTGATCTATCCCAATAATTTCTTTAAGTTTTTTTTTTTTTAATGTCAAAAGAAATGGTTTTCCTCTCCTTTGTTTTTCCATTTTTGTAAAAAAAAAAATTATTTGATTTTTTTTTTTACATAGTCATAATATGCATATTGCAATTAATTCATTTAATTTCATGCCCTCATGATCTTAAAAAACACACACACACATATTATAAATTTTATTCAATAGTAGCAGAAGCTTTTGCAGCATGAAAAGTTGTGAAATTCAGTAGAAATTTAGGGCTTTAACATGTCATAATTGAGGGAGACGCTTTGAAAATAGGATATGTTTTGCAAGAAAAGCAACATTATTAAAGTCGGTACGAACAACTAATTGATAATGCAAAGATTGTGCTGAATAGTTTTCAATCACGGTATGTGAGGCACATCATCAAGGAAGCAAATTCTGTAGCTCATCACCTAGCGAAAGCTACCATTCATCAATCTTCAAAGCAAGTTTGGAAGAAAAATTGTCTTACATTTATCAGTGATATTGTAATTGCCAGCAAATTGTTTCAACATGATTCTTAATGAAAGTCTAAAGCTTTACTTAAAAATAAAAAAATAAAAAAAACTCAATTGGGATCAAATACGATAAAGGCTACTCTATTACATGTGACTATTGAGACAGACCCATATGCTCTAACAGGTATTTGAATAACCCGAATTGATAGTGTCCAAAACACCCAAATACCTGCCCGAATAAGTAAAGCAAATCTCATGCTCTCACGTATGTAGGGGTGATCAAATACCCGCGGACCCGCCCCACTCTACCCCACTCCATGCGGATTTTAGACTAAAAAACGCGGGTTTGAATCAATATTTGGTATTTTTTTTGCCGGGCGGGGCAGGGCGCAAGTATAAGTGATTTTTTTACTCGGATCCCCGCCTTGCCCAGCGCCGAATGACATAAAGGCTAAAATCCTAAACTTACCCCTCCTAAAAAACCCTAATCCCTCATTCATTCGATCATCCTCATTCCTCATCTCCAAGTGCCGTTCCCTCACAAGAGTCACGATTTCCTCATCTCCTCAATGGTGCTCCAGATCTGGGTTGACGAGGAGACCGGGAAGATCGTCGACACTCACTTCAAGACCTTCGATTGTAGATCCACAATTGCAATTGCTTCCTCTATGATAGGTTGGTGTTTCTCTGAATGTCTATTGCTATATGTTCTTTATGATTTGGCTTGTGTTTCTCGTTGATTTGTTTGGTTGCTTGGTTTCTCATGCTTCTAGACTTCTAGGTATTGAATGAATCTGGCTTTGCTAGCTTTCTAGGTATTGAATCCGGCTTTGATATGATAGTTTCTCATGTTTTGGCCTGAATTGAGGACAACCCGCACAATCCGTCCCGCATCACCTCGCACCGCACAGATTCTTCATTTTTCTTGTAGTTTGCAAGTGCAATTTTTACCCTTCGGGGTGCGAGGCGGGGCCAAAAAGGGAAAAACTCACCCCCCACGCCCCCGGCCCCGCCCATGCCCACCCCTACACATACGTTACCCTATTACACTCCCTAACATCGGTTAAAAATATGTACAAATTTTTATACTTAAATATTTATAAATTTTTACTAAATCTTTTATATTTATTATTACTGCTATTATTATGCACGGCTTTATTTCTAGCCATAAACCCATATATTCGTCGTACTACTAGCTTTAAAATAATTGAGTAGTAGCCGAGTCAGCAAGGGACGCGTTTGTTTTGAGCCAGATTCTTGATAGTCCGGTCCACTGCCGAGTTAAAACAGAAAAAAAGAAAAAAGAGTGAAGGAAGAGTGGGGCCCTTTGAAGTTTGACCTTGTCCTGGGGCGGGGGGCCACGCTATTGACGATTCCCTACGACGCTTCCGCACGATCCATATTGTAAATAATTGATAATATGTTTTTATTAATTCTATTTTCACTTTTTTTATATACTTTACAACAGTTTTTTTTTTTTTTTTTCAAAATAAATATGATTCTTAAGTAATGTAAGTATGTATTAAGGAAAATAATTTTTTACCCAACTTATAAATTTCATACAAGTTAAACATAAAATTAATAAGTTAGAGTTTTGTATAATCGGATTTATGTTTATCAGGTCGAGTTGAATTAAATCATTTAATAATTAGGTCAATTTTGAGTTATCTTATTTAACCCATGAGTGACTTTCAATAGTCAAAACCCGTATAAATTAAATTAATATTTTTGTTTACTATTAAAAGATAAAACGGTAAGAGGCTAAAAATCGTATAAATTCATTTTTATATAAAATTCATATAATTTTTTTTTGTTTTGGCATTCAAATTTATATATAGATTGAAACGGATTGCGTTTGAATCAGCCCAACACCATGTTTATTAAAAGAGAAATGCTAAAGCTTATTCTAGTGTTATTCTGGAGTTTTTCTATGCTGACATGACACTTTATTTTTAATAAAGAAAAACTATAGCTTGATTTATCTCTCTTGTTTTTATTAAAAAATACAGGGTATCATGTCAGTATATAAAGATTCTAGAAAAATACTAGAAGAAGATCTAGCATTCTTGTAGATATGGTATCTTATTGTTATATTTATTAATTTTTATTAAATATCTCTCAATAGAACAGTTAATAATTATTATATTAATTAATTTCAATTCAAATCAATGATATATCATATATGTGTGTAATAGAATACAAATTAAATTTTAGTGTATATATTGACAAACCCATCTTATCATTAGACAGTCTTTGGTAGTTGAACTTTTTATTAGGCATTATACAAAAAAAAATAGGTCAACTTTTTTAAAATAAAAAAATAAAAATGAGAAGAGGGTATTGGCAAACACACCTTAAAGATTTTTGCATACGATCTGAGCCATACTATTGGCTATTGCTATTTGCCCCCCCCTCAAAAAAAAAAAAAAAAAAAAAAATGCAAAAGTGAAAACTTCCTTGGTCAGGAAGATTTGTATGGGCCAGGGTGACCCCACCCCCTGCCCTGCCTTTATTTTTTTTTGTTGACCTAGTATTTGATTGATCCATTATATTTATCTAGGGAGAATCAAGAGGGAATCAAATTTGATCATAAGTCATATCACGGCACCAAAAGAAAAGAAAAAATATATATATAAAAAAAAAAAAATCCGTAAAATAGCGGTTCGATTGGGTAAATATTTTTTTAGGAGTAACTTTTTTTTTTTTTTTTTTTAATAGTAATAAAATGTGATTGTTATTTACATTAGAAAAAAATTGTAATTTTTTTTTTTATGGAAAAATGAAAATGTTTTGTTTTGTAGTAATTTTTTTATTTGTTTTAATAGTAATAAAAAAAATGATCGATGTAATATAAAAAGTAGAAAAAAAAAAATAAAATAGGAGGGGAGTAAAATTGTTTATCAAACAGTGCCAAGATAATTGGCGAGTGGATAAAGATTCCATATTTCGACAAACTATTTTGGTAATATGTCTGAATAATACGGTATAGATACAATTAATATCTACCACCTCATCATATCTGAGAAATTTCATGCATATCAAAATTAATGAAAAAATAAATATTTATACTTGGTAGTGCGCAGTTTCCGGTCTTAGGGAGCACTTGAGCCAGCAAGATGAATACCTGCAAAATAATAAAAGTCACAAGAATTTGTCGAGATTGTTCCGGAATGAGATAACTCTCATGCTTGAGTCAATTTCTTTTTAGAGATGGACTAATAACTGTAAAGTGTCACTTTTTTTAGCTCCCTTTTTACCTAGATTTGATCATACTTTTATAGGGGAATGTTGAAGTTCCTGATCAACTTCAATCCCATAATTCTCGGGATTGTAATGTTGTTGCTTAAGTTTATCCTTATTCCTTGATATCCGAACTTTAATGAGTCATTTGGTATAAGACTTTCAATCGGGCATAGAGAAAATCCCTGGAATCTCAGAAGGGCCGGTGAGAGATGTGAAGATAGAGTATACACTCAACTTATTAACAACTGTTCTCTTTGAGCCTATTAGGACCTTATTGTTGTAGGGACGTTATTTTAGAGTTTTCATAGTGGGTTAGAGAAATTTTAGTCGGCCCAATTCCCAACAATACTCATGGAGAAGATCTGCAGGAACAACTTTCTAGCTCCAATATCTTATTTTACTGGCAATTTAATTTCATACATTAATTTTTGAAAATGATATAATATCCTTAATTCTCACACAAAAAGGTTTGAGTTGTTAAAGTGTTTTGAGAGTAGTCTTTAGTTTTTGTTTGAAAAAAAATGTTATGATATAACATAAAAGTGAAAACTATTTTTGTGTTTTTAAAGAGTATTTTGTTGTTTGGTTTATTTGTTAATATTTTTATATTTAGAAGGGAAAACAAAAGATATAAAACAAAAATTTTAGTTAAAATAATTTTGAGATAAATATGAGATAAAAGCATTAAGGTGATATAAATCTCAAATGATTATCTCTATTATCTAGTTGAAGCTTTTGAGAGATTAAAAAAGCAAAAAGAAAAGAAGAGAAATGAGTATGCAAGGCAATTCATTTATTTTATCTGGTGGAAAATGCTTTGGATTAGGCTTGGCAATTTGGGTCGACGGGTCAGGCTTGTGTCGAACCGATTGACCCGATTACACAATTGGGTCAAACATGAACCCGACCCCATTATTAATTGGGTTGAATCCTTAAACCCGAACACAACCCGATTGCCAACCGAGTTACCTGGTAACCCATCCAAATCGTCCGAAGAAGAAGAACTGAAGAAGCTCTAAAGAAGAACTTTGATTCTCAGAAGTTTCAAATCAAACAAGAAGAATTTACATCACAAATCAAATGTCTAAACAACCGAGAAACTGAAAGATGATTTAGGATAAGCATTTCATTTTTTGGGGCTAGGGAAAGAATAGGCAACAATACAAACATCAAACCAAATCTTCTTTCCATTTTTCTCGTTTTCTCAGCAAACAAGCAGAGAGAAAGGTAAGATTTGAAATTACCTCCTTGTATCTGGTCAGGTAAATCTTGAGCGGATCAATGTAGCTTCAAACCCTCCAATTAAACCCACAAAACAAGAAAACTAAAAGTAAAACCAAAAATAAATATGGGTCTCGTACTCGCTGGTTATGAAGCTTATGAACTCAGAGACCCACTCTTGCACAATCTCCTTGGCTTCCTTTGCACCAAACCCTCCAATTAAACCCACAAAGCTAAAGAAGCTCTGAAGAAGAAGAACTGAAGAAGCTTTGTCCGAAGAAGAAGAAGGATCGTCTTCGTCTAAAAAAGACAAGCGTGAACTATGAAGGCCATCACAATCGCATCCAAGCCATGGCCGTGAACCAGTGAACTGAAGCATGAAGGGCGCCGCGTGAACGTCGTGAAGGCTGAAGCCGGTGAGGCGTCGTGGGCCGTGGCTTCCGCTACCGGCTGCATGAATGGCGAACGAGTGAAGCTGTGATTCTGTGAAAGCAGAAATGAGGAAAAGGAAAAGGGCCAAAACTCAAAAGGCATGCGGCTAGGGTTCTCACTTCTCTGTTCACATTTCACTTTCTTTTTTTTTCTTTTTCTTTTAATAGAATCGGGTCATAAATCGTGTTAGCGGGTCAACCTGTGGGTCGACCCACCAAACACGATTATAAACGGTTCATAATCAAGTTGACCCAATTATGACCCAAACCCGATTATGCAAAACTCAAACCCTGTATTTTCATGTCGGGTTCGCGGGTCGTGTCAAAAATTGTCAAGCCTACTTTGGATACTACAACTTTTTACAAATTGATATGGGTAGTCAATGTCGTACCATCACGTCAGTTATTATCAAATTTAATTTTTGGTGGTTGACGTAAAAAGTATGTGTTTGATTTGGTCTCCACAAGTCTAGAGATAAAATTGATTTGGACCTTCCTTGCATCTTTATATCAATTCCACAAAAATAACAACATTATTTCTCAAAGACCTGCAAAACACTAAAATACCAAAACTAACAAAAAGTATTAGAAAATAACAAAACTAATGGTTTAACAAATATAAACTAAGGGGCCCAATTATACAATATTTTGCACTCATCAGTATGTAACGGTCTCAAAATTAGGTAATTGTATTTACTTAACTTGGAGAGTTACTAGCAATGCCTTTAGTACAATTAACTGGTAATTGATTTAGAGAAATCACCCTTAC
Source organism: Alnus glutinosa (assembly GCF_958979055.1). Classification (NCBI taxonomy): domain Eukaryota; kingdom Viridiplantae; phylum Streptophyta; class Magnoliopsida; order Fagales; family Betulaceae; genus Alnus; species Alnus glutinosa. The sequence goes on along the minus strand of NC_084898.1, from coordinate 6,047,590 downwards.
ACTTATCAAAGTAAAAAGGTATACGAAAATTGAAATCATGATATAAACAATTAGAAGACTAGTCATAAAATGAGCCTCACGAAGCTTTTAACATTTCCGGAATTGTAAACGTGAGTTTTCTCAAAGTGGGGTGTATTGCCCTCGGTCTTATGCCAAATAAAAATGTGGTTTATTTTAAAGAGTTAATGGGGCATAATCCTAGTGAAAAGCATCAATAATTTAATCCATAAGAAAACATGTTATATTTATGTATATAAGTCATAGCTCTTTTTCATATGATCCACCTAGGATATTAACTCCTTCCTGGTAGAGTTGGCGCTATCCTGATGTACCTGTAATACAATACCGATGCTCAGGATATTGTACGCATACCATCATATACTAGCAGCCCGACCGTGTCTGACCTGGCCCACGCTACTAGCAAAGCCGTAAATGTGACCCCATTTAAACATAGTGCGTCAGTCACAAAACAACTATTGGATCAAAGGCCCATTATCAACTCAAGTAATCTCTATGATCATAGGGTCAAGCCCGTATAGTAAGACCATCACTGTTCGACCGTACGTACCGGTGTACCATGGCATACAGTGCAAATATTGCTTATTTATTAACATTATAAAACAAGTATTACTCATCAAGAAGTAGTATAAAAATAGCAAGCTCATAGTATATATTACAAGAATAAAGCATGCCCAGTCCCATGACATATCGCATGTTAAAATGAGATCAGTTTTGTAAGTATTTACTTACCTCAAATGATCATCCAAAGGCTCGGACATTTCGAACTCATACTATTACGTAACCTACTCTAATAGTAAACATGATACAATGAGAATCCTCACCCATGCACGTAAAACCCTAAATATGATCTTAGCACTCTAACCTATCATTAAAACCCTAATTACCTATTTTTGGCTGTTGTGAGTTTAAAAGAGTACTCGTAAGCGCACGAGTCGTTTGCAATATAGTGTGTGCAAGTGCAAAGTCGAATCCAAAGGAAAATGGTCAAAAATCAGTGTTGTGTTCAACTAACCTCATTTTAACCTAGTTTCAAATATTGAGGTTTAAACATGTAAAATAACACTAAGTTAAAGATGATGAAACAAAATATGTAAAAAAAAACTAAGGCTAAAGAATTCACCAAACCAAATCTAACAACTCACAATTTTGTTTTCTATTTAAACACCCAAAGAACATTTAAGCTTAAGTTGTCATTCAAGTTCTTAACCACAAATGTTATAACTATTTAATGAATCCAACTCAAAGAAAAATCACAAAGAATACCCATTTGAAATCAAATCATCCATTGTATCCATTCAAAGAATAAATCACAATGGGTATCCTCTTTCAAACCGATAAATCGATGTATCCATTGGTTGAAACACATTAAATGTCCTACTTCTTCAACCAAACACATTCATTCCAAAAGATAAAGCATTAAAGTGAATGGAACTTGAATAACATATTAATATAACATCAAATGTACAATTAACATAACAAGAGTGTGAGTGTTATCAATGGTGAGATTTCATCCTCAACCTTAGTTGCGAGTTCTAGCCTCCCATGACTATAAACACCACAAAAGCTTGAAGAAATAACATAAACTCAAAAAAGACTTAAAGAAAAGAGTTACAAAATGTAAAGAGTTTCTGAAACTAAGCTATTGCAAAAGAGAAAATGACCTAATACTATTGCCCAATTTGTTAGGTTTCAAAGGAGAGAATGCTATGCCTTTATAGAGGAGCATTAGAGTTTGAAGGCCATGTAGAAAGACTCCTCAACCCCCCTTTAGGGTTCCTCTCTTGCAAGAGACAACCAAAGTCACGAAACTAGTATGTTCTGCAGCGAAAATCAAAGGGAGAAGTGCTTTTGTGAAAAGAAATGGTCTAATTGAAGTTCTGGTACAAGTCTGCATTTTTGCCAGTTCTGCAGGGTGCGCTCAAGCACAACAGGTCTGCACTCAAGCTCACTCGGGCTTGAAAGACTTCCTTTCGTGCATCCCGGTGCTCTGATGGCTGCTGAAGGGCAGGTGCGCTTGAGCTCACGTGGCTGAAAGGCTCTTTGAATAATGCATTGTTATGGGCTGATGGCATGCTATGGGTGCGTGCTCTCAAGCCCAGCAAGGATGTGCTCGAGCCCATTGCCTTAGAATTTGAATTTCCAGCCTTTTGTGCAATTTTGCCCCAAAACCTTCATTTTTCACTTAATGACTTGCAAAATGCTAAAACACCAAAACTACAAAATACATCAGAAAATAACAAAGTTAAAGGCCTAACAAGTGTGAATTAAGAAGTCCAAATATACAATATTTGGCATTCATCACTGGCCACTATCGAACGTTCGGTAATGGGGTCGAGCGTTCGACCCACAAAAGGTCGAATGTTCAATCAAATACAGTGAATGTTCTAAAGGTACCAGAATGTATGACCTCAAACTCATACCATTCTTCCTTAGAACCAATGCTCAAAATAGCTTAAATACATGTTGAATCATGACAACGTGAATGCTTATAAAAAAATAAATATAAACTCCTAAATTTTTAGAAAAATATTCATTTTTAAAATAGATGAACTATGAAAACATCATGGTATGTTTAAGGCTCATTACAACACATGATCAAGATACTAACAACCTGAAAAATGAGTTTAAGGCTAGGGTTTACCTCAACGAAGTTGAACAACACAAAAGTTACATCTTATTTCTCCAAAATCTCTCTCACACTTAATAAATAAGATAACAATGATGCATAGAGGTATGGAGGCATCTAAGAGGGCATGACGATGGCTTAAATAGGTGAGAGTTGAGAAGATAAAACTGAATGAGGTGGATAGTAGGTTAAAATTGATTTTCATGCAACATGTACGAGCTCGAATGTTTGATATACGAGCTTGAACGTTCGGTGTACTGTTTTGAAAAAAGAAAATGAGTCCACATTGAACGTTCAAGATATGCTTCAAATATTTGGTGTCTTGTTTTGAAAAATGAAAAATGTGTCCACATTGAACGTTCAAGAGATGCTTTGAACATTCCCGTAGGGGTCTATGTTAAGTGTTCCAAGGATGGGTCGAACATTTGATAAATGTTTATTTTATCTGTTAATTTAATGTAGCTATTTTCTAAAAAGATTTTAGTTATTGATCAAATGTTAACTACCATTATTGTAAACTGAAATTTACTTATTATTATTATTATTATTATTTAAAATTATGGTTTAATTTTGGGGTACTACAAAGTGCCACATGGATTTACAAACAGACATGACAGTTTATATGGCACTGCCACATTTTTTTAGTGGCTGATCAGGTAAGTATCATGTAAATTGTCACATCAATTTGTAAGAGACTTGTAGTAATAGTAAGAAAAATGTTAGGGGTACTACAATTTTTACTACACAAATTGATATGTTAACTCATAATAGGTGAAATTATATCACAAATTATGGATTGCCATATCAATTTTACAAATGACTTTGTAGTAATACCCCCAGCACCATCGTAAAAGTTATAACACCCCTAACAACACTCTTATATTTTTGTTCCCATGATTCAACTTATAGTGGGAGGTTAAAAACCCCTCTGTATCCTCTATTTGCTCGTCTGCATTAGCTACAGATATTTATTCAACCACTAATTCCAGGCGAGTGGATAGAGAAATATGGGTAGGTGGAGGCATGTATTATTTACCTCTGCATACCCATATATATTAAAAAAAAAATAGTTTTGTTTCATTTAACTAAACCAACATTGTTTTAGTGAAAGGAGTATGGCAACCAATGAGTTTTATTAACAATTGAAACTGCATGTATCCAACTATAACATCCAAGATATTAATTAAGAGTTTAAAACACAACTTGGATTAAGTAAGTTAGTAACTAAGTAAAGAATGAGAAAGAACATTTAGAAATTGGTTAGGTATGAGTTTCGTATTAGTGTTTCCAGACGGGTAGCTCGGAAGTTCATCTTTGTAAGGTGTGTCTGAACCGGGTAATTTTGTGTCTGGACGGCTTGGTCATAATGTCTCACTTCGAGTGTGTGCCCAGACAGCTCAATAACGTGTATGGACAGGCCTAGGTATATTGAAGCTTCCAAAGCCAAATCTGAATTTGGAAACGCAATCCTTGGTGCAAAATTGTTGCTTTCACAGATTGGTTTGAGGTAAATCCACAAACCCTAACTTTTCTTGTATTTGGGTTGATTTTTGGGGTTTAAGCTTAATTCCTCAAATTTATTTAGGCATTTGGTGTTTAGTGGAGTTCTAAAACTTCCAAGTAACAAGTTTACTTTTAGTTGGAAATCAAGATAAGACTCAAACACTATAATTTATTGAAGTGTTGTAAATTAGGAATTTTGATTTTAACTCTAGAATTTCATTATGGGTTAGTGTTTGTACTTATTGGGTTGTCAAATAGAACCTAGAAATTCAATGGGTTTCCATGGATTGTGGCTCTTGAGACAAATCAATAACTTATGTGGTGTTTAGAGTTAGCGATGTTTGATTTAGTCCTAATATGTTATTATATTGTGTAATGTAGAGTACAAGGGAAAAAGATCGATATTATGTTTTTATGGTTTTATGTTAATATGAAAATGTTATAAATGTCTTAATTTCGAGCCGATAAATTGTTATGATACTATATGATTTATGATTGCTTTGATGCCTTAAATTATGTTAAGTTATGATGTTGATGTTGATGATGATTTAAGAGCTTTAATTTGAGTATGCCTGATGAAATTGGGATTTGAGATTTTTTTATGACTTTGAGAAGAGTTAGGGATTTCAATATATGTTTTACGAATTATGAAAGTGAAATGTTGTTGAACGCATAAACATGAAAGCAAAAGTATGATAATTTTATAGAATGAAGAATGAGCATGAGCATGAATGAGAAAAGTGCATAAGAGATTAAAGTATTAGAACGAGTCCCTATGGGCGAGCCTTTGATGTTGTTAACTTAATGATGATGTTATGAAGGACAGGTTATCGAAAGGAGAAAGTTGTGAGCTCTCACTATCTAGGGACAAGTCCCTCATTATGATAAGTATGATGCAAAAAGATATCATAGAAGCCTTCGGGACAAGTCCCAAAGTGATGAGAAAGGAAGAATGTAAAAGAATTATGTACAAAAAAGCATGTATGACATAGTTTTATATGATGATGTTTTATGTTATGTGTTAAGTGAGTTTTTATAGTAGATGTATGAGTATGCATATGAGTTTGAATGGAATAAAACATATGTATATCGTTACAGCTAAATTGCATAGAATGATTTATGTGGTATTTCATGCTAGACGTATCAATATGCTTATAAGTTTGAATGAAACAGAACATATGTATATTATTGCAGCTGGTTTGCATATGATGTTTTCGTGAGTATCCATACTTAGATGTGCCTGTATTCTTGTATTTCACGAAATTCGTGAAGTGCTTGTATATATGTATAGCTGAGTATTAGGATATTTATATGGAGATAAATGGTTTCATACTTAGACGTTCTTGTATTCTTGTATTTCTCGAAAGTTTTGAAAGCTTGTATAGAAGTATAGCTGAGTTATGCTGTCATTTGTTTTTGCTTATATGTATTCGTATGCTTGTATTTTTCGAAGGTTTGGAAAGCTTGTATACAAGTATAACTGAGTCACATGATGAGTATATAATATGTTATAGATGGGTTTATATATATGTGCTTCCAAGCAGGAGGTTGAAACATGTATATATATTCACAACTACATATAAATAGTATGTCGTAGATGGACTTATATGTGTGTGTTTTCAAGCGGAATATTATAACATGTATATATATTCACAGCTACGTAGTATGATTTTACTTGTTTATAAAACATCACTGTCTACTTTATCAGTTATGAAATGTTTTAAAATGAAGTATTATACTAATGATAGCTGTAATTGTAAACGTATGGTAGAAATAAAGAAATGTTGGCTCATTATGAAAACTTAGTGAATTTTATGCTACTAATACTGTGGACTTATTATTCCACCAATGTAGACGTGGCTAACACCACAATCGTGTAGTTATTGTTTATGTTGCAGGTTTATGCATCATGTGCAGTAGATCATGTTCGAGCTTAGAAGTCATCATAGGGATTCCTTCGTGATGCTGTTTGGAGAGATACTGACTTGACCAAAGTCAGTCTCTCCTTATGTTGTAATGACTTATTCATTGTGATTGTAATTTGAGATGTAATGATATTGAGTAATGATTTAGAAGTTTTGGTTAGTTTATTGGAAATGTTTATGTGGTCAAATCAAGGACAAAAATTATTTTTCTGTTGCGATGATTGTTTAAGGGTTTAGAAGTAGCATTTCGTGGTTAATTGATTAATTTTTTCACTATGTCCTTGAATTAAGGGCGGAAAGTTACAACAACATAGAGGTTAATAGGTGTTAGAGTTTTTTTTTCTTCAATTTACTTGTATTACCCAAAGTATATAAATAAATGCATTTTGTTTCATATTAGAATTCAATTTATAAATATTTGTATTGCTCCATGTTTACAATTTAATTTGTATGTTCATATTCCAACTTACAAGTGTATTTATTTATTTATTAAAAAAAACCTCATCCAAACAAAAGCTCATAAAAAGCTTTAAAAAAAAAAGAGCACAAAAATATCCCAAAATGCAAAGCGTATGTCATGGTCGGTTAGAACTAAAAAACTGTTCGCACTTGTGTGATTATGAGTGAATTGCGCAAAGCGTGGATATGGATACTAAAATTCGCTCTCCGCAAAATGCGGAATAAGGGCATTACCTATTAAATGCCCAGAACTATTTTCATCTTTATGTCATATCAGATATTTTTTCAAACAAAAAACAAAGAGTAATGTTACACACAGTCACACTCTCACACTGTTTGACATGACTTTTTAAACTTACAATTAAATCAAAATTCGATAATGATTCATCCCAAATTCAATGACGATTTTAAAATCCACATCAGTGAGTACGATAGTGAGAGTGAAAGAATAAAAGTGTGTGTAGAATTACTCAGAAACAAAAGTGCTATCTAAAAAGCTTTAATAAACAAAGCCAATTTTATAATGTTTCTAACTATTGAAAGATTTTTAAAATTTTCTGAATAGGAAGAAATCATTAAGCATGGGTGGATAGTCTCAATTAAACAAGAAAGAGACCCGTTATCATAATTTAAGCCTCTGTTTGTTAATAATTTTTAGTGGATGTGTTTTTTGGTTTTTGGTTAGAAAAAATGCTTTCTTGGAAGGTAAAAACTGTTTTATTATTTTTACCAGAGTTTTGTATCCGAGCCAATTGTTTGTTAATATTTTTATTTTGAGAAAGAGAATAAAAGATAAACAAATAAAAAAATAAAAAAAAAATTAACAAACGGACCCTTATAGATTTTCAGCTGATTTTTTTTTTTTTTTTTTTTTTTTTTTTAAATATAAGTACGAATTTCATTCAACAAGAAGGGTTACAAACATTAAAGTAGAGGGGTGGGCTCCCCAACAATAAACCCGAATTTGAAAAAGTAATGCCAAAATGAGAGATAAAATGGTAACCAATGAGAAAATAGTGAGTTTTCAATTCAACCCCTTAGAGAGGGCTGGGTGGGCATTAATTTGGATATGAAAGAAAACTGACACCACAAACGTCAGAATAAAATATTCAGCTGAATTTTAAACAATGACTAAAAATTCTCATTGACTTCTCCGTCAACCCCTGCTGGCATCCAAAACATATCAAATCAGATGGGTAACATTTGCAAAAAGTCAACACTATTTCTAATAGACGACCAAGCGAGGCCAGGATTTTCAAGATCTTGTGTTAATTATCAAATTAAAGTTGAACCCACTTGGCAACTACATATAAATAAATAAATTTTTATTTTATTATTTTTTTTCAACACATGAGTCAAGAGATATTGCCGGCCAAGCTTGGCGTGGATGATGAAAAAATCAACAAATAGTGGCAAATATTGTACCAAAACAAACAAAAAAGAGGTGGGTAAGATTCTAGGAACTTGTATTATCTACATACATATGATAAAACTTCAACTTTTTTTTTTTTTTTTTAAATAAAAAAATTAAACAGTCAGTTGGGTCGATCCAACTTTCTTTATTAGCACTTATCAAACCTTTAATTAGCGAAGTTAAGAATAAGAAACATTAACGGGATATTATAGCTTTTACTACAATTAATTATAAATTGACGTGACCGTATTCTACATGTTACTCTTACGCGTGGTATGTATAACGTGAACTGCTATATTATTTTGTTAGAACATTCACATCCGGCTCAGCATATATACTCTCAATTTTAGCTAAAAAAATCATATTTTTCTATTTAAGCTACCAATTTTTTCAAAGCACATACATTCAGCTTTTAGCTATTTACTGTCGCTGTTCTATTTAAATATTCATTTTTAATAATTTCTTTATTCTTTCCTTGAGAGGAGAGAGAATGTTAGAAATTTTTTTTCTTTTCTTTTTTTCTAAATTTTGTGAGCGAACAATGCTCACTAAATGTTTCAGCATTTTATTGAGTCGGATATAGTTAATTTTGATCCCAATTTAACATCTTAGCTAGCCAATAATGCATTTAGATTATTGTGGCTAGCCGGATGAGCATTCAAATACAGCTAAGTAAATTTAACTCTATTTTAGCTAGAAAATCTTTTTTTTTTTAAAATTTTATTTTGACTAGTTATTTTTTTCAAATAACTTATGCCACACTCTTTATTTTAACTTTTCCTTTTTACTATTTTATTTAAATATTATTTTTTAATTTTTTTTCTTTTTTATTTGAGAAGATATATATATATATATATTATTTAGTAAGTGAATAGTACTGATAGCGATCCAGATTCAGTTCATTTTGGTCTAATTTTAATAATGCGGCAAGCAAAAATAAGCGAGTAAAATAGTAAGAGAAATGATTATTTATCACCTAAATATACAACTTTTTACCACCTTGTCTATGTGGCAAGGTGGTCCCTCACTTTATTTTATTTTTTAAAAATAAAAAAACTCTAAAGTTAATAGGGGACCACCTTACCACATAGACATGGTGGTGAAAAGTTGTATATTTAAGTGGTAGTGAATCATTACTCAAATAGTAAATCCTGAGTCCGAACAATTAAGCCAGTTGTTGTCTTGCTAACTTTTCAGCGATTTTCACGATAGAATATTCTTAGGATAAAATGGGATCAGTATGAGTTATGAGTTAGGATAATATTCTTAGATTTCTTTTTCTCAAGGTCCTTTTATGAGTTATGACCGGGAAGGAAGAAAACAAAAAGAAGAAGAAAAATAAAAGTAAAAGTAAGAGCTTTCGCTATCTGATATATATATATATATATATATATATATATATATATATATATATATATATATATATATATATATATATATATATGTTCAAACAAGAGAGGGAAGGGAATTTGAACTAGTGACCTTTCGCTTCATGAGGCGTGGTCATCAACTGATTGAGCCACCCATCGGACACCGCTCTATGATATTTTAATACAATATTCCTTGTGACTTGTTAATTTAATGAGTTGCATTTTTTTAAAAAAAAAAAATATTTAATGAGTTACTTGAGTTGGAAAAGAGTGATATTCTATTATCCCTCTAATTTTTCTGGCGATGGGTCTAAATCCCTCCCTATCTGGATATTCCATGAGTGATATTCTATTATCCCTCTAATTTTTCTGGCTATATATATATATATATATATAAATTTTTGGCTACGGATCTAATGCTTCATTTGTTTGGGCATAGAATATTTTTTGAAAAATATTTTATGTATTTTTTAGTGTTTGGTGCAACTGAAAATGATGGTCAACGGAAATCATTTTCAGTTTAATAGTAAAAGCCTATTTAATTTTTGGAAAACTATTTACGGTTTTAATTTTTTGGATTTAAACTATTCATTCTTGCACGCACGTTTATGGGAATCCGTCACATCCGGACATTAGAGTTTATTGGTAGCTCGAATCTACTGCCGAAGGTCCTTGAATTTTGGTATCAGATTACTGGAATCCGGCGGCATTGGCTGGATTTCGGCAAGCCAAATTTCGGCAAAACAAGCTGGAATCCGGTCGGTGTCGAAATATGACAATTTGTGCCGGATTCCGGCGAACTAGATTCTAGCCAAACTGCGGTGAAAGTGGTCGGAATCCTGTCGGCCAGTGACAAAATCTTGTCATCGATGATTTTTCGCCGTTGTTATTTTTTCGTAAAAGTCAAACGCTGAAAAATATTTTTCAGATAAATCATTTTTTTAAAAAATAATTTAAAAATATTTTATAACGAAAAACATTTTACGTCGAAACAAACAAATAATAAGAGTTACTAAATCACGTCACGTCAATTTTATGAGATAATTGTGAAATGTTTACGTGAATTACTCTTTTAAAAATCTGAAAAAGAAACAAGAATTCCCGTGGACAAAAAAAAAGAAAATCAGAATTAGTAAAACAAATTAAAAAATATTTAGAATTTTTATTGAAGTTTATTTTTCTTAAAAAGTAGATTTGAAATTAATAGACAAATAACTGTTGGAAATACGTGTTAAAAGCAATTCCATAAAATAAGTAGGAGTCTGAATATCATGCATTCAGCGCGAAAGCCACGACTCTTCCAACATTGGAGCGGGCTAATTATAATTTGAGAAATGCTACCTAAATTCTCAAGTATTACATTTTTAAATATTTATTTTTTGATCTGACAGTAAAATTTATTATTATATTTAAAATTTAATAGTAATTTATTCAAAATTCAATAGCAATTTTTACTACACGTTAAAGAGTAAGCATTTGAAAATTGAGTGTGTAAACTTGAAAATCTTTGTAACATTTCTCTTATAATTTTGCAAAAATGCAATACAGACCTTTCAAGAATTGGGACGAGTGGTTTTGAGCTCTATATCATGTATTATACATGGATTATGATTTTCTTAAATTATTTGTTTGAATTTAAGAAAATTTAGACATGTGATTGTGAGAGATCACTTATAAGACCCATATGACCGAATAAGTGGTTGAACTGCTTAAATTTTTTTAATTTTAAATAAATAATTTGAGAATATTCCGATCGGTTATACACACAAAAGTATTTGATGTCTATCAATTAAGTGACAACGACACTCCCTTTTTGTTTGAATTCATTAATGCGAGTGTAAGTTTTTTTTTTTTTTTTGACATGTCCACACAAGAGGGGGATGAGAGAGATTCAAACTAGTGATCTCCGCTTCATAAGGTGTGGTCTCCAACCAATTGAATTACCTTTTGGAAACAATGCGAGTGTAAAGTTGTAACCCAATCTAGATTACCATTTTATGCTTGTGAAACACTCTCACTTTTAAATGCCTCCAATTCTGATAGTTGAACAAATGGAAATGTAATGAACCATTAGTTTTCAGTGCAACCAAACATTTTTAAAGAAGAATTGACTTAGAGCACCGGCAATAGTTTTTAAAGATTTTATTTTATTTTCTATGTATAGGAAAATTTTTAACACTAACAATAACTTCTCTATAATTTCTTCCTTTTTTAAAATATTAGAAAATCTAACAAAAAAAACCCACTTGCTTCGGTTTCCTTATAGCTTCTCTAAACATTGAGAATGCTATAGTGCTGCCCAATACATTAGTATAAAAAAAGATAACGGAAGTTATTGTGAAATGTATTTGGATAAGGAAGTAAAAAATAATTTTATTCCTTAAATTTAAGAAAAATTAAAAGAAAACTGCTTCTAGTGCTCTAAAAAACACTTGAGTTAGATTCCATTAGTGTTTCCTAAACTAAGGAAACATCAAGAGAGCAAAAAGTTGTACATTAGATTTAGGGAAGCAAAAATGGTTACTTTAATATTATTTTAATATAAAAAACTTTATCATTTCTCTCTTATTCTTCTAGCATTTATTTGAAATAATATTTAAATGATTTCTCATTCTTCTCTATTTCTCCGAACATTTAATTTAAAGAATATTTAAGTAGTATAAAGAAAGAGTAATGCTACACATCATCCCCTTGTCCTCCTAAATTTGATGTGGCTCTTAAAATCACCATTGAATTTATGATAAATTATTATTGAATTTTGATCTAATGGTGATTTTAAGAGCCACATCAATTTTGGGAGGATAAAAGGTGGACAAGTGGATGATGTGTAGCATTACTCATAAAGAAAAGATAAAGAAATTTGTTGTGGAGTACATTTAAATAAGAAAGCAAAAAGTGATTTAGTTCATTAAATTAAAAAAAAAAAAAAAGTTTAAGGAAAACTGTTGCTACTTATGCTCCGTTTGTTTCGGCGTAAAATGATTTCTGGAAAACGATTTCGACATTTTTCGGTGTTTGGTAGGAGCGAAAATAATGGTCAACGAAAATCATTTTCGGTTTGACCGTAAAAGCTTCTTTAATTTTCGGAAAACGATTTACAATTTTTAAAACCGTAAATCGTTTTCCGAAATGAAACTCTTCGTCCTTACACGCATGTTTGATATCCGATCATCAGAATTTAACAATTATCGGTCGTCGGAATTCGGTCGGCGTCGGAGTCTGACAACATCCGGTCGTCGGAATCCAGTCGGCCCCGGAATCCTGCCGGCGCCGGAATCAGGTCACCGGAATTGTACCGGCGCCTGAATCCGGCCACGGGATGACCAAATTCCGGCCGGAATTTACCGGTTTCCGGCCAAGCCGGCTGGATCTGGACGGATCCGGCCGGATATGACCGGATCCGGCCATTTATCCGGCCGGATCCGGAAGATTCCGGCCGGAATCCGGCCATTTTGGTCGGATCCGGTCAAACTTTTTTGCCGGAATCCGGCGACGGCGACCGGACGTTGCCGGATTCCGGCGACATTTGCCAAACTCTAATTTTTGCATTTCGTAATTTTTTCGTGCGAACCAAACACCGAAAAATATTTTCAAGAAAATTATTTTTTCTGAAAATAATTTCGCCGAAATCATTTTACGACGGAAATCATTTTACGTCGAAACAAACGGAGCATTAGGCGCTATTGTAGTTCTACTAACGGTCTAGATTTAATTTCAATTTTTTCATGAGAAAGGGAAAAAAAAAAAAAAAAAAAACTTAGACATTTTTTTTTTTTTTTTTTTGAAAAGAAACTGAAGACTTCATTACTGAATATGAGCCCCAAAAGGGAATACAGCTGACCAAAGGCCAATAGAAATACAATAGGAACTCATACATGCCCGAAGGCAAAAACCACTGCCCGTAGGCCCTATTGTGACTAGAGATATAGAAACTCCACCCACTAAGTCAGGAAAACCTGACTTAAAGCAGCCTATCAAATAAGATAGACTGTGAGAAAGATCAAGAATATACATAACAACAGCTACCCAAATAATAAATAAACATTACAAGAAGTAATCTTTAAGCCTCTTTAAACAATAAAGCACAGCCGATTACAAAGAAAAGAGGCAGATCTAGCAACAAGCCATCAAACAGTCCCATAATGTCTAAAAATTACAAAGGTAAACCGAAACAGAAGACCCAAGCAGGAAACACCAACGCAGTGCCGGCAGAAGATATAGAGGCGGACTCCGTCGGAGACGATGGCGCTTGGGAAACACGCGCCAGCACCAGTACCACCCAGCTGAAGATCAGCCGCCGGAGACCCCATCCCCACCGTGCAAGGCCCGAAAATCGCGGAACGTTGCCGTCACGCGCACCAAAGAGCAAAGGACTCTCTGGCACGTGCAGGCTACGCGCCGAACTCCGACATACGGCGTGACCTGTGCGACCGGCAGCAGGAGCAGACGGCGACGGAGAACTCGGCTGTGGGGCGCGTGTGTAGCAGAAATCGGCGGACGTGCGTAGATCTGGCATCAAAAATTTGAATAAAAACAAGAAAAGACCGGCCAAAAACACTCCGACTACGACACACAAACCGGCCACACCCCCAACCGGAACAACTAGCGTTGAGACTTAATGCCTGAGCCAAACAAAGCACAAACCACCATAGCCTAAGGGCTAGGTGAACAGCAACCCCAACCGGATCAAACCGGGGGAACAAAAACCCTACAGCTCTAAAAGCTGAGAAACTAAACACTATCAAAGGAGACACACCACCGGGAGAGGGAGACGAAGAGCCTCCCTCTCCCGCAAAACCAAACTCAAACGATTTTTGCCTTCAGAGGAAAAATCGCCAACGACACCAGCGGTCGGTGATTGACAGTTAAACAACGCTAAAGCCAAATCCTTTAAAGAAGAAAATAATCCTATATAATGAGCAGTGACAAAACGAGGGGCCAATGGCCCTCCGGTTTTGAAAATTTTCTTTAAAGTATTTATAAATAGTTAAATATAATATTTTTGGCCTAAAAATTAGGCATGACTCCTATTAAAATTAATCTTGGCCGCTCATTTATGCTTTGGCCTCCCAATAAAGAATTCTAGTTCTACGGATAATACTTTGATTTACGATCATGGCTTCATGATGAACAGTAATGTCTAGGGGCGGACAAAATATCCGATTAACTCCGTCACCGAATTGCCATTGATCGCATACCGCTTCTACCGGCTTCCAAATGTCGATAGTAGAAATAAAAAAATTTATACTGACGTCGGTTCAATTTGGTTAATCAGTATAATTTTTATTTTGGCAGTTAACTAAACTGAACCGACTTAAACATTTGGACCATATGGTTATCAATATCTTTATTTAGAGAATGACCAACGTATGGTAGGACAGTGTCCTAACAATATTAATCTGTTCTCATTTAATTTCATCTATATTAGTAGCAATTTGTAATAATCTAAGATAATGAATATGTTAAAGGTGCTGCTTATAAACATGTCTAATAAATACTTGTTTAGCTAAAAAATTAAAAAATAAAAATTATTTAGGCCAAAAAATAACTAATTTGGGATTTGACCAATAAAAATAGCCTTGGCCCCAAAACCACCAATTTGGGCCAAAAGAGATTTGACCCATAAAAATTAACCGACTTAACCAAAATAATCGAATTAACTGAAATTGTCGAAATTAATATATATCGGTATAAAGTGGTGAATTAAAACTTAAAAGATTTAATTGGCTTTGTTGCCCGGATACTCGAAAATGGGTCTACTGATACCCAGCCCTAGTGGTGTCTTCAAGAATAATCTCTCGGGCAATGGACCTCCAGGCCCAAGGTAAACCTAATAAGGTCTATCTCACAAGCAATAGTACAAGCAAGCTCGGCCCAATTATGGCCTAGACAACAGGCAACTAGTCTCGGTAAAAGAATGTCTGCAGAGGGTCATAACCAGGCCACGTGTACCTTAACATTTCGATATTCTTATTGCATGAGGGAGCAATCACCTAACAAAATGAGGATTAAGAAATCAAATCGGTTATTTCTGGACCCTTGATCCCTCCCCCGAAACAATTGTCACGCGGTAAACACTCCATGAAAGGAAGGGAGGAAGGGAAATGGTTTATTCGTAAGGTGCGCAAATTTCAACACTGACTTAAGGCATTAGAGTGTTCTCTTGCCGGTACACCCAACAAGATCATCGATGCTTATTTTTCTTTTCACTACAAATTTTGTTGGCCCTAAAGTACGGTGTCCGATAAATTAATTCTTCAAATTGAGCATGCTAAACACCACGTGAGTGGAAAACTATTTGTTGAAAAACATTCTTTCTTGTTTGAAGGGACTCAATCGTGACTAGGCCAAGCACTAAGCTATTATTAGCTATATGATATCATTGATATGCAAGAAGTTTAATTAGACATAAGTAACTAATTAATTGTTTGTCGTTTATCAAATATACTAGGATTGTGGCTCTATTGGAGATAGGTAGGTTTAACAGGAAACCGACAACAACGTGGACATGTTGTCGCAGATATGTCCAAAGCGGCTCAAATGGTGTGAGTCAAGAGATCTCCACGTGAGCTGGGCCACTTGCTTGAGTGCTTCGCATGTCCTATATAAGCCTGGGGTTTAGGAGATTATCTTAGAATATTTAATTCAAAGGTTTTGTTTTACATTATAATATATTTAAATTTTCTTCATCCAACCATAATGTTAATTAAGACGGCATATTCTAACCAGTAGCCACCTCAATCACGAGCACAGGACTTGTTTGGTTGTTTTTTTTTTTTTAATGAAAAATTTGATTTTTTTTTTTTTTTTTTTTGGACCTATATGTGAGCTATATCGATAAAGATTTGGCTTATATACCGTAAAACAAAAAACTACAACATACATGTTGTAAGAAGGGCATATACTGTAATTTGTTTTTACAGTACCCAGGGACGGAGGGAGGGGTTGGCTGGCAGGGGCCATGGCCCCCCCCTTCCCACAATTTTCTAAAAAAAAAAAAAAAATTATTAGGTAGATTTTTTTTTTTTTTTTTTCTAAAAATTTTAAAAAATATAAGGTAAAAATAAAAATTTAGCTTATTTGGCTCCTACTAAATTTTTTTTTTTTGGCCATTGGCCCCTGCCCATAAGAACTTCTGGCTTCGTCCCTGACAATACCTAAACCAAATCTATCGATAACATGTAAAAATTAGACATTTCATTTTAAGAAAAAAATAATAATAAGAATATCAGAGCCTAAGTCATCATTAGGTTTTTTTTTTTTTTTTTTATAAATATATTTTTAGTAAGATAACAAAGAAAAGCTGTGACGACCCACCCCCAATGATTGATACAATATTGTCTGCTTTTGGCTCTCCAAACCAGATTTTTCAGGAGGTTATCCATCCTGGTACTACGCTCGCAGAAGCACGCTTAACTGCGAAATTCTGATAGGTTCATGACCATCATGGCTTTAAAATTCGTTGTGTCAAAAAGAATGAGTTTATAAATATAAACAAATCTCTATTCTCAAGCGATGTGAGACGTCACCAAAGCTTAAAAAAGGAAGGAGATCCTTTCCAATTGTCAAGCTAAATAAACAAGTACCAGGGAAATAAAAATAGATGAACATGATTCCAGAAAAAAGATCAGGAGACTTGTCACGCTGTGAGTGTAATAAGTTAACACTTTTGAGATTTTTTTTTTTTTTTTTTTTTTTTTTTGGCCTTTTTGGATGAAGAGGTCAGAATGAAATTGAAGATGTCTGAGATGATCGGGGCAGTCTTCTGGTCCATGTCATCAATAGGTTAAAACAACTAGCAAACTAATCCAAACACAACTCACATATTGTTTGGCAAACTTGTTTGTTTATTAGGCTACTCAATAAATTTTTTGGTTAAGATTAATTGAGGAGGGGGGATCCACATCCCTCCTCAAATTCAACCATACGATTCAAAAGTTTTAGTTCTTGTATTTTGATTTGCCACGATTCATCCCATACTAAGCTTTAATTGAGATGGGCTCGGCTTTCTTAGATAATAGTGAATTGGGCCTCAAAGGGACCAGAACACTTGGAGATTCTCACGTAAAATCATTAGCATGGTTGTGACTTGTGAGTGGCTTCAAGCCTTCACCCACATTAAGTTGGATATTTAGAATTATATTTTTTAAGGATATATGTTAGTTTAACAGATTGAATTAAAAGAATTTCTTTCGACTTATGCTCCGTTTGTTTCGGTGTAAAATGATTTCTAAAAAATGTTTTCGACATTTTCCAGTGTTTGGTGGGGGCGAAAATAATAATCAACCTGAAATTGATTTTCGTTTGACAAAAAACGCTTAGTAAATTTCGAAAAATAATTTACACTTTTTGAAAGCGTAAATCATTTTTCCCAACGGCAAATGCAGTCGACCATCTTTTAAATGATGCAGTTGACCTTCATGCTTAAGCAGTCGACCATTGCCAGAATCCGGCGATGTACAACCACTGTCGCCGAATTTCGGCAAACAGGATTCCGACTGAACTGTGCCAGATTCCGGCCAAACTGGTCGGAATGGTCAAAATTCTGCCTATCTGGTTGGAATTTTGCCAGAATGGCCGGATTCCAGCTAGTTGATTGATGTCCGGCCACTTTGAGCCAAATTCCGGCCATTTTGGCTGGATTCCGGCCGCTTTGGCCAGATTCCAGCCATTTTGGCTGGAATCCATCACAAATGACCAGATTTCGGCAACCTTCGCCTGAATCCGGCACAAATGGCTAGATTCCGGCCACCTTCGCAGGAATCTGGCCAACTCAAATTCCGTTCTTCATCGCTGGAATTTGGAAACAGTAGCCGGAATCCTGCCGATCAGTGATGAAATCTCATCACAAGTGATTTTTCATTGTTGGTGATTTTTTCGTATGAACCAAACGCCAGAAAATATTTTTAAGGAAATCATTTTTTCTGAAAAAATGATTTCGTTGAAAATATTTTACGATGGAAACTATTTTACATTGAAACAAACAGAGCATTAGTTTAGAGGAAAATTTTGTCACAAGGTACCCATAATGAGTCCAGCAAAGTTTTCCTTCAACCTAGTTTAAAAAAAAGAAGAAGAAGAAGAAGAAGTCCACATTTTTTTATCCTACAACTATCCAATAACGCTGAAGTGGAAGTACTGATCAACCCTTATTTATTTTTTTTATTTTTTAAATAAAGACTGATCCAAGAATTAGTTGGGACTGCTATATCAGCATTGTGAGATAAAAATTATATACAGCATTACTCTTATAAAGATGTCATGTATTTCTTGAACGTGTAAAAATACATACTTTTTTAATACCATTAACAAAGTCGGAGGAAATTAATTTTATTTAAAAAAATATGTGATTTTCACAACACATGGAAATTTTATAAACTGAATTGGAGAAACTTTATTTGACCAAATTTGAAAAAAAAAAAAAAAAAAAAACTTTCTTAAATGATTCATGATTAGAGCACATAAAAACTTTGAAACCCATTAAGCCTTGTCTCTCTATCTCTCTCCAAATAATAAAATTTGAACTTATTTTTTATTATGTTGCACATGGTTTTGTTAAATCAAGCCTCCTCCATCACTTTTCCATTTATCAAATTAGATTAAAGATTTTATTGCAAGAAGGGACCACATCTGTTTTAGCATATTTATTGCCCCCCACCACAACCCCATCCACTCCAATCTAACTTACCACAATTTTATATCGAACTTACCACAATTTGATGTAGGACCAATCTGATTTTGTTCAAATTTAGAGCAAATCTTGATTCTATGATGAACTATATCACCTAATTAGAGCCTTTAATATAATCCAAAACCATGATTTATATCATATCAAACTTACTTTATGTCACTATTTATGCTAAGTATGGAGAAGAAGAAGCTGCTTCCATCGAAGGAAAAGAGGGTCCATATGAGGATTCATTATAGGATAGGAGCGCCAGAGAAGGAAATTGAAGGGCCCATATGAAGATTCAAGGTGGGGTAACCACAATGAGATATGATCATCTCCATTTCAAATGAAATTGATACTATTCATTTCATAATTAGAATTTAAAATAGGCGATCTAACGGTGTACATGATGTTAATGTTGACATTTTTTTAAAAAAATTAAATATCATGACATTATATTATATACACTGTTAGATGCACCAATTTTAAATTTCGACCGTGAAATTAGAGAATCATTATCCGCCCAAGAAGAATAAAGATCATATATATATATATATATATATATATATTAGAGAATCATTATATATATATAATTTCGACCGTGAAATTAGAGAATCATTATATTATATATATGATTTGAGAGCTTATGGTAAGGACATTTCATCCATGACTTAATAACTTAACCAACCATGCTTTCAAAGAGAAAGTCCCACTAATTTATTTCTCACTAATCACTACTTAAAAATCCCAATGGTAGGCCCAAAAGCCACTCCATTGCTCCTCCTTAAAGCTAAGTATAATCATTTATCCTTTTCAATTCATTCTAAAGGTCTTTTTTAAAAATGATTTGTTTATTACTTTTAAAGCTTTAGCTTGCGATCCATCCAAGCAAAAATCACTTCCTATCTTCACATCAATGTGGTAAATGATTCACATCAATCAACAGACCCCGTTGCTTTCACTTGATCACTACATCTCTTTCCATTTTTCTAATTCTGTCCTGTATACAACAAACGTGCTAAACGCCATTTTGAACCCATACAACTTAATACATGGGTAGTTCTATGTTCTATAATTAACTAATCCTTCATTAATATAAGCTAGATGATGGAGACATAGATTGTTTAATATTATCTCTTTTAACTTGTTTAATTTGCATAAATTTATTTATGACAAAAGTAATGTTAGACCTACATCTTAATTATGGTCTAAAATTCTTTTACAACTTTCTAACACATATCAGCATGTGATTGGAGCTATTTCAGTCACTAAAAAAAATTAACACCTTCCAATCATATGCTGACATGTGTTAGCAATTAAGTTGTAAAAGAGTTGCAGACCAGTTGTAGGGATCTAACCTTTTTCTCATGTTAACAAGTTGTAAGCCATTTGTAGGAGTTTGACATTTTTCTTCTGAGAAACTTAAGTGTTGTTTAAACATTGAGGTAATTAATTAAGAGTAAGGTTATTTAATGGGATTGTTATACGACTATCATACAACTGGGATAATATGTCAGTGAAAATTATCTTTTTTTTTTTTTTTTTTTTTTTGTTTTTGTTTTGTTTTTGTTTTAGAAGTTCTGATTTAATGGCTGATTTTCACTGTTATATCATCAAATTGTATGGCACTCGCATAATACTCTCCTAAATAGCATTACTCGTTAATTAACTATAATTAGTACTAGAAACTACATCGCCAATCCCAACCAACCCTTTTTTATTTTTTTTATTTTTAAATTTTAACAAGGACTGATCCAAAAATTGATTGTAGGATAAAAATACAATTTCTAGCTTTACTCGTGTGTATATATATATATATATATATATATATATATATATATATATATATATATATATATATATATATATACATAGTGTAGTTATATGGGACACAATTGAAGGGGGCAAAAAAAAGGAGCCAGTTTTGCATATATAAGTGAATTTCTTAACAATTAATTCCTTTAAGACCTAATTGATATGAGTAATCCTACATGTCACTCATGTCTCCCTTTTGTGTCTTTTCAAAACTGATGTGACTTTTAAAATCATCATTATACATGAAGTGACATATAGATTTAGGGTCTGTTTAGGTTTGCGATTTCAATAAATCCGATTTAAAAATGTGCGATTTGAAATTGCAGTTAAGTGTTTGACAAATCGCAGTTTGAACTTTAAAATCCCAGTTTAGCTTTTAAAATTATATGTTTTAAAAAAACACTTAATTGCCTGTGATTTGAAAACGTAGAAAATCTGCATTTTTAAATTAAAATATATATTTTTTTAAAACGCAGTTCCAAACTATTCAATTTTTACGATTTGGTTTAAAATAATATATATATATATATATATATATTTTTTTTTTTTGTCTACAAAATCACAATATCAAATGCATTCATACTCTATTGATATAACTTAAGGGTTTGTTCACAGGCCGCCGGCTTGCGTGCGGATGCAGGTGAGGACCTAACCAAAAGATGATGTCTACACTTCAATGGCCAGGTACGCCCGCCGCGACGAGGGATTCTTAAAATGGAACCGCATGTTCATTGGTGAACCAAATTAAATATAATGAATAGTTATAGTCATCCAGGATACCTTTGGGATATATCACCAATTAATAAATCATTTCTTTTTGGATAAGTGAGTGGCACAAAGTGGGGAGAGAGAGAGAGAGATGAACTAATTACATCTACTTTATGTGATAAGATATAATTAACAAGCTAATTACATCTACTCTATGAGATAAGATATAATTAACAAGTCGTGTGTATATATGACAACTGCCCTATGTTTATAGGGGTGAGATTTTTATTTTATTATTATTATTATGTTTTCAAAGTTAGGGGTTAGCTGAAGGGACAGAATCAAGATTTCTGATAAGAGGGGGTCAAAACATACATGAAAGGTTAAACTTAATTTTGACGGAGGTCAACCCTATGTTTTACGGGAAAAAAATATCTTTAATAATATATAATATTTTAACGGAAAAATTCAAAACTGCCGCCTTTGGTGCCGTCCGAACTGGTTAGATGTGTTAATAATAAGAAGTTATAGTAATGTTAGATACACTTTCACCCTCACTCCCATACTTCCAGTTTCACACTCCAGCCTAAAATGGATTTTAAAATTACCATTGAATTTGTGATGGATCACTATTGGATTTTGATCCAATTGTGATGTTAAAATTTAAAAACTACGTTTAGGAGTGTGAGAATGAGTGTGTGTAGCATTACTCAAAAAATTAATAATTCATTATTAAGTTGGGTGAGTAACAACAATTGTGGCAAATAGAGATGATGTATCTCCAGCAATTTTGCTGTCTGAATTGCTAATAATCCAAGTAGCAAATAAAAAAAAATTTCCATCGGCCTAGTTGCCTACGAGCTAGCGCCTACTTGTTTGTACAAGTGAGTCTCATAAAGGCTCTCTCTTATTTGTTACAATTCGGTTAGCAAATTGGATCCAAATTCGGTGAAGTCTATGTTGCATTGATTCTCAATTCCCCGTTAAACTTATGCTAGTTCTCCAATTAGGTACGAGTAATTGAAGATTAAAAAAAAAAAAAAAAAACAACTTAACCAAAAAAAAAGAAGACAATTTAGCCAAAGGAATGCATCAAGAAAGGGACGATCTCTATGCATGATTAATTAGTTTCTAAGGTATATATCTCCATTAATAATACATACATGGGGCTTAATTATAGAGGAATACTTGAAGATTAAACAACAAATTCGTTGGATGACATCAACCCATGCTACTACGTATAGACGTTATTCCTACACAATCAACATTTTCCCTTGTAAATTAAGCGAAGATATATATATAATTTAGTCAAACTAATTAAGTGTATTGGGCTCACTTTAATTTATAATTCTTAAATTATACACAGCAAACTGGTTTTTTTTGTCCTTCTGACGTGCAAAGGATTCTTCAAGAAGCCATGAGAAACTGAAATGACATAACTTTGAGAGTGAATATGATTTGAAATTCATGATTTACGTGATGCAATCGTCACCCCATTAATTATTGCTACCAAATTAATGGTAATAATTAATAGAAAGAAGACATTGTAAGTAAGTATTAAGAAAAATCAAAATTAAGTAATTTCATTTTCATGTCCCCTAACTAATTGAGCTTGTGGTTTCAATCGCTCCTGCTAAAGATCACTTTGATCTCGATCGTGCATATGTATGCATTCGTCATTGAAAGTTATGGGCCGGGGCTTTAATTTTCCAGGAGCAATCTTTGCTTCATTTCTTTACCTAATTATTATACGTACAGAGAACAGTACTGATCACGATGAAGTCTAAATTCGTAGCATATATACATTTTCATTCACATTATGGAACTACGTACTCTCCAAAGAGTAAAGCTATCAATCACTCCCTTGATCTTCTCTACTCTATCTCCAAGATATAGCTATATCGTAGTCGGTGCCATCTCCATTCTCATCCCCAACCTCCTGCAAGGGTGGTCGAGGCCACCCAATCCGGTGACCATGCTCGACCATCAGATCGCGGGTTGGGGGTGGTTGTACCACCCATGTTGGAGAGGTTATGTAAAAAAAAAATATATTGGGCTGCCATGTCACAGATTGCTACGTCAGAGAATGTAAAAGGTGGAAGTAAAATGAGATCGTGTCTCTGACGTTTTCCATACAACCTAATTAACTCTTAAGGCTCTAAGCTAGCCAGTCATGTGTGATCTCTGACAATATATTATACTGAAAATTCAACAATATATATATACACTAGCTATATATTAGAGTTTTCTCCTAGCTATATCTGCAATGTATTGTGAGAAACGGAATTGTTTAGTTGTAATTATCATATTCAATCACGCCAATACTTTATAGTGTTACATATATATAATATCAGAAAAATCAATTAGCACGATTAATTGACATCTACTTACTATTATTAATCATACAGGGGTACAGTGGCGGACCCAGCCTTGTAAATATGAGGGGGCCAAATTGAAAGAAAAAAATTTTAAGGGGGCAAACTAAAAAAATAAACAAAATTTAAGGTAAAATTTAATATATATATATAGATTTTTATTTTTTTTTTGGAGAAATTTTGGGGGTTGGGGGGGCCAAGGCCCCCCCTAGCCCCCATATAGGTCCGCCAATGCAAGGGTACAAATTAAAACATAAAAGCTATGATTTTTCTAGTTTTATCATTGTGAATCTTAGTACTCCGTAGGGTGATTAGATTACACATGTGACATCCCATATCACCTGGGTATAGAAATAGGTATGTATTCATATGTATATTTGCACACTTCTTAACATAACATGTTTTAAAGCTGTGATAGTCATGAACCTATTAGAATTCCGCAGTTAAGCGTGTTTCTGTAAGAGTAATACCGGAATTGATCATAACCTCTTAAAAAGTCTCGTACGGCCCGTACGGGCGAGCCAATAATATTATGTTGTTGGAAGTGAGTCGTTACAACACATGCACACTAATGGTAGTTATGAAAATCGTGAAATATTAATTACCAGGATATATGCATCACCCAAATATATACATGGTTGAAAGTATTTCTATTTGCTTGATCAAATTGGAGATGATTGTTGCTTTTCTTTTGTGTTCATGATAAATATGTTACAAGGGGGTGGCTTAGTTAGTCAAAGCCCGGGACGGTAGGGCATTTTTTCTTTTTGATCCCAGGTTCGAATCCTGCCAACTGCTACCTCCCTCTTGGGGCCAGCCACCCCGGCATAATTCACGTTTCAAGGCTCAATTCTTACAGTGACGCTGGGGATGGGGCATGGGATTAGTCTGGAGATTTTGGTTGGGCCTTTATGCTCGGCTACACTACCAATGTGTATGGACCAGTATATTTTGAGGTAGTATTATTCGACTATAGGTGAACTGGGATACGAGTATCTTAAAAAAGTTATCATTGGAACATATCATTCTTTACACAAAATCAAATAATACCAGTAGGCACCTATATATAGGATTGAGTTTGTGATTATAATAATTTGCACTAATTTTATCATGACAGCGATATAATTTAATTCAAATTTCATTAACCGACCATATATATCATCCATTTGCCTTAGTTAAACCATTCTTAAAATTCTCGAGTACTCGACAACATTAAGGAAATGATCTTTTCATTTCAAGTGAAATGAAATTGAGCTATTTTACGGTCAAGATTTTGTTTTATTGCATTTAATAGTATACATTATGCAACAACATATTCACAATATAATAACATATATACCATTAAATCTATAAAATTTAATATGAACTACGAAATAAATTCTATTCGTTTCACTTAAAATGGAGAGGCTAGGATTATGATCCTAACACGGAAGACTTTGAGACGGCATACTACGTACTTACACGTAGGGTATGTTTTGCATTGCAATTTCGTAAATAAAAAGTGCGATTAAAACCATATCGCAAAACATAGAATCATTTGGGATAGCGTTTTTAAAAAAGTTGCGATTTGAAAACGCATAAAATTTTGATTTTTCAAATTGCAGGTAAGGGGATGCTTTTTTGAAAACACACAATTTTAATTGCTGAATTGCAATTTTAAAGTTAAACTGTTATTTTGTCAAATACTTAAAAATCATGTTTTTAAATTGCACGTTTTAAAATCATCATTTTTAAATTGCAAACTCAAGTGGACTCTTATATAGTGATACGCTATATTAGACGTCTCACACTCGAGAGGAAACTATATTTGAGTAAAAACCCGTAAATCTAAAGTGTTTAAAATTCACATATAGAGTAATTGAGGAATTGATATAATATAACTGACTTTAAACCTAAAAAAAGAAAACAAATATCTAATTTTTTATTTTTTTATTTTTTTTTAAAAAACCCATTCTCCAAATTATTTGCTCTATACCATAACGTGTCACAAGTTCATTGGGGTTAATTAAGCCACTAAAAAATTGTAAAAAGGAAAAAAAAAAAAAAAAAAGAAAGAAAAAAAGGAGGAGAAAACACCCGTTCTCCAAATTATTTTCTCTATACCATAACGTGTCACAAGTTCATTGGGTTTAAGCCAAGAAAAAAATAAAAAAAAGTTAACTGGGCCGGGTTCATGTAGTAATAATTGGTTGCAGAAAGAGCGACAGAGGAGGAGGTATGCAGAGATGGTTGAGAGAGAGAGAGAGAGAGAGAGAGAGACAAGGATCTGTGGAACCACCAGCAGAGTTTTGGGTACGACGTGCGTCGGTGAATTACGTAATACTACAAATGTACGTAGAAAACGGCTGGTGACGTGGGAATAAAGTTGATGGAATGTCGTTTTAGGGTTAGATGGAGATCGGGTCCCTTCTATGGTCCCCCATCCGGTTGTAAATGTCGGCTGAGTTGTACTTAAGTCTTTCTTTTAAAGGGGGAGAGAAAGAGGCCCAACTCTTGCACAGCCATTTCACCTGAAATTTTACACGCATATTCATTCATTGATAGAAGACAGACAATCGGGAAACCAAGTATTAATATTATTAGCAGAGAGCCGATCAGCTGATCTCTGTGAAAAAAAAATGGGTCACCATTCTTGTTGTAACCAGCAGAAGGTTAAGAGAGGCCTTTGGTCGCCGGAGGAAGATGAAAAGCTCATAAGATACATAACCACCCATGGCTATGGCTGTTGGAGTGAAGTCCCCGAGAAAGCTGGTCATTTCTCTCTCTCTCTCTCTCTCTCAAGCACACAATTCTGTAGCTTATATATATATTTATATGCATGGATCACATTTTTCAGGGCTTCAAAGGTGTGGAAAGAGCTGTCGACTGAGATGGATTAATTATTTGAGGCCTGATATCAGAAGAGGGAGGTTTACTCCGGAGGAAGAGAAGTTAATCATCAGCCTTCATGGAGTTGTAGGAAACAGGTTAATTAAATGATGACTCAATATCTTAATTATTCCCAGAAAAAAAGAACAAAAAAAAAAAAGGCACTGTATCTTATAATGCTTCACTTTTTTCCTTTTTTTCTTTTTTATATATTTAAAAAAAAATGTAATTTTTCCTTTTTGTAGTTGTTGCACTGAAACTGGCCGGTTTTGCATGGTGTCGACTTGTCACACCAAAGTAATATATAGATTATTTTTCAAATTGTTTTACTCGTGGGCTTTCTTTTTTGAGTGGAGGAGTTGTTGTTTTAATTGACTGAAAAGGGTCGACCTCTCTATCGATCTTTCTATTCTAAACAAAAACTTTAACACCAAGTCTTTGAATAAGTTTTCAGATTGTCCTAAATAGCATGCAACCAGAAGCAATCTCACTGTTCATAGTGGTTCCCCTAGTAGTATCACCTACATTTTTCGAGTCGTTAAGAAGCCAATTTCAGCGGTTGAAATTGTAGCTTTCAGTCGAAAAATATATATATTCATTATGTTTATACACTATATATATACAGTCTCACTCCTCTACCTTTCTTTGTTAAATATTAATTAAAAAAAAATGTTAATTTATTTACTCATCTTAATTGTATTTATTTTTTTTTTGGGTGGACCGACATTTTCGTTTAGTATGCTCATATGATCATGATGGAATTGTAGATGGGCTCATATAGCAAGTCACTTGCCGGGAAGAACAGACAATGAAATAAAGAACTACTGGAATTCATGGATAAAGAAAAAGATACGAAAGCCTTCCTCATCTCCAAGCAGCACCACCACCACTACCAGCAACACCGATCAGCATTCCCAAATGGGTTACAGTTCGAACCAGCTAGATTTTGTGAACCAAGATTTCACGCCAAAGCAGCCAGTAATTCATGAAACCATGTTTTCTTCTTCATGCCCTCTGTTCATGTTCGATACTTCTTCACTTGATGGGGTTGCGGAAAATAACGTACGCGCCGAGTCGTATTTTCAGGATGCGGTGGGTTTGATCAACGGTACTGAAACTTGGAATATGAGCCAACATCAAGTTCAAGCTCTGCCGCCTCCGGCGGCAGCTTTCGCGGCCGGCATGGACGGAAACTATTTGCCGCCTTTGATAGAGAACATGGAAAATATGGTGCCTCTTGATCACGTGCAATCGTGTAGCATAGATGAGGAAGGAGAGATGGGCTTGGAGTGCTTGCAAAGGCAGGAGTTGAATGAATGGGTTGAATCGCAGCAACAATGCTCAAACTTTCTTTTCTGGGATCACGTTGAAGGACCACTCGGTGGGGAAGAAATTGCACCAGCTTCATCAAATGTGGGAGCTAATAATACATTGACTCATGCTTTTCCTTCGTCTCTATGAGATGATATATACTGATTGTGAAATCTGTTCACCCCACCCCCACCATTTTCCCTTCTCCCTTTCTCTCTCTCTCTCTCTCTAGGAAGAGCTAGCTTTCAAATGATCCAGGCTTTCGAAACAGTTGGTGTTTTTGCTTCTATTGGTGAGGTTGTGAATTGTGAGTATAATTAAAGGCAACATAAAAAATGCATGCCATTTATTAATGTTTGTTTGGTGTTTGAAAATGCACAAGGAAATTAAGAATAAAGGCAATGCAACAGTGCAAGATGCAAAGTTTGATGACAACGATGAGATTCCCTTGGCTCTGTCTGAGCCTCAGGTGTTGAATGATTGACATGGTTTTCAATTTTCTTTTACCTTTTGAATAACATTCTCAATCAGTGCTGTTCAAAAAACATGTTTTTTTTTTTTTTTTTTTTTTTTTTTTTGTGAAGCCAGATGGACCACTTCGTTTTACTGTTCAAACAATACCAAATACAAAATAGTGTTGTTTTACCGACGTTAATTAGCGCCGTTTGAAAAAAAATAAAAAAAATAAACAACCGTATTTTTTTTTTTAGTGAATATATATGTTTTTATCAAAGAGTGTTATTAATTAGGATGTTTCATTCTCTAACACTTGTTACATGTTTCGAAAGCATAAAAAAAAAAAAAAAAAAAAAAAAAAAAAAAAAAAAAAAAAAAAAAAAAAAAAAAAAAAAAAACAAAAAACATAAAACCGGAAAAGTATGCGCAAATATTTTGTGGGATCAAGGAAGATTTTGTTGTTTTTCTGCATGCCACTTTATTTATGGGACCTGCCCTGTGCAAAAAATATATGGCTGGGAGAGGTTAATTTCTTTGGAAAACTTGGCTGAGAAGGGTGTCATTTCATTGATTATGACTACCAATATCTGCAACACTACAGCGATGGCAATCTACAATATGATACCTGGATTAGATGGATGACGATTGAAGGGTCTGAAAGAATTTTGTTGTCAAAGGAGGCAGATCCACTACAAGGCATCCCTAATGTTTCTGAAATTCATGATGATCGATGACGATGACGATGATGTCTTCAACAGTGAAACAGTATCTTTGAAAATTATCGTTATGGTCAGGAAAAAAACATTATCTTATCTTCCGCTGTGTACGACCAGTTTTGTCAATTTGCTGTTGGTTGCATGGATTTTTTTTCCTTCTGTCTGTTGTGCGTGGGTATATATATATATATATAATCCACCTATATCTAAGACAGTGGTTTCAGTGAGGATATATTCTTGAGTGAAGTAATAATAAGGGGGACATTCTGCAAAAAGTTTCATGAATGTAAAACAAAAGATTGCCTGGATTCTAAATGGACTCAATTTTTTTTTTTTTTTTTTGTTAAAAAAAAAAAAAAACGTGAAACCCCTTCATAGCATGACCACTTTGTACATGAACGATCTTTGTCGGATAAATCTTAGATACACGACTTCACAGGCAAAAACGCAAAAACTGTGTATCGATTAAATGAGAACTCAAACAAGCCAACCCTTGCGGGCCAAATGGACTCAATTTTGGGATGATCGAGCAGAACCCAAAAGGTTGGACCACGGCCATGGAAAAATAAAAGTATTGAATGCCCTAATGATCACATCTTAATTAATGACTGTAGATCGATATATGTTCCCACCTAATTAGAAGGATGTAATGCTTTAATCAATCTTTCAATGAAGGCTATCATCTCACTGATCATTGGGCAATTCAATTACTTGTGATGTCTAATTCGAGTCAATTTCTGTAATCTCAAAAAGTTTTAATTGGATAGAGAGGAAGAGTCTCTGTTATGCACTAAATTAGCTTTCCTAGCACTGTTTTAAGCAACTTGATATGTACATTAGAGTGCAATTATAAGAATATTACATGCTAATGAAATCATGCCTACTTCAATGAGAAACGTTTATAGGAAACTTCGTGGATTATAAAAACTTGCACGCTGTTTTGGTCACCAAAGGAATTTAAATTTAAACGTTGCTTCTTTGTGGTAGTAAATTAATTTTCTCTCAGAAAAATAATTTTCAAGAAAAATAAAAAGATAAAAGACTATTTACACTCTCCTTTTTCTAACCCCGGCCATATATCTTTGTACCCTTCATGTCTACGCCTTGTGATCGATCACTTTTCTTACTAGGTACAATGGCCATATCATATATGAGTAGGAGGTCCTCTATATGCAATGATTCATACTATTAAAGTGCCTAGTCCATTAGATACAGCTGAAAGTGACTAGGGTGAAATTAGATACATTTCCCAATTCAGGGTATTACCGACTATAAAGCTTCTTGCGGAAGAACAAGGACGTCTTGCCTAGCTAGACGCACGCAAAGACATGTATGGCATATATATTGATCCGGAGATCATGGTGCATAGGCTGAGTTTGCACCCTACCACCCGACTGGTCCGGCATAAGAGGCGGATCTTTTCTTTCGAGAGGAATTGTGGAAGCGGAAGAGATCGACAAACTCCTACAAGCTCAATTTTATAAGGAAAGTGTACTATCTTGATTGATTGGCAAATGACAAATGGAGAATGTGTGCAGACTTCACCGACTTGAAAAAAGCTTGCACAAAGGATAGCTTCCCTTACTGAGAATTGACCTCTGACCTTGTAGATTCGACTGCCGGGCATGAACTGCTAAGCTTCATGGACGCATTTTCAGGTTACAATCAGATCAAGATGCATGAGCTCAACCAAGAGAAGATGTCCTTTAACAGTGACCATGGGCAATACTATTACAATGTTATGCCCTTCAGATTAAAGAATGTGGAGGCTACATACTAGAGGCTGGTGAGCACCATGTTCAAGCGGCATATTGAGAGAAACATGGAGGTGTACGTGAATGGCATGTTAG
Organism: Alnus glutinosa; assembly: GCF_958979055.1. NCBI lineage: Eukaryota > Viridiplantae > Streptophyta > Magnoliopsida > Fagales > Betulaceae > Alnus > Alnus glutinosa. Next base: position 6,016,503 of record NC_084898.1, on the reverse strand, counting down.
TAAAAAACATAAAAGCAAAGCAGCATTTGGCCAACCTGGAAGAGACATTTGGGGTCCTTAGGAGATATCAAGTGAAGTTGAACCAGGCCAAGTGCACATTAGGGCTATCCTCCAATAAATTTCTAGGCTTTATGGCCTCATAAAGGGGAATCGAGGTCAATCCTAAAAAGATACGAGCTATTATAGAGATACAACCGCCACGTAACACCAAGGAATTGCAGCGTTAACAGGTAAATTGATTGCTCTCAACCACTTCGTCTCTTGATCCATGAACAAGTGCTTGTTGTTCTTTAGAGTGTTGAGGAAGGGCGCTTGAGTGGTTCGCTGAGTGTGAAACGGCCTTCCATGACTTGAAGAATTATCTCAACAATGCTTAGCCGCACAAAGTTGTGGTTAGGGGTGGGCACAGGTTGGTTATTGGCCATTTTGGCACCTGGACCCACATGCTGCGGGTTGTAAAAACCCAACATGTGATCAGGCTACAGTGAGAAGTATCCGCTAGGCCTCGGGTTGGGTGGGGTAGGTTGAACGGGGCGAGTATTTTGTGCACACCTCTACTGGCTAGAAAGAAAAAGAAACCTTGGCCTAAATTGGATTCAGACCAAGGTTTCTGTTTCTGTCTAGGTGTTATGTCGGTGGGTACCATAGAATAAACTAAATGACAAAAGCTAATGCAAAAAAAAAGAAAAAAAAAAGGAAAGAAAGATCGAGAGAAATGAATATACACAGGAGGGTTTCATGGTGGGGTTCTGGCAGAGATGGGCTTCGAGCTCAAGGTTGTGCGTGTTGGTGATTTGCATCATGGCATACCCAATCACCACTGGAACGATGCCGCATATGGTGGCGAAGGCAAGGAAGAAGGGCTTGGACTCCTTTGTCCTCCTCACCAGCCACCTCCACATCACGCTATTCTCAAACAGTATCGACAATCAATTTCTGTAACTCTTTCCTTCTCTCTTCCTATACAAAGAAGGTAGATCCATTTTTAGGAGTGGGTAGTTTAGGTGCTTTTTAGGTCTTAGTGTTAGACGTGCGAGGCGGGGCGGGGCAGGTACCTGAGATTTGAAAAAAGTTATACTTGTGAGCCGCCCCGGCCTGCAGGGATAATTCAATTTTGTATCTGGATCCGCAATTTTAAACCTAAAATCCAGCTTTTGTGGGGCGGACGGGTCAGGTAGTGTGGGTTTGAGTGGGTCTTGCCCACTCCTAATTGTAGTAACACTTGTACCTGTACTTGGATGTCTCTCCCACAACTGTTAGCTTGATACTAGCTTGTTCGAGAAGAAGAGGGAGTCCAAAAGCCCATCTACTACACTAGCTAAGCTCTTCAAATGGCAGACGAGAGGTACTCGAAGATATTAACGCTATAATATGCCATGGTTACCTCTATAAGATATTAAGATCACATAATCTAGGAAATAGATGAGAACAATGACTTACGCCTACACGTTAAAGCTTTTTTTTTGTTATATCTTATTTTGATAATTTGATTGTATACAAATACTCTATTTATAGATAAAGAGTTTGAATGTTACACGTCTTTTCTACTTCTACATTAACAACAATAAATTTAATTTACACAAACCATCTTGTAAATCTTGTCTCAATATGGTCTCACAAGCCCAACAGTAGATCACGTACGTTGAGGTTTGCTCTTGAACATCAAAGGGTGAAAAAAAAATGGCTACTACAGTTTGAATTGGTACATCGATTGTTATAACCGAAACTTTGACTTCGGCAACTCTAACTGACATTGGCTACTATGGCTAGAACATGGACATCAACGACTGTTTGGCCGACATCGGCTACAATGGCCGAAATTGGGTCAGCTATGGGCTTTATATAAGTCAAATGGGCCAAACATATGCTTCTTTGGGATTTTTTTTTGGGATAAATACCCCATTGGTACCTGAGTTTTACGTGTTTTTAAATTTAGTATCTCAGTTTTGTTTTGTATCATAGGTGGTACCTGAATTAAGGATAAAAACCCATTTGGTACCTTTGTTAGATTTTCCGTCCAAATTTTAACGCCTCGCCACGTGTCAACCGCTGAGGTTGACACGTGGCACTACATAAAAAAAAATTAAAAATTAAAAATTAAAAATTAAAATATTTAGAAAATGATTAAAAATAATAAAATTTTAAAAAAAAATTAAAAAAAGAAAAAAGAAGAGGGGTGGCTGAGCCACCCCCTTGGCCGGTCTGGCCGGTCTGGGGTGGCCGAACCACCCCATAGGGGGTGGTTCGGCCACCCCACAATTGAAAAAAAAAAAAAAAAAATTTTTTTTGAAGGGTTTTGGCCCTAGGGGGTGGCCGAACCACCCCCGTGGCCCTAGGGGGTGGTTCGGCCACCCCCAAGGGCAAACCCTCAATTTTTTTTTGATGGGTTTTGGCCCACGGGGGTGGCCGAACCACCCCCTAGGGCCAAAACCCTTCAAATTTTTTTTTTTTTTTTTTTTTTCAACTGTGGGGTGGCCGAACCACCCCCTATGGGGTGGTTCGGCCACCCCAGACCGGTCAGACTGGCCAAGGGGGTGGTCGGCCACCCCCTTGGTGGCCAAGGGGGGTGGCTCAGCCACCCCCTTTTTTTTTCTTTTTTTAATTTTCTTTTTTAAAATTTTATTATTTTTAATCATTTTTTAAAGATTTTAATTTTTAATTTTTAATTTTTTTTTATGTAGTGCCACGTGTCAACCTCAACAGTTGACACGTGGCTAGTCGTTAAAATTTGGACGGAAAATCTAACAGAGGTACCAAATAGGTTTTTACCCTTAATTCAGGTACCACCTATGATACAAAACAAAATTGAGGTACTAAATTTAAAAACACGTAAAACTCAGGTACCAATGGGGTATTTATCTCCCTTTTTTTTTTTCAACTAACCTTCAATAAAGTGCATACTAGTACAATCATACACAACAAATTTATTCAATTTAAATTTTCTACTCATCATTTTTTCGTATTGAAAATTTTCCAATCGCCTTGATTTTATAATTTTCTATAGCTACTATTGTGTTAGTACCTATGATACTAACATGTGTTATTCTATTGAAGAGACCCATGCTTTGTTTGTTGAATATTGATTTATTAAAATATCATATTTTGTATGTTATAAAAATGAAAGATATCTTAGGATCATGATTAATCTTTGATGAGAGGTCTGAATCTCAAAAATATTTATACATTTTATTTTATTTATTCCAAGGCAACATTCAACAATTACTTATGCTCCAATTGTTTTTCTGTAAAATATTTTTTGGAAAATGATTCTGACATTTTTCGGTATTTTTTGGAAAATAATAGTCAACCTGAAAATAATTTCTGTTTGACAAAAAATGCTTAATAAATTTTGAAAAATGATATACGCTTTTTAAAATCGTAAATCATTTATTCATTTTCCCCAGACGGCAGATGCATTTGATCATCTTTTAAACGATGCAGTCGACCACAACCAAAATCTGGCCGGTGCCGAAATCCGGTCGCCATTGGATGTCCGGTCACTGTCGCCAGATTCTGATCACCTTTGTCGGAATCCAGCCAGCCCAGATTTCGGCGACCAGAATAGTAGGATTCCGGCTAGCTGTCCGGGATCTGGCTAGAACAGTCGAATTCTGGTCAGAACGGTCAGCTTCCGGCCTACTGGCCGGGATTTGCTAGAGCGGCCAGATTCCGGCCATAACTCTCTGCTTTTGGCCTACTGGCTGGGATCTGACCGTTTTGGCCAGAATTCCGCCAACTCAGATTCTAAAGAAATTGTTCGGATTCCAGCTTTATCACATGAATTCGACAACAATATCCGGAATCCGATGAAAGTGGCTAGAATCCTGCCGGTCAGTGACAGAATCTCGTCACCGGTGACTTTTATATTATTTTATATTAATATTTTTATGTTGTGAATAAAAATTGATTTTTATAAGCTAATATGATTGAATGAAAATATAAAAAATATTTGTGATTTTTCATATGTGCCAAACACCGAAAAATGTTTTCGATAGAAAATATTTTCCTGAAAATATTTTACTACGGAAAAACATTTTACATTGAATCAAACGAAGCATTAGTCAAAATCAATTAATCATTTTGTAGGTTGTTAAATAGGAAAAAGAAATCCCAGGTTATGTTTGTTTAAATTTTTATTTTTAATTTTCAAGTAAAAAACAGTAAAAAAAAAAACAACCCAAAACACAAAAAAAAATTAAAAAAATTACATTTTTATATCACAACAAAACACTTTTTTTATTTTAAAAAAAAAATCTTTAAACACACGTCAACAAACATACCCTAACAATCTTTGATAAATTTGTCATCATCCTTTTTTTTTTTTCCCCAAATAGGTGCATTTAACAATGGAAAATATTAAAAACTAATTATAATAATATCAAATTCCATTAGGAACAGTACCTCGGCGCCCATAGCTCAGGAAGAGTAATTGAAATTGTGAGTTTTTATATATTTGACCATTTAATAACACTAAATAATTACAACTTAACAATTTAAAATACTTAAATATTATTTTATATGAGTTTGACTTGTCCCCAGTTAAAAAATCACTGAAGATCTTCATGTTCAAAAATAAACGGTAAAAATTTATTCTGAGTGAAAAAATAACTTAAATTTTCCATCAATTTTTGTAATTTTGCCATTTATTTTTGCACAAGAAATCTTCGGATTTTTTTTACTGAAAACAAGCCAAACTTATTTAATAGATGAAAATAATAGAATTTAGAAATTATCAATTTTTTTTATTTTTATTTTTAAAATTTAAAATATTGCCCCTATTTGGGCCAACATCACTACAATTCTTTCTTTTTCTTTTTTAGTCCCCATTAAAGGCCCATCTTCGTAAGAGTATACGTATGCCATCAGAGGCCTTGGGCCCAAACCGAAGCCCAAATCCCATTGCGATGATCTATAAAAGCAAAGCGCACATAATCTAGGGTTTGTTCAGCAAGCTATTGAGACTGTGAGAGAGAACTCGCCGCCTCATCTTGCCGTCGCGTCGTCAACCTCATCGCAACCATGGTATCTCTCTCCGTGTTTGTGTTAATTTTCTGTTTGTTTTCGGAGAAAGTTTTCGTAGGAAAAGAAAAGAAAGGAAAATGAAAATGTACGAAACGCGTCTGATTAGGGTTTTAGACGAAAATCTAAAGCCTCAAAATTATTTTCCTTTAATTCTCCGCAGTTTCTTGGCATTCAAATAGATATCAAAATCGGTCTCTGACTCTTCTATTTGTTTCCCTATCAGATCATTTCAGAGAAAAACCGCCGTGAGATCTCCAAGTACCTCTTCCAAGGTTTCTCTCTATACGTACATAATATGCTATGTAGCTATCTCTATACGTGTATATATATGTGTGATTTAATTGTTCAATTTTGTGGTATTGTTTGTGTTCAGAGGGAGTTTGCTATGCGAAGAAAGACTTCAATCTGGCGAAGCACCCGGAGATCGACGTGCCGAATCTACAGGTAATAAAGCTGATGCAGAGCTTCAAGTCCAAGGCGTACGTGCGCGAGACCTTTGCTTGGATGCACTACTACTGGTATCTCACCAATGACGGTATCGAGTTCCTCAGGACTTACCTCAACCTTCCCTCCGAGATTGTCCCAGCTACTCTGAAGAAACAGGCCCGACCTGCTGGTCGGCCCTTTGGAGGCCCATCCGGAGATCGCCCACGGTAAATTATTGTTGTTTGTGGTGGCTTGGTTGTTACTGATATTGCTCTAATTGACTGTGATGTGATATGGGTTTGTTTTTTATAGTTGTATTTTTTTGGTGGTTTGTGTGATTAATAAATTGTCTATGTGAATCAGTGGCCCTCCTCGTTTTGAGGGAGAGAGGAGATTTGGTGACCGAGATGGGTACCGTGGAGGTCCCCGTGCACCGGGTGGTGACTATGGTGACAAGGGAGGAGCACCTGCTGACTACAGGCCTAGTTTTGGGGTAATTTTATTGTGTTCTTTCCTTAGTACATTCTTTTGGTATCTCAAGTTTGTATTATTTATATTCTATTTGTATCACACTGTGATGTTCGCAAGCTTGACCTTGTTGCCAAAGGTTGAGAGGGGAAAATACAAATTGGTTCTTCCTATGTGATAGCAAGTTGTTTCTTTTACATGGTTTTTGGCATTGTCCATTTTCTTCAAGTATGCCATTTATAGGTCAGGTTGGATGGGTTCGGTGAGTCTATTGAGCGAGGGAAACTAGTGTATCAAATTTTCTTTTTGGCCACTGGGGTTGGTGCCGACTTTCCTGCAGTTCAGAGTTTAGACAAGTTTTTTCTGCTGCCTACAATAGTAATTATTATAGCCTACCGGTACATCAGCCCATTACAAGGGGGAAGTTCTGGTCTGAACCCATGTGAAAGGAGAGGTTGGGTGGGAGTACTTCGGGTCAAGAAGATAGTGAAAAACATAGAAACATAATAATTGTCTGGACTGGATTTTGATAAATTTACAGATTTTAGAGTTATTGGAGAGTGCGTTCTGTCATTGGCTTGAGGTCTTCTTCCCCTGTGCCCCGCCCCAGGGCTTCTCTAAACCCCCTTTATTTTTATTTTCTTGAGATATTATGTGTTAATATTGCTTGGTTCATTTGGTTCAGTTGTCAACCCCTAACCAGACTCCTATTTATTTATAGCATGGTTTCTGTCGTTCATCTAGTTGTTTGAACAAGTTGCCTGTTAATTTGTTAAGAAATGATGTTAGAGTGGCCAATAGAAAATTTTGAGGCAGCACACATTGGCAGCTTTCCATTTGTGGTCAAAAGGAGAAATGATTAAATTGTATTAATGTGAGGTTGGAAGTTGATTGTATGTGGAGTTATAGCTAGAAAGAATGCATTAGTGCTATGACCTAATTCTCATCGTCTCAGGCCTCTCATCTTTTTTTCCTCCAATTTTTTGAGGGGGTCAATCGTACTGATGGTAGCCGAAGAATTTTGACTATCTGATGATTGTTAGCTGCCCATTAATAGTATCTCTCTTTCTGTCCAATCTAGGGCTTGTTTGACAATACTTTTTTTTTTTTTGATAAGTTTGTTTGACAATACTTTTTAGAAGGTATTTGTTACTTTTTAGTTGTGATGTAACGTAAAGGTGAAAGTTGTTTCCAGTATTTTGTGTTTTTAGTTATTTGTTATACTTTTGCTTTTTAGCAAAAAAGCAAAAAGTTGCCTAACAATCAAGCCCTGGTTTTTTTTTTTTTTTTTTCGTTTTATTTGAATCTGCCAGATTTTGTCTCCATTTGAATAATTATTTGGAATATTCAAAGTTGTTAGGGAAAGATGTGAGATTTTAGTTTGTAAGGCAGCAGATGTCCATTGGTGGTGGTGTTATTTGTAAAAGATTTGGGGATGACTTGTTTGCTCAAGCAGCCTACATGTATTTTATGGGATTGTAGTTTGGGAGTTTACTCAATTGATCATGTTTCTTGCACCAAACTTGCAGGGACCTGGTGGAAGGCCTGGCTTTGGTCGTGGAGCTGGTGGTTTTGGTGGGGCCCCAGAGAGCTCAAATCTCTCTCGAGAGTGATGTTTCCTGTTCCTAAATTGCATGGTTTTGACAGTTCAATTTTTAAGGAGAATCCATTTCACTTACTGCATATGGGAGTTGAATAGCAATTCTTGTTTTTGTTCGTCTGGTGTTGTATTGGTAATAGTTACTATTTAAGTTTCCTGGTTTATGAGTTGTCTTTTAATACATTTCCCAAGCATTATCCACATAGTTCAGCTTTATGCTATTTTGTGATACTTCGGAAGAGGTTTGTCTAGTTCTTTGGGCATGCCCCTTAAATTTGTCTGTCCTCTTAACCATGGAATTCATTATCAGTTCCTTCATAAACGGCCTCTCCTACTCGATTCCCACTGTACAGAATTTCCAAACTTCTGCACTCTCCCTTGGGGACCAAACTTCCACCTTTTGGTATTATTGGATTATTGTCATACGTATGATATGCAACAGATGCCATTCGGGTCTCCAATAGTTTTCTTCCTGAAGTGCTAGATAGTTCACAATGAGATTCAATGGCCTGACTTTTAATAGGGTTTAGGAGAGGTTCCATGAAAGCCAAGCTTTATGCTATTATTGCTACTTTGGGCTTTTGGCAGCAATTTTTTGTGTTTTTGTTTAGATTGAAAACGGGAAAGTCCTGATTTTCAAAATCTATACCGGAATCTGATAAATCCGAAAGAGAAGGCTGAAGAATCAGGACATGCCTCTCTTCCATACTCATAAAATTAACCCTGAAACAAGAAGTAGAAGGAACCGCGACTAACTAGCGTCGTAGTATAGTTGGCAACTATCAATTAGTTAATTAATTCTCTTGAAAGCTTAAAATTCGTAGAAATTCTCTATGAATTTAATTGTTTAATTATCAGTATTATACTTTCCTTGCATTTAAATTATATAGTTAGGGTTAAATACCATATGGTTTAAAGACTTTAAATTTTATCCTAAAGCTTCTTTACGTATCATAAATGGTATATTGTTAAGACTGATACTTTTAGACATTTAAATAATAAATTGACAGATTATTATCAAAAAAATAAATGGTATAATATTTTTGTCAAAAAATTGACAGAAGTCAGTATCTCGTTTAGACATTTAATTATTAGAATAATACTTTCCTTAAATTTAAGTCATAGATTTTATTTTAGGGTTAAATATGGTTGACTCTCTCTCTCTGGTTTAAAGATTTTAATTTTTGCTCCTATCCTTCATTTTGTGATATGATATATCGTTAAGACTGGATAGATTACTTCTGTCAAAAAATTAACGTGGCCTAAATCACTGGTCATCTTGCTATAAATTAAATAATTAAGGTGAAAATTTTGAGTTTCAGAATTTTGTTGGAGCCCAATGTGGCACCAGAAACATCTATATTGGCAACTCCCTTCAAGAATGTCATCAACCTTCAAAGACAAATCCTTGAAGGCTAAATTAATCAGCAGAGCCATGGTGGGAAGAAATAAAGATATAAAGAACTATAATTTATACTTGGAAATAGAAACAGATTGTATTTATGTCAAAAGCAACATAGTAGATAACCATGAGTACAAACCAACCACAAGGTTCTAAACAAAAGCAAGAAACACTGATGGCATAGGATGTCTTTCTCTCTTCAGTCAACTTCCTCCATCTTGCTCTCCTCGTTGCCCTCCTCCTCCAATGGTGGCGGCATATCAGCATCCTCGCTGCCAGTGTCGTCTTCATCAATGCTCAGGCCCAGCTTCAACATCCTGTGAATTCGTGCGGCAAACGTGTTCGGATCGTCGAGACTGAAACCAGAAGTCAAAAGAGCAGCCTCGTAGAGCAGCATGACCAAATCCTTCACCGATCTATCGTTCTTGTCGGCCTCGGCTCTCTTCCTCAACTCCTCCATAATGGGATTGTCGGGGTTAATTTCCATTGTCTTCTTGCTAGACATGTAAGAACTCATACTGGTGTCCCTCAGGGCCTGTGCTTTCATGATCCTCTCCATGTTGGCTGTCCATCCATATTCCCCAGTGACCAAGCAACAGGGCGAGTCCACAATTCTTTCAGACACCACCACTTTCTCTACCTTGTCCCCAAGGATGTCTTTGATGACCTTGCACAGGTTCTCAAATGACTTCTTCTTTTCCTCCTTTTTCTTCTTCTCTTCCTCCGATTCATCCTCCAACTTCAGCCCTTCCTTTGTGGCAGAAACAAGCTTCTTCCCGTCGTACTCCTTCAATTGCGAAACAACATACTCATCAATGGCGTCAACCATGAAAAGGACCTCATAGCCTTTCTTCTTCAGCCTCTCAAGAAAGGGCGAGTTCTCAACAGCTTTCTTACTCTCACCGGTGATGTAATAGATATCTTTCTGACCCTCTTTCATTCTTGTCACATAGTCCTTCAAGCTGGTCATCTCATCACCACTTTTGGTTGAATGGAACCTCAGCAACTCAGCCAGCTTAACCCTGTTCTGACTATCCTCATGAATACCCAACTTTATGTTCTTAGAGAATGCCTCATAGAACTTGTTAAAGACCTCCTTATTCTCAGCAATCTCATTGAACATCTCAATGCATTTCTTCACCAGGTTCTTCTTGATCACCTTGAGAATCTTGTTCTGTTGTAGCATTTCGCGAGAAATGTTGAGTGGGAGGTCGTCAGAGTCCACCACTCCCTTCACAAAGCTCAGATACTCTGGCATGAGTTCTTCACAATTGTCAGTGATAAACACCCTCCTGACATAGAGCTTGACGTTGCTCAACTTCTTCCTCGTGTCGAAGAGATCGAACGGGGCTCTCTTCGGAACAAAAAGGATGGCTTTGAACTCCAGCTGCCCTTCCACAGAGAAATGTTTCACAGCAAGATGATCCTCCCAGTCATTGGTGAGGCTCTTGTAGAAAGCGGCATACTCCTCCTTGGTGATCTCCTCGGGCTTTCGGAGCCAAATAGGTTTCTGCTTGTTGATGAGCTCCCACTCATGATTCACCTCCTTCACCTTCTTCTTCTTGTGTTTCTTTTCTTTCTCCTCATCAACTTCTTCAACATCACCTTCCTCTTCCTTGTTAGTTTCCTCATCTTCATCATCACTAACCTCTTTCTCTGTGGTCTTCTCAGTCCACAGGTAGATTGGGTAGCTAATGAACTCTGAGTGCTTCTTCACAAGGTCCTTCAATCTCCTCTCCTCCAAGTACTCCAACTGCAATGTCAATTAAGATTCTCATTCAATTGAACAAACACCAAGCCCTAAATTTGTGACTAGAAGGTCATGCGCAAAAGGACTAGACCATTCACAAAACTATCCCAAAACTGGACTCAAAAAATTACGGAGACAAAGTTGGTGGTGGTTGTTTTCTCCAAAGCCACCCATTATAACAGGGTTAAGCACTGTTGGAAAATTTGATTAAGTAATTATATGTATGGAGATGAGCGGGACTTCAACCCTGAAGCAAGGTGTTAGTTAATATGTTTGCTCAATTGACCAATATTTCATCCTTAGATTTGTAGGACAAACGAAAATTTGTAGTACATAGAAATTTAATCCCACTAGTATTATATTAATCACTAAGAATTAAGATTGTTATCCAACATGGAGTGGGTTTGGCATTATGATTTCGTAAATTAAAAATTTAACTTTAAATTAAATTACAGAAAATATATTTTTTCATAGTTTGTTTTTAAAAACTTGCAATTTAAATATTAGGCAAATGATACATTTTAAAAAATGCACGAATTTAAAAATTATATTGAGATTTTACCATACTCTTAGAGCTCGTTTAAAGTGCTTTTAGTACATAAAAAATTGTGTCAAACAAAAATATGTATGTTTAGTTTCAAAAAAAAAAAAAAACTTTCAAAAAAAATGTTTGAATTTTTTCTTCACAAAAGCCCAAAATTGTGTGTTAAGAAAAGCGAAACTATATTGAAATTTTACCAAACACTTAAAAGCTTGTTTGAGAGTATGTAATTACATTAAGAAGCTTAAAAAGTATTTTTAGTACATAAAAAATTATGCTAAACAAAAATATGTATGTTTAGATAAAAAAAACTTTTTTAAAAAAATGTTTGAATTTTTTTTCTTCACAAAAGCTCAATATTGTGTGTTAAGATTTTTTTTTTTTTTTTTTTTTTTTAATATAAAAAGCCAGAGCTTTTTTATAGAAAAACTTTATTTTTAACACAATCTCAAACAGATTCTTAAATTATATTTTTAAAAATTTTTGAATCGCACGTTTTATCATCGGAAACCAAAACGGACTCTTCTTAATAAGGATCAATCTTGTAGCCACAACTACATAATACGCACCCACACAGTGACCATCCAAGTCCAGATATATAGCATAATTTTTATGAGAAATGATTCTTTACCACCTAAATATATAACTTTTCACCACCTTGTCTATGTGGCAAGGTGGTCCCCCACTTTATTTTATTTTTTAAAAATAAAAAAACTCTAAAATTAGTAGGGGACCACCTTGCCACCTAGACAAGGTGGTGAAAAGTTGTATATTTAGGTGGTAGTGAATCATTACTCAATTTTTATATATTAAAAAATGGAATATAAAACGTGTGCTTTTCCTTATTCTCACCTGGTCTTCCTTGAGGAAGAGAGTGATCTTGGTTCCTCTGCCCAAGGGCTCGCCATTGACATCCCTGGTGATAGTGAAGGATCCACCGGCCTGAGACTCCCAGATGTACTGCTCGTCATCGTTGTGCTTGGTCGTCACAATCACCTTCTCGGCAACAAGGTAAGCCGAGTAGAACCCAACGCCGAACTGCCCGATCATGCTCACATCCGCCCCGGCCTGCAACGCCTCCATGAACTCCTTCGTCCCCGACTTCGCAATCGTCCCCAAGTTGTTCACCAAATCTATCCCCACAAAACCCACATTGCGTCAATCCATCAGAACCCATTCCGAAGAAAAAAAAAAAAAAAAAAAAAAGACTCCAAAGCTCACGAAATCACACGTTAAGCTTAATTCAGTGATTAATACAAACGAAAAATTGCAAAATCAGTCCAATTATACCGATGTGGGCTGGTTGAATAGGTTTACGTACCTCCTTTGGTCATGCCGATACCGCTATCGATGATTGCGAGGGTCTTGTTGACCTTGTCAGGAACAATCCTGATGAAGAGCTCCGGCTGAGCATCAAGTTTGCTCTTGTCCATCAAGCTCTCAAATCTGATCTTATCCAATGCCTACAAAACAAACAAAACCCAAATTCAAAACACACCCACATTACTAAGAATTAAGTTGATCAGTCAGTTGACGGCGGGCCGGACGGAAACATACATCGGAGGCATTGCTGACGATCTCACGAAGGAAAATCTCCTTGTTGCTGTAGAAGGTGTTGATGATGAGGCTCAGAAGCTGGTTAATCTCCGCCTGGAACGCAAAGGTCTCGGTCTCCATCTCCATCTCTCGACTCTCTCCCATGTGCACGTCAGCCATTGATACAGGTTGCTATGAACTCGAATTCACAGAATACAGAACGAGGCGAGAAGGCGATGAGAAAATCAAAATCTCAGGAACTTGTTTTCCTTAACGTTGGATTTCTCTCTTTTTCTTTTCTCTTTTTCGGTCGTGGCATCAGCTGGAGAGGCATGGTATTTATAACGTGTTAAGAGGTTTCTCGTGGCTTCTTCATTACTCGTGGTTTCTCGAATCGCATTTCGCATTTCGCGGCTCTAGACTCTTCTTCGTTTTTCTAGAATCACTTCTCAGGGGGTTTATTGACTCTTTTGCCCTTGAACTCGATTGAAAAATTTGTCCCTCTCAATTTGGGGTTGAGATCCCTTAACAATTTTACTATTTATTTATTTATTTATTTTTTTTTTTGAAAAGATCTTGTAATTTCATAAATCAAGAAACAACAAATTCAGAAGACACAAATTTCCTTAACAATTTTACCATTGGAATTATTGGTCATTAGAATAGTAAATGTGAAAGAATTTTTATAGGCCTTATATGCTCGAATAAGTCTTAAACAGCCGAGTAATGCTACACATCATCCTCTTGTCCACCTTTTATCCTCCCAAAATTGATGTGGCTCTTAAAATCACCATTGGATCAAAATTTAATAATGATTTATCATAAATTCAATGGTGATTTTAAGAGTCATATCAAATTTGGGAGGACAAAGAGATGATGTGTAGCATTACTCTAAACAGCCTGTCCTCTTATTTGGGCACGTAAATCCCATATGGTATTTCTCACATTTTTACTTGAATTGTTAGCGATTTGAGAAGAAAAAAAAATATAATAGATTTGGATCCCTTAATATGTACCGGCATGTTTGGGTGATAAGTATTTTTCAAATACTATTTTTTCATTTTTCAAATTATAATTAGATTTTATCAATTTTTTTTTTCTAATTTTGTCTCAAATTTTTTAAACTATCCAAATATAATTTTAAAAAAATAAATTCTCTCGGTATTCATAATATTTTAAAAAAATCACACACTCAAACGAGATGTACATCTTCTACGAGAGCTCAAAAAAAGCCTAATAAGCTTGTTGGCAACAAATTTCAGAATAAAATTTTGCTTTTAAAAACAAATAAAAAAAAAATTAACAAAACAATTCAAAACACAAATTATATTTTAACTTTATGTCACATCGTAACAAAGAAAAAACTAAAAAGTAGCCTACAAATTAGATTAACATATCCTTTTTAACACAAATGGGCTTTGGACTCCTAAGATTAGAAAACTCTAGAATGATAATTAAGATTAACGATAGAATGAAGCTCCTCATATGCAAAATCGGTTGGAGTATCCTTCCAATCAAGTTGAGTCAGCAAATTTTAAAAGATGGCCAATTCTCTAACTTGGATGAAGAATCCCATGAACATTGTTTCTACGTCTCAGAAAGAATCAAGATCATCTCAAACTACTGTTAAATTACCACATCTAAAAAGTCTAAGCTAATAATAAGAAATTTTAGAGTTAATCATTTAAATTAACATTTTAACATTTCTTTTTACGTATAGACTCAAACTCGACTCAGATTCTTGTTCAATAAGCGAGCAATGTTCAATATGTGTAATACTTAACTAAAATGATCAAAAGTGAATGATATAAATAAGATTCGAACTCAAAATATTTGAACTGATATCATGTTAAATTACAAATTGTCCCAAAAGCTTAAATAGACAAAAATAATAGGAAAAAGTACAAATATTTCTAAACTATTACTCGATTGTTAATATTCTTCAAACTATCAATGATAAATGCTAAAATTCCTTCTAGTGTCCATATGGAAAGACATAAAATATTACATTTATGTCCTTCTGAATGACATATATGCAATTTTAAATATTTAGTTTTTTTTTTTTAATAATTTTATGAAGGGTATTTTTGTCATTAGGGGACATTGACATTTTTTGGTAGCTTAGGGAGAAATATTGACACAATTGATAGTTTGGGAGGACATTGACAATAAAATGGTAGTTTGAGGGGATTATGTGTATTTTTCTTAAGATAATACAAAAAATTTAGGGTGATTCAACCTTATTGGCACATCTATGGTTGAAAATACACGTGGTTATTAACCGCTAAACCACTTTTAAAAGCAATTACAATTTTTGCCTTTATATATATATATATATATATGAACCGATGATGTTTTGGTTGTAAGCACCAAAACCACGTCGTTTCACTTTAGGGTTAAAACTAAAGATAACACTTCGGGATCACAAAATGCTCTCACCTCTCGGTGGAATTGAAAAGGGATAGGAATTAATGGTAATTTTTAGTTTGGTTTTGGTCTAATGTTGAGGAGTCTATCCCTTTTTCATTGATAGGATCTTTTACTTTTTCTTTCTTTTGGATCAGAAGTGAAAAGAATCCTCCATTGTAACCCTTTTTTTTATTCAATTAGAAAAAAAGAAAAAAGAAAAAAAGAAAAAGAAAAAGAAAAAGCAAGCTGATCCAATATACATACAAACTACAAAGTAAGACCTAGGGTGAAGCAAGTTTAGATGCTAAAGAAAGAGAAAAGAAGCCATTTCATTCTTTTAGTTTTATATGAACAAAAAAAACAAAATATTACATAAGAAGTGCACTTTATTTTGATCAACTGCCAAAAGTTTGTCTTGGAACTTGCTCTGTGAGTTATTTGTGGTTAGTTTAATGCATAGAAATCACCATTATGATTAACAAAAAATAGAAATCACCAGTAGTTTTATATGCGTACTTGACATACGAAAAATGCTTTGTGAAATACATATGTATTTGATTAATATGAAGTACATATTTAATCTACCTTGCTGATTTTATATTTTATTGACATAGACTTTATTAGGAGAATATGTTGTATTTAATATGTTATGCTGGTTAGTTGGTTGTTAAATACATTTTATTATCTATCTAATAACAGATGGATGACACTCGTGTGTTTGGCAACAGAGTGGAATAATTATTCCACTCGGGTTTTTTCTAAAACCCGCCCACCCGCCGGAATACTCGAGTTTAACTCGAATTTCATTTGAATTCTAAGCTGACATTTTGAGTAATGGCTGGGACCCACGCGCAGGACAAGCTGTCTCCCAAAAAGTGTGTGGGTCCCACATATAAATAATAAAATAATACAAATTTAAATAAAAAAAAATTAAAAGAAATTAATTAAAAAAACAAGGGGTGGCTGCCAACCTGGGGGTGGCCGCGCGGTCACCCCCGACCCTTGGGGGTGGCCGCGCGATCACCCCCGACCCTTGGGGGTGGTCGCGCGGCCTCCCCCGACCAGCGGGGGTGGCCGCGCGGTCACCCCCGACCCTTGGGGGTGGCCGCGCGGTCACCCCCGACCCTTGGGGATGGCTGCGCGGCCTCCCCCGACCCTTGGGGGTGGCCGCGCGGCCTCCCCCGACCACTGGGGGTGGCTGCCAACCGGCAGCCACCCCTGCATCATTTTTTTTTAATATTTTTTTTTAATTTTAATTTTAATTTTTTTTTTAAAAAAAATTATTTATTTATTTTTTAATTAAATAATCAATATATAATAAATTATTATTATTTAAATTACTATTTTACACAACTTTTCAAAATACCAATCATTATACACAACTTTTTAAACTTCCAATCATTTTTTACCATTAAAATATAATATTTTTCAATCTCAAAATTCAACATCCAAACACAATTTTTTAACTCGATATTTGTAAATAGAATTAGAATTCAATTCTAATTCTTAAAATTCAATACCCAAACAAACCATATAGTGATCCCGAAACACATTTCTATGCAAATGTTGGAAGCGCCACACTTTCCCCTCTAATCACATGCAACAATCACAATTCAAAAAACCATATGTGAATCAGTTCATTGTACGTACGAGAACACTTTCAAAAAGTTGAACCGATTGACAAGGAGAACCCTAGAACTATAGGCAATTATTGCAATAGGTTGATAAGGTATCAATAAAAGAGGAATGACATTTCACCCATAATGACCCACCTTATCTCTAATTGCCTAAACTCTCCACTTAAGATATAAAAACTACCCAAAAGCCAAACGTTGTTGCAAACGTTGTTGCAAACGTTGTTTAAGAAACGGTAGAATGCACTAGTGGCAACCAAATAGGATTCATGCAATATGATTCGAACAATGTTAAAAATTTGGTTGTCCGGTATTTCATTAAAAGTGAGTTACCTTTTAGACATGCGGAGAGCAGTGGGTTTAAAGAATTGATGAATGGAATTGAACCTAGGTTCAAAGTACCATGTCGTATTACTTTACAAAAAGATTGTATGAAATTATATGAGGAAAAAAAGCTTAATTAGATTGAACCTAAGTTTTTTTTTCAATCACGATGCGGCCCAAAATTTGCCAAATCAAAATAGAGCTCTACACATCATTTTTCAATTCATATGTTGTACATCTTTTTTGTAAATTAATTACAAGATTTGTGAGACTTACATGTAAGAAATTTGCAATTAAATCAATAATTATCCCATAAATTTAACAATTGATTTGCAAATTCACTGTACGGAAATGTATAGGGAATGAACAAGAGAATGATTTCTATCATTTTTCAAATTAAAATGATGAAAGTGATCAGGTGTCATTTAATTTTTTTTTTCTTTCTTTCTCAACAGTCATTATCGCATAAGATCTTCATAATATATATTTCCACCGACTTGGGGCGTCTTGTAGACCAACCGCCTTTTAAACACAGCAAGTACTGCCGACTCTCAACGGCTGGAAATTTTCAGAAGAGGTGCTAATTGCTACTCCAAAAGAAAACTAACAACGTTCTAAATTCTTTTCCATCTCTTACTTGGATTTCGAATTGCAAACGGCTTCGGCCGTAGCCTCCTCCTATATAACTCCCACTCCCCCCATACCTTTCTCTTCACACCGACGGCGACAACCTCCAAGAAAAACACACAAACACAAACGCTTTTCTTTCTCTGTTTTTTCTCCGACTGATCGATGGAGGCTACTCTACTCGGACTACTCTCCCGCCAACCCAGTGGTTCTCACGCTTTGGCTTTGCCAGGAGGAAACGGCGATGAAAAGAGCGAACTTTCACTGGAACTATGGCTTTTTTCCGAGGACAAGACAACATCCTTTTCTGAATGTAACGTGAAAAAACCCATCTTCTATAATTTTATGGGTCTTCAAGAGAACGACGATCAAGTTCAAGTCGGTGAAGCTGATCAGGGGCTTGATCAGATCACCAAGAGCCAACATGGATCGGAGGAGATTTCGTTAGAATTGAAGGTCGGTTGCGCTTCTTACGCGACCAAAAAGAGAAAAGCAAACGAAAGCCTTCTTGCTTGTAGAATCAAAAGAAAGAAACTTTGTTGCTGGGAACTTAGAGAAGAAGAGATGCGCAGCGGTGTTTCATTGGAGTTGAAGCTGGACGTTGATCCCTGGCTTATCAAGAAGAGGATCGAGATAAGCGATCTCGGGCATTTGTCGAGGCTGTTGTTGGCAGCGGATGGGGTGAAGAAGTATATCTTACCCCATTGGGATGCAAATCCCACTGAAAGCTTACTTAAAGGGGTGCATGTCTGTGTTTGGGATTGTGATACCAAGTCTCAGCATCAATTGGTGTTCAAACAATGGGCAAGTAATGGGTGCTATGTTCTCATTGGAAAATGGAGAAAGGAATTTGTGGAGAGGAGGGTCCTGAACAAGGGTGACCAGATTGGACTTCATTGGGATCAAACCAATTCAAGATTTAATTTTACGATTCTCAACCGGGCTAGATTGAACACTGTTATGCGTTATTAGCTCCATTCATGTCTGTTTTCCGTTGCTTATGTAAAAAGAGAGGCAAATTGCTGATAATGTATGTTAATTTTAGCGTTCTTAATATATAGCTAGCCCTTAGAATTAAGTAAGCAACGTACTTATATTGTATGTATTTTTTAACTGTTTTATTTTTTTTAACATGTTTCAGTGCTCTCTCTCACTCCTTCCATTCTCATCCCAAAACCAATTTCGAATTTCCCGCCAAAACCCAATCCCATTGGAATTGGTTTCCCATACCAAGAATTCTTTTGGCCACCACTACACGAAAGACCACCATTCACCTCATTTACGACCTACCTTCTCCCTGTGGTTTTAGAATGTCGTAAAAGCTCAACGTGGTATTTAAAAATAACTAATTAGTCTCTATTATCAAATTTCGTTAAGAAACTTGATGAATTTCGTTAACGTACTACATCATATCCAAATTATGACACATGTCACCTCTATATATATATATATATATATATATAAAAGTGCAAACTTGAAAAGTTGAACAAAATTTCTATACAGTACTATTGATCGATCGTGCAGCATGCTCCAATGATACAATAACACAAGTAGTAAAGTGAATTATATGGCCTCTTTCTCTCTCTCTCTCTCTCTATTTTTTATTTTTCCTTTTCCTCGCATGCTTGCAATTCTCAATGATTTTAAATTAATGGTCTATTCTGCGAACCAAATAATTCTAAATTTAAAAATTCACATTAAAAAAAAAAATGAGAAACAAGGAAAAAAATAATAATAATGAAAATTCACCACACAACCACCCACTAGACCCTCCACCCCTACAAAGAGGAATGACTCAATGCTCACAAAGGGGCGGACTGGGTTTAGAGATCCACCATCACAAAGCTAGGTGCACATAGGAGTCATGCACTTCCACTACCTCTATGTGGAGGTGGTGATCTCCACCCTCCCCCTCTATGTGGGTAGATTTCCACTCCCACATAGGTGAGTCGGGTTGAAGCCATCCCAATTGTCCCCCCCTCCCCCCTTGTTGGGAGGGGAAGGGCACAGATATAGGAATGGATCTTTACTTTCTTTCTTTCTTTCTTTCTTTTTTGTCTTCTTCTTCTTTTTATTTTTATTTTTTATTTTTTTATTTTTATCTCAAACATAAACATAATTGGTATGTGGCATTGAGGACTTGGAATGATACATACCCCAATCCAAACTGCTTCCCCTTTTTGGCAACTATATAAGGCATAAGCCATGACAGAAGTGAAATCCTGCAAAAGACTGTACTCTCCTTTACCAAACCATTTAATTACTACGGATTCCATTAAAGTTTCTAATTCTCTTCCTCTAAACTATACATACATATATACAAAAAATGGATCGGAAGCAGGCCATATAATCTAAAACTGCCCTCCTCATCGTATCTTTCTCTTCGCTGCAACAACTTGCAAGAAACGCAAAAGGCTTTCTATCTAATTTGTGTGATGGAGGTGAAACAAAATATGAGGAAAATATGTTCTGTATTTGATATTTCTTTACAAGTCACGGCAATAGCCTTATCCCTTATATACGCATATGCACACTGTCTAACATAGAAAATAAGTATTCAATTCCTGACTTCACGTAATTGACTTGTCTTTCCTTCTTTGTGTGATTGCTTGGTTGTCTAACGGACAGTAATCTGCAGCGAAACACTTGGAGAGAAATCTGGACCAATTGGAGACGTGGCCAATACACCACATGGCTAATTTATTAAAATTTTCTAAAAAAAAATTAAATAAATTTTAATTCCTGAAAAAATTAAAAAAATATGAATATTTTAACCACGTGGCTAATTTGCGATGTGGAAATAATCCACGTGGTTAATTGGCGACATGGAAATAATCCACGTGGCTAATTACCTGTGCAAACATTTCGCTACGTGATGGTTTACCCACGTAGCAAAATCGCGACATGGGTAATCTACCACGTAGCGAAATCGCCATGTGGCTACAGTACCGGGTACTGTAGCCACGTGGCTAAACTGCAAGTTTTTTGTAGTGCTACTTAACTATCTACAAGATCACACTCATTTCCATAAAACGTGCATATAAATTATAGTAAAAATTGTACTAGCTCAAGCATTTTCCTATGTTTTAATCTTGATCGAAAAATGCTTAGGGTATTATACATTTGATTAAAATCACCTTACAAACTAATGATTGAGTGTATAGTTGACAAGTCGGTACGTTACTAACTAATTAATTGACTATTTCATCATTATGGACTATTACCTCTATTGGGAATAATCTAACTCAGATCAGCCCATTCAGAAAGGCTAGGTTAAGGGCCTCCAAGCCAACGTTGGCCCACTAGTGGAGCTCTAATTAAATATTAGGTCAAATCGTCAATAACACATACTATAAATAAGCCTGTACACCATGTATAAACCTAATACTGAATTATTGTGTTCGAATATACTTTTATCTTAGAAACTGACTTGAGAATCAGAGTAAGATCTGCCGGCAATCTTGGCGTATTCTCTTGACATTATTTGTTTTGCTGCGATCATGAGACGTGAAGAACATCGTAGAGCGAGCTGTCATACCATATTGGAAACTGTTCAAACAACCTCCTTATATCGAAGCGGCAATATGCACATAAAACTCGAAGTTGCAGTACTAAAAATCATTGTGACCACATTGAGATGAAAAAGAAATTAAAAGAAACATTGGCTGAAAGGACATGCAGTATGTACTTTAAATTTGACAATAGCTTTAAATTTCTAACAAAAAATATATCACAAGGTATTTTATTGTGCCCAAGCTAAAATGGTAGTTTGTTGTGACTTCTCAGGCGCATGGCACTTTCATTATGTAATATGAATCAATGCTGTTAAGTAATATGAGTAGTGATAGGCAGGGGCAAAACAGCCGGCCCCTGCACGTCACTTTTCATTTAAAAATAATTTTTTTAATCAAAACAGTATCCGATGTCACATCAGAAACTGTTTTTGATTAAAAAAATTATTTTTTTATTATAAAAGTCTGTCGGGGGATGGTTTAAGTATCATTCTCCAAGTAATATTACTAAGTCAAATTCAATAATTAATCAATGAAAAGTTAATTAGATCCTTGTGTGAAAGGGAACAGGATCCTCTCCATTTCAAATGGAGAGGATCCTCTCCATTTAGTATAAAATCAAGGACATAGTTGTCTTTTCACATTTTCATAGAATGTGAAAAGACAACTATGCCCTTGACTTATAACTAAATGGATACTCCATTTCATTTGAAATGGAGAGGATCCAAATTCGTGTGAAAGAGGGGAAAAGGAACAAAAAAAGAAAAAAAAAAAAAATGCTTGAACGATATGATAGATCATGAGTAAGTATGTGTATGTATAACACATTATTTAATTACAAACAATCTTGAGAGTCACATCTAACTCTTTTTTATCAATTAACAACAGAAAATAAACAAATGTCTCTTTTTTTCATTTTCAGTATCTTTATAGATACATAGCCAGAGCGCTAAATATTGAGTAATTCTATTAGTAAAATTAAGTGTCCATAAAAAAATGAGGTGGCTTTTAAAATCATCATTGGACGTGTGATTGATCAAATGGTGATTTTAAAAGCCACCTCATTTTTTGATGGACACTTAATGTACTAATAGAATTATTAATAAATACCATCAAGGCTTGGATTAACTACTAAATACCATCAGAGTCTTTCATGGGTTTTGTTTCGGGCCACTTCTTCTTCAACATGTGTCATGAGTATATTACTGAATAATGGGCTTTCACCTTAGTAGCTTAGTGGGCTGAACTTAGTTTGCCTTTAGTGATAATGGGCTTGAGTTATGTGTATATAAAGGCCAATATATAGCTTAATTGTAGAGGATATGAGATTAGTCATTTGTTTACTGTGGTAAATTAGAGGCTGAGCACCTCGAATGCTCTGGAGACCGGACATCTCGAAGAGTCTATTTCGTTTTATAATTTTCGTTCATCAATTTACATTTCTTTCCATGTTCTTCCAATTCTTCCATAATTCATCATTCCTATTCCCTTTTCCATTCAAATTCCATTCAATTCAACAAATCAAAACCTTAAAATTCAGTAACAGTTAATTAAACTATTACAAGCAATATTAGAGCTTCCGATCCCCTTCACATGTACACTAGATCTACCACTATGGCCGAAGAAATTGCATTGCGTTCTCGTGCTGAATTGGTTACTCGTGAGAATCTGATGAGAGCTTTGCAGGCTCACGATTTTCATCCTATTGACACTTAGACTTGGTTGTAAATTCCTTTTAGATATATATAGTTTAGTGGAAGAGGCAATTAGAAACTTTAATGAAATCTTCTAGTATATAGTTTTGCAGGATTTCACTTCGATTTGTCATTCCAACTCCTCATGCGTACCAATTATGTCCAAAATATTAAAATAATAATAATAATAAGAAGAAAGAAAGAAAGAAAAAAAGAAAGAGAGAGAAGAAAAAGAGAAAGTGGAAATCTACCTTCTATACCCTTACCCCTCCCCCTCCTCCTTCTCCTCTTTTTCCAGTGGCAGAGCCACTTAATTATAGGCCAGCAGGGGCATGGCCACCGCCATAGTTGAAAAAAAAAATATATTCTTAAGGAGTTCATCTAATGCAAGAGTTAAGGATCCTTATAGATTTTGTTGCCCCTTTGAAATGACCCTATATAAATGTTTACAAAACTTCTCTTGTTTCATTCTTTTATTGAAAAGTTTAAACCTTAAGTGAAAAAAAAAAAAGTGTACTTTTTCTCTTCCAATTAAACGGCAGATGTCTTTTCTTTTTCTTTTCTTTTTTTTTTTTTTTTTTTTATTATTATTATTATTATTATTATTTTAAAATTCCTTTATAGTGTTCTTCAATTATTTTTTAGATGATAACCGGTAACCGCTAATAACAACCAACAACTGTTAATCGAAAAAATCGAAAAACTAAAAATAATCGCAACTGGATAACCGGGTACCAGGTTGATTACCGATTATTGTATTTTAAAAAACCGATTAATAAACGGGTAACTACAACCGATTTTTATTATCATTATATATATATATTGATGTAAGTACAATTGCCTAGTTGCATGTATTCCTATTTTAAAAATTATTTTATTTTATTTTTTTTTATCAAAATTCACCTGTTAGAAATGTATTGTGGCATGAGTTTGTTGACCTCTGTGCTACAATACATTTGTACCTGGTGAATTTTGATAAATATTTTGATAATTTTTTAAATAGGAATACATGTAACTAGGCAATTGTACGTACAACATTGCATAAGTGTCTGAGAAATAACTGCATTTTGTAATTTTCGTTCATCAATTTTACATTTCTTACAATATTGTTTTTCTAATTCTTCCATAATTCATCATTCTTTTTCTCTTTTACATTCAAATTCCATTCAATTCAGCAAATCAAAATTCTAAAATTTAGTAACAGTTAATTAAACTGTTACAAGTGGTATTAGATGATATTAGCGTCTACTTTTTCTCTTCCAATTAAATGATAGAGGCCTTTTCTTTTTTCATTTTTTGCTTTTTAATTCCTTTATAGTCTTGTTTAATTTTTTTTTTTTAATATGATAATTCATAATATTAGATTGCATAAACAAAGTATTGTGTGAGATGTGATTAATGTGTTTACGTATAGTGTAATATGAATTTAATTTTGTAACTTGAAACGTATAGAGTAGATGAATAAGTTACAATAATGTTACCGTATTTGTGTTAGTGGAGAATTTTGTATATACAAATTTTTAAGCAAGCTTCTTTAGTGGCGAAAATAGGAATTCATGCTTCAGTTCGGCCCTATCAAACATAAATTCCTGATTCTGCCACTACCCTCATCCTCCCTCTCGATCTCCTACAAAGGGGGAGGATGGAGATCGATCTCCACCTTCACAGAGAGGCAGTGGGGGTTGCCTCCCACCTTTTTATTTTTTATTTTATATTAATTACTATATAGTTATATCATAATTATTCAACTGTTGATTTGCAAATTCGCTGTAGGGAAATGTATAGGGAATGAACAAGTGAATGATTTTTATCATTTTTCAAATTAAAATGAAGAAAGTGTCATTTTGGCTCAAAATTTTAAGGTTACAGTAAATTACAAAATTCACGCCATTAAATAAAAAGAAAAAACTTGTAATTTTTTTTTTACTCAGCGGTCATTATCACACGAGAATTTCAAAATATATATTTCCACCGACTTAATTAGGGCGTCTTGTAGACCAACGGCCTTTTAAACACAGCAAGTTGCGACTCTCAACGGCTGGAAATTTTCAGAAGAGGTGCTACTCCAACAGAAAACTAACAACGTTCTAATTTCTTTTCCATCTCGGATTCCGATTTCGAATTGCCAACGGCTTCCTAGCCTCCTAGCTATATAAGTCCTCCCCACATATATACCTTTCTCTTCACACCGACAACCTCCAAGAAAAACACTAACACAAACGCTTTCTTTCTTGGTTTCTGATCGATGGAGGCTTCTCTACTCTCCCGCCAACCCAGTGGTTCTCACGCTTTGCCAGAAGGAAACAACGATGAAAAGAGCGAACTTTCAATGGAACTATCGCTTTTTTCTAAGAAAAAGACAACAAATGAGAGCAGTTCCTCCTTTTCTGAACGTAACGTGAAAAAACCCATCTTCTATAATTTTTTGGGTCTTCAACAGAACGATGATCAAGCTGATCAAGTCGGTGAAGCTGATGAAGGGCTTGGTCAGATCACCAAGAGCCAACATGGATCGGAGGAGATTTCGTTGGAACTGAAGGTCGGTTGCGCTTCTTACACGACCAAGAAGAGAAAAGCAAATGAAAACCTCCTTGCTTGTAGAATCAAAAGAATGAAACTTAGTTGCCGTGAAGTTAGAAGAGAAGAGATGCGTAGCGGTGTTTCATTGGAGTTGAAGCTGGGCGTTGATCCCTGGGTTATCAAGAAGATGATCGAGACAAGCGATCTCGGGCATTTGTCGAGGCTCTTGTTGGCAGTGGATGGGGTGAAGAAGCATATCTTACCCAAATGGGATGCAAATCGCAATGAAAGCTTACATAAAGGGTTGCAAGTTTGTGTTTGGGATTGTGATACCAAGTCTGAACATCAATTGGTGTTCAAACAATGGGCAAGTAATGGGAGCTATGTTCTCATTGGAAAATGGAATAAGGAATTTGTGGAGAGGAGGGTCCTGAACAAGGGTGACCAGATTGGACTTCATTGGGATCAAGCCAATTCAAGATTTAATTTTAGGATTCTCAACCGGGCTTGAACACTGTTATGCGTTATTTCCTAGCTCCATTCATGTCTTTTTTCTGTTACTTAGGTAAAAAGAGAGGCAAATTGCTGAGGATGTAAATCGGATGCATGTTAATTTTAGCATCCTTAGAGCCTCCTAGTGAGCTTTTTAAATTCTCTTTAAATTTTAGCTTAAGAATCTCCATTTTTGATTTTATCTATCACTTTTAAAAAGTTTCATACATTAAACTCTCTAAATATTTTTTTATTTCAACTAAATATGAATATTTTATTGGTTTTAAGCAACCACTTCTAACAAACAAGGAGAGAGAAAAAGTGAAAAGTGAAGTTAAAAGAGAGAGAAATAATAAAATATTGAATAGCTCATGAAATTTGTGAGCGAAATTTGGGGTGAGATTCTAACAAGAGCCAAAATAGAAAATTTATAGAGAATTTGTTAGAGTGGAGTTTTTTGAATTTTTCACTAAATTTTACTGAAAAAATTGAAATTGAGAGCTCACTAA
Source organism: Alnus glutinosa (assembly GCF_958979055.1). Classification (NCBI taxonomy): domain Eukaryota; kingdom Viridiplantae; phylum Streptophyta; class Magnoliopsida; order Fagales; family Betulaceae; genus Alnus; species Alnus glutinosa. The sequence continues at coordinate 5,990,037 of NC_084898.1, read as the reverse complement.
CGATCGATGCTCTTAATAGCTAGCCCTTAGAATTAAGCAAGCAAGTTATATTGTATGTATTTTTGAATTGTTATAATTTGTTTTGGTTGTGTTGCTGGGAGCCCATCCATTTCTCGATTTTAGGATCCCCTCGTAATATTTTTCCCTTACATATTCAATTAGAAGAAAAAGAAATAAAATAAAATCAAATAAAATCTCATCAAGGTAGCACATTTAACTTCTTGTATCCTCTTCTTGTCTAAAAATTTGTATTTTTAAACAAAATTGCAAAAAGTCTCTCTTTTGAGACTGTTTTTTTTTAAAAAAAAAAAAAAATCATGTTTTCAAATTCGGTTAGAAAATTTGACAAATTCCGTTAGTGTACCACATCAGGTCCAAATTATAACATGTCACATATATATATAAACTAAGAGTAATGATTCACCACCACCTAAAGATACAACTTTTTACCACCTTGCCTATGTGACAAGGTTGTCTCTCTCTACTTTTTAATTTTTTTTTTAAAAAATAAATAAATAAATTAAGGTGAATAACCACCTTACCATATAAGTAAAATTACAAAAAAATGTATATTTAAATGGTGTTAAATCATTACTCATCAACTTAAAAGTAAAAGGGGAAGCCACGTACCCCTCTTGCTAGCTACACGGGGTGGCATGCGTTTGGTATAAATTTGTGACGCCATCCACAACGGGAAAACTCCACCAGTTCCCCAACGTGTTTCAGTGCTATCACTTCTTCCATTCTCATCCCAAAACCAATTTCGAATTTCCCGCCAAGACCCAATCCCACTGGAATTGGTTTCCACTTTCCCATACCAAGAATTCTTTTGGCCACCCCGCGCCTACTAGAAAGACCACCATTCAACTCATTTACCTACCTTTTCCCTGTAGTTTTAGAATGTCCTGAAAGCTCCATGTGAAATTTAAAAATAATTAATTATTCTCTATTATCAAATTTCGTTAAGAAACTTGATGAATTTTATTAAGAAAAATTACAATTTAACATTTTAAATTATTATCTATTTTACAACTAACCCCATAAACTGCTAACATTCTGATTCTTACCCCCAAATTATTAAAACAATTAAAAAATGCCAATTTTGGCAAAATATGTTCATTATACTCCTGTCATCATGTCATGTGTATTTTTTCAATTAAAAAATAATAAAAATTAAAAATAAAACTAAAAAACTAAAAATAAAATTTAAAATTTAAAATGAAATAGGCGGCAGCCATGGCGTTCACCAAGGGCGCGAAGTGGACGCCTCTGATTAGCCGTCGAAAGAAGCCACCACTGCCGTTAGAGCTAGAACCAGAGGAGGAGCGGTAAAACCTCTTCCTTTGTTCAGCGGCGGCCGGTTGGGATTGAGCTTGAAGCTGAACTTCGGTGGGCGCGGGAGCGATGGGCTTGGGGATCCAGAGCTTCTGATCGTCGTAGCCAAACAGGAAATTGCTCTCCAGGATGGAAAAGATTTCGTAGCTGAGTTTGTCGATGTCGATGCTCGATTCCTGCATTTCCGAAGGATTCGAGTCCATTCCCTCAAAGTTTTTGATAGAGAAGAAGCGCTTTGGATTTTGCTCTTAAATGAACAAAATCAATCTTCGTCTTTTGTATTAGCTAGATATTAGATTCCTTGCATGCCCACCTGGACTTTTAAGAAAACTTCACGAACCAATCATATAAAAAAAGCTACAAGAGTTCAAGCTTTCTCAAACATGGCTGAGCAGTAAGCAGCAAATTAAGAGGTTTTTTGAATGGATGAGAGGGTTGAGAAGGAGAATTCATGAGTACCGAGAGCTGGGTTTTGAGGAGCACAGGACGAGTCAACTAATCAGGACCGAGCTTGACTCGTTGGGGATTGAGTACAAGTGGCCAGTGGCCAAGACTGGGGTGGTGGCTTCCATTGGGTCTGGGGTAAACCGGTTTCGCTCTCAGAGCTGACAATGGATGCACTCCCCTCGCAGGTGCTGTTTCTCTCTGTTTCACTTTTTCTTCTCTTCTCGATTTATCCATCTGTTGTTTTGCATGTATCTGTTCATTGAAATCAACAAAGGAATTAGTTGACTGGGAGCACAAGAGCAAGATCGACAGCAAGATGCATGCATGTGATCGTGCACACAACAGAACACGCCGCATCAGCTCCGCCTGGTGATGCTGATACTGGTACTGATGCTTGTGGGGGTTTGCGCTGCCCCTGAAACCTCTCGTTTTGGTGGTGCATTTCTTGTTAGAATTGGGCTCTTCTGCCTTTTCCATTATTTGCTAGAGAGAAAACAAGACAGAGAGAGAAATAGCAAACAGAGATTGGCATGAAACACAGAGAGAGAGAGAGAGAGAGAGAGGTTCTGATTTTGATATCAGTGGAGATTGTAGTTATTGTACAGTAGTGAGAGCTTCTCTATGTCCAGCTCTAGAGGAAGTATGATACTCGGTGAAGTCTATTTCCAAGGGAAGAGAGGGGAAGGTTGAAGGCCTGGATATTGCTTTATAAAGAACCATGAATGACAGTATTGTATGGAGCAAAGAAGTTCGATTTCACGGTAAAGAACGACGGCGAGGACGTGACTCTGCAGATGAAGGTCGAGACGGCGAAGATCACCGGCACGCTTCTCGACGAGGATCCCCAGGGCGCCGACTCCTGCTCCGGTGCTGTCACCTGACGAGGTGGCTGACAAACCAAATAGTAGCAAGAAGAAGAAGAAGGCAGCGTTGGCGCGGGCTGACAACGCAGAATTGCCTTCACTAGATTTTTTCTTTTTTCTTTTTTAGTTTTTTATTTTTTATTTTTTAACTGAAAAATAAAACACGGTAGGAGTAATATGAGAATATTTCGCTAAATAGAGCATTTTTCAAAGATTTTGATAATTTGGGAGGCTGGAGTCGGAGTATTGACAATTTATAAGACTAGTTGCAAAACGAATGATAATTTAAATGGCTAAAATGTAATTTTTTCATTTTGTTAATGTGCTACCGCTACATCATATCTTATGACACATATTATATATATAATTGCAAACTTGAAAAGTTGATCAAAATTTCTCTACAATATTGTTGGATCGTGCCACAAGCTCCAATGACACAAGTAATAAAGTGGATTACATGTTCTCTACCTCTCTCTATTTTTTATTTTTTCCTTTTCTTCGAATGCTTACAATTTTCAATTTCAATGTGGCTCCTGATTTTGACAAAGGATCTCAAAATTAATGGCCTATTCTGTGAACCAAACAATTTAAATTTAAAATTTCACATTAAAAAAAAATGAGAAACAAAGAAAAATTAAAGAAAAAAAAATGATGAAAACTCACCCCACAACCACCCTCTACACCCTACAAAGAGGAATGGCTCAATGCTCACAAAGGGGCGGGGTTTAGAGATCCACCATTGCAAAGGTGCACATAGGAGTCATGCACCTCCACTACCTCTAGGTGCAGGTGGAGATCTCCTCCCTCCCCCTCTATGTGGGTAGATTTCCACTCCTAGCCTACATAGGTGAGTAGGGTTGAAGCCACCCCAATCGCTCCCCTTTGCCGGGAGGGGATGAGCACAAAAGGAGGTGGGAATGGATCTCTACTTTCTCTCTTCTTTTTTCTTTTCTTTTCTTTTTTTATTATTTTTATTATTATTTTAACATAATTGGTACGTGGCATTGAGGACTTGGAATGATAACACCCATTCCAAACTGCTTCCCCTTTTTGGCAACTATATTTACGCCATGACAGAAGTGAAATCCTGCAAAAGACACTCTCCTTTCCCAAACCATATATTTACTAGAATATTCTATTAAAGTTTCTGATTGTTTCTTCCTCAAAACTATACATATAAATAAATGGAAGCAGCTAGCCCATAATCCAAAACTGCCCTCCGATCCTCATCATATCTTTCTCTTCCCTCCAACAACTTGCAAGAAACACAAAAGGCTTTCTATCTTTGTGTGATGAAGGGCCGTCGTCTATTCTCCCCCAAACACAATACTTCTGCAGCAATATCATTTTGGGAAGAGTTTTTTTCAAGATTCGAAAAACGACCCAAAACCATAGAGGATGATCAGAACCAAGTCCAAGTGTCAACAGAATTAACGATTTCTTGTGGGATTCAGGCCGGAGCCAAGAAACACAAAGCAAGGGAAACTGGTCCCTCACCCGCTGTCATCAAGTTCTTGACAGAGAACCCGCATGATGAAGAAGAACAAGTTTCAACAGCACTAATGCTGTGTGATGAGTCATTGATTAATCCCCAGAGCCAGCGGAGAAATCCCATGAAAGACTCTGCTATTAATTCAAATGCACTGGCCTCCAAAACTGCGAGGAATATTGTACGCGCCGCAAGAATTCAAGACACTAACAAGAAAGTGATCAAGACACTGAGTCTTTTCCGATGAAGAAGACCCTCGCGTACGAAAAGTGATCTTAATTAATTTGAGCTGCCTAATTGGGTACCCAATTTGTTAAAGTACTGATCTTAATCGACTTTGATTCCAAGTTTCTCTATTGGCGATAAAATCTCAAGATGGGGTTTATGAAAATCTGGTTTCTTGAGAAATGTATTATGAATAAATAGTCAAGGAAACACCTTTCTGTTAATCTCCAGATCGAAGTGGAATATTGAATGATATGATATGATAGAGTGGAACTGTGCATTTCATGTCCTTGTAATTATAGTAAAAATTATACCACCTCAAGCATTTTCCTATGTATTAATCTTGAAAAATGCTTAGGGAATTATACATTTGATTAAAATCACCTTATAAACTATTGACTATTTCATCATAATAAATTATTACCTCAATTTGTAAAGAACTTGTAGTAAAAATTATAGTATCCCTAACATCACTTGTTAATATCTTGAGTAATGTTATAAAAATGACTAAAATCATATTTTTGTCTTCTCAAATATGTTTAAATTACAATATCGAAGCGGCAGTATGTACATGCATAAAACTCAAAGTTGCGGTAAAAATCATTGTGATCACATTGAGATGAAAATGAAATTGAAGAAACATTGGCTGAAAGGACAGTATACTTTAATTTTGACAATAGCTTTATATTTCTAACAAAAAATATATCACAAGGTATTTTCTTGTGCCCAAGCTAAAATGGTAGTTTGTCGTGACTTCTCATGCGCTTGGCACTTTCATAATGCAGTATGAATCAATGCATTGTTAAGTAATATTACCTTCTTCTTTTTTAACATGTCCACACAAGAGGAAGGAGGGGAGAGTTAAGTAAAATTACTAAGTCAATTAAATTCAACAAGTAATCAATGGAAAGTTAATTAGATCATTGTGCGAAAGAGGAAAAAAATAAAGAAACAGAAGAAGGCTTGAAGTAAATGATAAATCTTGAATAAGTATGTGTAACACCCTCGCTCAGATTATTTAATTACAAACATTAATCTTGAGTGTTACATCTAACTCCTCTTTATCACGTAACAACAACGGAAAATAAACAAATGTCTCTCTTTTTTGTTTGTTTGTTTGTTTTTGTTTTTTTTTTTTTTTCAATATCTTTATAGATACATAGCCAGAGCGCTAAATACCATCAAGACTTGGATTAACCACTAAATCAATCTCTTATAAACAACTACGTTCGCCACTAATCAAGTCTCTACACACCCACATAGAAGATGAATAGATAAATTTGTTCCTGAGACTAATATTGGATAATCTCCTCCAGTACCTCTCCAATTAAGCTTGCTCGCTCTATATATCAGCAGAGACATTATGAAATGGATCACCGGGTTCTACAACATATGATCGATGTACTCTAGAAATATCCCACAGTGCCATTTATATTTGCAAGAGCATTATAGGCTTCATTAGAGGCTCAATGAACATCTTTGTTTGGGTTGTGGTAAGTCGTGATGATTTGGCCGGCATGGAGTTTTGGACTTGAGTTTGGACTTTTCATTTTGAATTGGAGGTCATTGAATTTGTATGTATGTCATGAGTTTTGACTTATCACTTGGGGCTCGTTTGGGTGTGCAATTTTTATTTTTATTTTTTTGTATTATATTCAAAATTGCAAATATTAAGATAACTTATTTTTTGAAATTATGTTTTGATGGTTTAGATCGAAAACTTGAGACAAAATTAGAAAAAATTGGATAAAATCTAAGTAGAATTTGAATTCTAAAAAACAACCTAAATATTTTTTAAAAAATAATAAAATTTAATAAAAAAAAGACATTTGTTATCCAAACATGCCCTTAGTTTGAATAAAACCCGATTAGAATATTAAAAAAATTTCAAACCAAACAAACCATTAGCGTATATGATGTTTTGTATATAAGAAAACCTGAACTTTGTAAATCAGGTTTTTACACAAAATTAATATAATAAATATAAATGTTTTTTTTTTTCTTTTTTCTCATTTTACCGGTTAGTGTCATTTTTATTTTTATTTTTTGCTTAAAACGACACTAACTGGATAGCGTCGTTTGAACAATAAATGACACTATTTTGAAATCTCAACCTAGTGTTTAGTGTCATTTTTTACTCGTGACTGTTGTTGTTCATGTGGTAGTACAGCGAGACATTGCATGTTTTGATTTGGGTAGAGCAATTGAAAGGGTAAATAAGGATTGTTTTGATGTGTTGAACGCAAGAATCCTACGTAGCAAATAGAGTTGGCAATAGAAGGAGGAGAGTATGGGAAGCCATGGATGTTCCTTGCAGTTTTGGAGGCCACTGTACGTCACAGGGTTTTGTTCTTCCTTTGAACTAATAGCAGTCTTTCATGAGTTTTGTTTCAGCCACTTCTTCTTCTTCGTCATGTGTCATGAGTATATTAGTAAATAATGAACTTTGGTCATTGTAGCGTAATAGGTTGGGCTTAGTTTACCTTTAGTGATAAAGGACTTGAGTTATGTGTATGTATAAACAGGCCAATAGCCTAATTGTAAAGAATATAAGATTAGTGATTTGTTTACAATGGTAAACTGGAGGTTGAGCACCTATCTGGAAACCGGACATTTCGAAGAGTTCATTTCGATCATTTTGTAATTTCGTTCACCAATTTACATTTCTTACATTGTTCATCCAATTCTTTCATAATTCATCATTCCTATTCCATTTTTCATTCAATTCAGCAAATCAAAACCCTAAAATTCAGTAACAGTTAATCAAACTGTTACAAGTGGTATCAGAGCTTCCGATCCACTGCACATGAACACTAATCTACCACTATAGGCCGAAGAAATTGCACCGCGTTTTCGTGCTGAATTGGTTACTCGTGAGAATTTAAGCTGATGAGAGCTTTGCAGTCTCACGCGATTTTCATCAGGAAGAGGTGAACAAACACAGTACTGCTGCACAGATCCAGAATTTGCAAGCTGATATGCAGAAGTTGCAGGACGATATGAAGATTCAATTCCAGATTCAACTCCAGAGTATTTAGGAAATGTTCTCCCGTGTTCCTGGTTTTATTATGCGGTGATTCCTTCTATTATTATTATTATATATAGTTTAGTGGAAGAGGCAAATAGAAACTTTAATGAAATCTTCTAGTATATAGTTTTGCAGGATTTCACTTCTGTCATTCCAAGTCCTGATCATGCGACGTACCAATTATGTCCAAAATATTAAAATAATAATAATAATAATAATAATAATAATAATAATGATAAAAAAATAATAATAAAAAAAAAAAAGAAAGAGAAAAAAGAAAAAGAAAAAGTGGAGATCGATCCATATATTGCTCGGCCACCTTCTATACACTTTTGTTGCCCCTTTGAAATGACCCTACACAAAAGTTCACAAAACTTCGTTTGTTTCATTTTTTTTATTGAAAAGTTTAAACCTTAAATGAAAAAAAAAAAAAGAAAAAAAAAAAGAAGAAAAAAGTCTACTTTTTCTCTTCCAATTAAATGATAGATGCATTCTTTTTTTCTTTTTTAATTCCTTTATAGTCTTGTTTAATTTTTTTTAGATGATAAATCATAATATTAGATTGCATAAACAAAGTATTGTGGGAGATGTGATTAATATGTTTATTATATAGTGTAATATAAATTTAATTTTGTAGCTTGAAACATGTAGAGTAGATGAATAAACTACAATTGTGTTACCATATCCGAGTTAGTGGATAATTTTGTATATACCAATTTTTAAGCAAGCGCCTTGAATTGCAAAATTATGAATTCATGCTTCAGTTTGACCCCATCAAACATAAATTCTTGACTCTATCACTGCCCTCCTCCTTCCTCTTTCCCAACAAAGGGGGAGGATGGAGATCTCCTCCTTCACATAGAGGCAGTGAAGGTTGCCCCCTCCCCAGCAAGAGGGTTGCCCCCTCTAATCTTCCCTTTTTAGTTTTTATTTTATTTTTAATTTTTAATTTTAATAATTAGTTTATGTTTATATATATATATATATATATATATATATATATATATATATATATATATATATATATATATATTATAGGTTACATGTGTAATAATTTGGATATGATGCGGCAAACTATCAGAATTCATTAAATTTTTTAATATAATTTTTTAATGAGTAATGATTCAATGCCACCAAAATATACAAATTTTCACTATCTTGCCTATGTGGCAAGGTGGTCCCCTACTACTTTTTGAGTTTTTTATTTTTTAAAAATAAATTAAGGTGGGGGACCACCTTGCCATATAGGCAAGATGATGAAAAGTTGTACATTTAGGTGGTAGTGAATCATTACTCTTTTTTAATATGGATTCATTTGTTGTTTGTACATATACCACACTGAGCTTCCAAAACATTTTAAAACCACAAGGAGCTTATTATAAAGATTAATTTTATTCATCCCCATCCCCAAAAGCCTATGTGCCCGTGCCATAGTCCCCAACCATAAAACCAAAGCACCAAATGCTATGGGAGACTACGCCATATAGGCTTTGAGGGATGGGGTGATGTATATCATTACTCTGTTACAAATCAATGAAACCATACGGATTGAATTTTCATTTTAAATTCCTTTAAAAAATAATGCATTTTTCTTATAATTGATTAAAAGAAAAATTTTATAAGGGATGATCTTAAAACCGAAAAAGGGACGGACTTCCCAACAATACATCCCAAACAAAATAAAACAATGCAAAAATGCTTAGTAATTGTAAGGGGCTATTAATTAGAGACAATTTGCTTCTCTTTTTACATAAGTAAAAGAAAACAGACATGCATGTTCAAGCCCGGTTGAGAATCCTAAAATTAAATCTTGAATTGGTTTGATCCCAATGAAGTTCAATCTCGTCACCCTTGTTCAGGACCCTCCTCTCCACAAATTCCTTTTTCCATTTTCCAATGAGAACATAGCTCCCATTACTTGCCCATCGTTTGAACACCAATTGATGTTCAGACTTGGTATCACAATCCCAAACACAAACTTGCAACCCTTTATGTAAGCTTTCAATGCGATTGGCATCCCATTTGGGTAAGATATGCTTCTTCACCCCATCCGCTGCCAACAACAGCCTCGACAAATACCCCAGATCGCTTGTCTCGATCGTCTTCTTGATAACACAGGGATCAACGCCTAGCTTCAACTCCAATGAAACACCGCTGCGCATCTCTTCTCTTCTAACTTCACGGCAACTAAGTTTCATTCTTTTGATTCTACAAGCAAGGAGGTTTTCATTTGCTTTTCTCTTTTTGGTCGTGGAAGAAGCGCAACCGACCTTCAATTCCAACGAACCATGTTGGCTCTTGGTGATCTGATCAAGCCCTTCATCATGAGCTTCACCGACTTGAGCTTGATCATCGTTCTCTTGAAGACCCAAAAAATTATAGAAGATGGGTTTTTTCACGTTACGTTCAGAAAAGGATGTTGTCTTGCCGTTGGAAAAAAGCGATAGTTCCAGTGAAACTTCGTTCTTTTCATCGCCGTTTCCTTCTGGGATTTCACAAGTCGGCTTGGTGGCAAAAAAAAGCTCCATGCCCACCATCTGATCATCGCCGCTAATTAGTGATCGACGAGAATGCAAAGTGTGAGAACCACTGGGTTGGCGGGAGAGTAGAGAAGCCTCCGTCGATCGATCAGACAGAGAAAAAAACCAAGAAAGAAAGTTTGTGTTTTTCTTGGCCGGAGTTTGTGTTTTAGAAAGCTAGGTTATTAGGGTCAATTATATAGGGAACCACTGGGTTATTTCCAAATCCAAATCCGAGATGGAAAAGAATTTAGAAAGTTGTTCTGTGAGAGTAGTAACATGCCCAGCTAAGAGTCGTAAAGGCGGTTGCTCTACAAGAGCCCCAAGCAGGTGTCCGCCCTTATACTCCTTATGACACATGGGAGAAGGAAGCTTTCGGTGGGCATTGTGTATCAAAGTTTATGTCTTCTCCAAAATCAATGTCGCACCCAATTTGGATCCGGCCAACTTTTCAAGGAAAAAGAGCGGGAGCTTTTCTTCCTTAGGCCTCGTTTAATTTGCGTAATGAATATTTTACTAAGAAATTAAATAATTATTATTGAAAATAAAGAAGTGTGGAATGAAATAATTAATTATTCACATTCCTTAGTTCGGTGATAAAAGATATGCCCTAATTGAAATTGAATCAAATTACTAAAAAAAACCTCACATGTTTTTTTTTTTTCTAAAAAAAAAAAAAAAAAAAAAAACATTTAACTGTTGTGGGTAGCCGTCTAGTGGCCATCCACATAAGACCCTGGGAGTGGTCCCTACCAAGTAAAAGAATAACTATTCCAACGGAATAATCATTTTATTCCAATGGTTTATTTTGCAAACCAACGAGGTCTTAGTGTATGTTGGTGAGGATTGTTAAAAAGAGCAATATTATTTAATAGATTATTATACAACTGTCATACAATTGAGATGACGTGATAGTAAAAATCAGCCATTAATTTTACTACTATTGTATATAGTTGTTAAAAGTAAATAAGAGTACGTGAATGTTTAGCTGAGGATTAAAAGTCCTTAATTTGTACCTGGTTCAAGCTTCCCTTTTATAATGTTTTTGACACGACCATTCGAACATCTGTTTCGGCCTCACTAATATGTGGGATTACCCTAACAATATCCTTGAGATCCCATCCCTCTTAATTAGTGGCGTTGATGATATTGTGAAATTGGATATTCATTTTTTTTTTCCTAATGGAATAAAGAAAATGGTTACCGGGAAAGATCCTTCTTACTTATGATCCAAAAAGAAGAATAAATGGACAATCCTATAAATGAAAAAGGAGTGGGCTCTCAACAATATACCGAAATCAAATTAAAACAGTGCTGAAATAATTACAAAATATAAAAAATTGGTCAAACAAGTGACCTGATCCTCCCAATGGGCCACACAAAATGAATTAAAGAAGCTAAAGGGGCATAGATTGGATATTCATTTTGATTTCGAAGATATTGAAGCAAATACCTTGTTACACACACACACATAGGATCGGGTTTGTCCTAGTGGGATTTGAGTTGCAAGCCGATATTATGATTTAGGTGGACTGGGACACCTTCTCGGCCCAATTTCCTACAGATCAAATACAATTACGTTCTAAGCCCAAGCTCGATTTAAATAGCGGCAACGGCATGTGCGGCTCAAAAGTTATTTTAAATTTTATTTGGAAATTAAAAGTTGTGAATTTGTCGTACGTACGAAAAGTGATCTTAATTAATTTGAGCGGCCTAATTGGGTACCCATTTTGTTAAAGTACTGATCTTAATCGACTTTGATTCCAAGTTTCTCTATTGGCGACAAAATCTGGTTTCTTTGAGAAATGTATTATGAATAAATAGTCAAGGGAAACACCTTTATGTTAATCTCCAGAAGTGGAATATTGAATCATATGATATGATAGTGGAACTGTGCATTTCTTGTCCTTGTAATTATAGATGTGGAGTGTTGCTAATAGTATTAGCTAGAGTTTTAACTATAATTTTTTTTATAAATTAATTAACGTGTCAATTCACGTGACATTTAACGCTAGCTAGCTACTTGATTATCTGACTATCTACATTATCATCACACTCATTTTCTTAAAACGTGTATGAAAATTATAGTAAAAATTGTACTGTCTAAAACATTTTCCTATGTATTAATCTTGAAAGATGCTTAGGATATTACACATTTTATTAAAATAACCTTACAAACTAATGTAGCAGTTTATAATTCGTGAAATGATTGAGTGTATGGTTGACAAGTCGGTTACTAACGAATTAATTGACTATTTAATCATTATGGACTATTAATTATAACTCTGTTGGGAATAATCCAACTCAAATCATCCCATTCATAAAGGTTACGGGCCTCCAAGCCAACATTGGCCCACTAGTGGAACTCTAATTAAATATTAGGTCAAGCTGTCAAGTAGGCATACTATAAATAAGCCCCTACACCAGATATAAACTTAAGATTGAATTATTGTGTTTGGGCATACTTTTCTCTCAAAGACTGAATTAAGCATCGGAGTGAGATCCACCAGCAACCCCGGCGTGTTCTCTTGACATTATTTGTTTTGCCGCGATCGTGGGACGTGAAGAACATCGTAGAGCGAGCTGTCACACCATACCAAAAACTATTCTAACAACCTCAATTTAAAAGAACTTACAATAAAAATTGTGGTATCCCTAACAACACTTATTAATCTCTTGAGTAATGTTTTAAGTAAAGTCTTCATTTTGTCCTCCCAAATATCATGCGGCTTTTAAAATTACAATATCGAAACGACAGTATGAGCATAAAACTCAAAGTTGGAGTAAAAATCATTGTGATCACATTGAGATGAAAAAGAAATTAAAGAAGCATTTTCTAAAAGGACCATATAATTTTGACAATAGCTTTATTATATTTCTAACAAAAAATATATCACAAGGTATTTTCTTGTGCCCAAGCTAACATGGTAGTTTGTCGTGACTTCTCAGGCGCATGGCACTTTCATTATGTAATATGAATTAATGCATTGTTAAGTAATTACTTAACTAAGTCAAATTCAACAATTAATCAATGAAACGTTAATTAGATCCTTGTGTGAAAAAGGAAAAAAGAAAAGAAAAAGGGCTTTAACTAAATGATAAATGATAGATCTGAATAAGTATGTGTAACACTCTCGCTCAGATTATTTAATTTAAAACAATCTTGAGTGTTAAATATTTATTACTTAATGTACAACAACGGAAAATAAACAAATATGTCTTTTTTTTCAATATCCTTATAGATAGATAGCCAAAGCGCTAAACACCATCAGGACTTGGATTAACCCACTAGATCGATCTCTTGAAAACAACTAGGTTTGTCACTAAACATGCACCTCTAGCCTTTACTCTAGTGCTAGCTAATCTATAAAACAATTGTGTTTTATAAAAAAAAAACATGTAAGTCCACAACTTAATAAGTATAATTACCAACGATAAACAACTCATACGGTGAGCCCTTTTCATGTCAGTTATGGCCGAAATTTATGTTTACAAATATGCACAAATTAAAATGCGTTTATTAAATCATAAAGTAGTGATAGAGATAAAGATTAGGTACAACATTAAACAACACATTATTGATGGGACTTTTGTTTTCGAAAAATCATGCATCAATAGAAAAGTACTCCCAAATATTATGCCATATTTGGGCTCTTTACGTACCCTTGCGTTCACACTATATATATATATAGGATTTGTATGTCTTTCCTAGTAACAAACGGCAAAAGCAACGCAGATTAATCTATACAAAACTACATGCATCAACTTTTCCTTGATTGAATATGAAATGCTTCCATATACAATGATAAAAACATTTTTTTTTATCCATTTTTTTTATCCATTTTTTTCTAAGAATACTTTCCTTATTCATTCATATATATAAACTTCAGCACTAAGGGTGTAACGACTCATCCGTAACGACATAATATTGTCTGCTTTTAACTTTTTCGAACCAAATTTTTCAAAATGTCACCCATCTTGATACTACTCTCACAGAAGCACGCTTAACTGCTGATCGAGTTTTGATAGGTTTACAATCATCATGGTTTTAAAACGTAAGCTTGTGTTAAAAATGGTGTAAATATTCATATAAACACATCTTCATAATTCTCATACCCAAGTGATGTGGGCGTCACAAAGGGGTGAAAATTTATTATACTAAATCAAAAAAGTGTTTGGCTGGCACCATCTGAGAGTCTAAGACTGATTATCAGATCAGGTGTAACCAAACATAGAAATAGTACTGTTATTGCCTATCTAATTATAAAAGAGAGGGAAAAGAATGGTGGTATCTGAAGGTACGTTGGAAGCATAACATGTGTAATTGAAGTTCTTTCTGATAAATAATAAAAGAAGTATTTCAAATACTATAAAAATTTTAGAAAAAATGGTTAAGATAACTTGGTTGTAAATTCCTTTATATATATATATATATAGTTTAGTGGAAGAGGCAATTAGAAACTTTAATGAAATCTTCTAGTATATAGTTTTGCAGGATTTCACTTCGATATGTCATTCCAAGTCCTCATGCGACGTACCAATTATGTCCAAAATATTAAAACAATAATAATAATAATAATAATAATAATAATAATAAAGAGAGAAAAGAAAAAGAGAAAGTGAGATCCATCTTCTATACCCTTACCCCTCTCCCTCCTCCTCCTCCTCCTCCTCCTCCTCCTTCTCTAGTGGCAGAGCCACTTAATTATAGGCCAGCAGGGGCATGGCCACCGCCATAGTTGAAAAAAAAAAAATTCTTGGAGAGTTCGTCCAGTGCAAGAGTTAAAGGATCCATATAGATTTTGTTGTCCTTTTGAAATGACCCTACACAAAACTTCACAAAACTTCATTTTTTCACTCTTACTGAAAAGTTTAAACCTTAAGTGAGAGAAAGAAAAAAAAAAAAAAAAAAGAAGGTATACTTTTTCTCTTCCAATTAAATGGTAGATGTCTTTTCTTTTTCTTTCTTTCTTTCTTTCTTTCTTTTTGAATTCCTTTATAGTCTTGTTTAATTATTTTTTAGATGATAATTCATAATATTAGATTGCATAAACAAAGTATTGTGGGAGATATGATTAATGCGTTTATTATATAGCGTAATATAAATTTAATTTTTTGTAGCTTGAAATGTATAGAGTAGATGAATAAGTCACAATGGTGTTGTCATATTCGTGTAGTGGATAATTTTATATATACCAATTTTTAAGCAAGCGCCTTCAGTGGCGAAGCTAGGAATTCATACTTCAATGTAGTTCAACCCCATCAAACATAAATTCCCAGCATCGCCACTACCCTTTCCTTGCCCCCTTTCTAGTTTTTTTTATTTTATTTTAATTTATTTTCAATATATATATATATATATATATATATATATAGGTTACATGTGTCATAATATGGATATGATGCGGCAAACTACCAAAGTGCATTAAGTTTTTTAACATAATTTTTTTAATATGGATTAATTTGTTGATTTTACATATATCATACTGAGCTTTCAAAACATTTTAAAACTACAAGGAAGCTTATTGTAAAGAGTAATCATCTTCATCCCCATCCCCATAGGTTACATGTGTCATAATATGGATATGATGTGGCAAACTACCAAAGTGCATTAAGTTTTTTAACATAATTTTTTAATATGGATTAATTTGTTGTTTTTACATATATCACACTGAGCTTTCAAAACATTTTAAAACTACAAGGAAGCTTATTGTAAAGAGTAATCATCTTCATCCCCATCCCCAAAGCCTATGTGCCCATGCCATAGTCTCCCCAACCAAAGCACCAAATGCAATGGGAGGCTATGCCATGAAGGCTTTGGGGGGATGAGCCGATGTATAGTATTACTCAATTACAAATTAGTAAAACTACATGGATTAAATTTGCATTTTTCCTTTAAAAAATAATGCATTTATTTTTTAATTGAATAAATGAAAAATATTACAAGGGATGATCTTAAAACCGAAAAAGGATGGACTTCCCAATAATACACCCAACACAAAATAAAACAATGCAAAAATACTTACTAATTGTAAGGGCCTATTAAGAGACAATTTGCTTCTCCTATTACATAAGTAAACAGAAAACACACATGAATGGAGCTACTAACGCTTGTTCAAGCGCGGTTGAGAACCCTAAAAATAAATCTTGAATTGGTTTGATCCCAATGAAGTCCAATCTGGTCACCCTTGTACAGGACCCTCCTCTCCACAAATTCCTTTTTTCCATTTTCCAATGAGAACATAGCTCCTATTACTTGCCTATTGTTTGAACACCAATTGATGTTCAGACTTAGTATCACAATCCCAAACACAAACTTGCAACCCTTTACGTAAGCTTTCAATGCGATTTGCATCCCATTGGGGTAAGATATGCTTCTTCACCCCATCCGCTGCCAACAACAGCCTCGACAAATGCCCGAGATCGCTTGTCTCGATCGTCTTCTTGATAACCCAGGGATCAACGCCCAACTTCAACTCCAATGAAACACCGCTACGCATCTCTTCTCTTCTAACTTCACGGCAAAAAGCTCAAGCGTTTTCCTATGTATAAATCTTGAAAAATGCTTAGGGTATTATACATTTGATTAAAATCACCTTACAAACTAATGATTGAGTGTATGGTTGGCAAGACGGTTACTAACTAATTAATTGACTATTTCATCATTATAGACTATTACCTCTGTTGGGAATGATCCAACTCAGATCATCCCATACAGAAAAGTTACGGGCCTCCAAGCCAACATTGGCCCACTGGTGGAACTCTAATTAAATATTAGGTCAAGTTGTCAAGTGGGCATGCTATAAACAAACCCATACACCAGATATAAACCTAAGATTAAATTATTGTGTTTGGGCAAACTTTTTTCTCAGAGACTAACTTAGGTATCGGAGTGAGATCCACCAACAACCCCGGCGTGTTCTCTTGACATTATTTGTGTTTGTCGCGATCGTGGGACGTGAAGAACATCGTAGAGCGAGCTGTCACACCATACCGGAAATTGTTCTAACAACCACAATTTGAAAGAATTTGTAGTAAAAATTGTGGTATCCCTAACAACACGTATTAATCGATCTCTTGAGTAATGTTATAAGAAGGACTAAAATCGTCATTTTGTCTTTCCAAATATCATGCGACTTTTAAAATTACAATATCGAAGCGGCGGTATGTACGCATAAAACTCAAAGTTGGAGTAAAAATCATTGTGATCGCATTGAGATGAAAAAGAAATTGAAGAAACATTTTCTGAAAGGACAGTATACTTTAATTTTGACAATAGCTTTATTATATTTCTTACAAAAAATATATCACAAGGTATTTTAATTTTTCTTGTGCCCAAGCTAAAATGGTAGTTTGTCGTGACTTCTCGATTGATCAGGCGCATGGCACTTTCATTATGTAATATGAATTAATGCATTGTCAAGTAATTACTTAACTAAGTCAAATTCAACAATTAATCAATATAATGAAAAGTTAATTAGATCCTTGTGTAAAAATAAAAAATAAAAAAAAAAAGAAAAAAAAAGAAGGCTTTAACTAAATGATAAATGATAGATCTGAATAAATACTATGTGTAACACCCTCGCTCAGATTATTTAATTACAAGCAATCTTGAGTGTTACATCTAACTCTTCTTTATCACTTAAAAACAACAGAAAATATTGTTCAAAAAAAAAAAACAAAAAAGACAACAACAGAAAATAAACAAAAATTCTTCAATATCTTTATAGACACATAGCCAGAGCGTTAGAGGGACCACTTTTGAGTTTTGTCTGACGGCGCACGTGTGAAACAATCGGATGTTTTATGTCCTTTTCGTTGACGATTTTTTCTGGTTTTACTGGCCCCCTATCCTTTTGCGGTTAAAAGTGAAGTCCTTGCTTGTTTCATCAAATTTAAAACCCTTGTGGAAAAATTATTCTCTTGCCCCATTAAAAAAAAAAAAAAAAAAAAAGCAGAAAGAGAAAAGAAAAAGAGAAGATACATGGGTTTTTTCACGTTACGTTAAAAGCGATAGTTCCAGTGAAACTTCGCTCTTTTCATCGCCGTTGACGAGAAGGCAAAGTGTGAGAGCCACTGCGTGTCTGCGTTGGCGGGAGAGTGGAGAAGCCTCCATCGATCGATCAGACCGAGAAAAAAACCAAGAAAGGAAGTTTGTGTTTTTTTTTTTTCTGGAAGAATTAAAATTTTATAACCAAACACTACATCACTCCAATAAAGATTGGATCTCACCAAGAGAAAACCACACGTACAACTACTGATCGAAACCAGTAGCAAAACAGAACTACAACATAAAGCAAGAGACAAGCTACTGCGTCAGCAAAAGACAAAAACTAGCTTCGCCCAAACTACAACAGCAGCAACACGAAACTGCAAATTAATGGGGTAAGATATGTTTCTTCACCCTGTCCCTTGCCAACAAGAGCCTCGACAAATCCCCGAGATCGCTTGGCTTGATCGTCTTCTTGATAACCCAGGGATCAACGCCCAGGTTCAGCTCCAATGAAACACGGCTAGGCATCTCTTCTCCTCTAACTTCGCTGCAACTAGGTTTCATTCTTTTGATTCTACGGCCAAGGAGGTTTTCATCTGCTTCTCTCTTTTCGGTTGTGTAAGAAGCGCAACCGACCTTCAATTCCAACGAAATCTCCTCCGATCCATGTTGGCTCTCGGTGATCTGATCAAGCCCTTCAGCTTCACCGACTTGATCAGCTTGATCATCGTTCTGATCTGGAAGACCCATAAAATTATGGAAGATGGGTTTTTTCTCGTTACATTCAGGAAAGGAGGAACTGCTCTCATTTGTTGTCTTGTCCTTAGAAAAAAGAGGTAGTTCCGGTGAAACTTCTCTATTTTCATCGTCGTTTCCTTCTGGCAAAGGGTGAGAACCACTGGGTTGGCCGGGGAGTCGTGGAAAAGCCTCCATCGATCAGACCCAGAAAAAAGTTTGTGGTTTTTCTTGGAGGTAAATTATATTGTCGATCTCTGTGAAGACAAAGGTATGAGGGGAGGCCGCCCTTATATAGATTTTCGTAGTACCAAATCTTCACGCAACGTACCAATGCACTGCAGAGTGGCGCCCTATCTTTTAAGAGTAATGATTTGTTGCCACCTTTTGATACAACTTTTTACCGCTTTGTTTACGTGGCAAGGTGATCCCTTACTACTTTTTAAGTTTTAAAAATAAAATAAGATGGGGGACCACCTTGCCACATAAGTAAGATGATAAAAAATTATATTAAAAGGTGACAATAAATCATTACTCATCTTTTAATTATAAAGACGGTCTTTGTTTGTTTGTCACAAGTGCTTTATTGAATTATTGGTTCATGAACGTCAAAAGAATTTATTGACCTAATTTCCAATCTCAAATATCATAAATTAATATTATTTATTTTCTCAAGTTCAATGTTATATTACTAGTAATAAATCTATATAAAAGTTTTTTTTTTTTTGCTACTTAATTTTATTACTCAATAAAAATAAAATTTTCATAATTCCTTTTGATTGCACTGATAAGTTTTTATCTTATATCTTGCTGATGAAAAGGTGTAGGTGGCTGTGCCTTAAAAAAAAAAAAAAAAAAAAAAAAAAAAAAAAAAAAAAAAAAAAAAAAAAAAAAAAAACAAATGTACCATCATGTCTTAAAATATTGAAAGCAAACGATGGAAGAAAAGTCTAAAAGACCTCATAATATTGAAAGCAATCTCTTTTTCTCTCGTTTTTCCAAGTCAATTGTAGGACCCAAATATACATATATTTGTCTTTCATATTGAATAAAAACAAGATTCCAACGAGAAACTTTTGAATCGATAGTTAGTTAAATATTATATAGGGATCGGCTCGAATTTTCGTCATTAATTGATGTTGTCAATTGAAACGTGGGATAATTGAATGGTACCTAATTAAGGTTGTCTACTAAAGTACTTTTAAACACCGGAATTTGACCTCACAGTATACTCAGCCACAAGTTAAATTAAGGATTTTTTCGCACTCAATTTAGATAAGAGTTAGGAGGCCGGCGCGCACTTTTTTGAGTGATTTTAAATTAACTTGTAAATTAATCATTTTTTAATTTACACATTAAAAGAAGCATTCAATTCGTTATAAGGTGATCGAAAAGTTTCGATTGCAGAGAAAACACGATCTCTTTTCTCTCTCTTTCCAGTCAATCCAAATGCAGTAGCTCCGTTCTCTTTTTGATTCTCTTGGCCTTTTTCGTAGTGCCAAATCTTCACGCAGCCAATTCAATAATTGTCACAACTCACACGTGCTTTATTGACTTTTTGGTCCATGGTCATGCAAATATATATGCAATTAATTTCCAATCTCAAATATCATAAATTAATCATATATGTCATAATCAAACTTTTAATTTCTATATAAATAGTAGTCGGACTTTTTAATTAATTTCTTTCTGTTAAAGCTAGATAATTAAGTAAATTGCTCTTAAAAAGAAGAAAGTTCCTTTACTTTTTCTCAGCCCAGATCTTGTGCATGTGACAATGACGCAAGAAAATATACGTTGATTGGGTGAATGATAATTTGTTTGGTGGAAAACTCCATGATTAGGGCACGCTGAAATGACACTCGAGAAGCTCAGTCAAATTGTTTGCATAAATTAAGACACGTCATCAAAAGGCGAGAGAATTTACACAAGGAATGCCCTGTATGATGTCTCATCTGCCTGATTTCTTTTTTAATAAACTAAGAGAAAGATATTTTTTCTTCTTTTGTTCAACAACCGTTCAATTTCATATATATATATATATATTTCAAATTTATCATTAAATTTGTAAAACTCACATGCCAAATCCAATTGTAAATTTAAAGAAAAAAATTGGACAAAATACGAACAAGAGTTAAAAGAATAACATGTCCCTTTTAAGAATAATTCTAAATGTCATCATTCATGATCACATTAATTCTAAATGTCATTATTCATGATCACATTGAAAAAAAAAAAAAAAAAAAAAAAAAAAAAAAAAACCATTAATTCGTGATCCATGCACCCGCCATTGACTTCTCTTAAAGTCGGAGAAAAAGGAACAAAAGCTAGCTGTCACCTGTCCTTGGTTCTTCTCCATGGGCACAGACAACACCCAGCCTACGTCTAAAAACGGTCTGTTCAATCTCTGAATGTCCCTCTCTACACACCCACATGGAAGATGAATAGATAAATTTGTTCCTAAGACTAATATTAGATCTTCCTCTTTACTTTTGATTTATGACTTGTTTGGGTGTGTAATTTTTTTTTTATTATTATATTAAAAATACAAATATGGAGATAACTCTTTCTTTTCTTTTCTTTTCTTTTGTTGTTGTATTATATAATATGCATATTGCAATCAATGCAATGCAGAGTGGCGCTCTTTCTTTTAACAACAGTCTTTGTTTGTCACGTACAAGTGCTTTATTGGCTTATTGGTTCATGGCCATGCAATATGCAATTTCCAATCTCAAATATCATAAATTAATATTATTTATTTATGTAATGCATGTCATAATCAAACGAAAAGGAGTGGCGGTGCGCTTTTTGCCTTTAATTATATCTTGCTGCCTTCAACAAAAAGTCCGACACAAGCGAAGAATTGGCATGTTTGAATTCCGGCCTAGATTGAAAGCGATAGTTCCAGTGAATTTGACACAAGCAAATAGCCGCCACTAGCTAGCTAACTCACTTCTCTGACGCTCGGTAAAAAAGTTATTATTCTGAGGTTAATCGACAAGTAATTTATTAAAAAAATAATAATAAAAAAATTATCCTAAAATTAAAATAAACTTTAAATTTGATAAAATTATCAATAATTAACAACGGTTAAAAAAGGTCCATAAGCTAGACTATAGTTAAAAATTTGACCTTTAGCATAATTTTACCAAAAATGGCAAAATCCCAAAAATCATAATAAAACGAAATACAAAATAAAATAAGTAGGCTGTCAAAAATCTGGCCCAAATCGAGCTCAGAATCACTTCCTAAACAATAAATGAAAAGTTACCATAAATGAAAAAAAAAAAATATCTAAAATTAAAAATATTCTTCAAATATTTTGTACGATTCTTTCCATTCTCTGGATAATCTTATTCAAAAAATAATCTTCAAATATTGTGTCTAATTTTCTCCTGCATCAGTCTCACCGGGTTGAAAAGAATTCGTCATCGAATTCGAATCTTCTTTACTTCGATCTTTTGGATGGCCGATTAATTCATTCCATCCCGTATTTCTTAATATCAAAGTAACTTGAAACCAAAAGATAAACAAGTTGCAACCCATCACAACGACTAGCCTCACATTAAATTGAGATAAATCAATCTTCTCACGTCTTTCATTTATTTTCTCCAATTCATGCTCCATAAAAAGTCTTCAAAGAACTATCAATTCTTTCTTGACCACAAAAATTAAAATTGTTAGCTAACACGCCGAAGCCAACATCCAACTTATTACTAGGTGGATTTGATAGAAATCTCTCAATCCTAATGAAATCAACATAACTAATTTCCTCATTACTCAACTGAAATCCCTCGTTATGTGGACTTTCATCAAACACATGGTAGTCATTATTTTCTTCAATAATTTTTATTTCATCAACCAGAAAACTTACCTCATTCAATAAATCATCTTCGTCAGGATAGATGTTATCACAAATTGTTGGAGAGACCCAAACTAAATCTACTACAGATTTTTTCTCTTGATCATACGACAAAGAATCTCCCATAAGATCTTCATCCTTGATATCAATATCATAAATTGGTAGAGAATCACAATCCACGAATCCTTGTGAAGGATCTTCAACATCATTATGAACATCTCCATGTATGAATTCCTCATCAACGAACTCGTCTTCTTGGAACCTTTCATCAACAAATTCTTCATCCCGACTACGATGTTCTCGATATGAAGCAAGATTGTGATACGGGTTGTCGAAGGCGGAATCGGAATCGGAATCGGAGTTCTCCATCTCACGATTGTCGACTTCCTGTGCCGCTTGGCACTGGGCCAACTCTGCAACTTGCCTCTGCAAATCCTCAATCATCACATCCTGAACGTTACGATCACGGTGCAGAGCTTCCTCATTCGAAACCTGTCCACGACGACCACCACGACCACTAGCCATCGAAACTAATGAAGAACTCGTCTCAGAAAAGTGTTGAAACTTTGATACCAATTGACGCCGGGCAGAATAGTGATTATTCTGCATGCTAATCAACAAGCAGCTTGCAATGAAAAAAACAAGAAAATTACCCCCAAAAACATAAACAAACTCTGAATTCAATAAAATTATCAATAATCAACAACTGTTGGAAAACGCCAACAAGCCGGGCTAATATAGTTTAAAATTCTACCTTTAGCATAATTTTGTTGCAATTTGGTTTTAAATCACATTTTTGACATGCAAAATCCCACTTCTAAACACTCTAAATTTCAACTATAGATAACATCTCGGGTTGCAATGATCATGGAAACTTCCGTAACTTCACGATGCAAAAGTGGAGTGGGGGCACAATTTATGGTATGTTGGGTGTACGGTTTTTTTGTATTATATTATATTTAAAATTACGAATGCCAAAAAAATTTATTTTTTTAAATTATGTTTAAATGATTTAGAAAACTTAAGACAAAATTGAAAAACTTGAGTAGAATTTAAATTTAACAAAACAACCCAGACATATATTAGAGAAAAGTAATAAAATATAATAAAAAAATATGTTACCCAAACATACATTTAAGATTTACAAAAACATAGTGCACAGAGTCGGCGATCATCTGATCTTCCAGCAATTAGCATTATACACGTGAATGCCATTTTCCTTTTTTTTTTGAATTTTCTATAAAAAAAATATTGAAAAACATATTTTTCTTATTTAGGTCAGTTTTTTCTCCACTTTTTTATGCATTTCCCCGAAGAAGAAAAAACCAATTATACTACTTTTTGCATGTACGTACGACAAATTTAGTTTTTCAAATATTTTTAAATTCAATTCAAATTCTACTAAGATTTTATCAAACTTGTTTTAATTTTGTTTCAAGTTTTCAAACCATCAAAACATAATTTCAAAAACAAATTCTCTCGGTATTCACAATTTTTCAAAAAAATTACACACCCAAATATCCCATAATTTCCAAATAAAATTTAAAACAACTTTTGAACCTCACTTGCGATTGTGGCTATTTAAATCGAGTTTGGGCTTAGAACGTAATTATATTTGATCGGTAGGGAATTGGGCCGAGAGGGTATCCCAGCCCACCTAAACCATAATATTGGCTTGCAAACTCAAATCCCACTAGGACAAACCCAATCCTTTGAGTCTGTGTGTAACAAGGTATTTGCTCCAACAGCTTCGAGATCAAAATGAATATCAAATCAGTGCCCCTTTAGCTTCTTTAACTGCCTTGTGTGGCCCATTGAGAGGATCGAGTCACTTGTTTGACCCATTTCTTACATTTTTATAATTATTTTAGTACTATTTTAGTTTGGTTTGGGTCTATTGTTGGGGAGTTCAACCATTTTTTCATTTATAGGATTGTCTACTTTTTCTTTCTTTTGGATAAGAAGTGGGAATGATCCTCCCCTTGTAACCCTTTTTCCTTATTCAAATACAAAAAAGAAAAGAAAGGAAAAGAAAAGAATATTCAATCCCACAATATCATTAACGCCTCTAATGCAGAGGGATGGGATTTCAAGGCTTTTGTTAGGGTAACCCACAAATCAGTGAGGCCGAAACAGACGCTTGAATGGTGGAATCTAAAACATTATAAAAGGAAAGCTTGAACCATGTACAAATGACTTTTGATCGTCAGCTAAAAGCTCACTCTCATTTACTTTTAACAACTATATACAATAGCAGTAAAATTAATGGTTGATTCAAACATAATTTTAAAAACACAAGTTATATCAGTATTCGCATTTTTAATATAATACAAAAAAAAAATCACACACCCAAACGGGTCCTAAGCAGAAGAGATGATCTAATATTAGTACATTTGTTAAGGTCCAATTATAGTCTAATGAGATTCTGAAAAAAAAAAAATAATAAAAAAAAAAATCTATTTATTTCTTCTTTGAAGAAGACTCTGTGTGTTTGGGTATTGAATTTTGAGAAATAGAATTGAATTCTAATTCTAATTCTATTTACAAATATCGAGATAAAAAATTGTGTTTAGGTGTTGAATTTTGAGATTGAAAAATATTATATTTTAATGGTAAGAAATGATTGAAAGTTCCACTTTTTTTTTTAATTTCTTTTTTTTTTTTTGATTTAAATTATTAATATTTTATTATTTAAATGTGGGATCCGCGTGTTTTATTAGTCAACTTTTCCTGCGCGTGAGTCCCACCATTAATTTAAAAGACAACCTTGAGTGGACTCAAAATTCAGGTCAAAATTCGAATTCTTAGGCGGGCTCGGGTGAGTTTTAGAAAAAACACACGAGTGGAAAATTAGGCGGGTGGATGAGTTTTAGAAAAAACACACGAGTGGAAAATTATTCCACTCTGTTGCCAAAACATTAATTATCTCTACTTTTGTCTCCCCAACCTTTCAAAGCAGAGATAATAAATGACTGATTGTACTGGGGTGACCCTTCTGGGTCAGTCCAGGTCAAACCTGTCGGTTGAACCTCCGAGTTGAGTAGGCGACCACGTGACTTCGGATATGAGTATTTCCCCAAACCAAAAAGTCAATAAAGCCCTTGTGAAGATTTGGTTATAATTAAAAGAAAAAGCGCCACTCTATCTGCAGTACTGCATTGGTTGCGCGAAGATTTGGTACTACGAAAAGGAAAATGATAAATTTACAACAACACCACAACAACTGCACAACACCTCCTCACATAGGGGTGGGGCCCAGTGTGTAGAGCCCACCCCCATGTGAGGAGGTGTTGTGCAGTTATTGTGGTGTTGTTGTGTAGGAATCAAGACCCCTACGAAAAAGGCCAAGAGAATAAAAAATAGAACAAATTCTTTTCCGTACGGCTCCCGGCCTGACCTCCTCCGATCCCTATATAACTAAGGGAAAATTCCACCGTTGGTCCCTGTGGTATTCTATAATTATTTTTTACTCCCTATAGTTTAAAAAATTACTAGGAGGTCCTCGTGGTATGTAATAATTACAAATCGATCCCTGGCGTCAAATTCTGTTAAATTTTTTAACAGATTCCGTCAAATGCCACGTCAGCGACACGTGTCGCCATCTTACGGCGACACGTGTGCATCTTAATAAAAAAAATATAAATTTATTAAAAATAAATAAAAATACTTATTTTTTTTTAAAAAAAAAATCAAAAAAAAAAAAAGATGAACGGGTGGCTTGGCCACCCCTTTGGGGGTGGCCTGACCGCCCCCAGCCACTAGGTGTGGCCGCTCGCCACCCCCAGTGGCCGGAGGGAGTGGCGCGCGGCCACCCCCAAGCTACAGGGGGTGGACTTCGGGCCACCCCTGGAAGATCCAGGGGTGGCCCGATAGCCACCCCAGGCAACTGGGGGTGGCCGCGCGCCACCCCCAGACAACTCCGGGGTGGCCGCGCGCCACCCCCTGCGGCCTCTGGAGGTGGCGTGCGGCCACCCGTTCAATTTTTATTTTTTTTTTTTATTTTTTTTTATTTTTTTTTTTTTTTAAAAAAATATTTTTATTTATTTTTTAATAAATTTATATTTTTTTATTAAGATGGCGACACGTGTCGCTGACGTGGCATTTGACAGAATCTGTTAAAAAATTTAACAGAATTTGACGCCATGGATCGATTTTTAATTATTGCATACCACGAGGACTTCCCAGTAATTTTTTAAACCATAAGGAGTAAAAAATAATTATGGCATAGCACAGGGACCAACGGTGCAATTTTCCCTTTTAGTTAAGGTCAATTTGGGTTTGTGATTTCAAAAAGTGCGATTTAAATTAACGATTTTAAAATGTGTAATTTGAAAAAAAAAAAATGGTTTTTAAAAACGCAGTTAAGCGTTTGGCAAAATCGCAGTTTAACCTTTAAAATTATGCGTTTTCAAAAAAGTATCATCTTACCTGCGATTTGAAAAATCGAATTTTTTACGTTTTCAAATCGTAATTTTTAAAAACGCAGTTCTCAAACAATTTATATTCTACGATTTGGTTTAAAATCTCATTTATTGTCTACGAAATTGCAATTCTAAACGCTTCCTTAGCTATATTGGGTTCGGAGGAGGCCAGGCCGGGAGCCGTACGGAAAATAATTTAGAAGTTAAGTTGGGTTATTCCGATTCCGAATCCGAATCCTGTATTTCCGTTCTTTTTTAGTCTTTCTCATCCTCTTGGCCTTTTTCGTAGTGCGTGCGCCAAATCTTTGCCGTCTTCACGCAACCCATGCAATATTATTGGAGAGTGGGCGCTCTAACTAGCTCCTCCTTTACCGACAGCCTTTGTTTGTCACGAGTGCTTCATTGACTTCTTGGTTCATGATCATGCAAATATGCAATTTCCAATCTCAAATACATGTCATAAATTCATAATCAAACTTTTAATTTCTATATAAATAACAGTCAAACTTACGGAATTAATTTATTTCTGTTAAACACGGTTTCCATCGTTTTCTTTGGTTATGCTTTTAAATGTGTTTTTGGGATATTTTGGAAAAATTATTTTTTGTGTTTTTAGCTTATTAATATTTTTTTTGAAAAAAAATAGCCGAACCTTACTTAGGTCCACAAATTCTATTCTTTAAATATTGATTTTTTGGAAGAGCCCATTAATTCATGATGCACGCAGCCGCCATTGACTTCTCATGATGACCAGAATTTAAAGTCGGGGCAAAAAGAACAAATCTTATAACAAATCTTTCAGGCCCAATCTATCAATAAGCGATACTTTTTCCATTAATTTGTGCAAAAACAATAATATAATGTCAGAGTCCTGATAATTATTTGACAAGTAACTAATAAAACTCACATCAGGAACAACAATCTGATTGGAATCCGAGTTCTCAATCAGCGGCGCATTTGAAAAACTCCGGTTTTTTCCAGTGCTGGCAATGAACTGTGGCTGCCCAGAAGTCGCCATCTCTCTTCCTCCGCACAACACGTCTAGAAGAAGAAGAAAGGGCAAGCTTCAGTTTAGTGACTGTTTGTTCGCCAAAAAGTGACAACACTATAAACCAAAATCCTAACAACATACAGAAAAAAAAAAAAAAAAAAAAAAAAAAAAAAAAAAAAACAGGAGGAAAAACAAAATAGAAATGTTTGGTTGGAGAAGATGAGATGCAATATGCAATTTGGGTTGCTTTTCTATGTTGTCTTGGTAACCAAACGGCGGGCTCCGAGAATGATTCGACACAAGATTCACAAACCTTGAATTTCCAGAAGATGGGCTTAAACAACAATGTTGAATATCTCTCTCTCTATCTCTCTCTGGCTGTCCTTTTAAGACTGAAACTCACTGATACTCCAGTTCCTATTTTAAATATTATAGTGGTGCATTATACTATAATATTTAAAATATTATAAAATTACTTAAATTTTCGAACTGCCAAATTGTATTTAAAATCAAGCAACAAAAACAACCGTCTATCCCATGTGCTTATATAGAAAATTAATTTGGAAATATTTCTTTTATATACATATATATGTTCCTACAGTTGCTGAGATTCACTATGATGCCTTATTTATAATAAAATCGTATCGTTTTAACTTGTTAGGCATCCTTATTGCTATCATAAAAGAACTATGAATATGCTTATTGGATATGCTTACCATCAATTAGTAGTCTTATCAGTTACTCCTCTTTAGGACTTTGCATCTTCGATACCCAAAATCTTCATAAAAAAAAAAAAAAAAAAATGTTTTTATCTTTTTATCCTTACAATTCTACACAAATTCATGTGAACACGATTGAGTAATGCTAGAGATTATCTTTTTATCATTCTAAAGTTGACGTAGCTTTTAAACTATTATCGGATCAAAATCCAATGATAATTTTTAGAGTCACATCAATTTGTGAGGATAAAAATATGGTCTTTAACATTACTCAAACACGTTTAGTTTGCCGAATAGACTTTTTGAAATGGAATCGTCATTGTTATAGAATAATCATTCTTTTTGTTTGGCTGCACACTATTTTTGAGAATGATTATTTTTTCTAAAAAATGAGATAAATTGATATTCTAAGCAGAATATAATGAAGTTTTTTTTTTTTTTTTTTAAAAAAAAAAAAAAAAAAAAAGCTCTTTTGTTTTTTTTTTCAAACCCAGTGAATTTGGAAAATATTTAGGAAACTTCGAGTTGTGGAATAAAGACAATGTGGACTTGATGGGTTGGTACATGTAAGACTAAAGTGATGCTAGAACAAACCGATTACCGGTGAAGTGGGATGTACAAGAGGAACGTGGTTCCTGATAGGCTGATATTATTGAGATGAGGATTCAAGGGGCATAAGGGAATATCTCTCTCTCTATCTCTCTCTGGCTGTCCTTTTAAGTCTGAAACTCACTGATACTCCAGTTCCAGGTCAGGTCACATCTGTCTTTCTTCCTCCCTTTCTTATTCGTTTCTTGACCGAACAAGATTGCCTCTTTTGTTTTCTTCTCCGAAACGTAAGTACAGAGTATCTTTCCTCTCAAAGTCAGCTAAAGATAACAATGTTGACCTTTTCTTTCTCTTTTTTTTTTTTTTTTTTTTTTTTTTTTTTTTTTTTTTTTTTTTTTTTGACTTTGTAAGTACACATAATTTGACGGAGTAAAACTAATACAACGTGTTTTAAATAGTTTATGCTTTTATATTTTAAACGGTTAATATTATAACTCATTTAAAAACTTGTTATATTAATCGGCAGAGAAATGATTGTAATAAATTATTTGTATATTACTTTTTTAAATTAATCATAAAATTTATAGGTATATAATAAAAAAAAAACATGTGATTCTCACATGTTTTTAATGAGTTTGGGGAATGTCCTTGTGCAATTGATCATAACCACTAGTTGGAATTTTTTTATTTTTTTTTCACCCTAAAATCCAAAAGGGGTGAAGATGGTCATTCTTACTTTTGATCTGAATGAAAAAAAAAATGGATGGACTACTAGTTGGATTAAAAAAAGCATTATTGCTTATTAATAACCGATAACATTTTAAGAGTAAATAAAGACCTATTAATTTGAAATGTAATGTAATCATTCAAAAATGTTAATTTGTTAAAATTACATTATAATATTGGACCACATCCACAAACTAACTATTCAAAGGCCTATTAATTTTTGTTGGGATCATTAGATTTATATATAATTAAAGCATCATTTCTACACAGGTCAAGTAAACTTTTTGCTTCGCAGGCAAATGTGACTTCAAAAAGATTAGAACTTTAAATCTTATAGAAATATCATGATAAACCAATTTCAAAATCCTTACCACTTGAATCAACTCTTTAAAATTAGATGGGAAAAGTACACATAACCTCCTCAAACTACCACTCAATTGTCAATGTACCCCCTAAACTACCAATTGTGTCAATCTCCCCCCTTAAACTACCAGAAAATGTCAATGTCCCCCCTAAGACCAACAAAAAGACAAAAATGACCCTAATTATTTTTGAATAAGACAAAAATATCCTCATAAATTCAAAAAAAATAAAAAATAAAACTAAAAAACTTAAAAAAAAAATAAAAAAAATTAAATAAAAAACGAAAATTTTTTTTTAAAAAAAAAGAACTAATTTTTTAATTTTTTAAAAAAGTAAACAAAAAATAACTGATTTTTTTTTTTTAAAAAAAAAACAAATGAAAATAACAAAAAAGAAAAGCCAGTTTTTATTAAATTAAAAAACGAAAAATAACAAATTTTTTTAAAGAAAAAAACCGAAAAAACAAAAAATAACTGAAATTTATTTATTTTAAAAAAAAAATAAAACAAATGAAAAAAAAACCAATTTTTATTAAATTAAAAAACGAAAAATAACATTTTTTTTTAAAGAAAAAAAAAACGAAAAAAAAATAATAACTGAAATTTATTTATTAATTTTTAAAAAAATAAAACAAATGAAAAAAAAAACAGTTTTTATTAAATTAAAAAAACGAAAAAGAACAATTTTTTTAAAAAAAAAAATAATAATAAAAAACAGTTTTAATTTTTTAATTTTTTTTGGAATAATTTTTGTTATTTTATATTTTTTTAATATTTTTTTTTTGTTTTTATTTTATTTTAATAATTTTATGAAGGACATTTTTGTCATTAGGGGGACATTGACATTTTCTGGTAGTTTAAGGGGGGAAATTGACACAATTGGTAGTTTGGGGGGTACATTGACAATGATGTGGTAGTTTGAGGGGGTTATGTGTACTTTTCCCAAATTAGATACAGTGCCAGAGCACTAAATACCATCAAGACTTGGATTAACCAACCCATGCGGTGAGTCCATTTCATGTCATTTATGGGAGAAATTTATGTTTACAAATATGCACATAAATGAGTAGGAGTGAGCAAATCCCCGCAAAACTCGCCCCGCCCCGCAGAAACCGCCCCAACCCTCCCCGCAGAGCCCAAAACCCGCACCCATGGTGCGGGTTTTGGGGCTGTTTTTGGCCCCCCCACGCGGTGCGGGGCGGGTTGCGGGGGGGACCCTTGAATTTTCTCGGGTCCCCGCCCCGCCCCGCATATTTAAAAAAAAAAAAAAAAAAAAAAAAAAAAAAAAAAAAGAAGGGAAGAAAGCGGCACGGAGAAAATGCTTCTAACCTAACCCTAAACAAAGTTAACAAACGCATCTCTTCCTTTTCTTATTTCCAGTTCTGCGGCTTCTGCCTCTTCCTTTTCTTATTCTTCTTTCCTCTTCTTTTGTTCTTCTCGCCGCTTCCCCGAACGGAGACTGAGGAGATCGGGAGAGAGGGAGATGCGAAGAGAGATGACCACGGCGATAGGGGGACCACGGGACCACGGCGAAGTCTCTTCGCTCGACCTCGTCGTCGGTGGGGGACCACGGCGAAGCTGCAGAGACGGCGCGAGGGATCCGCAGACCTTCCCATCTCGGTCTCGGAAGCTGTCCTACTCTGGCCGGCCGCCCATCTCCTGACGGTTTCTCTGCCGGTTCTCACCTCCTAACGGTTTCTCTCGCCGGATCGGACCGTTCTCTCAACGGATCTTGCTGGAGCTTTCACCGGCTTGCTGGATCTATCTCGCCAGAGGTGTGCCGACAGAAGCTGAGATCTAGAGGGAGATCCAACCGTCCGGAGGTCCGATCTGGTGGGTCGACGACGGCAGATCCGATCTGGTGGGTCATGCAATTCAAACAACCTAATTTGAATGATTGAACTAACTTGCTCGATGCATGGTCTTTGAAAGATCAGCAATAGGTTTTCCCTTATCACATATGTTTCTCTGATTATATAAAAAAATAAAAAATAAATCAAAGATCAGCAAATCGCAAGAATGCTATACATCGTTAGCAAGCATATTATTTGGAATAAGATTACATTGTATACATTTTAAGTTTTTTTCTCCTTACATTTTAATAGATGTTGGGATTTTAATTAGGGTTCAATTGCAACTTGCAATTTGCAAGGGTGACAGGGAGTACAAATAATGGATTATTAATTTGGATTAGTAAATTTTGAACATAGGGATACTTAAAAAAAAAAAATAAAAAATAAAAAATAAAAAATTGAACACAAGGGTCAAAACCCGCGGGGATCCCCGCCCCGCAACCCCGCCCCATCTATACCCGCCTCGTGCGGGTGGAGGGGGTTTTCTGCGGGGTGCGGGTTCACTTTGGGGAACCCGCACCTCTGCGGGGCGGGGTCAAAAAATCCCCATCCCCGCCCCCCCCCCGCCCCATGCTCAGCCCTATAAATGAGTTTATTAAAACATAAAGCAGTGATAGAGATAAAGATTTGGTACAACATTAAACAACACATTATTTATGGGACCACTACAAAAAAAATTGGTTTTTGCCACTTGCAATTCGCCACATGTACAGTCACTGTACACGTGGCGAACTGTTAGCCACGTGCAAGTGGCCACGTAAATACACGTTGTGAATCCGATCAACACTAATTGCACAATTAGCCACGTGTATTATTATACACGCAGCAAATTGTGAAATTTTTTTTTAAATATTTAATTCTGTTTTTTAATTTCTTTTTATTTAATATATATATATATATATATATATATATATATATATATATATATATATATATATATATATATATATATATATATATATATATATTTACTAAAATTCTCCAAAATTATTTTATTTAAAAATATCACAAAATCAAATTACACAAATTAATCAAAACAACAATATTTAAAAATTTGAATACCATTTACTAATAAATGTATTCGTTACTAACAACAATAACTTACACAACAATATTAACAAATTTAAAAATCTTGATCTAATAAAGTTATTCGTTACTAACAAACAAAAAAAATACACAAAATATCTACAAATCTGGAGGACGTCGCTGCGGATCACGAGGTGCAGTCCCGGGCGTGAACTCGCCAACCGGCGATTGTCCCGCAAGAGATGGTGTAACGGACGATGGAGTCCCGAGAGGGGATTGTTGGCTCAGCAATTGTCCAACAGGCGACACCGGACCAATCGTTGTCGCATTACCTGCAAGTTAAAAAAATAATTAACCTATATAATATTATATGCAAATTTAAACAAGTAATGAGAACAAATTAAAAATAAACCTAAGTGTATACATAATATGAACCATACCTGCAGGCGCACTACTAACAGACGACGTACTACCTATGTGTGCAGGTGAAGACTGCTGAGCACCAGGGCATACGAACGATAATCCTGTAGAGGACATGAAGGCCTCAAACTGTCGCATGCGCTGCTCCACAGCATCCAACTGTCGTAGGCGCTGCTCCATGCTGTCAGCCCGCTCTCTCTCGGCCCGCACTATGCCCTCCAACCCGTCATTCCTCTCTCTCTCGGCCCGTAACATGATATCCATCTCCGCAATTTTGTTGGCAGCCCAATCTTGAGATGTGCCCTCGACCAGTCCCCCCCTGTGTGCCTATACGAGAGATGAACAATTATTTATCTGAAAATTACCTGAAAATGAACAATTAAACTTCTTTTTTTGTTCTTAAAAAATCCAAAAATTGTTGAAATAGTACCGCATACTTATTTATATTTTATTGGTTTGCATCATTGATTTTATGATGAAGTTAATAAAATAATGGTGAGATTGTTTAATCTGTTCAAATGTTTTAGCATAAATTGCCACAAATAATAATCCACACACCAATTCGTAGTACAGTAAAACATATTACAAAAAAGAAAAATAACACAACTGTACGAATATTTTTCATGCATAACGACCAACCACATCAAAACACATAAAATTACACAACAATAGATATTCAAACCCAACAAAATTAACAGCATTGCATAGACCATTATTAATTGCTAAATCCACAATTATTATATGAAACTATTAAAAAAATTAGAAACAGATTTTAAACAAATTAATTTAAATGCACCAAGTTTATTATAGCCAAAAATAAAGAAAAAAAATTAATGCTAAAATTACTCACAAATATTTTTTTTGGGTTTATTCTATGCTCCTTAGCCAAAATGTACCTGCAGTAAAACATATTAGTCCCCAAATAATATCCCTCCCAAAATAGCAATTACGTAGAAGGCAGAGAGAGAGAGAGAGAGACCGGGAGAGGTTTCAGAGAGAGAGAGAGATGTAGAGAGAGATAGAGACAGAGAGATGGATGTAGAGAGAGAGAGGTCCGGACCTAGGGTTCCTACTGTGGTTCGGTTAGAGAGAGAGAGAGAGAGAGCTAGAGAGAGAGAGACAGAAAGATAGAGAGAGAGAGAGAGAGAGGGAGAGAGGGAGATGTAGAGAGAGATAGGTCCGGACCTAGGGTTAGGGTTCCTGGTTCGGTTAGAGAGAGAGAGCTAGAGAGAGAGACAGAGAGAGAGAGAGAGAGAGAGCATGCACCTATAGGATGGTGCACGCGTGGTGCAGTGACGGCCGGAGAGGGAGCTGGCCGGAGAAGACAACGGAGGGCGGTGGTCGGTGCGGACGTCCGTGATCGACGGAGACGGAGAGGGAGAAAGAGAGAGAGAGAGAGAGAAAGAGAGCTGAGTGAGAGAGAGAGAGCTGAGGGAGAGAAATGCGTGGATCGAGGGTAGCTTCCACTGGAAGCTACCCTTTTTTTTTTTTTTTAATTAAAAAATAGGCCAGGTGGCGCGCGGGAATTGTCCCACGCAGGTCACCTGGCCAAAAATTGGCCGCGTGGCATAATGCCACGCGGCCAATTAGAGACGTGTATACTAATACACGTCTCTATCTGTTTTTTTTTTTTTTTTTTTGAAAAACGAAAATATATATATATATATATATATATATATAGCCATAAACCCCAATGTTAGAGTATATACAAGTAACTATAAAGGTATATAGTTTCGGCACGCCGTTTACATGCATGCATATATTATATATATGTATATACAAATATGACAAGATAGTTTTGAAATACAAATACAAATACAAACACAAACACATGCAACCCTAAGTGTATGTATTGTACAAATTGCTAAACCGTAAACTATAAATTAAAACTAAACTGTAAACTATAAATTAAAACTAAATCCTAACCCTAAGTATATATATATACTATACTATACTAAACCCTGACCATAAAATTGAACCCTAAAACCCATAATCTTAACTCTAATCTTAAGTGTATGTACCATATGTAAGCCATAAACCCTAACTTTAACCCTAATATTAAGTGTATGTACTATATGTAAGCCATAAACCCTAACCCTAACCCTAAATATATATACTATATATATAGTTATAAACCCTAACTCTAGGATCAAATGATAGTTCGACCAAGTTTTAAACATTGAACTGGATCAAATGATAGAGGCATGCAATTTTATACTTGTGTAAGGTATGCTATAATGATCGGGACCACAAGGCCAACACATTCAGATGGATGTTCTACGAACCCTAACCCTGAGAGTATGTACTACACATACAATAAATTAAGTCCTAACGCATAAACCATATTCAAGAAACTCAACCTGCATGTAAACCCTAAAACATAACCATAAGTACAATACATACTAAATATAGCACAAATTTATTGTTGGGGTATATAATAATTATTTTTTATATAAATAAATTCAAAAAAAATTAAATACAAGTACTGTACAAAACTAATTAGTTTATAAACTCTAATTTGGTATAGGGTACATAGTAATATTATCATGTACATACTATTTGTTTGGTTTTTTTTTTTTTTTTTTTTTTTTTTTTTTTTTTTTTTAAAAGAATTCCAAAAATATTTTTTCAAAAAACACCAGTTGGCCACGTGTATTTCTATACACGTGTCCAACAGAATGCCACGTGTATAAGTACACGCGGCCAATTTGGGGGGTTTGAAATAATTGAGCAGTCAATATCAAAATCCATAAGTTATGGACGGGAGAATGGGAGAAGAAAATCACTCCTATGGACTGACATGCACATGCACAGGACTCACTCGTATTGGGACGCAGCTTGGATAAAATCAGAAATCAGTACATTTGTTTGACCTAATTGCACAAGGAGTAATACTAAATTTGTTTCCCATTTCCTCCACTCCATGAGCACACAGGGGCGGAGCCAAGGGGGGTCGAGAGGGGTCAAGTGCCCCCCCTCACCTCTCAAAAATCCGCCTTAGCTCTAGTGGAATTTTTTCAGATGTCCAGGTTGCCTACCCTCAACTGCTCATCAAGGGACATCAACTTTACACCGGACTAGGATTCATGCTCAGCCGCCGATGTGATTTTTTTTTTCCTGTAACTGTTTGTCTGTTTAGGGTTAGGAGATTAGGTCACGAAGGTAGAAGAAGGAAGAGGGGAAGACGAGCTTTTGATTTTTATAAAACGCAACGTTTAAGGTAAAACGCAACGTTTAAATAAAGTAAAGAAACGCTCGTTTTGTTCACGAGAGACCAGCAGACGCCGTTTAGAAAAAAAAAAAAAAAAAACAGAAACAAGGAAAGACCTGTGGTTGATGCGGTGACGCCTCATAGCGTTAAAAGTTGAAACCTGTTAATATAACTTCATGACGTCAACGCCGAATTCAAACATGTTTCTTACTTTTTCATAGTGTAACAAACTAGGGCCTGAACTTGTCTTGCGAGTAGTATTTTTTTGGGAAAAGTACACATAACCCCCTCAAACTACCACTCAATTGTCAATGTACCCCCTAAACTACCAATTGTGTCAATCTCCCCCCTTAAACTACCAGAAAATGTCAATGTCCCCCCTAAGACCAACAAAAAGACAAAAATGACCCTAATTATTTTTGAATAAGACAAAAATATCCTCATAAATTCAAAAAAAATAAAAAATAAAACTAAAAAACTTAAAAAAAAATAAAAAATAAAAAAAATTAAATAAAAAACGAAATTTTTTTTTTTTAAAAAAAGAACTAATTTTTTAATTTTTTAAAAAAGTAAACAAAAAATAACTGATTTTTTTTTTTTAAAAAAAAACAAATGAAAAAAACAAAAAAGAAAAGCCAGTTTTTATTAAATTAAAAAACGAAAAATAACAAATTTTTTTAAAGAAAAAAAACGAAAAAACAAAAAATAACTGAAATTTATTTATTTTAAAAAAAATAAAACAAATGAAAAAAAAACCAATTTTTATTAAATTAAAAAACGAAAAATAACATTTTTTTTTAAAGAAAAAAAAAACGAAAAAAAATAATAACTGAAATTTATTTATTTATTTTTAAAAAAATAAAACAAATGAAAAAAAAAACAGTTTTTATTAAATTAAAAAAAACGAAAAAGAACAATTTTTTTTTTGTTAAAAAAAATAATTATTATTTTAAAAAAATAATAAAAAACAGTTTTAATTTTTTAATTTTTTTGGAATAATTTTTGTTATTTTATATTTTTTTAATAATTTTTTTTTGTTTTTATTTTATTTTAATAATTTTATGAAGGACATTTTTGTCATTAGGGGGACATTGACATTTTCTGGTAGTTTAAGGGGGGAAATTGACACAATTGGTAGTTTGTGGGGTACATTGACAATGATGTGGTAGTTTGAGGGGGTTATGTGTACTTTTCCCTATTTTTTTTTTTATTATTATTATTTTTTTTTTTCAGGAGATATGCTATTATATGTACATCTTTCGTGTGATCCTATAAAAAAAACCATTTCTCTTTTCTTAGCCAAATTTGTCAAAAAAGTTTAAGATATGTAATTAAATTTTTAATTGATTAAATTTTTATATTTAAATTACTCTTTTATATTAATTGTTTATTAATATATATAATTTTTGTTATATATTTTAATTATATAAAATATATAATTGTAATTACTTGATATTATAGAGAACAATAATAATCATTGAGCTCTAATTAAATTTTAAACGAGTTCGTGTCAAGATAGGTTTAACAAATTTGTCACTAGATCTTTGCTTAGTTTTTTTTTTTTTTTCGTCATAATGATAAAGACCAAATCCAAATAGGATATCTACGAAAATGACCTTATCAACGGGTTAACCATTATTCAAACAATAATAAAACGTTGTTGAATTATTTATTTATTTTGTTAATATATTATTTAATATTTTTAATAAATTTTTGTTCAACTTAATTTTTTTTTTCATTAAAAAACCTTGACCCCCCTGAGCCAGCGGAGCCCATCATTCTAAAACGTCCACCAATCCAATTTATACCTAACAAAACGTCCACCAATGATATAATTTCACGTTATATCAAGTGATTTTCATAGTTTTTTGTTGTGGACATTTGTTTTCGAAAAATCATGCGTCAATAGAAAAGTACTCCCAAATATGGCATAATATTTGTGCTCTTACCGTACCCGCGCGTTCACACTAGGATTTATAGGTCTTTCCTAGTAACAAGCGGCAAAAGCAACGCAGATTAATTTATACAAAACTACATGCTTCAGCTTTTCCTTGATGATATTTTTATCCTTGTATATGGAATATATATATATATATATATATATATATATATATATATAAACTTTGCGCGCAGGCTGATCACGATTTTCATCAGGAAGATCAGGTGAACAAAAACAGTTGCAGGACGATACGAAGATTCAATTCCAGAGTATTCAGGAAATGTTCTCCCGTGTTCCTGGTTTTGTTATGGGCTGCTTCTATATAGAGAGAGAGAGAGAGAGAGAGAGAAAGGGGCAATTAAAAACTTTAATGAAATCTTCTAGTATATAGTTTTGCATGATTTCACTTCTGTCATTCCAAGTCCTCATGCGACGTACCAATTATGTCCAAAATATTTAAAACAATAATAATAAAAATAAATAAATAAAAAAAGGAGAGAGAGAGAGAAACGAAAAAGAGAAAGTGGAGATCCATTGCCCACCTTCAAACCTTCTATAACTTTTATAACCAAACACCAAAAGAGAAAGAGAAAGTTTTTTTTTTTGATGAATTAAAACTTTTATAACCAAACACCAAACATTAAATCACTCCATTAAAGACTGGATCTCACCAAAAGAAAACCACACGTACAACTACGTACTGATCGAAACCAGTAGCAAAACAGAACTACAACATAAAGCAAGAGACAAACTACTGCATCAGCAAATTAAAGACAAAAACAAGCTGCCCCCAAACTACAACAGCAGCAACACGAAACTGCAAATTAAGAGACAATTGCTTCTCTTTCTACATAAGTAACAGAAAACAGACATGTTCAAGCCCGGTTGAGAATCCTAAAATTAAATCTTGAATTGGTTTGATCCCAATAAAGTCCAATCTCGTCACCCTTGTTCAGGACCCTCCTCTCCACAAATTCCTTTTTCCATTTTCCAATGAGAACATAACTCCCATTACTTGGCCATCGTTTGAATACCAATTGATGTTCAGACTTGGTATCACGATCCCAAACACAAACTTGCACCCCTTCATGTAAGCTTTCAATGCGATTTGCATCCCACTGGGGCAAGATATGTTTCTTCACCCCATCCCTTGCCAACAAGAGCCTCGACAAATCCCCGAGATCGCTTGTCTCGATCGTCTTCTTGATAACCCAGGGATCAACGACCAGCTTCAACTCCAATGAAACACGGCTAGGCATCTCTTCTCCTCTAACTTCGCTGCAACTAGGTTTCATTCTTTTGATTCTACGGCCAAGGAGGTTTTCATCTGCTTCTCTCTTTTCGGTTGTGTAAGAAGCGCAACCGACCTTCAATTCCAACGAAATCTCCTCCGATCCATGTTGGCTCTCGGTGATCTGATCAAGCCCTTCAGCTTCACCGACTTGATCAGCTTGATCATCGTTCTGATCTGGAAGACCCATAAAATTATGGAAGATGGGTTTTTTCTCGTTACATTCAGGAAAGGAGGAACTGCTCTCATTTGTTGTCTTGTCCTTAGAAAAAAGAGGTAGTTCCGGTGAAACTTCTCTATTTTCATCGTCGTTTCCTTCTGGCAAAGGGTGAGAACCACTGGGTTGGAGGGAGAGTCGTAGAGAAGCCTCCATCGATCAGACCGAGAAAAAACCAAGAAAGAAAGAAAGTTCGTGTTTGTTGGAGGTTTTCGGTGTGAAGATAAAGTTCCGGGACTAGTATTAGTTATATGGGGATCGGAGGAGGCCAGGCCAGGAGCCGTACGTAATCCAAATCCTGTAGCTTCGTTCTCTTTTTTATTCTCTTGCCTTTTTCGTACAGATTAAAATCACTTTTATTAGAGATTTTACGGATTAAAAGAAGCATTATTCAATTCGTTATAAGGTGATCGAAGTTTCGATTGCAGTGTCAATGGAAAAAACACCGAATGTTTTCTGTATGATCTTCCCAGTCAAGAGTAGGGCCGGTGAATGGCTCCAAAACAGTCTCTTTTCTCTCTTGACTGTTCAACACAGTGCATTGGCTAGCCAACATTAAATGCTGATTGCGGCCTCCCACTCAAATGTATATATAATTTTAATTCAGAAGAGGCAAAAAAAATTGTTAAAATAAAAAATAATTAAAGTTGAATAAAATTAATATAAAATATTAAATAATAGAACTAACGGAATAAATAAACAATTTAACAAAATTTAATTATTGTTTAAAACATATTAATATAATTTACAATTTATTTTTGCCATGTCTGGCTTGTTAATTTAGAATTTGATTGGAACTAGAATTATTGATGTTCACCATATATAATGTTAGGTAAATACAATTATTATTTCATATAATTAAAATGTGTACCAAAAACTATATATTATTATTTAAAAATGCTTAATTAATGTAAAAGTTTGATTACATACCTGCCACTCCTCATGCTCTAAAAAAAACAAATAACTTAGTAATTAATTTGAATGGTCGAAGACTATTAAGATGAAATTATGTAAGAAGAATTGAAGAAATCCAAAATCCAAATTGTTGAAGGCCTTCTTTATTATTTGACCGACGTTAAGCTTAAACGATTTACTTTTTCACTTTTTCTTTTTTTTTTTTTGATAAAAAGAAAAAAAATTTAGACTATTAGTTAAGGTCCGTTTGGGTTTGTGATTTCAAAAAGTGCGATTTAAATTAACGATTTTAAAATGTGTAATTTGAAAAAAAAAATGATTTTTAAAAACGCAGTTAAGTGATTGGTAAAATCGCAGTTTAACCTTTAAAATTACAAATTAGCCTTTAAAATTATACGTTTTTGAAAAAGCATAATCTTACTTGGGATTTGAAAAAACGAATTTTTTGCGTTTTCAAATCGTAATTTTTAAAAACGCAGTTCTCAAATAATTTATGTTCTGCGATTTAGTTTAAAATCGCACTTATTGTCTACGAAATCGCAATCTCAAACGCATCCTTAGTTATATTGGGATCGGAGGAGGCCAAGCCGGGAGCCGTACGGAAAAGAATTTAGAAATTAAGTGGGGTTATTGTTATTACGAATCCAAATCCTATATTTCCGTTCTCTTTTAGTCTTTTTCTTTCTCTTGGCCTTTTTCGAAGGAGTAATGATTCACTACCACCTAAATATACAATTTTTCACCACCTTGTCTATGTGGCAAGGTGGTCCCTCACCTTAATTTATTTTTAAAAAATAAAAAAACTCAAAAAGTAGTGGGGGACCACCTTGCCACATAGACAAAGTGGTGAAAAGTTGTATATTTAGGTGGCATTGAATCATTATTCTTTTCGAAGTGCTTTATTGACTTATTGGTTCATGATCATGCAAATATGCAATTTCCAATCTCAAATACATGTCATAAATTCATAATCAAACTTTTAATTTCTATATAAATAACAGTCAAACTTACGGAATTAATTTATTTCTGTTAAACTCAGTTTCCATCGTTTTCTTTATGTTAAAGTCGGTTCCCTTTTTTTTTTTTTTTTTTTATATAGATAAAGTCGGTTCCCATTAATTCATGATGCATGCAGCCGCCATTGACTTCTTTGACCATAATTTAATGTCGGGGCAAAAAGAACAAAAGCTAGCTCTCACGTGTCTTTGGTTCT
This sequence comes from Alnus glutinosa, assembly GCF_958979055.1. Taxonomy (NCBI): domain Eukaryota; kingdom Viridiplantae; phylum Streptophyta; class Magnoliopsida; order Fagales; family Betulaceae; genus Alnus; species Alnus glutinosa. The sequence goes on along the minus strand of NC_084898.1, from coordinate 5,947,688 downwards.
TGTCCACAAACAGCACCCAACCCACGTCTAAAAACGTTTTGCTTTTGCGTAAGTTCTGGGATCAGGATTCCCTCAAATTATTTGTCCGAATTTGATACAATTCGGGCAAGTTGTTGTGAGTAAGCATTTATGAGATTCACCTGACCGGATAAGCAGTTGGGCAGCCCAACTTTTATTTAGTCAGGTAGGTCTCATAAATGCTCACTCACAACTACCTGCCCGAATTGTATCAAATTCGGACAAAAAATTTGAGGGGATCTTAATTCTAAGTTCTGTTCAATCTCTGAATGACGTCACTCTCTACACACCCACGTGGAAGATGAATGGATAAATTTGTTCCTAAGACTAATATTAGAATCTTAGATCATCTCCTTTACTTACGGCGTTTGGAGTTGTGATTTTTTTCTTATTATATTCAAAAAAAAAAATGTGAATAATAATATAATTTGTTTTTTAAAATTATGTTTTGATGGTTTAGATTAAAAACTTGAGATAAAATTAGATAAAATCTAAGTAGAATTTAAATTCAAAAAAAAAACCAAAACATGTTTTTGAAAAATTAAAATAATATATATATATATATATATATATATATATTATAAAAAAACAATTATTGTTACCCAAACATACCCTTAGTTTCATATTGTCTCTATGAATTAAAAGAAAGGTATGAGGGGAGTGCGAATTATATAGGAGGCTAGGGAGCCATACAGAAAAGAATTTAGAAATTAAGTTGGGTTATTAGGGTTATTTAGGGAAACACTGGGTTAATTGCCAATTCATGTCACATTGATCTCAATTAAGTTTTTTTTTTTTTTTTTTTTTACATGTTTACACAAAAAGGGAAAAGATGGATTCAAATTAGTAACTTCTGCTTCATGAAGCGTGGTTTTCAGTCGATTGAGCTACTCCTTAAGGACGATTTCAACTAAGTTGATCTCTTTTCTTCTTCTTTTTTAATAATGATTGATCTAATGACTATTAATCCATATCACATTACCATAGTAAGTGTCTAGAATAGCATCTCTCTAACGCTGATAATTATTCCGAATCCAAATCCTGGCCTGTAGCTCCGTTCTCTTTTTTATTCTATTGGCCTTTTTCGTAGGAATTAGGATGCTCTCCAGTTGGGTTCAACTGGAGAGGAACCAGTTGGTTATACATAAAGGTATTTTGATAATTTCACATAAGGGTTCAACTGGAGAGGAACCTGAAAATGGTCCCTGCCAAATAAAAAAATAACTATTCCGTATGAATAACCTCATTCCATTCTAAGAGTATATTCCGCAAACAAAATGAGGACTTAGTATCTATTGGTGGGGATTGTTAAAAAGAGTAATATTATTTAGTAGATTATTATACAACTGTCATACAATTGAGATGGCGTATCAATGAGAATCAGCCATAAATTTTAATAATATTGTATATAGTTGTTAAAAGTAAATGAGAGTGAGCTTTTAGCTGACGATCAAAAGTCATTTGTACATGATTCAAGCTTTCCTTTTATAATGTTCTTGACACGACCATTCGATCATCTATTTCGGTCTCACTGATTTGTGGGTTACCCTAACAAAAGCCTTGAGATCCCATCCCTCAATGGGCCACACAAGGCGGTTAAAGAAGCTAAAGAGACACAAATTGGATATTCATTTTGATCTCGAAGTTGTTGGGGCAAATACCTTGTTACACACATACTCCTAGGATTGGGTTTGTCCTAGTGGGATTTGAATTTGCAAGCCAATATTATGGTTTAGGTGGGCTGGGATACCTTCTCGGCCCAATTCTCTACAGATCAAATATAATTACGTTCTAAGCCCAAACTCGGTTTAAATAGCCACAATCGCAAGTGAGGCTCAAAAGTTGTTTTAAATTTTATTTGGAAATTATGGGATATTTGGGTGTGCGATTTTTTTGAAAAATTGTGAATACTGAGAGAATTTGTTTTTGAAATTATGTTTTGATGGTTTGAAAACTTAAGACAAAATTAGAAAAAGTTTGATAAAATCTTGGTAGAATTTGTATTCAATTTAAAAATATTTGAAAAACTAAATTTGTCGTACGTACATGCAAAAAGTAGTATAATTGGTTTTTTCTTCTTCGGAGAAATGCATAAAAAAGTGGAGAAAAAACTGACCTAAATAAGAAAAATATGTTTTTCAATATTTTTTTTTATAGAAAATTCAAAAAAAAGGAAAATGGCATTCACGTGTATAATGCTAATTGCTGAAAGATCAGATGATCACCGACTCTCTGCACTATGTTTTTGTAAATCTTAAGGGTATGTTTGGGTAACACATTTTTTTTATTATATTTTATTACTTTTCTTTAATATAGGGGGTTGTTTTGTTAAATTTAAATTCTACTCAAGTTTTTCAATTTTGTCTCAAGTTTTCTAAATCATTTAAACATAATTTAAAAAAATAAATGTTTTTGGTATTCGTAATTTTAAATATAATAAAAACATAATATAATATAATATAATACAAAAAAACCGTACACCCAACATACCATAAATTGTGCCCCCACACCACTTTTGCATCATGAAGTTATGGAAGTTTCCATGATCATTGCAACCAGATCATAGTTGAAATTTATAGTGTTTAGGAGTGGGATTTTACATGTCAAAAATGTAATTTTAAACCAAATTGCAACAAAATGTTTTGTTCCAAAAGTGCTTTTTTTTTAATATATATATATAAAATTTGAAAACAAAGAAAAAATATACTAGTTTTAAAAGCTAAATTGTGACTTGAAAGTTAAAACTGCGATTTTACCAAATGTTTAACTGCATTTTTAAAAATTGTATTTTAAAATCGTTATTTCTTAATCACACTTTTTGAAACCACAAATCCAAACAGATTTTTAGTAAGCGTACGTCCAAGTACCGGTAGAGTACCCTTATTAAAAGACTTCCTAGGCATTTCTCCTCTACACTCTACACTCTAGCATTTCTCCTCTACACTCTAGCCATCCCTTATTAAATGAGTTAATTTGCTGACAGTTTGTAATATTCCAGATTAAACATAAAAAAAAAAAAGAAAAAAAAAAAAAAAAAAGAGGTTGTCGTAAGTTGGTAACCCTACATGACTACATCTCACATCATCTGCTTAATAGGAATACAAATGCACGTTTATCCTCCAGTTGTCAAGAAGTAATGTAGTGATCAGCAGTACGTCATTATCAGTAGGAAATTAACATACATATATATGGAGATTTAGACCCATCCATCAATAGGAATCGGCGCAAGCATCCTCACATGCACAAAATACGGACAAGAGGAGATGAGTAAGCAACTAGTTTATCACTTGTTATTGAATACAAAAATTTAATTATGTTTTACATTGAGAAAGCGAGATGTCGAGTTTCATGCATCTTCTTTAGTTCTATGCATGTGTCATGGTTCATAATCTAATTAGGACAAATCATTATCTATTTTATCTTCTTCTTTCCATAATTTTTCTCAACCTCTTCCTTTTTAAAAAAAAAAAAAAATTATTTTATTCTATGTGTTGAGTATATATAGGTACACGTGAAAGAGTAATGTTATATGACACACAAATATCTCACAAAGCTAATGTGACAATGTTTAGTAGCCATGGAATATATATATATGAAAGAAAAGATAAACACATAGGAAAATAAAGATAACAGTAAAAATAATAAACTGGAAAGAAGAGATTTTTCGTGGTTCGGTTTACGACCTACATCCACATGATAAAGTCCTATGGTTTCATTATATTTTTATTGCTTGATTTTTTTTTTTCTCAATACATTAGACAAATAAAAATACGGCGGAAATAATAAATTGGAGAAAAGAGATTTTACGTGGTTCGGTCTATGACCTACATTAACAGAATAAAATCCTAAGGCTACATTATACTCTTATTGCTTGATCTTTTCTCAATACATTAGACTCCTATTTATAGGAGAGTTTGAGTTGATAAGTATATACATGGTAATCAATCAATGTGATTTGATTGATTTAATTACCATCAAATAATTACAATAAATCTCTGAAATCAAATCCCCTAATATATGGAGAATATATATATATAACAAAGGTTTATCCAAAGGCTATTAGAGCATCCCCATTGGATCATCTAAACTTCAATCTATTTTACATAACCAAAATCCACTTTTTGCTAGTTTAGATAATCACCTTTAAAACTATCATCCATCCGATTATCTATATTTCTATCTATTTTATTAAAATAATCATTTTTAATATTTTTATTATTATTTTTGTTAAAACCTCGTACCCACTCCTTTCCACAAACCCGAAATCATCTCTCACGGGCATTTCATCAAACAAACGACTTGCACTTTCAAGTTTTCAACCACTTTCAACCCAGTTGACCTTCACTAGCTCAAGCTTCAAAATCCGAAAACATCAAACACAGAAAAAATGCAGAATTATCACATAGACTCCATAATTCACCACATCATATCTCCACAATACTTTTCTTCTTCTTTTTCTTCTACTTTTTTAAGCATCGTGGCCTTGCTTTCTGCTTCTCCAAGTTTGTTTAGATAAGAGTTAATTTTTTTAGTGATTTTAATTAAGTTGTAAAGGACCACTTTTATTAGAGATTTTACAGATTAAAAGAAGCATTCAATTCGTTATAAGGTGATCGAAAAGTCTCGATTGCAGTGAATGGCACCTACTCTTGACTGGGAAGATCATAGAGAAAAGAGACTGTTTTGAAACAGCATTTATCGCTCAAATCTTCGTGCAACCAATGCAATGCACAGTGGCGCTCTTTCTTTTAATTATAACCAAATCTTCGCAAGGGCTTTATTGACTTATTGCCTATTGGTTGTTGGGGAAATACTCATATCCGAAGTCACGTGGTCGCCTACTCAAGTCGGAGGTTCAACCCAGGTTCGACCTGGACTGACCCAGAATCTTCCAAAGTAAAGATAATTAATGACTCTTTTATTTTGGCATATTAATAGTTGCGTGTTTGGCATCTGAATTTTTTTTTTTTTTTTTTTTTTTTTTTTTTTTTTTAAGAATCTCATTAGACTATAATTGGGCCTTAACAAATATATTTTTTGGGGCATTCTTCCCGTGGGGCCCTAGGCGACCGCCTAAGTCGCCTACGAGTAGAGTCGGCACTGTTGGAGGAGGCCATACAGGCCGAGAGCCGTGATTGATGTAAAATAAAGTATAAAAAAAGTTAGAAATTATTTTATAGAAAAGTGAAAAAAATTTATTTTGTTTTATAGAAAAGTGAAAAAAAAATTGTAATAAAGTATAATATTACTATGTACCCTATACCAAATTAGAGTTTATAAACTAAATAGTTTTGTACAGTACTTGTATTTAAATTTTTTTGAATTTATTTATATAAAAAATAATTATTATATACCCCAACAATAAATTTGTGCTATATTTAGTATGTATTGTACTTATGGTTATGTTTTAGGGTTTACATGCAGGTTGAGTTTCTTGAATATGGTTTATGCGTTAGGACTTAATTTATTGTATGTGTAGTACATACTCTCAGGGTTAGGGTTCGTAGAACATCCATCTGAATGTGTTGGCCTTGTGGTCCCGATCATTATAGCATACCTTACACAAGTATAAAATTGCATGCCTCTATCATTTGATCCAGTTCAATGTTCAAAACTTGGTCGAACTATCATTTGATCCTAGAGTTAGGGTTTATAACTATATATATAGTATATATATTTAGGGTTAGGGTTAAGGTTAGGGTTTATGGCTTACATATAGTACATACACTTAATATTAGGGTTAAAGTTAGGGTTTATGGCTTACATATGTTGTCACGCCCCCGTTTTGGGATATAAGGGAAACGTGAATTTAAGTGCTAAAAACAAACATTTTAAATAAAAGCGTGCATTTACAACTAAAAATTTAAAACTTCTACTCTCTTAAACCTTTCTATTTATAAATCTATACAAAATCATGAACTCCAAAAGGAACAAATCATACTATACAATATTAGGGTTTGGCTGGTTCATCACGAACAATCGCTCTCAGCGAGGTCTACGCCCTTACAAGAAAAAGACTTCGTCTTACGGTTGTCATCTGGAGAGGGGTGGAGGAAGAAGGGGTGAGTTCGACAACTCAGTAAGGAAAATACAACACCAGGGGAAATAAAACATGCTATAAACATTTATGCCATAATCTTTAGTCATTTTCATAATGACAGATTTATTCTACTCACTGTTAAGAATTAATTTCACATATGATGAATTGCATAAAGTAAATTGAATTACAACCTAAACCAATAGTATATTGATTTTAATTTATTTTAGATGATTTAAGTGTTTTTGAATATATTAAGATTACGATGATGTTTAGAAGTATGAATATGTGATTTTAGATTGAGTATAAGTTAGAGATTCAAGTTATGAAAAATTGTCTGAGAAGTGATATGCTAGACTGTTTATGTTTTATAAGAAAACACATATTAAAGCATGATTCATAAATGAAATGTATTGTTTTAGGACAGGTGGCATAGCATATGAACAATTAAAAAGAATTTGTAGAATATGAATAATGATATAAGAATGACAGTTTATAAATGAGAATGACAGTTTATTATGATCCAGTATATTCTTTTTATCAGTTTTCTCTTTAATCCTTTCTCTGTGGTTTAACCTCTTATAGACTCTACACCGCCAATTCCCGTGAGCGGCGCACGTTGGCTTTGTCCAAAGGACCTATAGACTCAGCCTGTCGTCACAGAGAAGAGTCGCCGGGTTGGGGATCTTCCCTAGGTGAAGGCCAACCTCGGATGGTAGCACACACCGACTTACGGTATGCTTGTCATGCTACCCTATGGGTACCAATTCTAACTGTAGTAGTGCCTCAAGGTTAAACAATTACTGCACATGAACGTTTTCTGTAATACTGTAGGCTCTGCTTTATTTGTAAACTTTATTTCAAAACTGTAAGAGCCGCTTTTATAACTGTAGTCATGTGCAGAATTTAACTTTAGATTCTCTTTTCTTTCAAAACTGTATTCATAAATAGAGTCATTTATTTTGGAATGCTCTATAGTCATAACTTTCAAATGCTCTCTTTTTCATCATTGCATATTTCACAACTTTGAAATGCTCTTAATTATGACTGTAATTATGCATAAATCATAACTTTAAAATATGCTCTTAATCATATCTGTGAGTATGCATAATTCATAATTTTAAAATGCTCTTAGTCTTAATTATAATTATGCATAAATCATAATTCTTAAAAATGCTCTTAATCAAAACTGTGATTTATGCTCAAAATTCTTAAACAATATCATATGAGTAATAAAGCTTGGCATTAAAAATCGCATGAACAACGCTTTGTAAAATTCCCCAACACTTTTTCAAAAGATTTATAATAAAATCTTGTTGGGGTTTTTCGGTGTTGTATCCCCTTACCTGGACTTTCCATTAGTATCAGGGTCGAGCTTTTACCTAATTAAAACACAAAGATAAATTTAGAGGAGCGTTCTGATATTTTAGTTTTAAGACTTAAATTAATTATCTTATATATATTTATAACCAAAATTTCTATCCAAAGATTAAAACATTTAACCAATATATCTCCCCACTTTGAAAAACCATATTTAACAAGCAACATCAAAAGCGTTAGATAACTTGATAATAAATAATCTTAAAACATTAAAACAAAGTTTATTTAAAACTTAACAAAGAAATTATCATTGAAATATTTTGTAAAACACACCCATAGACAGTGAGTGATCATTAAGTCCTATTTCTTTTTCTACCTTTTCTTTATTCTTTCTCTCTTCTCTCATATATATATAAACCATGAGCCTTAAAAGAAGAAATAAACCAAAAAGGGGAGCATAAGTAACTTACGGGAGAGAGAGGAAAGTGGGTCCATCTAAAGTGCTCTTCTTCTTGTCTTTTTCTTTTCTCCTTTAGTCTCTTTTCTTTTATCTTTTCCTTACACCCACCGAACACACACTTCTTCTCCTTTCTTTTGTTTTCTTACACATACACGCACACACCCAGGGAAAGGAAAACAAGGGACTTGAGGGAGAGATTTACGGTGTGAGAGAGAGAGCAAAAGGTTTGATTTTGCTTTGAGGATTTTTCTGCAGCTTCAAGAAGGAAGGAGCTGTTGCTCTATTTTGGGTGTAGACCGACTGAGAAAGAAAAGGAGAGAGGCTTCTATGGCTACTGGCCGTGGCAGAGAGAAGGGATTTTCTTCCCCTTTTCTGTTCTGTTTTTCTGCAGAAGAAGATGAAGAGGCGGTAAGGAATGGAAAGTCGTACTGCAGCTTTGCTGCTGTCCGAATGGGAAGGAAATGGTTTGAGTGCTATCTTCTTCTTGCCTTTGCTGTTAGCCGAAAACGAAAGAGGAAGAGGACTTCTATTTTTTTTTTGTGGGTATTTGTTGGAATGAAAGAAGAACTGAGGAAACATAAAGATTTTCTGTAGAGAAGATAAGGAGTGCTGCATATCGAGAGAATTTAGAGGAAGGAGAAGAAGATGATGCGGGTTGCGGGTCGCACGATCGAGGCTAACATGTCATCAGCTGCAGGGCACACCGACAACGACCCCCAGTAACCCACCGGAAAAACGGACTCCGGTTGGTCGGATCTTCCCCGGTTCTCCAGCTCTGGCCCCGGCTCCGAACGACGCTACTCCCGACTCCCATCTCTCCCTCTCTGCATCTCGGTCTCTCTTTCTATCTCTCCCGATCTCTCAGTTCTCTCTGATCTCTCTCTCAGTCTCACTCTCTTTTTCTCTCTGCCTCGTCGGGTACAGAAACGAAGAAGGAAGAAGAGAGAAAAGAAGAAGAATAAAAAGAAAAAGTAATGAAGAAGGGAGAAGTTGACGAAAAGAAAGAGGAGAAGAATTATTAAAGGAAAAGAACAACTTGCCGTGCAAGTTCTTCTTTCATTTTTTTTTTTATTTTTTTTTTATTTTTTTTTTTTTAACTAAGGTTACTTTTTATCCTAGTTAGATTAACCTAAGTTAATCTTTTAAAAAAAAATCTAGTTAACCCATAGTTAACTTTTATCTAGTTAAATTAACTAGAGTTACTTTTTAATAAAAACTAATTAATAAACATAGGTATTTTTATTGGTTTTAAAAAAATATGTTGTCTAATAAAAATTTGGGGTATTACATGGTACATACACTTAAGATTAGAGTTAAGATTATGGGTTTTAGGGTTCAATTTTATGGTCAGGGTTTAGTATAGTATAGTATATAGATATACTTAGGGTTAGGATTTAGTTTTAATTTATAGTTTACGATTTAGTTTTAATTTATAGTTTACGGTTTAGCAATTTGTACAATACATACACTTAGGGTTGCATGTGTTTGTGTTTGTATTTGTATTTCAAAACTATCTTGTCATATTTGTATATACATATATATAATATATGCATGCATGCATGCATGTAAACGGCATGCCGAAACTATATACCTTTATAGTTACTTGTATAAACTCTAACATTGGGGTTTATGGCTATATATATATATATATTTTCGTTTTTCAAAAAAAAAAAAAAAAACAGATAGAGACGTGTATTAGTATACACGTCTCTAATTGGCCGTGTGGCATTATGCCACGCGGCCAATTTTTGGCCAGGTGACCTGCGTGGGACAATTCCCGCGCGCCACCTGGCCTATTTTTTTAATTAAAAAAAAAAGGGTAGCTTCCAGAGGAAGCTACCCTCGATCCACGCATTTCTCTCCCTCAGCTCTCTCTCTCTCACTCAGCTCTCTTTCTCTCTCTCTCTCTCTCCCTCTCCGTCTCCGTCAATCACGGACGTCCGCACCGACCACCGCCCTCCGCTGTCTTCTCCGGCCAGCTCCCTCTCCGGCCGTCACTGCACCACGCGTGCACCATCCTATAGGTGCATGCTCTCTCTCTCTCTCTCTCTCTCTCTCTCTCTCTCTCTCTCTAGCTCTCTCTCTCTAACCGAACCAGGAACCCTAACCCTAGGTCCGGACCTATCTCTCTCTACATCTCCCTCTCTCCCTCTCTCTGTCTCTCTCTCTATCTTTCTGTCTCTCTCTCTCTAGCTCTCTCTCTCTCTCTCTCTCTAACCGAACCACAGTAGGAACCCTAGGTCCGGACCTCTCTCTCTCTACATCCATCTCTCTGTCTCTATCTCTCTCTACATCTCTCTCTCTCTCTCTCTCTCTCTCTGCCTTGCACGTAATTGCTATTTTGGGAGGGATATTATTTGGGGACTAATATGTTTTAATGCAGGTACATTTTGGCTAAGGAGCATAAAATACACCCAAAAAAAATATTTGTGAGTAATTTTAGCATTAATTTTTTTTCTTTATTTTTGGCTATAATAAACTTGGTGCATTTAAATTAATTTGTTTAAAATCTGTTTTTAATTTTTTTAATAGTTTCATATAATAATTGTGGATTTAGCAATTAATAATGGTCTATGCAATGCTGTTAATTTTGTTGGGTTTGAATATCTATTGTTGTGTAATTTTATGTGTTTTGATGTGGTTGGTCATTATGCATGGAAAATATTCGTACAGTTGTGTTATTTTTCTATTTTGTAATATGTTTTACTGTACTACGAATTGGTGTGTGGATTATTATTTGTGGCAATTTATGCTAAAACATTTGAACAGATTAAACAATCTCACCATTATTTTATTAACTTCATCATAAAATCAATGATGCAAACCAATAAAATATAAATAAGTATGTGGTACTATTTCAACAATTTTTGGATTTTTTAAGAACAAAAAAAAAGTTTAATTGTTCATTTTCAGGTAATTTTCAGATAAATAATTGTTCATCTCTCGTATAGGCACACGGGGGGGATTGGCCGAGGGCACATCTCAAGATTGGGCTGCCAACAAAATTGCGGAGATGGATATCATGTTACGGGCCGAGAAAGAGAGGAATGACGGGTTGGAGGGCATAGTGCGGGCCGAGAGAGAGCGGGCTGACAGCATGGAGCAGCGCCTACGACAGTTGGATGCTGTGGAGCAGCGCATGCGACAGTTTGAGGCCTTCATGTCCTCTACAGGATTATCGTTCGTATGCCCTGGTACTCAGCAGTCTTCACCTGCACACGTAGGTAGTACGTCGTCTGTTAGTAGTGCGCCTGCAGGTATGGTTCATATTATGTATACACTTAGGTTTATTTTTAATTTGTTCTCATTACTTGTTTAAATTTGCATATAATATTATATAGGTTAATTATTTTTTTAACATGCAGGTAATGCGACAACGATTGGTCCGGTGTCGCCTGTTGGACAATTGCTGAGCCAACAATCCCCTCTCGGGACTCCATCGTCCGTTACACCATCTCTTGCGGGACAATCGCCGGTTGGCGAGTTCACGCCCGGGACTGCACCTCGTGATCCGCAGCGACGTCCTCCAGATTTGTAGATATTTTGTGTATTTTTTTTGTTTGTTAGTAACGAATAACTTTATTAGATCAAGATTTTTAAATTTGTTAATATTGTTGTGTAAGTTATTGTTGTTAGTAACGAATACATTTATTAGTAAATGGTATTCAAATTTTTAAATATTGTTGTTTTGATTAATTTGTGTAATTTGATTTTGTGATATTTTTAAATAAAATAATTTTGGAGAATTTTAGTAAATATATATATATATATATATATATATATATATATATATATATATTTTAAATAAAAAGAAATTAAAAAATAGAATTAAATATTTTAAAAAAAATTTCACATTTGGCTGCGTGTATAATAATACACGTGGCTAATTGTGCAATTAGTGTTGATCGGATTCACCACGTGTATTTACGTGGCCACTTGCACGTGGCTAACAGTTCGCCACGTGTACAGTGACTGTACATGTGGCGAATTGCAAGTGGCAAAAACCAATTTTTTTTGTAGTGGTCCCATAAATAATATGTTGTTTAATGTTGTACCTAATCTTTATCTCTATCACTGCTTTATGTTTTAATAAACTCATTTATGTGCATATTTGTAAACATAAATTTCTCCCATAAATGACATGAAATGGACTCACCGCATGGGTTGGTTAATCCAAGTCTTGATGGTATTTAGTGCTCTGGCACTGTATCTAATTTGGGAAAAGTACACATAACCCCCTCAAACTACCACATCATTGTCAATGTACCCCCCAAACTACCAATTGTGTCAATTTCCCCCCTTAAACTACCAGAAAATGTCAATGTCCCCCTAATGACAAAAATGTCCTTCATAAAATTATTAAAATAAAATAAAAACAAAAAAAAATTATTAAAAAAATATAAAATAACAAAAATTATTCCAAAAAAAATTAAAAAATTAAAACTGTTTTTTATTATTTTTTTTTAAAAAAAAAAATTGTTCTTTTTCGTTTTTTTAATTTAATAAAAACTGTTTTTTTTTTTCATTTGTTTTATTTTTTTAAAAATTAATAAATAAATTTCAGTTATTATTTTTTTTTCGTTTTTTTTTTCTTTAAAAAAAATGTTATTTTTCGTTTTTTAATTTAATAAAAATTGGTTTTTTTTTCATTTGTTTTATTTTTTTTTAAAATAAATAAATTTCAGTTATTTTTTGTTTTTTCGGTTTTTTTCTTTAAAAAAATTTGTTATTTTTCGTTTTTTAATTTAATAAAAACTGGCTTTTCTTTTTTGTTTTTTTCATTTGTTTTTTTTTTTTTAAAAAAAAATCAGTTATTTTTTGTTTACTTTTTTAAAAAATTAAAAAATTAGTTCTTTTTTTTTAAAAAAAAAATTTCGTTTTTTATTTAATTTTTTTTATTTTTTATTTTTTAAGTTTTTTAGTTTTATTTTTTATTTTTTTGAATTTATGAGGATATTTTTGTCTTATTCAAAAATAATTAGGGTCATTTTTGTCTTTTTGTTGGTCTTAGGGGGGACATTGACATTTTCTGGTAGTTTAAGGGGGGAGATTGACACAATTGGTAGTTTAGGGGGTACATTGACAATTGAGTGGTAGTTTGAGGAGGTTATGTGTACTTTTCCCATCTAATTTTAAAGAGTTGATTCAAGTGGTAAGGATTTTGAAATTGGTTTATCATGATATTTCTATAAGATTTAAAGTTCTAATCTTTTTGAAGTCACATTTGCCTGCGAAGCAAAAAGTTTACTTGACCTGTGTAGAAATGATGCTTTAATTATATATAAATCTAATGATCCCAACAAAAATTAATAGGCCTTTGAATAGTTAGTTTGTGGATGTGGTCCAATATTATAATGTAATTTTAACAAATTAACATTTTTGAATGATTACATTACATTTCAAATTAATAGGTCTTTATTTACTCTTAAAATGTTATCGGTTATTAATAAGCAATAATGCTTTTTTTAATCCAACTAGTAGTCCATCCATTTTTTTTTTCATTCAGATCAAAAGTAAGAATGACCATCTTCACCCCTTTTGGATTTTAGGGTGAAAAAAAAATAAAAAAATTCCAACTAGTGGTTATGATCAATTGCACAAGGACATTCCCCAAACTCATTAAAAACATGTGAGAATCACATGTTTTTTTTTTATTATATACCTATAAATTTTATGATTAATTTAAAAAAGTAATATACAAATAATTTATTACAATCATTTCTCTGCCGATTAATATAACAAGTTTTTAAATGAGTTATAATATTAACCGTTTAAAATATAAAAGCATAAACTATTTAAAACACGTTGTATTAGTTTTACTCCGTCAAATTATGTGTACTTACAAAGTCAAAAAAAAAAAAAAAAAAAAAAAAAAAAAAAAAAAAAAAAAGAGAAAGAAAAGGTCAACATTGTTATCTTTAGCTGACTTTGAGAGGAAAGATACTCTGTACTTACGTTTCGGAGAAGAAAACAAAAGAGGCAATCTTGTTCGGTCAAGAAACGAATAAGAAAGGGAGGAAGAAAGACAGATGTGACCTGACCTGGAACTGGAGTATCAGTGAGTTTCAGACTTAAAAGGACAGCCAGAGAGAGATAGAGAGAGAGATATTCCCTTATGCCCCTTGAATCCTCATCTCAATAATATCAGCCTATCAGGAACCACGTTCCTCTTGTACATCCCACTTCACCGGTAATCGGTTTGTTCTAGCATCACTTTAGTCTTACATGTACCAACCCATCAAGTCCACATTGTCTTTATTCCACAACTCGAAGTTTCCTAAATATTTTCCAAATTCACTGGGTTTGAAAAAAAAAACAAAAGAGCTTTTTTTTTTTTTTTTTTTTAAAAAAAAAAAAAAAAAAACTTCATTATATTCTGCTTAGAATATCAATTTATCTCATTTTTTAGAAAAAATAATCATTCTCAAAAATAGTGTGCAGCCAAACAAAAAGAATGATTATTCTATAACAATGACGATTCCATTTCAAAAAGTCTATTCGGCAAACTAAACGTGTTTGAGTAATGTTAAAGACCATATTTTTATCCTCACAAATTGATGTGACTCTAAAAATTATCATTGGATTTTGATCCGATAATAGTTTAAAAGCTACGTCAACTTTAGAATGATAAAAAGATAATCTCTAGCATTACTCAATCGTGTTCACATGAATTTGTGTAGAATTGTAAGGATAAAAAGATAAAAACATTTTTTTTTTTTTTTTTTTATGAAGATTTTGGGTATCGAAGATGCAAAGTCCTAAAGAGGAGTAACTGATAAGACTACTAATTGATGGTAAGCATATCCAATAAGCATATTCATAGTTCTTTTATGATAGCAATAAGGATGCCTAACAAGTTAAAACGATACGATTTTATTATAAATAAGGCATCATAGTGAATCTCAGCAACTGTAGGAACATATATATGTATATAAAAGAAATATTTCCAAATTAATTTTCTATATAAGCACATGGGATAGACGGTTGTTTTTGTTGCTTGATTTTAAATACAATTTGGCAGTTCGAAAATTTAAGTAATTTTATAATATTTTAAATATTATAGTATAATGCACCACTATAATATTTAAAATAGGAACTGGAGTATCAGTGAGTTTCAGTCTTAAAAGGACAGCCAGAGAGAGATAGAGAGAGAGATATTCAACATTGTTGTTTAAGCCCATCTTCTGGAAATTCAAGGTTTGTGAATCTTGTGTCGAATCATTCTCGGAGCCCGCCGTTTGGTTACCAAGACAACATAGAAAAGCAACCCAAATTGCATATTGCATCTCATCTTCTCCAACCCAACATTTCTATTATCTTTTTCCTCCTGTTTTTTTTTTTTTTTTTTTTTTTTTTTTTTTTTTTTTCTGTATGTTGTTAGGATTTTGGTTTATAGTGTTGTCACTTTTTGGCGAACAAACAGTCACTAAACTGAAGCTTGCCCTTTCTTCTTCTTCTAGACGTGTTGTGCGGAGGAAGAGAGATGGCGACTTCTGGGCAGCCACAGTTCATTGCCAGCACTGGAAAAAACCGGAGTTTTTCAAATGCGCCGCTGATTGAGAACTCGGATTCCAATCAGATTGTTGTTCCTGATGTGAGTTTTATTAGTTACTTGTCAAATAATTATCAGGACTCTGACATTATATTATTGTTTTTGCACAAATTAATGGAAAAAGTATCGCTTATTGATAGATTGGGCCTGAAAGATTTGTTATAAGATTTGTTCTTTTTGCCCCGACTTTAAATTCTGGTCATCATGAGAAGTCAATGGCGGCTGCGTGCATCATGAATTAATGGGCTCTTCCAAAAAATCAATATTTAAAGAATAGAATTTGTGGACCTAAGTAAGGTTCGGCTATTTTTTTTCAAAAAAAATATTAATAAGCTAAAAACACAAAAAATAATTTTTCCAAAATATCCCAAAAACACATTTAAAAGCATAACCAAAGAAAACGATGGAAACCGTGTTTAACAGAAATAAATTAATTCCGTAAGTTTGACTGTTATTTATATAGAAATTAAAAGTTTGATTATGAATTTATGACATGTATTTGAGATTGGAAATTGCATATTTGCATGATCATGAACCAAGAAGTCAATGAAGCACTCGTGACAAACAAAGGCTGTCGGTAAAGGAGGAGCTAGTTAGAGCGCCCACTCTCCAATAATATTGCATGGGTTGCGTGAAGACGGCAAAGATTTGGCGCACGCACTACGAAAAAGGCCAAGAGGATGAGAAAGACTAAAAAAGAACGGAAATACAGGATTCGGATTCGGAATCGGAATAACCCAACTTAACTTCTAAATTATTTTCCGTACGGCTCCCGGCCTGGCCTCCTCCGAACCCAATATAGCTAAGGAAGCGTTTAGAATTGCAATTTCGTAGACAATAAATGGGATTTTAAACCAAATCGTAGAATATAAATTGTTTGAGAACTGCGTTTTTAAAAATTACGATTTGAAAACGTAAAAAATTCGATTTTTCAAATCGCAGGTAAGATGATACTTTTTTGAAAACGCATAATTTTAAAGGTTAAACTGCGATTTTGCCAAACGCTTAACTGCGTTTTTAAAAACCATTTTTTTTTTTTCAAATTACACATTTTAAAATCGTTAATTTAAATCGCACTTTTTGAAATCACAAACCCAAATTGACCTTAACTAAAAGGGAAAATTGCACCGTTGGTCCCTGTGCTATGCCATAATTATTTTTTACTCCTTATGGTTTAAAAAATTACTGGGAAGTCCTCGTGGTATGCAATAATTAAAAATCGATCCATGGCGTCAAATTCTGTTAAATTTTTTAACAGATTCTGTCAAATGCCACGTCAGCGACACGTGTCGCCATCTTAATAAAAAAATATAAATTTATTAAAAAATAAATAAAAATATTTTTTTTAAAAAAAAAAAAAATAAAAAAAAATCAAAAAAAAAAAAAAAAATTGAACGGGTGGCCGCACGCCACCTCCAGAGGCCGCAGGGGGTGGCGCGCGGCCACCCCGGAGTTGTCTGGGGGTGGCGCGCGGCCACCCCCAGTTGCCTGGGGTGGCTATCGGGCCACCCCTGGATCTTCCAGGGGTGGCCCGAAGTCCACCCCCTGTAGCTTGGGGGTGGCCGCGCGCCACTCCCTCCGGCCACTGGGGGTGGCGAGCGGCCACACCTAGTGGCTGGGGGCGGTCAGGCCACCCCCAAAGGGGTGGCCAAGCCACCCGTTCATCTTTTTTTTTTTTTGATTTTTTTTTTTTTTAAAAAAATAAGTATTTTTATTTATTTTTAATAAATTTATATTTTTTTATTAAGATGCACACGTGTCGCCGTAAGATGGCGACACGTGTCGCTGACGTGGCATTTGACGGAATCTGTTAAAAAATTTAACAGAATTTGACGCCAGGGATCGATTTGTAATTATTACATACCACGAGGACCTCCTAGTAATTTTTTAAACTATAGGGAGTAAAAAATAATTATAGAATACCACAGGGACCAACGGTGGAATTTTCCCTTAGTTATATAGGGATCGGAGGAGGTCAGGCCGGGAGCCGTACGGAAAAGAATTTGTTCTATTTTTTATTCTCTTGGCCTTTTTCGTAGGGGTCTTGATTCCTACACAACAACACCACAATAACTGCACAACACCCCCTCACATGAGGGTGGGCTCTACACACTGGGCCCCACCCCTATGTGAGGAGGTGTTGTGCAGTTGTTGTGGTGTTGTTGTAAATTTATCATTTTCCTTTTCGTAGTACCAAATCTTCGCGCAACCAATGCAGTACTGCAGATAGAGTGGCGCTTTTTCTTTTAATTATAACCAAATCTTCACAAGGGCTTTATTGACTTTTTGGTTTGGGGAAATACTCATATCCGAAGTCACGTGGTCGCCTACTCAACTCGGAGGTTCAACCGACAGGTTTGACCTGGACTGACCCAGAAGGGTCACCCCAGTACAATCAGTCATTTATTATCTTTGCTTTGAAAGGTTGGGGAGACAAAAGTAGAGATAATTAATGACCGTTTGTTTTGGCAACAGAGTGGAATAATTTTCCACTCGTGTGTTTTTTCTAAAACTCATCCGCCCGCCTAATTTTCCACTCGTGTGTTTTTTCTAAAACTCACCCGAGCCCGCCTAAGAATTCGAATTTTGACCTAAATTTTGAGTCCACTCAAGGTTGTCTTTCAAATTAATGGTGGGACTCACGCGCAGGAAAAGTTGACTAAAAAAACGCGCAGGTCCCACATTTAAATAATAAAATATTAATAATTTAAATAAAAAAAAAGAAATTAAAAAAAAAGGGGAACTTCCAATCATTTCTTACTATTAAAATATAATATTTTTCAATCTCAAAATTCAACACCCAAACACAATTTTTTACCTCGATATTTGTAAATAGAATTAGAATTCAATTCTATTTCTCAAAATTCAATACCCAAACACACAGAATCTTCTTCAAAGAAGAAATAAATAGATTTTTTTATTATTATTTTTTTTTTCAGAATCTCATTAGACTATAATTGGGCCTTAACAAATGTACTAATATTAGATCATCTCTTCTGCTTAGGACCCGTTTGGGTGTGTGATTTTTTTTGTATTATATTAAAAATGCGAATACTGATATAACTTGTTTTTTAAAATTATGTTTGAATCAACCATTAATTTTACTGCTATTGTATATAGTTGTTAAAAGTAAATGAGAGTGAGTTTTAGCTGACGATCAAAAGTCATTTGTACATGGTTCAAGCTTTCCTTTTATAATGTTCTAGATTCCACCATTCAAGCGTCTGTTTCGGCCTCACTGATTTGTGGGTTACCCTAACAAAAGCCTTGAAATCCCATCCCTCTGCATTAGAGGCGTTAATGATATTGTGGGATTGAATATTCTTTTCTTTTCTTTTCCTTTCTTTTTTTGTAATTGAATAAGGAAAAGGGTTACAAGGGGAGGATCATTCCCACTTCTTATCCAAAAGAAAGAAAAAGTGGACAATCCTATAAATGAAAAAATGGTTGAGCTCCCCAACAATAGACCCAAACCAAACTAAAATAGTACTAAAATAATTATAAAAATGTAAGAAATGGGTCAAACAAGTGACTCGATCCTCTCAATGGGCCACACAAGGCAGTTAAAGAAGCTAAAGGGGCACAGATTTGATATTCATTTTGATCTCGAAGCTGTTAGAGCAAATACCTTGTTACACACAGACTCAAAGGATTGGGTTTGTCCTAGTGGGATTTGAGTTTGCAAGCCAATATTATGGTTTAGGTGGGCTGGGATACCCTCTCGGCCCAATTCCCTACCGATCAAATATAATTACGTTCTAAGCCCAAACTCGGTTTAAATAGCCACAATCGCAAGTGAGGTTCAAAAGTTGTTTTAAATTTTATTTGGAAATTATGGAATATTTGGGTGTGTAATTTTTTTGAAAAATTGTGAATACTGAGAGAATTTGTTTTTGAAATTATGTTTTGATGGTTTGAAAACTTTAAACAAAATTAAAAAAAGTTTGATAAAATCTTAGTAGAATTTGAATTCAATTTAAAAATATTTGAAAAACTAAATTTGTCGTACGTACATGCAAAAAGTAGTATAATTGGTTTTTTCTTCTTCGGGGAAATGCATAAAAAAGTGGAGAAAAAACTGACCTAAATAAGAAAAATATGTTTTTCAATATTTTTTTTTTATAGAAAATTCAAAAAAAAGGGAAAATGGCATTCACGTGTATAATGCTAATTGCTGGAAGATCAGATGATCACCGACTCTGTGCACTATGTTTTTGTAAATCTTAAAGGTATGTTTGGGTAACATATTTTTTTATTATATTTTATTACTTTTCTCTAATATATGTCTGGGTTGTTTTGTTAAATTTAAATTCTACTCAAGTTTTTCAATTTTGTCTTAAGTTTTCTAAATCATTTAAACATAATTTAAAAAAATAATTTTTTTTGGCATTCGTAATTTTAAATATAATATAATACAAAAAAACCGTACACCCAACATACCATAAATTGTGCCCCCACTCCACTTTTGCATCGTGAAGTTATGGAAGTTTTCATGATCATTGCAACCAGAGATGTTATCTATAGTTGAAATTTATAGTGTTTAGAAGTGGGATTTTGTATGTCAAAAATGTGATTTTAAACCAAATTGCAACAAAGTGTTTTGTTTGGAAGTGCATTTTTTTTTAAAAAAATAAAAAATAAAAATATACAGTTTGAAAACAAAGAAAAATTGTGACTTGAAAGCTAAAACCGCAATTTTGACAAACGTTTAACTGCATTTTTAAAAATTGTATTTTAAAATCGCTATTTCTTAATCACATTTTTTGAAACTACAAATTTAAACAAATCTTTAGGAAGTGTACGTCCAAGTACTGGTAGAGTACCCTTATTAAAAGACTTCCTAGGCATTTCTCACCCGCTGTCATCAAGTTCTTGACAGAGAACCCACATGATGAAGAAGAACAAGTTTCAACAGCACTAACGCTGTGTGATGAGTCATGGATTAATCCCCAGAGCCAGCGGAGAAATCCCATGAAAGACTCTGCTATTAATTCAAACGCACTAGCATCCAAAACTGCGAGGAATATTGTACGCGCCGCAAGAATTCAAGACACTAACAAGAAAGTGATCAAGACACTGAGTCTTTTCCAATGAAGAAGACCCTCACGTACGAAAAGTGATCTTAATTAATTTGAACTGCCTAATTGGGTACCCATTTTGTTAAAGTACTGATCTTAATCGACTTTGATTCCAAGTTTCTCTATTGGCGATAAAATCTCAAGATGGGGTTTATGAAAATCTGGTTTCTTGAGAAATGTATTATGAATAAATAGTCAAGGAAACACCTTTCTGTTAATCTCCAGAAGTTGAATATTGAATGATATGATATGATAGAGTGGAACTGTGCATTTCATGTCCTTGTAATTATAGTAAAAATTATATTACCTCAAGCATTTTCCTATGTATTAATCTTGAAAAATGATTAGGGAATTATACATTTGATTAAAATCACCTTATAAACTAATGTAGTGGTTTATAATTCGTGAAATGATTGAGTGTATGGCGGTTAACAAGTTAGCTACTAACTAATTATTAACTATTTCATCATTATGGATTCTTACTTCAATTTGTAAAGAAATTGTAGTAAAAATTATGGTATCCCTAACAACACTTATTAATATCTTGAGTAATATTATAAAAATGACTAAAATCTTCTTTTTGTCCTCCGATCCCAAATATCATACAGCTTTTAAAATTACAATATTGAAGCGGCAGTATGTACATGCATAAAACTCAAAGTTGCAGTAAAAATCATTGTGATCACATTGAGATGAAAAAGAAATTGAAGAAACATTGGCCGAAAGGACAGTGTGCTTTAATTTTGACAATAGCTTTATATTTCTAACAAAAAATATATCAGAAGGTATTTTCTTGTGCCCAAGCTAAAATGGTAGTTAATTTGTGGTATATATCTTCTCAGGCGCATGGCACTTTCATTATGTAATATGAATCAATGCATTGTTAAGTAATATTACTAATTAGTCAAATTCAACAATTAATCAATGGAAAGTTAATTAGATCCTTGTGTGAAAGAGGAAAAAAGAAAAAGAAATAGGCTTGAACTAATTAATGATAAATGATAGATTTTGAATAAGTATGTGTAACACCCTCGCTCAGATTATTTAATTACAAACAATCTTGAGTGTTACATCTAACTCCTCTTTATCACGTAACAATTAACAATGGAAAATAAATAGATACATATATAGCCAGAGCACTAAATACCATCAAGACTTGGATTAACCACTAAATCGATCTCTTATAAACAACTAGGTTCGCCACTAATCAAGTCACTCTCTACACACCCACATGGAAGATGAATGGATAAATTTGTTACTGAGACTAATATTGGATCATCTCCTCCACCCCTCCAACCTTTCCCGCTATATATATATATATATATATATATATATATGTATCTCAGCAGATCGAGACATTAATTATGAAATGTATCACCGGGTTCTACAATATATGATCGATGTACTCTAGAAATATCCCACATGCACAGTGCCATTTATATCTGCAAGAGCAGTATAGGCTTCATTAGAGGCTCAATGAACATCTTTGTTTGGGTTGTGGTAAGTCGTGATGATTTGGCCGGCATGGAGTTTTGGACTTGAGTTAATTTGGACTTTTCGTTTTGAATTGGAGGTCATTGAATTTGTACGTATGTCATGAGTTTTGATTTATCACTTAGGGCTCGTTTGCGTGTGCAATTTTTTTTTTTTGTATTATATTCTATTATTTTGTATTATATTCAAAATTGCAAATATTGAGATAACTTGTTTTTTAAAATTATGTTTTGATGGTTTAGATCGAAAACTTGACATAAAATTAAAAAAAAAAATGGATAAAATCTAAGTAGAATTTGAATTCTAAAAAATAACCCAAATATTTTTTGAAAAATAATCAAATTTAATTAAAAAAAAAAAAAAACAATTGTTATCCAAACATGCCCTTAGTTTTGGAGATTAATTGTTTTGAACTTGAGCGTTGACTTCGAGATTATGAGTTTCTATATCGTCATTTTGAATTCTTAATCTTTCAATGGACTTCAACTATTGTATTACTTCAGTTTTGATTTGAGTATTGATTTGGCATTTATTGATTTAGGTTTGACTTTAGGTTAATTAATTTTGATGTACGTGTTGTTTTTAATTTGAAATATGATCGAGCTTAGGTTTGAGATTATTTGATTGTTGAAATATTTAGCGTACGTATATGATGTTTTGAATATAAGAAAACCTGAATTTTGTAAATCAGGTTTCACACAAAATTAATATAATAAATATAATTTTTTTTTTTTTTTTTCTCATTTTACTAGATAGTGTCCTCTTTTTTTTTCTTTTTTCTTTTTTTTGCTTAAAATGACACTAACTGGGTAGTGTCGTTTCAATAGTAACGACGTTAATTAACGTTATTTGAACAATAAACAACATTATTTTGAAATCCCGACCCTGTATTAATTGTTTAGTGTCATTTTGTACCCGTGACTGTTGTTGTTCATGTGGTAGTACAGCGAGGCATTGCATGTCTCGATTTGGGTAGAGCAATTGAAAGGGTAAATAAGGATTGCTTTGATGGATGGATGTGTTGGACGCAAGAATCGTAGCAAATAGAGTAGTTGGCAATAGAAGGAAGAGAGTATGGGAAGCCATGGACGTCCCTTGCGGTTTTGGAGGCCACTGTCACAGGGTTTTGTTCTTCCTTTGAACTAATATCAGAGTCTTTCATGGGTTTTGTTTCAGCCACTTCTTCTTCGATCTTCATAATGTACGTTTAGTAAATAATGGACTTTGGCCTTAGTAGCTTAATGGGCTGGGCTTAGTTTACCTTTAGTGATAATGGGCTTAAGTTATGTGTATAAAAAGGCCAATAACCTAATTGTAGAAGATATGAGATTAGTGATTTGTTTACAATGGTAAACTGGAGGTTGAACACCTTTATGAAAATTGGACATTTCGAAGAGTTCATTTCATTTTGTAATTTTCGTTCATCAATTTACATTTCTTACATTGTTCTTCCAATTCTTCTATAATTCATCATTCCTATTCCCTTTTTCATTCAAATTTCATTCAATTCAACAAATTAAAACCCTAAAATTCAGTAACAGTAAATTAAACTGTTACAAATAGTATAAGAGCTTCCGATCCACTGCACATTAACACTAATCTACCACTATGGCCGAAGAAATTGCACCGCGTTCTCGTGCTGAATTGGTTACTCGTGAGAATCTGATGAGGGCTTTGCATGCTCACGATTTTCATCCTATTGACACTTAGACTTGGTTGTAAATTCCTTTTATATATATATATATATATATATAGTTTAGTGGAAGAGGCAATTAGAAACTTTAATGAAATCTTCTAGTATATAGTTTTGCAGGATTTCACTTCTGTCATTTCAAGTCCTCATGCGACGGACCAATTATGTCCAAAATATAATAATAATAATAATAATAATAATAGTAATAATAATAATAATAATAATAATAAAAGAGAAAAAAGAAAAAAGAGATCGAAAGTAGAGATCAATCCATTGCTCGGCCACCTTCTATACACTTTTGTTGCCCCTTTGAAACGACCGTACACAAAAGTTCATAAAACTTCGTTTATTTTACTCTTTTATTGAAAAGTTTAAACCTTTAGTGAAAAAAAAAAAAAAAGAGTCTACTTTTTCTCTTCCAATTAAATGATAGATGCATTCTTTTTTCTTTTTTAATTCCTTTTAGTCTTGTTTAATTTTTTTTAGATGATAAATCATAATATATTAGATTGCATAAACAAAGTATTGTGGGAGATATGATTAACGTGTTTATTATATAGTGTAATATGAATTTAATTTTGTAGCTTGAAACGTGTAGAGTAGATGAATAAGCCACAACAATGTTACCATATCCGTGTTAGTGGATAATTTTGTATATAACAATTTTTAAGCAAGCAACTTTAGTGACAAAGTTAAGAATTCATACTTCAGTTCAGCCCCATTAAACATAAATTATTGACTCCGTCACTGCCCTCCTACTTTCTCTTTCCCGACAAAGGGGGAGGATGGAGATCTCCTCCTTCACATAGAGGCAGTGAAGGTTGCCCCCTCCCCAGCAAGAGGGCCCCCCTCCAATTCCCCCTTTTTAATTTTATTTTATTTTTAATTTTTAATTTTAATAATTAGTTTATGTTTATGTATATATATATATATATATATATATATATATATATATTAATTATAGGTTACACGTGTAATAATTTGGATCTATGTGGCAAACAACCAGAATCCGTTAAATTTTTTAACAGAATTTTTTAATATGCATTAATTTGTTGTTTTTACATATACCACACTGAGCTTCCAAAACATTTTAAAATCACAAGGAGCTTATTGTAAAGAATAATTCTATTCATCCCCATCCCCAAAGCCTATGTGCCCGTAGTCCCCAACCATAAAACCAAAGCACCAAATGCTATGGGAGACTATGCCATACAGGCTTTGGGGAATAGGATGATGTATATCATTACTCTATTACAAATCAATTAAACCACACAGATTGAATTTGCATTTTAATTTCCTTTAAAAAATAATGCCTTTTCTTATAATTGATTAAAAGAAAAATTTTACAAGGATGATCTTCAAACCAAAAAAGGGACGAACTTTCCAACAATACACCCATAACAAAATAAGACAGGACAAAAATGCTTAGTGATTGTAAGGGGCTATTAATTAGAGACAATTTGCTTCTCTTTTTACGTAAGTACAAGAAAACAGACATGCATATATGTTCAAGCCCGGTTGAGAATCCTAAAATTAAATCTTGAATTGGTTTGATCCCAATGAAGTTCAATCTGGTCACCCTTGTTCAGGACCCTCCTCTCCACAAATTCCTTTTTCCATTTTCCAATGAGAACATAGCTCCCATTACTTGCCCATCGTTTGAACACCAATTGATGTTCAGACTTGGTATCACAATCCCAAACACAAACTTGCAACCCTTTATGTAAGCTTTCAATGCGATTGGCATCCCATTTGGGTAAGATATGCTTCTTCACCCCATCCGCTGCCAACAAGAGCCTCGACAAATACCCCAGATCGCTTGTCTCGATCGTCTTCTTGATAACACGGGGATCAACGCCTAGCTTCAACTCCAATGAAACACCGCTGCGCATCTCTTCTCTTCTAACTTCACGGCAACTAAGTTTCATTCTTTTGATTCTACAAGCAAGGAGGTTTTCATTTGCTTTTCTCTTTTTGGTCGTGGAAGAAGCGCAACCGACCTTCAATTCCAACGATCCATGTTGGCTCTTGGTGATCTGATCAAGCCCTTCATCATGAGCTTCACCGACTTGAGCTTGATCATCGTTCTCTTGAAGACCCAAAAAATTATAGAAGATGGGTTTTCTCACGTTACGTTCAGAAAAGGATGTTGTCTTGCCGTTGGAAAAAAGCGATAGTTCCAGTGAAACTTCGTTCTTTTCATCGCCGTTTCCTTCTGGGATTTCACAAGTCGGCTTGGTGGCAAAAAAAAGCTCCATGCCCACCATCTGATCATCGCCGCTAATTAGTGATCGACGAGAATGCAAAGTGTGGATCCGGCCAACTTTTCAAGGAAAAAGAGCGGGAGCTTTTCTTCCTTAGGCCTCGTTTGATTTGCGTAATGAATATTTTACTAAGAAATTAAATAATTATTATTGAAAATAAAGGAGTGTGGAATGAAATAATTAATTATTCACATTCCTTAGTTCGGTGATAAAAGATATGCCCTAATTGAAATTGAATCAAATTACTAAAGAAAATCTCATATGTTTTTACCATTTAACTGTTGTGGGTAGCCGTCTAGTGGCCATCCACATAAGACCCTGGGAGTGGTCCCTACCAAGTAAAAGAATAACTATTCCAACAGAATAGTCATTTTATTCCAATGGTCTATTCCGCAAACCAACGAGGTCTTAGTGTATGTTGGTGAGGATTGTTAAAAAGAGCAATATTATATAGTAGATTATTATACAACTGTCATACAATTGAGATGACGTGATAGTAAAAATCAGCCATTAATTTTACTACTATTGTATATAGTTGTTAAAAGTAAATAAGAGTACGTGAATGTTTAACTGAGGATTAAAAGTCCTTAATTTGTACCTGGTTCAAGCTTCCCTTTTATAATGTTTTTGACAGGACCATTCGAACATCTGTTTCGGCCTCACTAATATGTGGGATTACCCTAACAATAGCCTTGAGATCCCATCCCTCTTAATTATTGGCGTTGATGATATTGTGAAATTGGATATTCATTTTTTTTTTCCTAATTGAATAAAAAAAATGGTTACCGGGAAGGATCCTTCCCACTTATGATTCAAAAAGAAGAATAAATGGACGATCCTATAAATGAAAAAGGAGTAGGCTCTCAACAATATACCGAAATCAAATTAAAACAGTGCTGAAATAATTACAAAATATAAAAAATTGGTCAAACAAGTGACCTGACCCTCCCAATGGGCCACACAAAATGAATTAAAGAAGCTAAAGGGGCATAGATTGGATATTCATTTTGATTTCGAAGATATTGAAGCAAATACCTTGTTACACACAGACACATAGGATCGGGTTTGTCCTAGTGGGATTTGAGTTGCAAGCCGATATTATGATTTAGGTGGACTGGGATACCTTCTCGGCCCAATTTCCTACTGATCAAATACAATTACGTTCTAAGCCCAAGCTCGATTTAAATAGTGGCAACGGCATGTGCAGCTCAAAAGTTGTTTTAAATTTTGTTTGGAAATTAAAAGTTGTGAATTTGTCGTACGTACGGAAAGCGAATTATTTTTCTCAAGTTCAATGGTATATTGCTAGTAATAAATCTATATAAAAGTTTTTTTTTTTTTTGCTACATAATTTTATTACTCAATAAAAATAAAATTTTCATATTTCCTTTTGATTATACTTGTAAGTTTTTGTTTGTTGAGAAAGTTATCATATAAGAGTGGAAAAAAAAATGGATAATTGCAACATTGGTCCCTGTAATATATTATAATTACAAATTACTCTCTATGGTTTAAAAAATTCATATGAGGTCCTCGTGATAAACTATAATTACAAATCGATCCCTGAAGTCAAATTCCGTTAAAAATTTTAACAGATTCTGTTAAATGCCACGTCAGCACTACGTGTCGCCAATAAAATGGCGACACGTGTCAATCTTAATAAAAAAAATATAAATTTATTAAAAAATAAATATACTTATTTTTAAAAACAAAAACCAAAAAAAAAAAAGGAAAAAAGGGAAGGGCAAAGGGGTGGCCGCCGGGGGTGGCCTGAGGGCTACCCCTGGACCTTCTAGGGGGCCACCCCCAGCCTTTGGGGAGGCCGCGGCCACCCCCAGAGGTGGCCGAGGGTGGCCATCGAGGCACCCCTAGTAGATCCAGGGTGGCTGCGTGCCACCCTTGGCCACTGGGGAGGTCGCGGCCACCCCCAAAGGTGGCAGAGGGTGGCCGCGCGCCACCCCCTGCGGCCACTAGGGGTGGCGTGCTGCCACCCCCATAGGCTAGGGGTGGCCCAGCCACCCCTCCCCATTTTTGCTTTTTTTTTTTTTAAAAAAAAAAAAATAATAAAAAGTTTATTTTTTTATTCAAATGGACACGTGTCGCTATCTTATTGGTTGGACGTGGTGCTGACGTGACATTTAATAGAATCTGTCAAAAAATTTAACGGAATTTGACTCCAGGGATCGATTTGTAATTATTGCTAACTACAAGGACCTCCCATGAACTTTTTGAACAATAGAAAGTGAAAAATAATTATAGTATACCACAGGGATCAATAGTTCAATTATCTCAAACATGCCCCAAATTGAATTACAATCCCGACTCTCCAATGACCCAAAAAAAGAGAGGAAACGTGGTTGTTCAACAGCTACACGTTCCTGATGATCAAAAAATACAAAAACAAAAATTGGGATTGTAGTTTGGGAGTTTACTCAATTGATTATGTTTCTTGCACCAAACTTGCAGGGTCCTGGTGGAAGGCCTGGCTTTGGTCGTGGAGCTGGTGGTTTTGGTGGGGCCCCAGAGAGCTCAAATCTTTCTCGAGAGTGATGTTTCCTGTTCCTAAATTGCATGGTTTTGACAGTTCGATTTTTAAGAAGAATCCATTTTCACTTGCTGCATATGGGAGTTGAATAGCAATTCTTATTTTTGTTCGTCTGGTGTTGGATTGATAATAGTTACTATTTAAGTTTTTCCTGGTTTATGAGTTGTCTTTTTATACTATTTCTCAAGCATTTTCTACGTAGTTTAGTTTTATGCTATTTGTGATGCTTCGGAAGAGGTTTGTCTAGTTCTTTGGGCATGCCCCGTAAATTTGTCTGTCCTCTTAACCAAGGAATCCATTATCAGTTCCTTCATAAATGGCCTCTCCTACTCAATTCTCACCGTACAGAATTTACAAAACTTCTGCACTCTCCCTTCAGGACCAAACTTCCACCTTTTGGTAGTATTAGATTATGGACAGAAATTTCCTACAAACTCAAAATTTTCTAGAACTCACATATAAGATTGACATGGGAGAACTACATATTATTTAAATAGTATGTGCTTTTTACATGCTTTTTTAATATTATTAATAAAACAAAATGTGTTTTTCACATGTTTAAAGGACACGAGTCCTTTTTATATTTGGTTTGTAGACAATTTCTGTCCTTAGATTATTGTCGTACATATGATATGCAACAGATGCCATTCGGGTCTCCAATAGTTTTCTTCCTGAATTGCTAGATAGTTCACAATGAGATTCAATGGCCTGATTTTTAGTAGGGTTTAGGAGAGGTTCCATGAAAGCCAAGCTTTATGCTATTAATGCTACTTTGGGCTTTAGGCAACAATTTTTTGTGTTTTTGTTTAGATTGAAAAAGGGAAAGGCCTGATTTTCAAAATCTATGCCGGAATCTGATAAACCCAAACGAGAAGGCTGAAGCATCAGGACATGCCTCTCTTCCGTAGTGCAAAAAATTAACCCTGAAACAAGAAGTAGAAGAAACCGCGACTAACTAGCGTCGTAGTATAGTCTGCAACTATCAATTAGTTAATTAATTCTCTTGGAAGCTTAAATTTGTAGAAACTTTCTACGAATTTAATTGTTTAATTATCAGTATTATACTTTACTTGCATTTAAATTATCAAATTTTAGGATTAAATACTATGTGGTTTAAAGACTTTAATTTTTATCCTAATGCTTCTTTACCTATCATAAATGGTATATTGTTAAGACAAGATATTAATATTTTTGTCAAAAAATTGACAGAAGTCAGTATCTTGTTAAGACATTTAATTATTAGAATAATGCTTTCCTTACATTTAAGTCATAGTTAAGATTTAATTTTAGGGTTAAATATGTTTGATTCTCTCTCGCTCTGATTTAAAGATTTTAATTTTTGCTCGTATCCTTCATTTTGTGATATTATATATCGTTAAGACTGGATAGAATACTTCTGTCTAAAAATTAACGTGGCCTAAATAGCTGGTCATCTTGCTATAAATTAAATAATTAAGGTGAAAAATTTCAGTGACAGAATTTTGTTGGAGCCCAATGTGGCACCAGAATCATCTAATATTGGCAACTCCCTTCAAGTTTGTCATCAACCTTCAAAGACATGGTGGGGAAGAAATAAAGATATAAAGAACTATAATATATACTGGAAATAGACACGGACTGTATTTATGTCAAAAGCAACATAGTCGATGACCATGAGTACAAACCATCCACAAGGTCCTAAACAAAAGCTAGAAACTCAAAGCCCAAAATGCAAAAACTGAAAACCAAAAGAAGATAGACACTGCACAGAAACACTGATGGCATAGGATGTCTTTCTCTCTTCAGTCAACTTCCTCCATCTTGCTCTCCTCGTCACCCTCCTCCTCCAAAGGTGGCGGCATATCAGCATCCTCGCTGCCAGTGTCGTCTTCATCAATGCTCAGGCCCAGCTTCAACATCCTGTGAATTCGTGCGGCAAACGTGTTTGGATCGTCGAGACTGAAACCAGAAGTCAAAAGAGCAGCCTCGAAGAGCAGCATGACCAAATCCTTCACCGATTTATCGTTCTTGTCGGCCTCGGCTCTCTTCCTCAACTCCTCCATAATGGGATTGTCGGGGTTAATCTCCATTGTCTTCTTGCTAGACATGTAAGAACTCATGCTGGTGTCCCTCAGAGCCTGTGCTTTCATGATCCTCTCCATGTTGGCTGTCCATCCATATTCCCCAGTGACCAAGCAACAGGGCGAGTCCACAATTCTTTCAGACACCACCACTTTCTCTACCTTGTCCCCAAGAATGTCTTTGATGATCTTGCACAGGTTCTCAAATGACTTCTTCTTTTCCTCCTTTTTCTTCTTCTCTTCCTCCGATTCATCCTCCAACTTCAGCCCTTCCTTTGTGGCAGAAACGAGCTTCTTCCCGTCGTACTCCTTCAATTGCGAAACAACATACTCATCAATGGCGTCAACCATGAAAAGGACCTCATAGCCTTTCTTCTTCAGCCTCTCAAGAAAGGGCGAGTTCTCAACAGCTTTCTTACTCTCACCAGTGATGTAATAGATCTCTTTCTGACCCTCTTTCATTCTTGCCACATAGTCCTTCAAGCTGGTCATATCATCACCACTTTTGGTTGAATGGAACCTCAGCAACTCAGCCAGCTTAGCCCTGTTCTGACTATCCTCATGAATACCCAACTTTATGTTCTTAGAGAATGCCTCATAGAACTTGTTAAAGTTCTCCTTATTCTCAGCAATCTCATTGAACATCTCAATGCATTTCTTCACCAGGTTCTTCTTGATCACCTTGAGAATCTTGTTCTGTTGTAGCATTTCGCGAGAAATGTTGAGTGGGAGGTCATCAGAGTCCACCACTCCCTTCACAAAGCTCAGATACTCTGGCATGAGTTCTTCACAATTGTCAGTGATAAACACCCTCCTGACATAGAGCTTGACGTTGCTCAACTTCTTCCTCGTGTCGAAGAGATCGAACGGGGCTCTCTTCGGAACAAAAAGGATGGCTTTGAACTCCAGCTGCCCTTCCACAGAGAAATGTTTCACAGCAAGATGATCCTCCCAGTCATTGGTGAGGCTCTTGTAGAAAGCTGCATATTCCTCCTTGGTTATTTCCTCAGGTTTTCGGAGCCAAATAGGTTTCTGCTTGTTGATGAGCTCCCACTCATGATTCACCTCCTTCACCTTCTTCTTCTTGTGTTTCTTTTCTTTCTCCTCATCAACTTCTTCAACATCACCCTCCTCTTCCTTGTTAGTTTCCTCATCTTCATCATCACTAACCTCTTTCTCTGTGGTCTTCTCAGTCCACAGGTAGATTGGGTAGCTAATGAACTCAGAGTGCTTCTTCACAAGGTCCTTCAATCTCCTCTCCTCCAAGTACTCCAACTGCAATGTCAATTAAGATTCACATTCTATTGAATACCAAAACTATCCCAAAACTGGACTCAGAAATAACAGAGACAAAACTGGCCGGTGGTGGTTGTTTTCCCCAATGCCACCCATTATAAAAGGGTTAAGCACTGTTGGAAAATTTGATTAAGTAATTATATGTATGGAGATGAGCGGGACTTCAACCCTGAAGCAAAGTGTTATAATATTTGCTCAAGTGACCAATTCATCCTTAGATTTGTAGGACAAACGAAAATTTGTAGTACATAGAAATTTAATCCCACTAGTATTATATTAATCACTGAGAATTAAGATTGCTATCCAACATGGACTGGGTTTGGCATTATGATTTCATAGATTAAAAGTTTAATCACAGAAAATATACATTTTTTATACTTCGTTTTTAAAAATTAAGATTTAAAAATATAGAAAAAATTATGAAATCTGTATTTTTAAATCGTAGATAAAAAATACATTTCTAAAAACGCACGATGTTAAAAACTATATTATTGAGATTTTACCGAACTCTTAGAGCTCGTTTAAAATACTTTTAGTACATAAAAAATTGCCCTAAGCAAAAATATATATGTTTAATAATTTTTTTTTAAAAAAAAAATATGTTTGAATTTTTTTCTTCACGAAAGCCCAAAATTGGGTGTTAAGAAAAGCTTAAAAATGAGATTTTTATTCATTTATTTATAAAAAGCCAGAGATTTTAATAGACAAACTCTATATTTTAACACAATCCCGGACAGAGTATTAAATTATGTTTTTAAAATTAAGTTTTTAAGTCGTACATTTTAAAATTGCAAACCGCAAACCAAAACGAATTCTTTCATCAAACTTGTACCTACAACATTAATTATGGTGTGTTTGTTTTAAATATTATTTTGAATAATATTTTATTTTTTTAAAAAAATAAATTATATTTATTATTTTTTTTAAAATTTTATCTCACAAATTCAACTCTCGTAATTTACATAGTAAATTTGAATAATATTCGAATTCAACACTCAAACGGACTATAAACCAAATATAATATAATAATACATTAAAAATATAAAATGTGTGCTTCCTTATTCTCACCTGGTCTTCCTTGAGGAAGAGAGTGATCTTGGTTCCTCTGCCCAAGGGCTCGCCATTGACATCCCTGGTGATAGTGAAGGACCCACCGGCCTGAGACTCCCAGATGTACTGCTCATCGTCGTTGTGCTTGGTCGTCACAATCACCTTCTCGGCAACGAGGTAAGCCGAGTAGAACCCAACGCCGAACTGCCCGATCATGCTCACATCCGCCCCGGCCTGCAACGCCTCCATGAACTCCTTCGTCCCCGACTTGGCAATCGTCCCCAAGTTGTTCACCAAATCTGACCCCACAAAACCCACATTGCTTCAATCCATCAGAACCCATTCCGAAGAAAAAAAAACTCCAAAGTTCACGAAATCACACGTTAAGCTTAATTCATTGACTAATACAAACGAAAAATTGCAAAATCAGTCCAATTCTACCGATGTGGGCTGGTTGAATAGGTTCACGTACCTCCTTTGGTCATGCCGATACCGCTATCGATGATTGAAAGGGTCTTGTTGACCTTGTCAGGAACAATCCTGATGAAGAGCTCCGGCTGAGCATCAAGTTTGCTCTTGTCCGTCAAGCTCTCAAATCTGATCTTATCCAATGCCTACAAAACAAACAAAACCGAAATTCAAAACACACCCACATCACTAAGAATTAAGTTGATCAGTCAGTTGACGGCGGGACGGACGGAAACATACATCGGAGGCATTGCTGACGATCTCACGAAGGAAAATCTCCTTGTTGCTGTAGAAGGTGTTGATGATGAGGCTCAGAAGCTGGTTAATCTCCGCCTGGAACGCAAAGGTCTCGGTCTCCATCTCCATCTCTCGACTCTCTCCCATGTGCACGTCAGCCATTGATACAGGTTGCTATCAACTCGAATTCACAGAATACAGAACGAAGCGAGAAGGCGATGAGAAAATCAAAATCTCAGGAATTTGTTTTCCTTAACGTTGGATTTCTCTCTTTTTCTTTTCTCTTTTTCGGTCGTGACATCAGCTGGAGAGGCATGGTATTTATAACGTGTTAAGAGGTTTCTCGTGGCTTCTTCATTACTCGTGGTTTCTCGAATCGCTTTTCGCGGCTCTAGACTCTTCTTCGTTTTTCTAGAATCACTTCTTAGGGGCTTTATTGACTCTTTTGCCCTTGAACTCGTTTGAAAAATAATTCTATTATTCTAACCTAATTTGAAAAATTTGTCCCTCTCAATTTGGGATAGAGATCCCTTAACAATTTTGTTATTGGAATTACTAGTCATTAGAATAGTAAATGTGAATGTGAGAGAATCTTTATAAACCTTAAATACTCGAACAAGTCTTGAATAGTCCGTCCTCTTATTTGGGCACATAAATCCCATATAGTATTTCTCACATTTTTACTTGAATTGTTAATAATTTGAGAAGAAAAAAAAAATAGAAAAATGTTAGGGGTACTTAAAAACTCTTACAAAAAATTTTTACAAACTGACATAGCATGCATGTGGCATTTTATTAACTAAAAAAATTTAGACACCTAGGATTCTACATCCACGCTAAATCTAGGTGGAAGTTTCCATGGACGGCTAGCAATGAGCTTGGGGCAGGACGGCCGGCAAGAGGGGAAAGATTGCGAGAGAGGACGGTGTGCGGGTAGCCCTGTGGTCGGAGTGGGGCACACCGGCCGGATCTGAGATCCAACAAACCCACGCCGGTGTGCGTAGGTTTTTGGCTAGAGATCCGGCCGGAGACCCACGCACACCTGCGTGGGTTTCGTTGGTCCAACCAGAAACCCAAATCCGTCCAGAGATCCGGCCTTCTCGAACCCAGATCCGGCCAAGCATTGAGTGTCCATTCCCGAACCTAGATCCGGCCGACCGTCCATTCCCGAACCCAGATCCGGCCGAAAACCCACCTCTGTCGCCGTTCCCTCGCTTCGTCCTCGCTGGTCATTCTCCGTTCAATCGGTGAATCTGGTTTCAACCGGATTTACTGGTTGGGCTTCTACCGAGCTGGTCAGTGTCGTGGTCGGCCGATGTGTTGGATTTCCGACGGTGTCTGGGTTCAACCGGCCGGCGACTGGGGGGTAGAACGGGTCTGGAACAGCGACTGTAGGGGAGAAAGGCATTTTTGTACTTTAACACTTATTCCATGTAGGACGCCACGTTAGTTTGTAAACTTCTCTTTGTAAAGGTTTGTAAGTACCTCTAGCATTTCTCAAAAAAATATAGTAGATCTGGATCCATCGATATGTACGAGCATGTTTGGGTGACAAGTATTTTTTAAATACTATTTTCTAATTTTTCAAATTCTAATCAGATTTTATCTAACTTTTTTTTCTAATTTTGTCTCGGACAGAATTTCTTACAATTCACATATAAGATTGACATGTGCCCCTTAGCATGTGAAAGCACATGCTATTTAAATAGCATGTACTTTTTACATTTTTTTTAATAGCATTAATAAAAAAAACCTGAGACAAAAGGACAGAAATTTCCTAGAACCCACATATAAAAAGGATAACTCACCTATAAGATTAACATATGTCTTTTGGCATGTGAGAAGAACATGTTATTTTAATAGCTTGTACTTCTCACATGCTTTTTTAATAGCATTAATAAATAATAAAAAAAACATGTGTTTCTCACTTGTTTAAATGACACATGTCACTCTTATATGTGGGTTGTATGAAATTTCATACAAATCGATTTGTAGGAAATTTCTATCATTTCTAAACCATCCAAATATAATTTCAGATAATAAATTTTCTCGATAGGCTGAAGCTCCTCGATCATATGGAAAATCGGTTGGAGTATTCTTCCAATCAAGTCTTATAAGTTAGCAAATTTTATTGAGTTATCTGAGTAAGATGGCCAATTCTATAACTTGGATGAAGAATCCCATGAACACTGTTTCTACATCTATCTAAGTCTGAAAGAATCAAGATCATTTCAAACTGTTAAATTACCACGTCTAAATAGCCTATGCTAATAATAAAAAATGTTAGACTTAATAATTTAAATTAACATTGTAACATTTCTTTTTACGTGTAGATCAGAATCAAACTCAACTCAAATTCTTGCTCAATAAGCGATGCTCAATACGTGTAATATTTAACTAAAATGAGAGACGAATTACGTAAATAAGGTTCGAACTCAAAATATTTAAACTGATATCATATTAAATTACAAATTGTCCCAAAATCTTAAATAGACAAAGATAATAAGAAAAAGTACACATATTCCTATGAAACTATCACTCAATTGTCAATATCCTCCCAAATCACCAATTGTATCAATGTCCCATTTTAATCTACAGAAACATGTTAATGTCTCCTCTAAGACCAACAAAAAGACAAAAATGACTATAATTTTTTTCTCAATAAGACAAAAATGTCCTTATAAATTCGAAAAAAAACTAAAACCAAAAAATAAAAATAAAAACTAAAAAGATAACTTTTTAAAAAACAAATTAAAAAAATTATGGAAAATTTTTTTAAAAAAATGATAGAGAACGATTTTTTTTTTATTATTTTTTAAAAAACAAATGAAAAATAATTGAAAATTATTAAAAAAAATTAAAAAAGAAAAAAAGAAAAAGAAAAACCCCTTTTTTTAATTTTCATATTTTTTTTTGTATAAATTTTTGTTATTTTAGACTTTTTTAAATAATTTTTTATTTTTTTAAACTTTAATAATTTTATAAATGGTATTTTTGTTATTAGAGGGACATTGACATTTTTCGGTATTTTAGAAGGAGATATTGACACAATTGACAATTTGGGGGGACATTGACAATGAAATAGTAGTTTGAGGGAGTTATGTGTACTTTTTTCAAGATAATACAAAAGATTTTGGGTAATTACCTTTTCCCCCAATGAACTACCGGCCTATGTCATTTTGCCCCCACGAACTACCACTTCGACCAAAAAAGAGCATTAAACTACCATTTTTACACACTTTGCCCCATTCCATTAGGAATCCCGTTAATTTGGATGGAATATGCCATTTTTTTATGTTAATTTTGATTTAAAGACCAAAATGCCATCTACAGTAATTAATAAAAAAAATATTAAAATTAATATATTAAAAAAAAAAAAAAAAAAAAACCTGAAGGAAAAGGGGTGGCTGCCACCACCCCGGCCTAAGGGGTGGCCGCGAGCCACCCCAGAGGTGGCCGGAGCCACCTTTAGGGGTGGCTCGAGGGCTAGCCACGACCTCTGGGGTGGCTGCGCGACCACCTTAGAAAAGACCTAGGGTGGCCGTGCGGCCACCCCTTAGGCCAGGGTGGGCCACGAGCCACCCCAGAGGTGGCCGGAGCCACCTCTGGGGGTGGCTCGCAGGCCACCCGGCCTCCTTCCGCCACCCCTTTTCCTTCAGGTTTTTTTTTTATTTTTTTTTTAATTTTTTTTATTAAGATGAGGGTATTTAAGTCATTTTTGAAATTGAGTTAGGGCATTTAAGTCTTTGCATGAATTAGACTGACGGAATGGGGCAAAGTGTGTAAAAATGGTAGTTTAATGCTCTCTTTTGGTCGAAGTGGTAGTTCGTGGGGGCAAAATGACATAGGCTGGTAGTTTATGGGGTGAAAAGGTAATTACCCCAAAAGATTTAGAGTGGTTCAACCTTATAGGCTTACATCTAGGGTTGAAAATACATAAAATTATTAACCGTTCACTAACAGCTAAACCACTTTTAAAAGCGGTTAGGATTTTCGCCTTTGTATATATATAATATTTTTATATATATGAAATGATATTATTTTGGTGCTAAGCACCAAAATTAACAACGTCGTTTCACTCTAGAGTTAAAACAAAAGATAACACTTCCGAATCACAAAATGCACTCACCTCTCAGTGGAATTGCATAGGGATAGGAAAGGTAATATTTCCTGGGCAATAGCTCTTTTGTTTTCTTCCAACCTTGGAATTTTGGTAAAAAAATCTGAGTCCTTTTATGCAATAGGTAAAAGTCAGGATTCTATAGTTTTTGACTGAGGTTGATTTGGTTTCTTAGATTGAAAAGATTTATCAAACATTTATCAACATAAAGCAGAGAACTTTACACTCTTCAAGTCTTTATTAGGAGGACCCATCTCTCTGATTCATGGCTTAGATCTGGATCATGTTGATGAAATATAAGTCTTCATAATTTGCTTCTGCCTTTAGGAAAGGGTCAATTAATGCATTATGAATTTTTCATCGCTTAGTGAAGTATCATACATTGAAACTAATGCTTTTGAGAGAGAATTGTTTTTGTTGAAACAAGTTACTCATTTTTTTAGGAATAAAGAGTAATACAATAGTATCAATAAATATGTAATGATGTAGCCCTAACGCATATTATTAAATATAGCCGCACTCCTGTGGACATAGGTAAATTGTAGAACCACGATAAATATGTCTTACTTCTCTCTTGATTTCTCTTTTCATTTCATATTATTCATTATTGTTGTGTACGGTAAGAACTGTCATGCCCCCATTTTGGGATATAAGGAGAAACGCGAACTTGAGTGCTAAAAACATTTAAATAAAGCCGTACATTT
Source organism: Alnus glutinosa (assembly GCF_958979055.1). NCBI lineage: Eukaryota > Viridiplantae > Streptophyta > Magnoliopsida > Fagales > Betulaceae > Alnus > Alnus glutinosa. Next base: position 5,909,292 of record NC_084898.1, on the reverse strand, counting down.
ACAACATATAGATTGTAACTTCCTATTTTATTATTCATGTCTATTAATAATTCTTTACAATGCCATGAACTCCAAAAAAAGATATACTATACAAATTAAAGGTTTGGTCGGTCCACAACGATCTATTGCTCTTAGCGAGGTCTACGCCATTTCAAAGAAATGACTCCGTCTTACTGTGTCATCTGAAAATATTTGGGGGAAGAAAGGGTGAATTCGACAATTCAGTAAGGAAATTACAATACCAGAGAAATAAAACATGCTATAAAATCTTCATGCCATAATCTTTAGTCATGCATAATGACAGTTTATGCAAAATAACAAAATGAACAATTAAACAGAATTTATGAGTAAGTGAATGAGGAATATGAGTAATGGCATAAGAATGACAGTTTATGCAAAATAATAAAATGAACAATTAAACAGAATTTATGAGCAAGTGAATGAGGAATATGAGTAATGGCATAAGAAATTTATAATGATCCAGTAAATTCTTTTTGTTTATTTTCTCTTTAAAATTGTAACTGTGGTTTAACCCTTTATAGACTCTACACCATTACCCGTGAGCGGAGCACGTTGGCTTTTGTCCCAAAAACCTATGGACTTAGCCTGTCGTCACAGGGGAGAGTCACCAGATTGGGGATCTTCCCTAGGTGAAAGCCAACCCCGGCCGGTAGCACACACCGTCTTTCGGTATGCTTGTCATGCTACCCTATATGGTACCGATCATTACTGTAATAGTGCCTCAAGGTTAAACAATTACTGCACATGAACGTTTTATGTAATACTGTAGGCTCTGCTATAACTATAAACTTTACTTTAAAACTGTAAGAGTAGAATTTAAACTTTAGAAGTTCTTTTCATTCAAAACTGTATTCATGTGTAAATCATATACTTTGGAATGCACTTCTCACAACTGTAATTATGCATAAAATGCTCTTAAATCATAACTGTAATTATGCATAAATCATAGCTTTGAAATGCTCTTATTCATAACTGTAAGTATGCATAATCCATAACTTTGAATTGCTCTTATTCATAACTATAATTTATGCATAAATCATAACTTTAAAATGCTCTTAATCATAACTGTAATTTATGCACAAAATTCTTGAATAATAACATGAGTAATAAAAGCTTGGCATTAAAAATCACATAAGTAGACGCTCTATAAAATTTCCCAACATTTTTTCAAATGTTTGTAATAAAATCTTGTTTGGGAGTTTTTTTGGTGTTGTATCCCCTTACTTGGACTTGTCATTAACGTCAGGGTTGACTTTCTACCTAAATAAATTGCAAGAAGTTTAGAGAAATACTCTGAAATTTGAAGTCTAAAACTTAAACTAAAGTATCCTATAACATATAACCATAGATTTCCAAATTATACTACCTATCAACATTACTACTTAGTAGACTAAATTGTCAACATTCTAAGAATTTTAATATGAACTCATTCAGCGTAAACCACATAAAATCCCCCCAAAAACAGTAACTCCCTTGAATCACCTAATCATTAGCCCAACACTTCATACCCCAAACAAACTAGTTTTAGTTAAAATGACATTATAAAAACTTTAACATTAAAAAAACATATATATTTTATATCAAATAAACATTATACTTACCAAATATAAATAATGAGTTTTATGTTTCAAAACAAGTTAATCAAATAATAACCTTATTTTATTCTTATAAAATTTGGGTGAAACAACGGCATTAGTGTTACTAATGTCTAAAAATACTTTTAAAATTTTGAGCGGCATAACAACACTTTTGTAAAATATTATTTTTCACTAGAGTATCACAACAACGTAATTTATTATTTAAATACGCATCTTGAAATACTCAGTTAAAATACAACTTAAAACAGTAGAATATTTTAACTTGAAAAATCCTAATAACTAAGGTATATCACAAAATATTCCATTTTTAAAATATACTTTTAAACATATATATCATTCAGCCCATATATATATATATATATATATATATATATCAAAGAGCAACCATCCTTATGACTTACTGATTGCTTCTAGTCCTCTAGAATCAGGTAGAACTTGTCTCCTTGTTTGCTGAAATTGACCGAAAGTGAAGGAGACTTTACCTTTTTCTTTTTATCCTTCCTTTTCCTTTGCTGGAAAAGGAAAGGAAAGTAAGAAGAGAGGAATAGTTTTTCTGCTGTCTTTTGCACAGACCCGAGAGTGAGAGATGAGGAAAGGTGGGTTTTCTTTTTGGCTTTGCTTGAGGAAAATAAAAGAGATTTTGGTAGAAAGAGAGAAGCTTCAAAAGCTTTGAGAGCAGAAAATCACAGAGAGTTGCAGAGAGTGAGAGTTTCGGTTTTCTTTAAGGTGTGTAGGATGATTGCAGTGCAAGCTTCCTATTTATAGGATTTTTGATGGCTGGATTTAACCCGGGTGTCTTGTGATCGACGGCTGGGGCGTAAACGTGTGTTTGATGAGCTGTTTCAAAGTACACTCAGAAGGATGAAAGTCTTTGCTTGGGCGACAATTTCTTATCAATATCTAACTGGTATTTAGGTTCTAACATAGCACTAGTTTCTTTTTAACTAAGTTTCCTTTATTTCTCTCTTGTAGCTGCTGAGTCGGACATGTGCACTTGCGGAACAGTGGAAGAACAACAAGCATCCGAACTCTATCTGGCGTGGACTGGGCTGGGTGTCAATTGTGTATGGGCTGGGCACTATCAACGTGTGGGCTGAGTTTTATGGGCTGGGTTCATGAAGAATTAAAATGGGTTCACAATTTATTATTGTTCAATTTTCGTCTAAATCAAGATATCATTTTTCGTGAGTATTTTTCCACATTAAACGGAGTCCAAAAATTATGAAATTCGGAGGGTAGCTAGAGGACTTTGAGACGAGCGTTCTGGCTTTTGAATTGACCAAAACGGAGTTCGTTTGACCCTATTTTCGTTATTCTAAAGTTTAAGGTCCGTTTGAATTTTTATCAAATTAAAACTATAAATGCTGCTAAATGAATATTTATTTTCATAAATATTCATATTTAATCTTTTACCTTATTATTAGGTCTTAAATCATATTTTAAAATATTTTATTTAATATCTTAAAATACAGGATGTTACAAGAACAGTATTGATATTGCTATTCTTGGGATCCTATCTAATTACATTATAGAATGACCGAAGCAAGCTGATCCAACATACATACAAAGTAAGGCCTAGGCTGAACTGAAGCAAGTTTAGCTGCTAAAGAAAGAGAAAAAAAAGCTATTTCATTCTTGTAGTTTTATATGAACAAAAAAACAAAATATTACATAAAAAGTGCACTTTTATTTTGGTCAATTGCCAAAAGTTTGTCTTTGAACTTGCTCTGTGAGTTATTTATGGTTAGTTTAGCATATAGAAATCACCATTATGATCAACATAAAATAGAAATCACCATTAGTTTTATATGCGTATTTGACATACAAAAAATGCTTTGTGAAATATATATGTATTTGATGAATACATACTTTATCGATTTTGTTATTTTATTTACATAAACTTTATTAGTAAAATAGGTTGTATCTAATATGTTATGCTGGTTGGTCGTTAAATACAATTTATTATCTATTTAATAACAGATGGATGACATTCATAGTGATGCAACTAATTAACCCTGTTATAATAGAGGACAATCTTGAAACACTTTTCTATGCAAATGTTGGAAGCTCCCACACCTTCACTCCAATCACATGCAACAGTCACAATTCAAAACCAGGTGAATCAGTTCATTGTATAGAAATACTTTCAAAAAGTGGAACTGATTAACAAGGAAAACCCTAAAACTATGGGCAATTATTGTAATAGGTTGATAGGATGTCATTATAAGAGAAATAACATTTCACCCATGATGACCCACCTTACCTCTAATTGCCTAAACTCTCTACTTAAGAAATAGAAACTACCCAAAAACCAAATGTTGTTACAAATGTCGTTTAAGAAACGGTAGAAGACACTAGTAGCAACCAAATGAGATTCCTGATTCGAACAATGTTAGAAATTTGGTTATTAGGTATTTCATCAAAAGTTAATTACCTTTTAGGCATGTGGAGAGTAATGGAGTTAAAGAATTGATGAATGGAATTAAACCTAAGTTCAAAGTACCATGTCGTATTACTTTACAAAAAGATTACGTAAAATTATATGAGAAAGAAAAGCTTAGATTGAACCTAATTAGTTTTTCTTCAATAACAATGGAGCTCAAAATTCGCCAAATTAAAATAGAGCCATACACATCATTTTTCAGTTTATCTTTTTGTACGTCTTTTTTGTAAATTAATTACAAGATTTTTGAGACTTACATCTAAGAAATTTGCAATTAAATCAATAATTGCCCCATTAATTTAATAATTGATTTTTAAATTCACTATACGGAAATGTATAGGGAATGAAAAAGTGAATGATTTATATCATTTTTCAAATTAAAATGATGAAAGTGATCAGGTGTCATTTAATTTTGGCCCAAATTTTTAAGGTTACGGTAAATTACAAAATTCAAGTCATTTAATAAAAAGAAAAAAGGAACTTTTTGTATTTTTTATTTATTTTTTCTTCCTCAACAGTCATTATCGCATAAGATCTTCATAGTATATATTTCCACCGACTTGGGGCGTCTTGTAGACCAACCGCCTTTAAACACAGCAAGTACTTCCGAAGAGGTGCTAACTGCTACTCCAACAGAAAACTAACAACGTTCTAAATTCTTTTCCATCTCAGATTTGGATTTCGAATTGCCAACGGCTTCGGCCGTAGCCTCCTCCTATATAACTCCCACTCCCCTCATACCTTTCTCTTCACACCGACAACCTCCAAGAAAAACACACAAACACAGACGCTTTTCTTTCTTGGTTTTTTCTCGATCGGACTGATCGACGGAGGCTTCTCTACTCAGACTACTCTCCCGCCAACCCAGTGGTTGTCACGCTTTGCCAGGAGGAAACGGCGATGAAAAGAGCGAACGACTTTCACTGGAACTATGGCTTTTTTCCGAGGACAAGACAACATTCTTTTCTGAATGTAACGTGAAAAAACCCATCTTCTATAATTTTTTGGGTCTTCAAGAGAACGATGATCAAGTTCAAGTCGGTGAAGCTGATCAGGGGCTTGATCAGATCACCAAGAGCCAACATGGATCGGAGGAGATTTCGTTGGAATTGAAGGTCGGTTGCGCTTCTTACGCGACCGAAAAGAGAAAAGCAAACGAAAACCTCCTTGCTTGTAGAATCAAAAGAATGAAACTTAGTTGCTGGGAACTTAGAAGCGAAGAGATGCGCAGCGGTGTTTCATTGGAGTTGACGCTGGACGTTGATCCCTGGCTTATCAAGAAGACGATCGAGACAAGCGATCTCGGGCATTTGTCGAGGCTGTTGTTGGCAGCGGATGGGGTGAAGAAGCATATCTTACCCAAATGGGATGCAAATCGCACTGAAAGCTTACGTAAAGGGTTGCAAGTTTGTGTTTGGGATTGTGATACCGAGTCTGAACATCAATTGGTGTTCAAACAATGGGCAAGTAATGGGAGCTATGTTCTCATTGGAAAATGGAAAAAGGAATTTGTGGAGAGGAGGGTCCTGAACAAGGGTGACCAGATTGGACTTCACTGGGATCAAACAAATTCAAGATTTAATTTTATGATTCTCAACCGGGCTAGATTGAACACTGTTATGCCTAATTAGCTCCATTCATGTCTGTTTTCTGTTGCTTATGTAAAAAGAGAGGCAAATTGCGGATGATGTATGTTAATTTTAGCATTCTTAATAGCTAGCCCTTAGAATTAAGTAAGCAACTTATATTGTATGTATTTTTGAGCTGTTTTATTTCGTTTTGAACTGTTTTATTTTTTATCATGTTTCAGTGCTCTCACTCCTTCCATTCTCATCCCAAAACCAAATTTCGAATTTCCCGCCAAAACCCAACCCCATTGGAATTGGTTTCCCATACGAAGAATTCTTTTGGCCGCCACTACAAGAAAGACCACCATTCAACTCATTTACCTACCTTCTCCCTGTGGGTTTAGAATGTCGTAAAAGCTCAATGTGGTATTTAAAAATAACTAATTAGCCACTATTATCAAATTTCGTTAAGAAACTTTACGAATTTCGTTAATGTACTAAATTATATCCAAATTATAACACATGTCACCTATATATATATATAAAAGTGCAAACTTGAAAAGTTGAACAAAATTTCTGTATAGTATTGCCGGTTCGTGCATCAGGCTCCAATGACACAATAACAAAAGTAAGAAAGTGGATTATATGTTCTCTTTCTCTCTCTATATTTTATTTTTCCTTTTCCTCGAATGCTTGCAATTCTCAATGATTTTGACAAATGATTTTAAATTAATCGTCTATTCTGTGAACCAAACAATTTCAGATTTAAAAATTCACATTAAAAAAAAAAAAAAAAAGTCACGCCCCCGTTTAGGAAAATAAGGGAAACGCGAACTAAAAGATAAATAAATAAGTAAATAAAGACAGAGAGTTTCAAAACACAAGTAGTATTACTATTTATACCAACTATGATAGCAGTATCAAAATTTTACACTGGGGCTCGAGGTTATTTACAGCTCAAAAGTGAAGTGGTAAAGTAAAAGCTAGCAATCAACATTGCTAGAAAAACCACCACATAAGTTAAAAGACTGAAATGAGTACAGTTTCCATCAACAAAATATAACTGTACTATCATGATCTATCAGCTCTACAGTCTTTGTCCACGAAGGAGTCCCCAGGTACTATAACTGCTACTATTTACAAATATCTACATCTTTCTTTAGTCCACTGTACAGTAAGTCCAAGTTGCCCACGGATGGGGCCAGATCTGTGGGTCACTGACTACCAGGAGTCCTACAGGCACTCCTCCCCTCAAGACTATGATATACACCTTCATCTGAAAATGGTTATAAGGGAAAGGGGTGAGTTCGACAACTCAGTAAGGAAATATCAACACCAGGAAAATAAAACATGCTATAAAATCATTAATTATGCATAATGACAAAAATATCAAAATGAGCAATTAAGACAGAATTTATAAGTATAATTAACAGAACTTAAAAATAGATGAACAAGAAACATGAATAATGACATGAATAATCAAATCAATTCTTTTTATTTTCTCTTTTATCCTTTAACAGTGGTTTAACCCTTTATAGACTCTAAACCGCTGTTACCCGTGAGCGGAGCACGTTGGCTTTTGTCACACAGACCTATGGACTCAGCCTGTCGTCACAGGGGAGAGCCGGTTCCGAGTTGGGGATCTTCCCTAGGTGAAGGCCAACATCGGCTGGTAGCACACACCAACACATGGTATGCTTGCCATGCTACCCTATGGGTACCAATCCTAACTGTAATAGTGCCTCAGGGTTAAACAGTTACTACACATGAACGATTTTCTGTAATACTGTAGGCTCTGCTTTATCTGTATACTTTATTTCAAAACTGTAAGAGCCGTTTTCATAACTGTAGTCATGTGCAGAATTTAACTTTAGAATCTCTTTTCTTTCAAAACTGTATTCATAAATAGAGTCATATACTTTGAAATTCTCTGTAATCATGTCTTTGAAATGCTCTTTATCATAACTTTGTAATACTTTTATGCATAATCCATATCTTAAAAGTGTTCTTAATCATAATTATAAAAATGCATAAAATTGCATGAATAAAAACATATGAGAAATAACAGCGTGACATTTAAAATTTCACATAAATATAATGCTTTATAAAATTTTCCCAACATTTTTCCCAAAAGTTTTAGAATAAAATATTGTTGGGATTTTTCGGTGTTGTATCCCCTTACCTGGATTTGCTCTTAACGACAAGATTGAGCTTTTACCTAAATAAAACATAAGGGTAAGTTTTTAGAGGATATTCTGTAGTTTAGATAGCCGTTATAACAGTAAATTATAAACCTTAAAAATCTAAATTAGAGCTAATATTTACACTATCATTTTATTTATACCTTTTCTAAAAAAATTATTCTATCTAATTAACCAAAAATAATCCCATAATTAAAACAGAAAAAAATATCAAACCTAGAGATAAATTAACTAATAAGACTTAAATCTCAAAACTCTACAATTTCAACCCCAAACTCACGGGTCTACCCAAAAACACACCAAACACAGAGTTAACTAATACCAACCTAAACAAAATACACCAAGAACCAAAACCACAGGGAAAATCCAATAACTTAATCCGGTTAACACAGCAAAACTCTAAAACAATATTATTTGGAACCTAAAGACTTCAAAGGCAATAACACTGAACCGGCCAAAATGACAAATTCCAAAACAGGAAACAACCGGCCAAATTCCTTCACCAAAACTCAGTGGCCGAATAGCTCAAGGAACCACAAAACAAAACACCCATTCAGTTGAAACACTGCACACACAAAATCTGCCAAAATCATCAACATCCCAACACACTCGGCCAGCCCTTCAACTGAAATAGAAAATCACCCCTTAGCTCCACTCAAAACCTTTACAATTAACACAATTCCAACACAAAACACTAGCAAGGCCACTCCCTCTACTGAGAATCACAAACGAACCCACTGCCCTCTCCAACCAACCGGCCGAACCCACAAAGCCAACCAAGATAACAATCATCAAAAACCACCAAATCATCACATCCCACTTCACGGCACACCCACCCCAGCTCAAACCAAACCAGAATTTTTCTTGAACTAAGAATTTTCCCACAACTCAACCGGTTTACCCAAGAAATCAACTCCCAAAATTGAACCAAAGTCAACCCAAAAATGTATAAGTACAAAGATTAAACTTACCCATAAAAAAAAAAAAAAATGGGTTTACTAATATGGGTACCGGAAAACATCACCGGAAAGTTCTCCGGTGACGTTGCCGACGCAGGGCCGTGGCCTTCCGGCCCAACGGCGCCGACCGCCCAGTCCGGTGGCCAACCCACTGACTGGGTCTTCTACCTTCCTCCCCTCTCTCTCTCGGTCAACGCTCATACCTCCCTCATCTCCACTCTCGGTTGGTGCAAGGAGAAAAAAAATGAAGAAGAACAAGCAGAGAAGAAGGAAGAAAAGAGGGAGGAAAAGTAGAAGAAAGGAAAGAAAAAAAAAAATTATAACTAGAGGATAAGGTCTGGAGCACGCACGGCATGGAGAGAAAAGAAAGAAAATTGAAAAAGAAATAAATAAGTAATGATATGTATAAGCCAGAATATTAAAGAGCTAGAGAACAAAGAATATGCACTAAAATTTAAGAGAAATTACCTGAAGAATTCTCTGATTAGATCAGCTAAGGTAAGATGTGCAGAGACAAAGAATAAGCACAACCTTTAAAAAAAACAGATGACCGGCAGTAAAATGCTTGGAGAAGAAGATACTACTTACGTGCTGAATACGCAGTTCAACCACATCCATAAAAAAAAGAAGCTACAAACTTGCCACGTAACCCTTTAATCAGCCAGAATTTTAATATTTTTTTTTTTCCAGTTATTATTACTGATTCGATTTTATCACTTTTCTTTTTCTTTTTTCTTTTTTTTTTTTTTTTGCAACTAATTATCAAATCTTAAAATATTTTAATAATTATTATTATTATTACTATTAGGGTGTTATAAAAAGAGAGAGAAACAAGGAAAAAAAAAATGAAAATTCACCTCACAACCACCCACTAGACCCTCCACCCCTACAAAGAGGAATGGCTCAATGCTCACAAAGCGGTAGGCTGGGTTTAGAGATCCACATCACATAGGTGCACATAAGAGTCATGCACCTAAACTACCTCTATGTGGAGGTGGCGATCTCCACCCTCCCCTTCTATGTGAGTAGATTTCCACTCCCACATAGGTGAGCAGGGTTGAGGCCACCCCAATCACCCCCCTCGTCGGGAGGGGAATGGCACAAAAGGTGGAGGGAATGGATCTCTACCGGCCTCCTCCTTCTTCTTCTTCTTCTTTTTTTTTTTTCAAACATAATTGGTATGTGGCATTGACGACTTGGAATGATACATACCCCAATCCAAACATATCAACAGCACTAACGCTGTGTGATGAGTCATGGATTAATCCCCAGAACCAGCGGAGAAATCCCATGAAAGACTTTGCTATTAATTCAAACGCACTGGCCTCCAAAACTGCGAGGAAGATTGTATTTGTACGCGCCGCAAGAAGGACTAACAAGAAAGTGATCAAGACACCAAGTGTTTTCCAATGAAGAAGACCCTCACGTACGAAAAGTGATCTTAATTAATTTGAGCGGTCTAATTGGGTACCCTTAGCTCAAGCATTTTCCTATGTATTAATCTTGAAAAATGCTTAGGCTATTATACATTTGATTAAAATCACCTTATAAACTAATGGAACAATTTATAATTCGTAAAATGATTGAGTGTATGGTTGACAAGTTAGTTATTAACTAATTAATTGACTATTTCATCATTATGGACTATTACCTTTGTTGGGAATAATCCAACTCAGATCAGCCCATTCAAAAAGGTTACGGGCCTCCAAGCCAATATCGGCTTACTAGTGAAACTCTAATTAGATATTAGGTCAAGTCATCAAGTGAGCATACTAAGAATAAGCCTTTGCATCAGGTATAAATTTAAGACTGAATTATTGTGTTTAGGCATACTTTTTTTTCTCTGAGACTAACTTAGGCATCAGAGTGAAATCTGCCAACAACCCTGGCGTGTTCTCTTGACATTATTTGTTTTGCTGCGATTGTGGGACGTGAAGAACGTCGTAAAGCGAACTGTCACGTATGTTAGAGAATATACTCTTCATATATTAAGGGATTTTGTTTGAGAAATATATTGTAATTATAATCAATCAAATCTGATTGATTTATTTGTAGCAGATTTGATGGTAATCAAATCACATTGATTGATTACCATACTTATCTACCAAAACACTCTTATAAATAAGAGTTTATTGTATTATGAAAACATTAAAAGAAATAAGAGTAAAATGTAACCCTTTGAGCTTTATCATGTGGACTAGATCATAGACCGAATCATGTGAAATCTCTTGTCTCTTTTATATGATTAATTGTTTCGAACTTGAGCGTTGACTTCGAGATTTTGAGTTTCTATATCGTCATCTTGAATTCATTAATCTTTCAACGGACTTCAACGATTGCATTACTTCAGTTTTGATTTGAGTATTGATTTGGCATTTATTGGTTTAGGTTTGACTTTGGGTTTTGATGTACCTTTTAATTTGGAATATGATCAAGCTTAGATTTGAGATTATTTGATTGTTGAAATATTTAGCATATATGATGTTTTGAATATAAGAAAACCTGAATTTTGTAAATCAGGTTTCACACAAAATTAATATTATAAATATAAATGATTTTTTTTTTCTCATTTTACCGGTTAGTCTCGGTTGTTTTTTTTTTTTTTTTTGCTTCAAACGACACTAACATTAATTAGCGCCGTTTGAATAGTAAATAATGCTATCTTGAAATCCCGATCCAATGTTTAATGTCATTTACAAAACGACTCTTAACCCCGTGTGACTGTTGTTGTTCATGTGGTAGTACAGCGAGGCATTGCATGTATTGATTTGGGTAGGGCAATTGAAAGGGTAAATAAGGATTGCTTTGATGGATGGATGTGTTGGACACAAGAATCGTAGCAAATAGAGTTGGCAATAGGAGGAGAGTATGGGAAGCCATGGATGTTCTTCGCAGTTTTGGAGGCCATTGTCACAGGGTTTTGTTCTTCCTTTGAAATTTTTTATATATATATATATATAGGGATGTGTTATTTCTACATCACATTATTCTATATCAATTCTACATCAAAACACATTAGTTGTGAGACTCACATATATAAAATCCACATGCATAGGTCCCACACCTTATATATCTTAGTGTATGATTGATGTAAAATAATATGATGTAAAAAAATCATTTTTCATATATATATATATATATATAGCAGTGTCTTTCATGGGTTCTATTTCGGGCCACTTTTTCTTCATCATCATGTGTCATGAGTATATTAGTGAATGACGGGCTTTGGCCTTAGTAGCTTAGTGGGCTGGGCGCAGTTTGTCTTTAGTGATAATGTGCCTCAATTATAGATGTGTATATAAAGGCTAATAGCCTAATTGTAGAGGATATAAGATTAGTTATTTGTTTACTGTGAAAAATTGGAAGCTGAACACCTAGAATGCTCTGGAAACTGAACATCTCGAAAGTTCATTTCATTTTGTTATTTTCGTTCATTAATTTTACATTTCGTACATTGTTCTTCCAATTCTTCTATAATTCATTATTCCTATTCCATTTTTCATTTAAATTCCATTCAATTCAGCAAATCAAAACCATTGGATAATATTCTGGGAGAGGGAAGTTTCCGAAGACTATGAAGAACATTTGGCTTTGTCAAAACTAGAATATTGATGTTCATGCTTTAGCTTAGTCCTTCTTTGCATGTTGTTGTGATTTGTTTTTTATGGTTTAAGTGTTTTTTTTTTTTTTGTTGTCTATAATGTGTCTTGTAGTGTTTGGCTGGTTTTTTTGTTGTAAAGTCTCATTCTTTTGTCTATAATAGATCTTCTTATTCATCAATAAATAAATAAAGTTCGAACTCAAAATATTTGAACTGATATCATGTTAAATTACAAATTGTCTCAAAAGCTTAAATAGACAAAGATAATAGGAAAAAGTAAACATATTTCTATGAAACTACTACTCAATTGCCAATATCCTCCCAAATTATCATCTAACTACAAAAACATGTCAATGTCCCATCTAAAACTAACAAAAAGATAAAAATGATCATAAATTTTTTTCAACAAAACAAAAATGTCCTTATAAATTCAAAAAAAAAAAAAAAAAAACTAAAACTAAAACATAAAATTAAAACTAATAACGAAAAAAAAAAATAACTTTTAAAAAAACAAATTAAAAGGTTTAAGGAAAAAATAAAAAAAAATAAAAAAACACGAAAAAGGACGATTTGTTTTTTTTTTTTAAAAAAAAAAAGAAAAAAAAACTGAAAATTATTAAAAAAAAAAAAACAAACAAAAAAACGAAAAAAAAAGAAAAACCCTTTTTTTTTTTTTTTTTTTTTTTTAACTTTTTGTTAATTTAGAATTTTTTTAAATAATTTTTTTTTTTAATTTTAATAATTTTGTGAAGGGTATTTTGTCATTAGGGAGACATTGACATTTTTCAGCAGTTTAGAGGGAGATATTGACATAATTGATAGTTTGGAGGGACGTTGACAATGAAGTAGTAGTTTAAGGGAGTTATGTGTACTTTTCTTAATATAATACAAAAGATTTAGGGTAGTTCAACCTTATAGGCTTACATCTAGAGTTGAAAATACATGTGGTTATTAACCGTCCTCTAACCGCTAAACCGCTTTTAAAAACGGTTACGGTTTTCACCTTTTTATATATATATATATATATATATATATATATATATATATATATATATATATATATATATATATATAGTAAGAAGAGGTGACGGTGGTGTGGACAGAGTGGTGGTGAGCATATGAAAACATAGTAATATGCATAACAATTTCAATATCAAAATCTGAATACAAAATAAGAGAGTATTCAACAATGATCATGAAATTAAACTCAAAGTAATGCTTAGATTGTAAGAAGAGGTGACGGTGGTGTGGACAGAGTGGTGGTGAGCATATGAAAACATAGTAATATGCATAACAATTTCAATATCAAAATCTGAATACAAAATAAGAGAGTATTCAACAATGATCATGAAATTAAACTCAAAGTAATGCTTAGATTCAAAATAACTTTGAATGTAAAACTTACAAATAAACTCAGGCCAGAATGCAACTGGCGATTACAAGCTTATACTCAGAAACACTGGAAATATACATTTACAAGTGTTTGGCTTATGAGAGGTTCAGGGTAGAATAGCTCTCTTTCTCAAAATAAGCTCTCTCTTGAACTTCAGACTTCTGCTCCTTAAATAGGCTTCAGGGGGACTCAGGGGCTGGAATCACGGGATGCCAGCGTGCTTAGGCTTGTCAGGCATGCACCGAAAGCAGATTCTTTCTGCTTTTACCTTAGGTAACTCGCACCGAAAGCAGGGTAAAACTTATGATGAACAGTGAAAAAGTCACTATTCATGAATAGTATCATGTCGGGTGGCCGACCGAGTACTGTTCACTTTTGTCCTTTAGTGCTTAAGAGTCCAAGTCCAAATCAGTGAAGTCATAGGGGTCTTGGGCATCTTGGAAGGAATCAAAGTTGAAATGATGCTGGATAGAAGACTCTGCAGTAGAGGCTTCTTCGTCTTCATCACTTTCTTCTGCTTCTACAAGCTGCTGCATAAGCTTAAGAGCTTGCTTGATCTTAGAAGATTTCTTACCCTGTGAAGAGGTAGAAGAATCTGGCTTAGGAGAAGTAGGCTCAATTTGAGTCTCTGAAACACGAGTTACAGAGTCTTGAATAGTCGGAGTTTTTTCAGGGAACTCCTTCATAATGCGGTTTTGAACCAGAGAGAAATTGAACTTATCCCACCACTTGACCGAGAACTGTCGGGCAACGCAGTTCTGGGTAATAAACACATATTGCCACTTAAGGATCCACGAAACTTTGAAGTGAGCAAAGAAGTGGACAGTCATAGGCAACTCATTTTCTTGAGGAGACAACTTCTTGACGGTAGAGAAATACCGTACAGCATTTTTGACTTCTTCAGGGAGGATCTGGTGAACTGGTCCATGAACTTGGCACCATCTGTGAAACCAGACGGGGATAGGACCCTTAAAATTCCTGTCAAAATTTATAAACCAGGAATGGGAAAAATCTTCATTTTGATACAAAAGGACTTTGTACCAAGCTTCAATGTAATCATGGTAACTGAATCCAACTTTTCTGTTGGAAAGACTTCTGGAGACAAAAGGAGGTGCTCCCCAATCCTTCTGTGCAACAAACTTCATAATGAACAGAGAATGAAAGGCAACTCGCCCAGGGATCCTCTGACATTGGATAGGTCTTACTTGGATGGACTTAGTGACAAGGAGTATGTCCCTGTAAAACTCAATGGACTTATCAGGGTGGATGGTCGGGAAATGCCAACGGGGAGGGTAATAGGCTTTGGTAATTTCATCAGGAGATTTTAGGTGACTAAAATCAGGCTCAACCAAGAACAGATTGTGAGGCGGTTCTTTGGTATGGTAAGGGGAAGACTTAGGGTATCTTATGAAAGGCTTTTGTGGGGGGAGACCATCAAAAGGACTTGAAGGGCTTATTAAGGCAGACTGGAAGGACGGCCTTGGACTTATGGTACTACCTAAGGTAGTAAAACGATTCACCATTTGAGTAGGTGAATTTCTTAGGATGAGATCTTGGGAACTTAATTGGCTTGGGGTGACAAAGTTGAAAGGCTTAGCATTAGAACTTAAATTGGGCTTAGAGGCCGAAGCCTTTTCTTTCTTCTTATCAGCCATTTTTTCCCTGCAAAAATTCACGGGTTAAGAAATCAGGGATAGAATTCTGACTTCCCTTAATATACTCAATGTCAAAATCAAATATGCTTAAGATTGCTTGCCATCTAGCAAAAATCTGTTTAGATGTAATGTTTTGAACATCCTTTTCTAAAACATGTTTTGCACTCATGCAATCAACTCGGATTAAAAACTTTTGATTCAAGAGATCATCTTGAAACTTAGAAATGCATAGTACTATAGATAAAATCTCTTTCTTAATAGTACTATAATTCTTTTGGGCTGAATTCCAAACACCTGAATGGAAACGAACAATTTGTTCAGGTTGGTTGGAATGAACTTGCTGCTTAAGAATACCACCGTACCCAATGTCGGAGGCATCAGTCTCAACAATTTTAAAGGACTCATTTGTGGGAATGCCAAGACAAGGTAATGTCTGGACATAGGACTTAATATCTTTGACAACTGAAGTATGTTCAGTAGTCCATGGAAGAGGATTCTTTTGAAGTCTATCAAACAATGGCTTGCATTTTTTGCGAAGGTTTTGATAGAAATCAGCAACATAATTGAGGGATCCTAAAAACCGCTGAAGTTGGGTTTTTTCAAGGATTTCATCAGGAAACTTATCAGCAAATTGGATTACTCTGCTAATTGGGCTTATTTTCGATTGATGGATGTTGTATCCAAGAAATCGAATGTTGGTTTGGAACAACTTGATTTTGGTAGCAGAAACAACCAATCCATTTGATTTGATAACTTCTAGAAACGAGTTCAAATGTTTCTAGTGTTCTTCAACAGACTTAGAGAAGATGAGGACATCATCTATATAAACAATGGAATATTTGCTTAGGGGACCAAGAATATCATTCATAATATTCTGGAATTCACTAGGGGCATTCTTAAGACCAAAAGGCATTACGTTCCATTCGTACTGTCCAAAGGGTGTGACAAAGGCTGTCTTATACTTATCCTTCTCATGAATTTGGATCTGCCAGAATCCACTTTTCATGTCAAACTTAGAGAAGATCACAGATCCACTTAACCTATTGATTAGGTCTCTCTTATTTGGAATTGGATATCTTATCCATTCCAGGACTTTGTTGAGGGCCTTGTAGTTAATGACTAACCTAGGGCTCCTCTCTCAAGCTCAGCATTCTTCTGGACATAAAAGGCTGAACAGGACCAGGGTGACTTACTTTTACGAATTATGCCTTTGTGTAATAGGTCTTCTATTTCTCTCCGGCAGAATTCAGTAACTTCTAGACTCATTTGGATGGGTCTAGCCTTAGTGGTGATTCTTCCTTCATCAAAATCTTTGATATAAGGAAGGCTTACAGTGTGCTTTTTCCTATGCCAAAAGGCAGTAGGGACATCAGAACAAACTTCACTTTTGATCCTATCCTCAAAGAGTTGGATTCTTTGCTGAAGGGTCTTTTGGTTCAGCTGTTCTTCAATTCTTTTAACCTTAATCTCCCCTTGTAAGAACCCTATCTGTTGGGTCTTAGATTTGATTAGGTTAACAGACTTAGAAATTGAATTGCTTTTGAAGGCATTCAATTGACTCAATTCTGGTTTAGCTAGAAACTTAAACTTAACCTTTTCATCCATGGGATAGGTAATTAAACCATCCTGGTCTGTCGTAAAAGGATACAACAGAGTAATGAAAGGTAAACCTAATATGACTTTGTTAGTCATATTCTTAACCAAGACAAATAATGTTTTGAAACAAACATTGTCTTGACACACATGGGCTTTGCTTATTTCAAAAGTAATTTGCATCTTGCTGCCATTAGCAGAACGTAAATTCTCTTTCGACTTACTATAATACTTCGTAGGAACAAGTCCTTCTTGTATACAGTTCAGATCTGCACCTGTATCAATTAATACAACTACAGATAACTCAAAATCATGAATCTTAATTCTAACCTTGGAATACCATTTCCTAATATGGATTCTGTTGATTAGACTTATACAATTTTCTTCAAATTGTGGAGGCGTATCTTCAAGCCTAGGCTCGGACTCGGCTTCGCTGTCATTAGGACTGCTAGCGGCTGACTTAAGCTTGTGCTCAATTTTCAAGAGATAAACATCCTGTTTTAACTCTTGATTTTCTTCCTTAAGTATTTTAATCTCAGACTTAATTTGATTAACTTCAAGTTGCAAATCTTTTATTGTGATTTGTTCCTTTGGTTTATCAAATCTTTTAAGCGTGTTGCTTAAACTTATATCAAGGCTTTTAGACTTATTAACTTCTCTTTTTGTTAGAAGTTTTCTTAACTTTTCTAAATATTGTCTTTTTAACTCAGGATTCTCAATTTTACTTATAAGATCAAGACGCAACTCTTCTTGTTCTTCTTCCTTGGTCATAACACCAATTGTTTTGCAACAAGTGTTGTTACAACCGAAACTTATGTTTGGACCAGACTCATTGCTACTGCAGGAGCGGTAGCTGTTATCACTTGAACTAATACTTAGTTCAGACTCATAGTCACTGGGCTCAGTGTCTTTTATCTCTAACATTCTTATTAAATTTTCCTTATCTTCGTTAGAGACTTTTAGAGACTTAATGGTTTCCTTAGCTTTGCAATCCTTTGCAAAGTGACCGGACTTACCACACTTATAACAACCATCTTTGTTGTTCTTAGGTTTGAATCTTTTCTTAGGTTTTCTTTTTTCCTTCTTATAGAAATCATTCGGCTCAAATCTTCTTTTCTTGAATCTTTTAAACCGTTTCTTATGCTTTCTATATTCCTCATGCTTACGAGACTTCTTATACTTCTTAGATGGTGCTACCGAAGGCAGACCATATTGCTCACAGAAATTACCCATTTCGTACTTAGCCTTCTTCTTATCCTTATTGGCTTGGTTCGATATTTTGATATCGATACACATCTTAAGACCTTCTTTCTGGATAGCACTTATGATATTCCCATAGGTGAGATTATCATACTCTATCACATTGTTCTCATTGACTAAGACTTCTTTGATCTTATGGGCGAAGAGGTGAGGCAGACCGTTTATGAACTTTTCTTTCCAAAACGGTTGGTTGCTGTCATCTCTTAGCATGACTCTAGAAAGGAAAACATCCTTATACCATCTAAAGTCGCTCAAGGTTGGACATCTTAGGTTACTCAGTTGGTCATGGACCCTGGACGCAAGATGACTTGGCGTGCCAATAAAATGTTCTACAATGGTATAGAACAAAGTGTTGACAGCATCAGAATCTCCTAATCCAATCTTCTCATTGAATATGGGGATTCCTTCCTCATTGGTTTTGACAGCACTTCTAATGCTGGCTCTTGACTCATCGGTGAGATGTTTTTCCCACCAAGCTTGAAGGGTTCCTGTGAAACCCTTAACCAAGAGGTCAACAACCTCTGGTTGGCTTAAATTATGGTTCATAACATAACTGCTAGAGACCATGGTCATATGGGTCAACTTATCAAGAATTTGCTGCTCTGCTAAACCATCGATGTTCCACTCGTATAGTTTATCAGCAGAAACTGCAAATTGACTTTGGAAGTTTCTTTCCTCAAACTGGATATCCGGAGGGGTAGGTCTGGGATACCAATTCTTAGTGAGATTTGTAGGAGAGAACTTCGGCTTATGGATCCTATTCAGTTCTAAGGCTGAAAAGGCTTTCTCAACTTTTCTGACGTTTTCATCAGATTCAGATTCTGAATAGGATTCTGTTTCAGATGAATTCTCAGAAGACTCAGGGACCTTAGTAACAGACAGAGTTTTGGAACTACTGGGCTGTTCTTGTTTGGGTTTAACCAAATCCTTAAGCATATCCTCTATTTTATCAATAAAGGGCTTTTCCTTATTAACCTTTAGACTAGTTCCTGATTTAAGATCTGGAAACTTGACTATTGGTTTCTCTTGCTTAAAAGGCTTATGTTTCTCTTTTGGAAGAGGCTTATTATCAAGCTTGTCCTCAATCTTATCCAACTGGTTTCCTATGGAGTTTAGGTACTGGTTGGTGTAATTGGCTTGCTCAATGACTTTTTTAACATCTGTGTTCTCAGATGCAACCTTAAAGGGTGAGGCCTTAACCGTAGTGGTTCTATGTTGGAACACTATGGTTTCTTGTGGAGGGTGACTTGAAGAAACAACTGTGTTATCTTCTTTTACCCACTTTTCCTTAAAGATGGTTTGGACCTGGTTTTCTACAGGGTAAAACTCATCAACAAAATCGAAATAAGAGATATGCATATCTATTTCACTTATGTGTTTCTTTAAGTGACTCAAGATTCCTTTCTTCTGGTCAAGATTGAATCTTTCCTTATAGGCTTTTCTTCTTTCGAGATTTGCCTCTAACTCAAAATCCTTGTTGAGTAACTCAAAATCTATCTCAAAAGGTTTCCTCATGGTACATAGTTGGGGGTCTACAGCTGTTTCAACTATAAAATCAGATTCCGTAGGAGAGGCATTACCTTCTTGGGATTCTTCATCTTCTAGATGTGTGTCAGCTGTATAACATGGATGACTCACTTGGGAGGTCGTCTGGACTCCCTTTAACTTAAGCTTTCTTAGTTCTTTTTCCAATTCTAAATCTCGTCGCTTTAGTTCTTCCGTAGAGGTAGAACCAGCAAACGAATGCCTAGCTGAAGTCTTATCCTTAGGTTGTCTAGAAGATCTAGACCTTGGCACTTCAGATCTAGATGCACTAGATCTTGAAACTTCTTCTATGAGAAGATTTGGCTTAGGGGTCGACTGAGAACCTCGGTCGAAACTTATCTTAACAGTACCATCCAAGTACTGCTGGATATAATCTAGGTCTCCTAGATTATGACTTATGAGATCGGGCTTAAAACTCTCATTGGTCAAACTCCATTCTTTGGGTAACTCAATGTCAGTCCAATGGATAGTTCGAGGAACGTGAATATTCGCGTTACTCTGGCTACTTTGGATCAACATGGTTTGACCACTTGGGCTTCTCTTAATTGCCTGGAAATTCATGTTGGTTCCAGTGCACTTATAGTAGATCCTGTAAATCAAGACTAGAGGCTGAACACCTTCTAGAATCTTATATCCTTGGGTTCTAATACTCAGGGTTAAAACCTTCAGGATGTGAGGATCACTTAGACTTACAGTGAAATCAGGGAAACAGTCAAAATAGACTGGTCCATCATGCATGGTTGCTTCAATGACTCCGAGGAGACTATCCTGCCAGTCAGTGAAACGGGCATCTCTTAATCCTAACATAACAGAGGCTTTAAGACCTCTCCGTGTTAGGGGCTTAATGGCGACCTGAACTAATCCTATGTGGATAAAGTTGTGGCCTTCTCTTCTATGTCGCTTAATGGCTTCCGGGCTAAAAAGCTGGCATAACTCATGTTCCTTATTGAGAGCATAGACTTGCTCTACGGTCTTGACATGCTGTTCAGTTTTGAACGCTATCGCAGACCACTTCTTCCTGTAGATTTCTCTACTGGGGACCTTAGGTATATTCCAATCATTGACATCAATGAAGGAATCCTCATCGTGGTATTCAACGTGTTCTTCGTTGACTACCTCTGGAATCTCAGGGATCCGAGTGGATCTAGAGCTTACTGATGAGTTAGATCTGAACAATCTATTCATCGTAGCAAGTTTAGGGTTACCTGGCTTAGACTTCTACTGTTCCGGTCTCTCTACCGCGAGACATCTCTCTACCACACTTCATCTCTGTTCTCCAACTAGGTCTCCTAGGTCATACGCCTGTGTCCTATCTGTGTGTCCTCCCGACTTACCTGTCCCTTCTCTCGGCTCTCAACTGCGCTGACGGCACGTTGACGGCAGTGTCCTTCCTATTCACCTTAGAATCTTAACAGAGAGTGGTGTAACAGACAAACTTGAAACAATATAAGAATAAGCTCAATAACCAGCCACTTGGGCGGATGCTCAGATTATAACAGGACTCAACTCAACAACACTTATGGCTCTGATATTATATATATATATATATATATATATATATATATATATATATATATATATATATATATATATATATATATATATATATATATATATTATTTTTTTATATATGAAACGATATTGTTTTAGTGAGAAACGTGGTTTCATTATAGGGTTAAAACTAAAGATTAACAATTCTGGATCACAAAATGCTCTCACCTCAGTTGAATTGCAAAGGGATGGGAAAAGTAATATTTCCAGGGCAATAGCTCTTGTGTTATAATTTCTTCCAACCTTGGAATTTTGGTAAAAAAATCTGAGTCTTTTTATGCAATAGGTAAAAGTCAGGATTCTGTAGTTTTTGACTGAGGTTGGTTTGGTTTCTTATGCTCCGTTTGTTTCGACGTAAAATGATTTTGACGAAATTATTTTCAGAAAAAATGATTTTGGATTGCTCAGTCCTAGTAGTGTACTTTCTTTCTTGTAAGTTTGTTCTCTTATCTCGGAAAAAAAAAAAAAAAAGAAAAAAAAAAAAAAGAAAAAAAGAAAAGAAAAGGAGCTATACACATCATTTTGCCAGTTCATCTGCCTAGCATCTTTTTTGTAAATTAATTACAAAATTTGTGAGAGTTACACGTAAGAAATTTGCAAATAAATCAATAATTGTCCTATAAATTTAACGATCGATTTGCAAATTCAATATATCGAAATGTATAGGGAATGAACAAGAGATAGAATGATTTCTATCATTTTTCAAATTGAAATGATGAAAGTGATCGGTTGTCGTTTTGGCTCAAAAATTTAAGATTACGGTAAATTACAAAATTCACCTCATTTAATAAAAAGAAAAAGGAGAAAAAAAAAAAACTTGTAATTTTTTCTTACTCAACAGTCATTATCACATTGAATTTCATAATATTTTTTTCCACCGACTTGGGGGCGCGTCTTGTGTACCAACGGCCTTCTAAAAGCAGCAAGTTCTGACTCTTAACGGCTGGAAATTTTCAGAAGAGGTGCTAACTGCAACTCCAACAGAAAACTAACAACGTTCTAAATTCTTTTCCGTCTCGGATTTGGATTTCGAATTGCCAACGGCTTCCTAGCCTCCTAGCTCTATAAGTCCTCCCCTCATACCTTTCTCTTCACACCGACAACCTCCAAGAAAAACACAAACACAAACGCTTTGTTTCTTGGTTTCTGATCAATGGAGGCTTCTCTACTCTCCCACCAACCCAGTGGTTCACACGCTTTGCCAGAAGGAAACAACGATGAAAAGAGCGAACTTTCACTGGAACTATCGCTTTTTTCTAAGAAAAAGACAACAAATGAGAGCAGATCCTCCTTTTCTGAACGTAACGTGAAAAAACCCATCTTCTATAATTTTTTGGGTCTTCAAGAGAACGATGATCAAGCTGATCAAGTCAGTGAAGCTGATGAAAGGCTTGGTCAGATCACCTAGAGCCAACATGAATCGGAGGAGATTTCGTTGGAACTGAAGGTCGGTTGCGCTTCTTACACGACCAAAAAGAGAAAAGCAAATGAAAACCTCCTTGCTTGTAGGATCAAAAGAATGAAACTTAGTTGCCGTGAAGTTAGAAGAGAAGAGATGCGCAGTGGTGTTTCATTGGAGTTGAAGCTGGGCGTTGATCCCTGGGTCATCAAGAAGACGATCGAGACAAGCGATCTCGGGCATTTGTCGAGGCTCTTGTTGGCAGTGGATGGGGTGAAGAAGCATATCTTACCCAAATGGGATGCAAATCGCAATGAAAGCTTACATAAAGGGTTTCAAGTTTGTGTTTGGGATTGTGATACCAAGTCTGAACATCAATTGGTGTTCAAACAATGGGCAAGTAATGGGAGCTATGTTCTCATTGGAAAATGGAAAAAGGTATTTGTGGAGAGGAGGGTCTTGAACAAGGGTGACCAGATTGGACTTCATTGGGATCAAACCAATTCAAGATTTAATTTTAGGATTCTCAACCGGGCTTGAACACTGTTATGCGTTATTCGCTAGCTCCATTCATGTCTTTTTTCTGTTACTTAGGTAAAAAGAGAGGCAAATTGCTGATGATGTAAATCGGATGCATGTTAATTTTAGCATCCTTAGAGCCTCATAATGAGCTTTCTAAATTCTCTTTAAATTTTAGCTTAAATCTACGTTTTTTATTTTATCTATCACTTTTAAAAAATTTTCTATATCAAACTCTCTAAATATTTTTCTATTTCAACTAAACATGAATATTTTATTGGTTTTAAGAAACCACTTCTAACAAACAAGGAGAGAGAAAAAGCGAAAAGTAAAGTTAGAGGAGAGAGAAATAATAAAATATTAAATAGCTCATGAAATTTGTGAGCGAAATTTGGGGTGAGATTCTAACAAGAGCCAAAATAAAAAATTTATAGAGAACTTATTGGAGTGGAGTTTTTTGAGTTTTTCACTAAATTTTAGTAAAAAATTTGAAATTGAGAGCTCACTAAGGATCGATGCTCTTAATAGCTAGCCCTTAGAATTAAGCAAGCAAGTTATATTGTATGTATTTTTGAATTGTTATATTTCGTTTTGGTTGTGTTGTTGGGAGCCCACCCATTTCTCGATTTTAGGATCCTCTCGTAATATTTTTCCCTTACATATTCAATTAGAAGAAAAAGAAATAAAATAAAATCAAATAAAATCTCATCAAGCTAGCACATTTAACTTCTTGTATCCTCTTCTTGTCTAAAAATTTGTATTTTTAAACAAAATTGCAAAAAGTCTCTCTTTTGAGACTTTTTTAAAAAAAAAAAAAAAAATCATTTTTTCAAATTCGGTTAGAAAACTTGACAAATTCCGTTAGTGTACCACATCAGGTCCAAATTATAACATGTCATATATATATATAAACTAAGAGTAATGATTCACCACCACCTAAAGATACAACTTTTTACCACCTTGCCTATGTGACAAGGTGGTCTCTCTCTACTTTTTGATTTTTTTTAAAAAAAATGAATAAATAAATTAAGGTGAATAACCACCTTACCATGTAAGTAAAATTACAAAAAAATGTATATTTAAATGGTGTTAAATCATTACTCATCAACTTAAAAGTAAAAGGGGAAGCCACGTACCCCTCTTGCTAGCTACACAGGGTGGCATGCGTTTGGTATAAATTTGTGACGCCATCCACAACGGGAAAACTCCACCAGTTCCCCAACGTGTTTCAGTGCTATCACTTCTTCCATTCTCATCCCAAAACCAATTTCGAATTTCCCGCCAAGACCCAATCCCACTGGAATTGGTTTCCACTTTCCCATACCAAGAATTCTTTTGGCCACCCCGCGCCTACTAGAAAGACCACCATTCAACTCATTTACCTACCTTTTCCCTGTAGTTTTAGAATGTCCTGAAAGCTCCATGTGAAATTTAAAAATAATTAATTATTCTCTATTATCAAATTAAGTTAAGAAACTTGATGAATTTTATTAAGAAAAATTACAATTTAACATTTTAAATTATTATCTATTTTACAACTAACCCCATAAACTGCTAACATTCTGATTCTTACCCCCAAATTATTAAAACAATTAAAAAATGCCAATTTTGGCAAAATATGTTCATTATACTCCTGCCATGTGTATTTTTTCAATTAAAAAATAATAAAAATTAAAATAAAACTAAAAAACTAAAAATAAAATTTAAAATTTAAAATGAAATAGGCGGCAGCCATGGCGTTCACCAAGGGCGCGAAGTGGACGCCTCTGATTAGCCGTCGAAAGAAGCCACCACTGCCGTTAGAGCTAGAACCAGAGGAGGAGCGGTAAAACCTCTTCCTTTGTTCAGCGGTGGCCGGTTGGGATTGAGCTTGAAGCTGAACTTCGGTGGGTGCAGGAGCGATGGGCTTGGGGATCCAGAGCTTCTGATCGTCGTAGCCAAACAGGAACTTGCTCTCCAGGATGGAAAAGATTTCGTAGCTGAGTTTGTCGATGTCGATGCTCGATTCCTGCATTTCCGAAGGATTCGAGTCCATTCCCTCAAAGTTTTTGATAGAGAAGAAGCGCTTTGGATTTTGCTCTTAAATGAACAAAATCAATCTTCGTCTTTTGTATTAGCTAGATATTAGATTCCTTGCATGCCCACCTGGACTTTTAAGAAAACTTCACGAACCAATCATATAAAAAAAGCTACAAGAGTTCAAGCTTTCTCAAACATGGCTGAGCAGTAAGCAGCAAATTAAGAGATTTTTTGAATGGATGAGAGGGTTGAGGAGCACAGGACGAGTCAACTAATAATGTTGGAGAAATAATTAGCTCCAAAGACATGTGGGCCGAGCCCATCAGGTCGGCCCAGCAAGATTAGACCCAATTTATAAGACCATTTGTTATCTCCAAAAAGACGTATATCTCGAGTATATCAAGATAGACTTCTATCCCATCAAATATGGGATAAGGTACCTAATAGAATGACATTAGCTAAAGAGAGTGTCATATCCAGTTTGGACTCTACTACCCAATTTGAATTCTATGAAAATAAGACTTAAGACCATGTGATCTAGGACTCAGACTCCTAATCAGAAAGATAAGATTCAAGACTATGTGATCTAGGACTCAGACTCCTAATCAGATTATGCTCCAAGTATTTTAGCAGTTTTATAACTGTGAGCCTATAAATAAGACTACTACACCAGGTATTAAAAAACAGATTCTCTGAACTCTTGAGATTACTGATATTCTCCAGAAAATAAGTTTGAACTGACTTAGGCATCGGAGTGGGGGTCCGGTCGGCACCCCCGACGAGCCGTTTGTTATTTTGCAGATTACGAGGAGAACGAACATCGAGGAAGGCAACGAATTACAAGGCGACACGTCACCGTACCAGAAACTGTACCAACAAATCAGGACCGAGCTTGACTCGTTGGAGATTGAGTACAAGTGGCCAGTGGCCAAGACTGGGGTGGTGGCTTCCATTGGGTCTGGGGTAAACCGGTTTCGCTCTCAGAGCTGACAATGGATGCACTCCCCTCGCAGGTGCTGTTTCTCTCTGTTTCACTTTTTCTTCTCTTCTCGATTTATCCATCTGTTGTTTTGCATGTATCTGCTCATTGAAATCAACAAAGGAATTAGTTTACTGGGAGCACAAGAGCAAGATCGACAGCAAGATGCATGCATGTGATCGTGCACACAACAGAACACGCCGCATCAGCTCCGCCTGGTGATGCTGATACTGGTACTGATGCTTGTGGGGGTTTGCGCTGCCCCTGAAACCTCTCGTTTTGGTGGTGCATTTCTTGTTAGAATTGGGCTCTTCTGCCTTTTCCATTATTTGCTAGAGAGAAAACAAGACAGAGAGAGAAATAGCAAACAGAGATTGGCATGAAACACACACACACACAGAGAGAGAGAGAGAGAGAGAGAGAGAGAGAGAGAGAGAGAGAGAGAGAGAGAGAGAGAGAGAGAGAGGTTCTGATTTTGATATCAGTGGAGATTGTAGTTATTGTACAGTAGTGAGAGCTTCTCTATGTCCAGCTCTAGAGGAAGTATGATACTTGGTGAAGTCTATTTCCAAGGGAACAGAGGGGAAGGTTGAAGGCCTGGATATTGCTTTATAAAGAACCATGAATGACAGTATTGTATGGAGCAAAGAAGTTCGATTTCACGGTAAAGAACGACGGCGAGGACGTGACTCTGCAGATGAAGGTCGAGACGGCGAAGATCACCGGCACGCTTCTCGACGAGGATCCCCAGGGCGCCGACTCATGCTCCGGCGCTGTCACCTGACAAGGTGGCTGACAAACCAAATAGTAGCAAGAAGAAGAAGAAGGCAGCGTTGGTGCGGGCTGACAACGCAGAATTGCCTTCACTAGATTTTTTTTTTTTTTTTTTTTTTTTGTTTTTTTTTTTTAACTGAAAAATAAAACATGGTAGGAGTAATATGGGAATATTTCGCTAAATAGAGCATTTTTCAAAGATTTTGATAATTTTGGGGGTTGGAGTCGGAGTATTGACAATTTATAGGACTAGTTGCAAAACGAATGATAATTTAAAAGGCTAAAATGTAATTTTTCTATTTTGTTAATGTGCTACTGCTACATCATATCCAAATTATGACACATATTATATATATAATTGCAAACTTGAAAAGTTGATCAAAATTTCTCTACAATATTGTTGGATCGTGCGACAAGCTCCAATGACACAAGTAATAAAGTGGATTACATGTTCTCTACCTCTCTCTATTTTTTATTTTTTCCTTTTCTTCGAATGCTTGCAATTTTCAATTTCAATGTGGCTCCTGATTTTGACAAAGGATCTCAAAATTAATGGTCTATTCTGTAAACCAAACAATTTAAATTTAAAATTTCACATTAAAAAAAAATGAGAAACAAAGAAAAATTAAAGAAAAAAAAATGATGAAAATTCACCCCACAACCACCCTCTACACCCTACAAAGAGGAATGGCTCAATGCTCACAAAGGGGCGGGGTTTAGAGATCCACCATTGCAAAGGTGCACATAGGAGTCATGCACCTCCACTACCTCTAGGTGCAGGTGGAGATCTCCACCCTCCCCCTCTATGTGGGTAGATTTCCACTCCTAGCCTACATAGGTGAGTAGGGTTGAAGCCACCCCAATCGCTCCCCTTTGCCGGGAGGGGATGAGCACAAAAGGTGGTGGGAATGGATCTCTACTTTCTCTCTTCTTTTTTCTTTTCTTTTCTTTTTTTTTTTTTATTATTTTTATTATTATTTTAACATAATTGGTACGTGGCATTGATGCAGGAGGGTCCGAGTCTGATGACGCTGAGTTGTCAGATTACACAATAAAGGCGCTGAATTACTTGGAGCAGGCGGATCAGCGCAAAATTAGCAAGAAATCGTAATCTGACCTAATTGAGGCAATTTCCGAGTGCGCCGCAGTAATTTGGCCATAACTTTGGCTACGTGTATCCGTTTCGCGCATATGACCCCAATTCGGAAAGCTCTCTTCGGCGCGCACGTCGTGGCCACCGAGCTTCGCTCAGTGCGCCTCGTTTCGAGCCCCAAAATCCGCTGTTTTCCTTGTCAAAACCTTAATTTTAGATATTTTTTGCCATTTATGGTAACTTTTCGCTTATTGTTTTGGAGGTGATTCTGAGCCCGATTTGGACCAGATTTTCGATAGAATAATTATTTTATTATGTATTTCGTTTTAATAGGGTTTTTGGGATTTTGCTATTTTTGGCAAAAATTCTCCTAAACCTAATTTTCAGCTATTTAAGCCCGGCTTGTGGGTGTTTTTCGACAGTTCATTGTTATTGATTAATTATCAAAATTCAGAGTTTTTTCTCTCTGTTTGGGGTGATTTTATTGTTTCTTCCTTGCAAAATACTTATTGATTAGCCCACAGAATAATCGCTATTCTGTTCCGGCGTCAATTGGTATCAGAGCTTCAGCACCTTCCTGAGACGTAGTCTTCATCAGTTTCGATGGCTGGTGGTCGTGGTCGTGGTGGTCGTCGTGGGCAGGTTCCGAATGAGGAAGCTCTGCACCGTGATCGTAGCGTTCAGGATGTGATGATTGAAGATTTGCAGAGGCAAGTTGCAGAATTAACCCAGCGCCTTGCGGTGCAGGAATTCGGCAATCGTGAGATGGAGAACTCCGATTCCGATTCCACCTTCGACAACCCGTATCACAACCCCGTTCCAAACCGGGACCACCGTGGTCGGGAACGTCATCATGGAGCCCTCGGTTTCAAGGTAGACCTGCCCGAGTTTTCTGGCACGTTACAAGCTGAAGGTTTCGTCGATTGGTTGAATGAGATAGAGTGGATTTTTGAGTATAAGGAAGTCCCTGATCGCGACAAAGTGAAACTGGTCGCAATCAAATTAAAGGGTCGAGCATCTGCGTGGTGGGAGCAGTTGAAGCGATCCAGAGAGAGGCAAGGCAAGGCCAAGATCACTGATTGGGAGAAGATGAAGATCAAGATGAAGAGTCACTT
Source organism: Alnus glutinosa (assembly GCF_958979055.1). Classification (NCBI taxonomy): domain Eukaryota; kingdom Viridiplantae; phylum Streptophyta; class Magnoliopsida; order Fagales; family Betulaceae; genus Alnus; species Alnus glutinosa. The sequence continues at coordinate 5,880,006 of NC_084898.1, read as the reverse complement.
CCTCCCGTTCGGCTACACTCAAACCCTGTTTCAGCGACTTCACTCGTTGAGGCAAGGCATGAGATCGGTGGATGATTACACCGAGGAGTTCTATCAGCTGATCGCGCGGAATGATTTATCTGAGACAGAAGAGCAGATGGTGGCGCGGTATTTGGGAGGATTGCGACAGCCCCTACAAGATGCCCTCAGCCTACACTCGCTGTGGACTGTTTCAGAGGCCTATCAGCGTGCACTTGTTGCAGAGAAGCAGCAGAACAAGCGGCCTGTGATTAGAAGCGAACAAAGCAACCGTCCGGTTCGGCCCCAAGAATCCCGTCCTGTCCAGCCGCCAACACAGGGTAATGGTAATACTAACCCTAATATTAAATGTTATCGATGTGGGGAACAGGGGCATAGGGCAAGTGAATGTAGGAAACCTGCCAGCCAGAAGGGCAAAAACCTCCTGCTTGAGGAAGACATGGTAGATTACACGTATGAGGAGACTGGGGATCCATTGTATGACGAAGATGGGGATGAAGAGGTGTTGTATGGAGACGGCCAAGAGACTCTCGTCATTCGTAAGAGTCTGCTGACTCCCAAGGGGGACTCTGGAGATGATTGGTTGAGAACCAATATTTTCCATACCACCTGCACGGTGGCCGACAAAGTATGTAAGATGATCATTGATAGTGGCAGTTGCGAGAACGTAGTGTCTGATGAGGCTGTCCAGAAATTGCAATTGAAGACCGAACATCATCCTAAACCATACAAGCTGTCATGGCTCAGCAAAGGAAGTGAGGTAAAAGTAGATAGACGATGCCTAGTATCTTTTTCTGTAGGCAAGAAGTATTTTGACAATGCTTGGTGTGATGTAGTAGCTATGGACGCTTGTCATATACTATTAGGCAGACCTTGGCAGTACGATCGCAATGTGGTGCATGATGGCAGGAAGAATACCTATTCCCTTAGCATCAAAGGGCAGAAGATTGTGTTAGCACCTCGTCGGGATGGAGCCAATCCTACCCAGGTAGCCGATAATACTAACCTGCTTTCTTTGTCCAGGTTCTTAGTCGAAGTTGAGCGTGAAGACAAAATTTATGCGTTACTGCCTTGTGGGAATAGTGTAGTGGACGAGGCGCCAGAATTACCACCAGAAGTGCAGCGGCTGCTATCAGAATTTTCTGACCTCATGCCAGAAGATTTTCCTCCCGGACTACCACCGATGCGAGACATCCAGCATCAGATTGACCTGATTCCTGGGTCGATTTTGCCGAATAGGCCAGCCTATCGCCTCAGTCCCAAGGAAGCGGAAGAGTTGCAACGGCAAGTGGTAGAGTTGTTGGAGCGGGGCTACATCCGTGAGAGTATGAGTCCATGTGCCGTTCCTGCCCTGTTGGTACCAAAGAAAGATGGTTCATGGCGCATGTGCGTTGATAGCAGAGCCATCAACCGGATCACCGTAAAATACCGGTTCCCAATTCCTCGCTTGGATGATATGTTGGATCAATTAGCCGGTTCTCGGGTCTTCTCCAAAATTGATCTTAAAAGCGGCTACCACCAGATTAGAATAAGGCCTGGAGATGAGTGGAAGACGGCGTTCAAGACGCAGCATGGATTGTACGAGTGGTTGGTGATGCCTTTTGGGTTGTCCAATGCACCCAGTACTTTTATGAGGTTCATGCATCAGGTTCTGCGGCCTTTTATGGGGAAGTTCGTCGTGGTGTACTTCGACGATATCCTCATCTATAGTCCCACTTGGACATCACATTTTGAGCACCTCCGTGCTGTTTTCAGTACGTTGAGAACAGAACGCCTCTTCGTTAATCGGAAGAAGTGTTCTTTCTTCACTACTTCGGTAACCTTTCTTGGTTTTGTTGTATCTACTGATGGTGTCCATGCAGATCAATCCAAGATAGATGCCGTTTTGGAGTGGCCCCAGCCAAAGACCCTACACGACGTGAGGAGTTTCCATGGGTTGGCGTCCTTTTACCGCCGATTCATCAGGAATTTCAGCACCCTGATTGCTCCCATCACAGAGTGCCTCAAGGGTCGTGAGTTCCAGTGGTCTGAGGAGGCAGAGATCAGTTTCCAACTGGTCAAACAGAAGATGACCGAGGCACCAGTTTTGGCACTCCCTGACTTTGAGAAGGTGTTCGAATTAAACTGCGACGCATCTGGAGTTGGCATTGGAGGCGTCCTCAGTCAGGAGGGGCGTCCCATAGCTTTTTTCAGTGAGAAGCTATCAGGATCAAAGAAGAATTACTCCACCTACGACCTGGAGTTTTATGCCATCGTTCAGTCTCTGAAGCATTGGCGTCACTATCTAGTCCACAAGGAGTTTATCCTTATTACCGATCATGAGGCTCTGAAGTACATCAATGGTCAACACAAGCTGAGTAGGCGACACGCCAAGTGGTGGCATACTTACAGGAATTTACCTTTGCACTAAGGCACCAAGCGGGAAGTCTGAACCGAGTCGCAGATGCCCTGAGTCGTCGTACAATGCTTCTCACCACCATGAGTACTAGAGTCGCAGGGTTTGAAGCTTTCACTGACATGTATGCAGTAGACCCTTCCTTTGGGAAGATCATTCAGGAGGTAACAGATGGTCATCGTTCTGATTTCATTTTGCATAATGGTTATCTGTTTCATGGGTTACAATTGTGCATTCTAGATTGTTCACTGAGGCAACAGATTATTAGTGAACTTCATAATGAGGGCCACTTCGGGCGGGACAAGACGTTGACTCTTATCTCTTCTGACTACTATTGGCCCTAGTTGACTAGTGACGTGGCTCACTTTGTGGAGCGTTGTTATGTGTGTCAGAAGTCCAAGGGTGTCCTCACCAATGCGGGCTTGTACACCCCATTACCGGTTCCTGACGCTCCGTGGCTCAATGTCAGCATGGACTTTGTGTTGGGCTTGCCCTGTACCCAACGGGCCTGCGATTCCATTTTGGTTGTGGTTGATAGGTTTTCCAAGATGGCCCATTTCGTAGCTTGCAGGAAGACCATGGATGCTGTTCGGATCGCCTATCTCTACTTTAGGGAGATTGTGCGTCTTCATGGTGTCCCTCGATCCATCACTTCAGATCGGGATACCAAATTTATTAGTAGTTTTTGGAGGAGCTTATGGGGAAAACTGGGGACAAAGTTGAACTTCAGTAGTGCCTACCACCCCCAGACAGATGGCCAGACAGAAGTGGTGAACCGGAGTTTGGGCAACCTCTTGCAGTGTTTGGCAGGGACTAAGCCAAAGCAGTGGGATTTGGCCCTACCTCAGGCAGAGTTTTCCTACAACAGGTCGAGGAGCAGGACCACAGGGATGAGCCCATTCGAAATTGTCTATGGTCAGAATCCATCCGGAGTATTGGACTTGGCTCCTGTTCCACGTGTCGGTCGCTTGAATCCTAAGGCAGATGAGCTGGCCGACCATCTTCGGGGCATCCATGAGCAGGTAAAACTGGCCATTCAGGAGAGCAATGACAAGTACAAGGCTCGAGCGGACCGCCATCGTCGTCAGGTACTTTTTGATGTTGGTGATTTTGTTTGGGCAGTGTTAACTCGTGATCGGTTCCCTGTTGGCGAGTATAATAAGCTTAAGGAGCGGAAGATCGGGCCCTGTGAAATATTGCAGAAGATCAATGACAACGCCTACAGGTTGCGTCTCCCCAGTCATTTGAAGACCTCTGATGTCTTTAATGTGAAGCACTTAAGTCCTTATTTTGCGGATTCTGATGATATTGCTGTGAACTCGAGGACGAGTTCTTTCCAACCCGGGGTGACTGATGCAGGAGGGTCCGAGTCTGATGACGCTGAGTTGTCAGATTACACAATAAAGGCGCTGAATTACTTGGAGCAGGCGGATCAGCGCAAAATTAGCAAGAAATCGTAATCTGACCTAATTGGGGCAATTTCCGAGTGCGCCGCAGTAATTTGGCCATAACTTTGGCTACGTGTATCCGTTTCGCGCATATGACCCCAATTCGGAAAGCTCTCTTCGGCGCGCACGTCGTGGTCACCGAGCTTTGCTCGGTGCACCTCGTTTCGAGCCCCAAAATCCGCTATTTTCCTTGTCAAAACCTTAATTTTAGATATTTTTTGCCATTTATGGTAACTTTTCGCTTATTGTTTTGGAGGTGATTCTGAGCCCGATTTGGACCAGATTTTCGACAGAATAATTATTTTATTATGTATTTCGTTTTATTAGGGTTTTTGGGATTTTACTATTTTTGGCAAAAATTCTCCTAAACCTAATTTTCAGCTATTTAAGCCCGGCTTGTGGGTGTTTTTCGACAGTTCATTGTTATTGATTAATTATCAAAATTCAGAGTTTTTTCTCTCTGTTTGGGGTGATTTTCTTGTTTCTTCCTTGCAAAATACTTATTGATTAGCCCACAGAATAATCGCTATTCTGTTCCGGCGTCAGGCATTGAGGACTTGGAATGATAACACCCATTCCAAACTGCTTCCCCTTTTTGGCAACTATATTTATGCCATGACAGAAGTGAAATCCTGCAAAAGACACTCTCCTTTCCCAAACCATATATTTACTAGAATATTCTATTAAAGTTTCTAATTGTTTCTTCCTCAAAACTATACATATAAATAAATGGAAGCAGCTAGCCCATAATCCAAAACTGCCCTCCGATCCTCATCATATCTTTATCTTCCCTCCAACAACTTGAAAGAAACACAAAAGGCTTTCTATCTTTGTGTGATGAAGGGCCGTCGTCTATTCTGCCCCAAACACAATACTTCTGCAGCAATATCATTTTGGGAAGAGTTTTTTTCAAGATTCGAAAAATGACCCAAAACCATAGAGGATGATCAGAACCAAGTCCAAGTGTCAACAGAATTAACGCTTTCTTGTGGGGTTCAGGCCGGAGCCAAGAAACACAAAGCAAGGGAAACTGGTCCCTCACCCGCTGTCATCAAGTTCTTGACAGAGAACCCACATGATGAAGTAGAACAAGTTTCAACAGCACTAACGCTGTGTGATGAGTCATGGATTAATCCCCAGAGCCAGCGGAGAAATCCCATGAAAGACTCTGCTATTAATTCAAATGCACTGGCCTCCAAAACTGCGAGGAATATTGTACGCGCAGCAAGAATTCAAGACACTAACAAGAAAGTGATCAAGACACTGAGTCCTTTCAGATGAAGAAGACCCTCGCGTACGAAAAGTGATCTTAATTAATTTGAGCTGCCTATTTGGGTACCCAATTTGTTAAAGTACTGATCTTAATCGACTTTGATTCCAAGTTTCTCTATTGGCGATAAAATCTCAAGATGGGGTTTGTGAAAATCTGGTTTCTTGATAAATGTATTATGAATAAATAGTCAAGGAAACACCTTTCTGTTAATCTCCAGAAGTGGAATATTGAATGATATGATATGATAGGGTGGAACTGTGCATTTCATGTCCTTGTAATTATGGTAAAAATTATACTACCTCAAGCATTTTCCTATGTATTAATCTTGAAAAATGCTTAGGGAATTATACATTTGATTAAAATCACCTTATAAACTATTGACTATTTCATCATAATAAATTATTACCTCAATTTGTAAAGAACTTGTAGTAAAAATTATAGTATCCCTAACATCACTTGTTAATATCTTGAGTAATGTTATAAAAATGACTAAAATCATATTTTTGTCTTCCCAAATATGTTTAAATTAATATCTTTGTTTGTTTGTTTGTTTGTTTTTTTTTTTTTTTTTTTTTTTTTCTTCTCAATATCTTTATAGATACATAGCCAGAGCGCTAAATACCATCAAGACTTGGATTAACCACTAAATCGATCTCTTATAAACAACTACGTTCGCCACTAATCAAGTCTCTACACACCCACATAGAAGATGAATAGATAAATTTGTTCCTGAGACTAATATTGGATCATCTCCTCCAGTACCCCTCCAATTAAGCTTGCTCGCTATATATCTCAGCAGAGACATTATGAAATGGATCACCGGGTTCTACAACATATGATCGATGTACTCTAGAAATATCCCACAGTGCCATTTATATCTGCAAGAGCATTATAGGCTTCATTAGAGGCTCAATGAACATCTTTGTTTGGGTTGTGGTAAGTCGTGATGATTTGGCCGGCATGGAGTTTTGGACTTGAGTTTGGACTTTTCATTTTGAATTGGAGGTCATTGAATTTGTATGTATGTCATGAGTTTTGACTTATCACTTGGGGCTCGTTTGGGTCTGCAATTTTTATTTTTATTTTTTATTTTTTGTATTATATTCAAAATTGCAAATATTGAGATAACTTATTTTTTGAAATTATGTTTGGATGGTTTAGATCGAAAACTTGAGACAAAATTAGAAAAAATTGAATAAAATCTAAGTAGAATTTGAATTCTAAAAAACAACCTAAATGTTTTTTGAAAAATAATAAAATTTAATAAAAAAAAAACATTTGTTACCCAAACATGCCCTTAGTTTGAACAAAACCTGATTAGAATATTAAAAAAATTTCAAACCAAACAATCCATTAGCGTATATGATGTTTTGAATATATATATAAGAAAACCTGAACTTTGTAAATCAGGTTTCACACAAAATTAATATAATAAATATAAATGTTTTTTTTTTTTTTAATTTTCTTTTTTCTCATTTTACCGGTTGGTGTCATTTTTTTTTTTTTTTTTTGGCTTAAAACGACACTAACAGGATAGTGTCGTTTGAACAACAAATGACACTATTTTGAAATCTCAACCCAATGTTTAGTGTCATTTCACTACAAGAAATTTGGTCTTTAGCAACGACAATTTGTCATTGCTGATAGTGTAAAAGTCGTCGCTAATAGTTATTAGCGACGACATATCGTTGCTGATAAGTCCTTGCAAAAAGATGGTCCTTGTTGCTCATCAGCGACGACTTTTTGTTGTCGCTGATAGTTCCTTATCAGCAACCACAATTGTCGTTGTTGATAAGCTTCGTGTCGTCGCCCTTTCTTTCGAACAAAAACGGAATAGAAAATGGGTGTCGTTGCTAATAGTGTGTACTTATCAGCAACGACTCAAATGTCGTTGCAGATACTGGATTATTAACAACAACTGAAAGTCGTTGCAGATCAATGGTGAATTATCTGTAGATAATGGCTTGTCAGCAACGACTATCATGTCGTTGCAGATCAATATCATCGATGGTGTGTGTAGATAATGACTTATTAGCAACAACTGAAAGTCGTTGCTGATAACTCATTAGCAACCTGTAATGATTTCTATTTATTTTTTTGTTAAATTTGTAATTTTATTTATAGTATTATCAATGCTGAATTTGCCATTAAATTTCTACACCATACAAAATATTCCATTCTCTTTGAGTAAAATATGATTTACATTTAATTAAAAATATGAATTACAAGTCTATATATATGTTCAAGCCTAACAACTAAAATTCACATTGGACATAAATTACACTCAATCACTATACTTTATTCCACATTGCTTCTTCTTCTTCTTCTTCTTGGATCTATGTAATTGTCTCATTTGGAAGCCCATATAGACACAAGTTTTCCTTCTCTGAAAGTACAACATGAGTACATTAAGAAACAAGACAAAACTATCTCCAACTACCAATGTAATCAAAATCATATCCATGCCACCACGAGTTTTTTATATCACAACAAAGAAAATACTAAATAACTATTAAAAAGAATGCATGAGGACAGTGTAAAATGACAGTAAAGTTTCGAATGGGTTGTGGTGCTTCTAGGACCATCGGGATACACGTTCAACAACAATCAAACAGAGACAAAAGAATGATACCATAACCATAGTTATGATATTAATTGGATCTCTTTACAACTCAAAAGACAGAGGTAAGAGTAATAACATGATATTACATTTTCTTTCAATATGACCATAGAATCACAATCATAAAATGGACCAAAAAATTGACAATTCAGAATGCAGAACTAATATTACTTAATTAAAGAAAATTGTCAGCACATCAGCTAATTAGAGATCAGTCAAATGCAGAAAATAATCAAAACATATTTTTTTTTTGATAAACCATATTAATATAATAATATATCAGAAATTGATCAGCAATTGTTCGAAAGGACTCACTGGAACGACTTAAACTAGCTATCAAATATTACGAACCTTGGGAGTTCCAAACTATTAGATAATTAACCTAATTAATTGAACGCTTAAAGCCTTAAACCCTATTACGTATAATATTATCTAGAGATTAAGTAAAAAACCACCTATTATTTCATTGGGTCTAACATGTGAATTGGTACGTACGTGCTAATTATTTTTGTCAAGTACTTTTGAACTTATCACCGGCCAACTCTTATGTCAACTTTATTGGACATGCATGCAGTCTACATCTTTAACTATTTCTGTTTATATTTACCACCCAAAAAAAAAAGCTAATTAACAAGAAAATGCTCTAAAAAAATAAATTAAGAAGGATTTATACCCCCTTTTGGCGACAGATGAGAAGATATTCATCCATGATCTCATGCATTTTTTGCCTCTCAGTTTCATGGTATTCCCTTACAATACTTTCCTTCAGTGAGCTAGCTGGAGCTTTTCCACCCACTGCAAACCAATTAAAAAAAAAAAAATCAAATAAATTCCTAATTAATATCTAAGCGAGAAAAGCCCAGCCAAAATGTAATTGATTGTTTCCGGCCCATCTGTATTTCATCATATATATTATAAGCTCTATAAATAAGTTAGATTCACCAATTTTTTCCTACATTACAAAATTATCCTGAACTGCTAGCTGCAGCCATTTTTGTCCTCCCAAATTTCCTTTTACAGTGAGCATGCATCCAGAGGCAAACAATTTGTCAATTTCGACAAATAAGGTCAACCAAAGTATAATTCTAAGAATTCCCAACTTTCAAGAATACATTCAGACACTGTTATGAAAGTCAAATGCAGAAAATAATCAAAACATATATTTTTTTTGATAAGTAAAATAATCAAAACATGTAGGTGGACAAGTTATGAAAAGGAAAGAATACATTGAAAGATTACAACTGAAACGACTGTGTACCCCATACTAACATAATCTGTCTATATGTAGGAAAATTTGCTTCCAGTTTTATTTAGTGAAAGTGAGTTCACCTAAAATTTGTAGATTCAACTGTACAAATATTTTTCATAAACATTATCAAACACCATTCAAAGCAGAAAACCTAAATATTTAAATTTATGAAGTATACAATTGGGATCTCCACAACATAAAAAAGTAAGCAATTAATGCTACAAATAAAGAGATTCATATTTTCTATAGCGCTTTCTTTTCGTAATCGTTGTAGGTAAAAATTCCTTATTTCCATACTAAAGAGAACAAGAGTATACCAGTAATCGTCATAAGGCCTCAGCACATTCAACGTCTTTCAAAATTATTCATCAAGCCAAAACTGTGTAAGGGAAGCTATCATAATACATGTATCATATGACAAAACGCAAATATTTATTCATGTGCCTATTTTTGTTATTGCTTAAATGAATTTACCTAATAAGAAAGTTTGCAGTTCTCTAAGTAATACAAGCCCAAAACAACACTAAAAATGACATGTATATGGGTCAACTGCACAGAGAAATTGTGCACAATTTCTACTTTTTGCATCTTAAGAGGCTCTGATGGGGAGAGAGATAGAGAGAGAGAGAGAGAGATTTCTACCCCATTCTTATTTAAACACATCTGACTTGTGCCAATAAGAGGCATCTGATTTTTGCTCAAACCTTAAGCATGGCCATACGACACAAGGATATAACATGCCAAGAGTCATTTCAAGAAGAAGAAGAAAAAATTGTAGTAGAAACAAGAAAACCAAGCAAAACGGGTTAGCATTTCAACTAGACAAACTTGTAAATAAAAAGAAACAATATTAAATTGAAAAATACCTCCTGCTCTTTGTGACAACAGGTTCACTAAACCCGCTGATACGCTTGAATGTAGGATGACTTTAAAGCTGAAGGGGAAAAAAGAAAAGAAAAAAAAATCTATTTCAGATGAGACACAAGAAATTATATATAAAATAGATAGAACTTCTATGATTTTTGAAGTAGAGTTGGCAACAAGGGTAAATTACCTTCTCTTTGAATGCCTCCCACTTTTTACTCCATGGGGACTGCTTTAAGGGTACAATGACAATATCAGTTTTTGCAGCTGAAATCTTCTCTTTGATGTTGGCAGAAACCTAAAAAAAACAATATCATGAATAGTACTTCGCTAATATAGATGATAGTCACTTTTAATATTATCAGAAGGCTTTCAACTTGGTCGTATTCACTTGCCAATGAAATAGAAACCTAGACTTCTCATTAAAACATTCAAAAAGAACAAAAACTAGCAGCTTCTGAATCATCTTCAGAATACCTTCCTCACTCAAAGAAATTCAGAGTATCTTCAACTACAACTACAGTTTAAATAACAAGATATTATTAATCTTATTGATAGATGCTCATCTAGAAATACTTAAAAGTATTCAATTCACAATTTGAGCTACATATAGAAATAATCATCTCAATGCTTTTAGTTAAAAACAAGTATGTTGAATCCTTGTCAATGTACAACCCAACCCAAACACAGAAAGAGACAATTTTTAGGAAAATGATTAGTTCTGTGATTGCTTAAAGTATCAGAAATCACTAACCTCACAACCTGAAGTCCTACACCGACATCCCTTTAACATCTTCAACTTTCTGGCAACCTAGTAAACTTACGGTAGTTCCTGCATAAGCCACTTCAGTAGTCACTAGTCTGTAAATCAGTGGAAGAAGCTCACAAGTAAACAACATTGATCACAAAATCAACGAAAGTTACACCTACAGCAAAACCTTTGTAATCTGACCTGGTTCTTAATGCTTTGAATTGTCAACATACCTTAGCCATAAAACCAATCACACTAGACAATCCATGTGCACGCATAAATACCGCCCTTGCTTCATAAACTGTTATACTATATAATATATATGTGAGAAGAGAGGGAAGCGAAGATTCAAAACTAAATAGAACACTAGAGGCTAACAGATATAAGAAGCTTCGTAATTAAATAAAATACAAAAAATTTACAACTACATGAGCTTAATAGTAGGGGGAAAGACATACAAAAAGACAAACAAAAAACAAACTACTACAAAAGGTGTTAATGAGTTTTGTTTTTTTTTTTTATCACAAACTCAAGTGTCTCATTCCCAATATTTCCCATTGCAACAGCTCATATTTTAACATAGTTAGGCGACCATGCAAAAGCCCACTATCACCATCAATCCAATAAACACCTTCAGTTGATCTATGTTAAGAGAGGTTGCCCTAGCTTGAATCATCTTCCACGCTTCGTCCAGGCCTAGGAAGAAGAGAATTTCATATCATAATCATGTCCATTATAGCAATTAGTGAATAAATGTAAAAATAAATTATATTGTAAATATAATCTAACATCACAATTGCCATTAGCATATCTATCTTCTCCTGCATCGCCTCCATTTTTTGGTTACACTCTTCATGGTTGTCCACATGGATCACATTACGCAACCGAGATGAGGATGGGGTAGGTATGACACCATACCCCATGCCTTTAACATGGCCAGATCGGGGGCCCCCTAGTACTTGTGTCATTATGGAAGCTTCCTCTGTATTGTCAATGCCTTCTTCAGCTGTTAAATCCTTCATTTGATTCTGCATAATCAGTATAAACTTTAGTTAAGAAGTTCATGCAAGTAAGCTAATTTTATAAATACATTATAAGAAATCATGATTATCAAATAAACGTTCCATTTACTTACGTATAAAGTCTCACAATATGGGTTCACAAAAGAACCACTTTTCTTTGTGTGAGTCTTCTTAAAAAACTCTACCCAACGGGGCTCGACTCCAGTTTTCTTTGTCTGCAAATAATACACATATAATAAACGTATACTTCCAACAACGTTCTTATAATAATATAATATTTTAAAATTCTTACTTCTTCATTGTGATGACTTATGAATGGTTTGGAGCCAGCCGTGTGATTTGTTAACAATCCACGTCTATTCTTCTTATTCCGTCTAGACTTAACCTGTCGAATGTTGTCCAAAAAAACAGTATTCGTTAAATTAAAGAGTTGTATTCCAAGCATATCTATAACAACATTGTAAATTTAGATTAATAAGATTTACCTTCAATAATTTCTCATCAAATGAGTCGCATATCATAAGCCATGCGTTGACCGCAATACCTTCAGGGACAGTGGCCCTTGCCTTAGCTTTACCCTCATCATCACCTTGCTCATTACCTTGCTCATTGCCCTCCTCATTGCCCTCCTCTTCATCATCTTTGAGAAATGGTTTATAGTGTTTGTTGTAAAGTTTGTTGCGAAGTCTTGTATAGCTACGCCGAAGTGCTCCATTAAGTGTCAAGATCTCCTCCACACGATTCATGTTCAGGGTGACATAAGACTAACATAGTAATAAAGAAAATAACAGTCAAAACTTTATCACATAATTTGTATTAAATAACGTTATCTCAAACAATGAGAGACATACCGTAAGACGGTTTCTTAACATTGCCTTTTGTTCAGGTGGGACCTTGCACCAAGAAGCATGATGTAGCTCGCAATGGTCGCGAACAATTTTGCTCACCATCCTCGTAAATTGCCCACCACGCTTGCCTACAGCTACCTGAGTCCCATCCTTGATTTCTAGATGAATGGGACCACTTTTACACAATTCCATAAACTCTATGCACTTATTCCTACCCCTTTTTTTCCGTCCAATTAATGTGCTCCCTGTTAGGCAAAACATGGAAACATAGTCAATTATATCTAGTAAAGTAGTATGTACGTAGTCTATAACAAAAAAAGAAAGAAAAAAAAATCCTTTTAAAAATCGAAAGACGACTACACAAATAACATATGTGCACTTACATGATGCAGTTGGGATAGATCCCTGTGAACTTGACTGAGCCGCTGAATGCACTGCATTAGTCATTGGTGAGTCTGTACCCATATCTTAACTTTCCTCAATGGGAGATTGTGAGCCATGATGATTAACATGAGCTTGGCCCCAGCCCTGGCCTGGGCCTCCCCTTGCTCTCCTTTTTCGTGCCACCATTTCTATTAGGGTAATAACATGCCAAAGAAACGCATTAGACATATAACAATATTACATCATACTTAGTCATTATGAAACATGTTCATTCAAATAATTTAATTAACTATACATTATGAAACATCAAACAATATGTTCATACAGTAAATACTTACACCAAAATGAAATATATTCAACACATATCATCATCAGAGTTTGTATCAGTGTCGCTCGAAAACTCCTCTTCGTGTTCAGAGTCTGTGTTTTCATTACTAGACAACTCTTCTTCTTCATCGGAGTTTGTATCATGTTCCTCATTATACAAGTTATCGTCAATGAACATGTTTTCATCAAGTTGCACATATACTTCGTCAACAGCTATTGGGATAGGTTCCACGTCATCTCTACATAACAAATTTGAGTCTTCGTTATTTGCTTCTACAATAATGGCATTACCCCCAACACATTCACGTTCCTGGTGTACCTCACCACTGACTCCTTGGAGCAGGTAGCTAAAGATGAAGAGTCATGTCAGGAACAACAGCTAGGTATGGCAATGATCATATAGATCGTGCATTTTTACGTATAATTTATATTTTATGACATTATATATATATATATATATATATATTAAAAGTAAAATGAATTCTTATCATTTTCAATAAAGATGATATTTTTAAAGTTTCTTTTAACCAATAATATTCAAGGTAGCTTCAGGATTAATGCAACCATAAAAAAAAAAAAGAAAAAAAAGAAAAAGTAGACGGTGGGCTATGATTTGTTAATTGGTCACTCATATTAACAACCAATAAGTACACGTGAAGAAGAAGAGTAGTGGAGAATTAATTCTCCAGGAGTTGTCACCAAACCTTCATTTGACTGCTCAAAGTGGGTTAGGTGTTTTGGTTAAAAGAAACTTTAAAAATATCATCTTTATTGAAAATGATAAGAATTCATTTTACTTTTAATATATATATATATATATTAAAAGTAAAATGAATTCTTATCATTTTCAATAAAGATGATATTTTTAAAGTTTCTTTTAACCAAAACTAATATTCAAGGTAGCTTCAGGATTAATGCAACCATAAAAAAAAAAAAAAAAAAAAAAAAAAAAAAAAAAAGTAGACGGTGGGCTATGATTTGTTAATTGGTCACTCATATTAACAACCAATAAGTACACGTGAAGAAGAAGAGTAGTGGAGAATTAATTCTCCAGGAGTTGTCACCAAACCTTCATTTGACTGCTCAAAGTGGGTTAGGTGTTTACCAATAGCATAAAGACAAATGTGCAATTGTCCATAACAAGCCACGTCTCTTTCTTATTGCTTTTTAAAAAAAAAGTAAGTATAATTCCCTTAAACCATCCTCTGTTCACACACTATAAAACAGGGGAGAACAGAGGATGAAAAGGACCAATAGTTGTTCTCCGTCATCCTCTGCTCTGTTTGGTTAATAAGAACTCATTGGTGAACTTATTTACCAATAGTTTTAGATTTAATGCTCTTCTTTAAAGAGCACCAAGTATTTTATGGCCCCTACCCTCAACAAATCGAATTGATAACTTCATAGTACTACAAGCAACGTCGTGATATTGGTTGGTAGCAAAGCAATAGGGGCAAGTGAGCCCACATCGACGCATGCAGCCAGCAGCCTCACATGCCTAGCTACTAACCTTACCACTTCCATCCCTATATCATATCTTCGATCACCATTGCACTGATCACTTTGTGATCTCTTCCAACCACTCTAAAAAAGAAAAATACTATAATCACCAGATTGAAGGCAGAAACTAAAAGCTTTTCCCTACTCGCAGTCATAATTGAATAATAGATCGATAACCTTAACACTAGCCTTGGCTTTTTTCCCCACTTATCCCCACAGTTGGATTGCAGCTTCATCGATCTTCTCCACGCATGCATCTTCATAATTACATAATAGACGACAATAAAGTAGATAAAACTAATTAATGTCGACGTCTTCTTTTAATTTCTTCCCTAACAAATAACAGTACTAGCAGAGTTTAACCAGGGTTTTGAATATTTCCTTTAGCAGGTGGGCTGGTATATTAATAATCTTCTTACAGAGACCTTGCTAGCACCAAGTCCATCAACAAGGAAACCCTATTCTCCATAGGTTCTTCTGGTATCTAATTCTTGGGATTTATGTTTTTAATGAGTATTTTGAAATAATTGTAAGGTTCTAATCCAAGTTTCCACAATTTACAGAGAATCTAACCCAATCTTCAAATGGATACAAGAAATCCCCAAATTTGCAACACATAATCATTGTTGGTGCTCTGCCATAGATGGAAATTGCAAAGAGAGAGAACCAAACCTGGGCTGGTGAGAACGGCGTGGAGGTGGCCGGCGGATTTAGACTGGGCGGCGACGGCGAGGTGGGCGGCGATGTCAACCTGCACTGCTTGGAAGCCTTGGATTAGAGAGAGAAAGCTGTTTGATATATTTTATTAGAGTGAAATGTGTAGGAGATCGAGAGAGGAGTTTTTTTAATTGTTATTACAAAAGATAAGCTCAAAATGACGAAAGTTCTTTCACTTTAGCGCCTTTTCTTTTTTTTCACCTTAGCGCCTTCATTTCCCGCGTGAAGCATTGGGTATATTAATAATTTGACCGAATTTTTTTTTTTTTTAATTTGTTAGAAAAAAAAAAAACTAATGTTATAAATTTCTTAATAACTATTTAAAAATATATATGTTATACATATATAAATTCTATAATCTTTTATATATATAGAGAGAGAGAGAGAGACACGTTTGCGGTTGTCTACCCATAATACCATTAGAGTTATTAAAAAAAATGAAAAAAAAAAAGTCATTTGAAAGAAAAAAAAAATAAAAATTAAGGGAGCTAATATGAAAAAGGCCACCCCTTTTTGGTATTTTTAGTTTTTCCCCCTTTTGTTTATTTTTTTTAATAATTTTCATTTTTTTTCAAATGGTAATTTTTTAATAACCACAAAGGCATTTTGGGCAAAAAAATGACAAAGTGTCTAATTTGACACGCAGTGGTAGTTAAGGGGGCACCGGTGTCAATTTTTAAAGTTTGAATGTGTAAATGAAAATGTGGTCATGTTTATGGGCTAAAGTATATCACAATCGTACATTAGATCAATTTAATGTTCGATCCAACAATTTTATCACAATCGATCGGATTAATGCACAAGGATCGGTCTCATGCACAAAGATAGTTCGGATGGTCTTATCACAACCGATCGGATGTTTGTATTAGGATTGATAGTTCTAATGTACAAGAATAATAAAAAAAAATCCATAGTCATAATCGATTGAAATAGCTACAAAATGATCGATCAGATGTTTTTAACGTGACTCATCATACTAATGCAAAATCCATAGAGTCAAGTTAGATCGAACTAATGCACTAGGATTGATCGGGTGTTCGATTGATCCTAATATCCTATCGCAATCGATCAGCCTAATGCAAAATAATTGATCGGATGTTTGTATTATGATTGACAGTTCTAATGTACAATGATAATAATAATAATAATAAAAATTCCATGACAAAACTCTTTGATTGTATAACAAATTATCGTTTAAAATTAATTGTTCAACAACCAATTAATTTAGACTTAAAATATTGATTTTTCACAATATAAAAAAATATATATATAACAAATCTCTACTAAAAATTGAATAAAATGGTGCATATATAATAATAAGGGTTAAATACAAAAATTGCCCCATTTGGTTTGCAAATTTTTTTTTTTACCCCCTCAGTTTTATTTGTAATCATTGGTTGTACTTGTACTATGGAAAAATATGCAAATGGTACCTATGTCCATTTTTCCATCCAAAACTAATGGAAATCACGTCAGCGCAACGTGGCACCATTCAAAATGCGACACATGCCCACAATATATATATATATATATATATATATATATATATATATATTATTTATTTATTTATTTATTTTAAGGCTTTTTTAAAAATAAAAAAAAAATAAAAAAAAAAAAGTTGTAGGGGTGGCTTTTGGGCCACATGGGGGTTGCCGGCCACCCCCATTTGGCCCGAACCACCCTTAAGGAAAAACCCTCAAATTTTTTTTCTTTCTGTTTTGCCCTTGGGGGTGGTCGAACCACCCTCGTGGCTCATGGGGGTGGTTCGGCCACCCCCATATCGGCTGGTCTGGGGGTGGCCGAACCACCCTCATGACCTATGTAGGTGGTTCGGCCACTCCTAAGGGCCAAACCTTTAAAAAAAAATTCAACAATTACCATTGAGAGTCACGGGGGTGGTTCGGTTACCCCAAGACTGACTAGTATGGGGGTGGCAGAACCAACCCCAGGCCAAATGGGAGTGGCCACCACCCCCATGTGGCCCAAAAGGGGTGAATGAGCCACCCCTACAATTTTTTTTTTTAAAAAGCCTTAATATATATATATTGTGGCCACGTGTCACATTTTGAATGTGCCACGTGGCGCTGACATAGATTTCTGTTAATTTTGGATAGAAAAATTGATAGAGGTACCATTTGCATTTTTTTCCATAGCACAGGTACCACATTTGATAACAAATAAAAATGAGGGGACAAAAAATAAAGTTTGCAAACTACAATGGGCAAGTATGTATTTAACCCTAATAATAAAAAAAACTTAAAAAAAAATACACTACAAGAATTAATTTTTTTTCCTGCATATAAATGTGGGTTTTTTTCTTGTATGTAACGATTATCAGCAACGATCAAATAGTCGTTGCTAATTATGCTATAGGTTATTAGCAACGACACATAAAATCGTTGCTGATAATCAAGTATTAGCAACGATCCTCAATGTCGTTGCTAATAAGTGGATATCAACAACGACAACCAGTCCTTACTGATGTGCTTTTATTTTTATTAGTTTTAATAATCAGAAGAGCAATAGCAACAACTTTGTGGTTGTTGCTGATAATCAATTATTAGCAACGACATACTAAAGTCGTTGCTAATAAGTGACTGTTGTTGGTGATCTACTTATCAGCAACGATATTTGTCGCTGCTGATATTAATTACTATTAGCAACAATTATTTTTCGTTGCAAATGCTATATTATCGTCGTTGATACTTTCCCGCCATGCAACGCGTGCGAGAAGAAAATTACCGCGAAGGTATTTGTGACGACTTAATTATTAGCAACGCCACATTTATCGTTGCTGATATAAATTTTTTTTGACATTAGCAACAAGTTTTAGCAACGACATATAAGTCGTTGCTATAAATCTATTATTAGCAACGACATTGAAAAGTCGTTGCTGTTAAGTGATCTTTAGCAACTACATTTATGTCGTTGCTAAAAATGTCGTTGCTACTGGCCAAATTTCTTGTAGTGTTTTGTACTCGTGAATGTTGTTGTTCATGTGGTAGTACAGCGAGACATTGCATGTTTTTTGATTTGGGTAGAGCAATTGAAAGGGTAAATAAGGATTGCTTTGATGTGTTGAACGCAAGAATCGTACGTAGCAAATAGAGTTGGCAATAGAAGGAGGAGAGTATGGGAAGCCATGGATGTTCCTTGCAGTTTTGGAGGCCACTGTACGTCACAGGGTTTTGTTCTTCCTTTGAACTAATAGCAGTCTTTCATGAGTTTTGTTTCAGCCACTTCTTCTTCTTCGTCATGTGTCATGAGTATATTAGTAAATAATGAACTTTGGTCATTGTAGCGTAATAGGTTGGGCTTAGTTTACCTTTAGTGATAATGGACTTGAGTTATGTGTATGTATAAACAGGCCAATAGCCTAATTGTAAAGAATATAAGATTAGTGATTTGTTTACAATGGTAAACTGGAGGTTGAGCACCTCTCTGGAAACCGGACATTTCGAAGAGTCCATTTCGATCATTTTGTAATTTCATTCACCAATTTACATTTCTTACATTGTTCATCCAATTCTTTCATAATTCATCATTCCTATTCCATTTTTTATTCAAATTTCATTCAATTAAGCAAATCAAAACCCTAAAATTCAGTAATAGTTAATCAAATTGTTACAAGTGGTATCAGAGCTTATGATCCACTGCACATGAACACTAATCTACCACTATAGGCCGAAGAAATTGCACCGCGTTTTCGTGCTGAATTGGTACTCGTGAGAATTGAAGCTGATGAGAGCTTTGTAGTCTCACGCGATTTTCATCAGGAAGAGGTGAACAAACACAGTACTGCTGCACAGATCTAGAATTTGCAAGCTGATATGCAGAAGTTGCAGGACGATATGAAGATTCAATTCCAGATTCAACTCCAGAGTATTTAGGAAATGTTCTCCCGTGTTCCTGGTTTTATTATGCGGTGATTCCTTCTATTATTATTATTATTATTATATATAGTTTAGTGGAAGAGGCTGTTTTCTATTAAATTAAAAAAACGAAAAATAACAATTTTTTTTTCTTTTAAAAAAAGCAAACGAAAAAAAAAAACTGAAAATTAAGAAAAAAAATACAAATATATATTCAAATAAAAAGGCTCATGAATGAGCCGGGGGGGCTGGGCGGGACACGAAAGTTTCGTGTCCCGCACGTGCCACATTCCAAGAGTTACAAACTTTTTGTTTTATTTATTTTTATTTAATTAATTTTTGTTTCTTTCTAGAAAACACATCTTCCTGTCTCTCCTTTTTATCTCTCTCTCATTTTTATTTTTATTTTTTGAGTACAGAACCTATCTCTCTTTCTCTCTTTCGTTACTCTCTCCCTCTCATCTCCATTCTCAAATCTCTCATCTCTCTCTCTTGCTCTATCACAGACACCATCGGCCACCGCTCTCCGTCACCGGTAGGTCCTCTCTCTATCTCTCTCTCTAGCTCTCTCACTCTCTTTGATCTCTTTTTCTCATATCTAAAATCTCTTCTGCCTTCCAAGAAGCCTCAAATGGGGTTCTTCATGCTCTCACCAAAGGTCTCTTCCAGAATACTTTCTTATGATTTTTTAGTTGAGTTGCGTGTTTAATTTTTGTCTGGCTTTGTTTTGTTTGCTAATTAATAAATATTTAATATTTATCTGTTTTTTTCTTTTCTTTGTTTGGTTTATTTTTTTGTTTTTTCTTTTTTTCAGTTATGAAGGTTGCATTGTATGAGCGGAATGAGAAACCTTCTTTTGCCCTTGAGTAAGTTCATTTCTTTTATTTTTTATTTTTTTTTGAAGCAAATGCATTTTGTTATCTGATTTCAAATATATGTGCGTCACTTTGTATTTGGGCATGGACTGGTGATAGAATATTCTTCTTCTATAGTTGTAAGTCACTTTCTTCTTCTGTTTTTTTTTTTTTTTTTTTTTTTTGGTTTTCAGGTACGCCGAAAGGAGCTGGCGTCACTTTCTCCTATTTTTCTTTCTTTCTTTTTTTTTTTTTTTTTTTTTTTTTTTTAATTTTTTTTAGTGGTTTTCAGGTATACCGGAAGGAGCCAGCATCACTTTCTTCTTAATTTGTTTTTTTTTTTGGTTTTCAGTTACACCGGAAGGAGCTGGCCATCTCTGTTCGGTCTCTTTTTTCTTTTTCTTTTTTCTTTTTTTTTTTTTTTCAGGAAGGACCCAGCCATCTGCGTCGTCTTTCTTCTTCTTTCTTTCGTTCTTTTTTTATTTTTTTTTTATTTTTTTATTTTATATATATATATATATATATTTTATTTTATTTTTTTAATTTTTTTATTTATTTTTTTACATATCTTTAATAAAGTGGAATACTTTTGCATGTTACTAAAATTAGTAACGTACAACAATTTTGCACGTTACTAGACTTAGTAACGTTCAACGTAAATTATCACGTTACTATGTTTACTGGCGTCTAATTTGCATGTTACTATATATTTACTAACGTGCATTTTTTTATGCGTTACTATTTAGTAATGTGATCTCTATTTGGACGTTACTAAAATTATTTGGACCCTACTCTTGATTGGGAAGAGAGGGAAAAGAGTAGGGAAAGAGAGAGAAAAGAGTGTTGGCTGGCTTATTAGATTGTGTTTAATTTGGAGCCATTCACTGCAATCGAACCCTACTCTTGACTGGGAAGAGAGAGAAAAGAGTAGGGAAAGAGAGAGAAAAGAGTGTTGGCTGGCTTAGATTGTGTTTTGGAGCCATTCACTGCAATCGAACCCTACTCTTGACCGGGAAGAGAGAGGAAACAGTAGGGAAAGAGAGAGAAAAGAGTGTTGGCTTAGATTGTGTTTTGGAGGCATTCACTGCAAATCGAACTTTTCTATCACCTTATAACGAATTGAATGCTTCTTTTAATCTGTAAAATCTCTAATGAAAGTGGTCCTTTACAAGTTAAAATCACTACAAAAATTGCGCGCCTCCTAACTCTTTATCTAAATTGAGTGGGAAAAAATTCTTAATTAACGACTAGATTACGTAGTACGTACGCAATTGCTATGGCCTTTGCCCTTGGGTGAGTATAACCTGCATGCATGGACACAGTATTGAGCAAAGTACATGGGATTGTGATTATCTCTTCTATTTTAGTAAGTGCATATTTTTATCCTACAAAGTTGACGTGATAATTTCATCAATTTTTAATTTTTATTTTTTTAATAATAATTGATTCAAGGATTGGTTCGGAGTACTGTCACGTCAGTTTCGTAGGATAATCATGAAATAAAAATATAATTTTTAACATTACTTTTTTAGTTATATATTTTTATTTATTTATTTTGAAAAAACAAGGCGCTATTAAGTTCTCTCATGTCAGATGCAAATTTGCTTATTACTTTTGCTGTACACAAAAGAACTGTTGCCACTCTATGTTTATAAATTCCATAAAATAAAAAATGTTACATACGACACCCTTATTTTACTGTCCACTCGGCTGGTGTAGCATTACTTAACGGTAAAACTATTTACTTAACGGTGAAACTAGCAGCTATATATTTTCCATTATGTAACTATTTACCCTTCTCGAGCAATTATATCAGCGTTATAGAAATGCCATTCTAGACACTTAATATGGCAATGTGAAATGGATTAATAGTCATTGGATTGACCATTATTAAGAAAAAAAAAAAGAAAGAAAAGAGATCAACTTAATTGATCGATCGATGTGACATACATGAATTGGCAATTAACCCGGCCAGTGGTTCCCTAAAAAACCCTAATAACCAAATTCTCTATATTCTTTATTGATGTAACATATAAATACTTGCTCCAAGATATAAAAGTCTAATAGTCATTGGATTGACCATTATTAAGAAAAAAAGAAGAAAAGAGATCAACTTAATTGATCGATGTGACATACATGCATATGAATTGGCAATTAACCCGGCCAGTGGTTCCCTAAAAATCCCTAATAACCAAATTCTCTATATTCTTTATTGATGTGACATATAAATACTTGCTCCAAGATATATAAGTCTAATAGTCATTGGATTGACCATTATTAAGAAAAAAAAAAAAAAAGAGATCAACTTAATTGATCGATCGATGTGACATACATGAATTGACAATTAACCCGGCCAGTGGTTCCCTAAAAAACCCTAATAACCAAATTCTCTATATTCTTTATTGATGTGACATATAAATACTTGCTCCAAGATATAAAAGTCTATTAGTCATTGGATTGACCATTATTAAGAAAAAAAGAAGAAAAGAGATCAACTTAATTGATCGATGTGACATACATGCATATGAATTGGCAATTAACCCGGCCAGTGGTTCCCTAAAAATCCCTAATAACCAAATTCTCTATATTCTCTATTGATGTGACATATAAATACTTGCTCCAAGATATATAAGTCTAATAGTCATTGGATTGATCATTATTAAGAAAAAAAAAAAAAAAAGAGATCAACTTAATTGATCGATGTAACATACATGCATATGAATTGACAATTAACCCGGCCAGTGGTTCCCTAAAAAACCCTAATAACCAAATTCTCTATATTCTTTATTGATGTGACATATAAATACTTGCTCCAAGATATATAAGTCTAATAGTCATTGGATTGACCATTATTAAGAAAAAAAAGAAAAGAAAAGAGATCAACTTAATTAATCGATATGACATACATGCATATGAATTGGCAATTAACCCGGCCAGTGGTTCCCTAAAAAACCCTAATAACCAAATTCTCTATTCTTTATTGATGTGACATGCATATGCCTACTCCAAGATATAAAAGTCCCACTCCCCTCATACCTTTCTCTTCCAAAAAACCACAAACTTTCTTAATTTCTTGGTTTTTTCTCGGTCTGATCGATGGAGGCTTCTCTACGACTCTTCCGCCAACCCAGTGGTTCTCACACTTTGCCAGAAGGAAACGACGATGAAAAGAGAGGAGTTTCACTGGAACTCTCTCTTTTTTCTAAGGACAAGTTAACAAATGAGAGCAGTTCCTCCTTTCCTGAATGTAACGAGAAAAAACCCATCTTCTATAATTTTTTGGGTCTTCAAGAGAACGATGATCAAGCTCAAGTCGGTGAAGCTCATGATGAAGGGCTTGATCAGATCACCAAGAGCCGACATGGATCGTTGGAATTGAAGGTCGGTTGCGCTTCTTACACGACCAAAAAGAGAAAAGCAAATGATAGCGTCCTTGCTTGTGGAATCAAAAGAATGAAACTTAGTTGCCGTGAATTTAGAAGAGAAGAGATGCGCAGCGTTGTTTCATTGGAGTTGAAGCTGGGCGTTGATCCCTGGGTTATCAAGAAGACGATCGAGACAAGCGATCTCGGGCATTTGTCGAGGCTCTTGTTGGCAAGGGATGGGGTGAAGAAACATCTTACCCCAGTGGGATGCAAATCGCATTGAAAGCTTACATGAAGGGGTGCAAGTTTGTGTTTGGGATTGTGATACCAAGTCTGAACTCAGTTGGTGTTCAAACGATGGGCAAGTAATGGGAGCTATGTTCTCATTGGAAAATGGAAAAAGGAATTTGTGGAGAGGAGGGTCCTGAACAAGGGTGACGAGATTGGACTGTATTGGGATCAAACCAATTCAAGATTTAATTTTAGGACTCTCAACCGGGCTTGAACATGTCTGTTTTCTGTTACTTATGTAGAAAGAGAAGCAAATTGTCTCTTAATTTGCAGTTTCGTGCTGCTGCTGTTGTAGTTTGGGTGCAGCACCAGCGGATGCTGGGTGTGTTGTTTGGTTGGTTGGTTGTTCCAAGTCGGGGCCTGTCCGGACGTTGGTTCGTTCTGAGTTTTCTTGTGTTTCTTTTTGCTGTTGCAGTCTGGTGTGTTGCTGAGTTTGTCTGCTTAGGGGATATGTCCCTTTGCAGCAGTTGGTTCCAGTTTTTACTGGAGAGGATGTTTTGCTGTGTTTGAGCTTTATAAAGTGTTTCATTCATCCAAAAAAAAAAAAATTGGGTGCAGCTTGCTTTATGTTGTAGTTCTGTTTTGCTACTGGTTTTGGATCAGTAGTTGTACGTGTGGTTTTCTTGTGGTGAGATCCAGTCTTTAATGGAGTGAAGTAGTGTTTGGTTATAAAATTTTAATTCATCCAGAAAAAAAAAACACAAACTTCCTTTCTTGGTTTTTTTCTCGGTCTGATCGATGGAGGCTTCTCTACTCTCCGGCCAACGCAGTGGCTCTCACACTTTGCCTTCTCGTCGATCACTAATTAGCGGCGATGATCAGTTGGGCATTGATCGATGGAAGCCGATTTGTGAAAACCCAGAAGGAAACGGCGATGAAAAGAGCGAAGTTTCACTGGAACTATCGCTTTTAACGTAACGTGAAAAAACCCATCTTCTAGATAGAAGGTGGGCAATGGATCTCCACTTTCTCTTGTTCTTTTCTCTCTCTCTCTCTCTCCTTTCTTCTTCTTCTTCTTCTTCTTCATCTTCTTCTTTCTTTATTATTATTATTATTATTATTATTATTATTATTATTATTATTGTTTTAATATTTTGGACATAATTGGTACGTTGCATGCATGAGGACTTGGAATGACAGAAGTGAAATCCTGCAAAACTAAATACTAGAAGATTTCATTAAAGTTTCTCTTATTAAAACTCAAAAGTGGTCCCTCTCACGCTCCTATTGTAGATCGAAGTCGGCAGTCGTACTCCGATTCCTACCACCAAGACATGTACAGCTCTTCCTCACTCCAACGGCGCACTCCGGTTCCTTTTTTTTTTTTCCTCTTTCACACAAGGATCTAATTAACTTTTCATTGATTAATTGTTGAATTTGACTTAGTTAAGTAATTACTTGACAATGCGTTAATTCATATTACGTAATGAAAGTGCCATGCATTTGATCGATCGAAAAGTCACGGCAAACTACCATTTTAACTTGGGCACAAGAAAATACTTTGTGATATATTTTTTGTAAGAAATATAATAAAGCTATTGTCAAAATTAAAATATACTGTCCTTTCAAAAAAATGTTTCTTCAATTTCTTTTTCATCTCAAAGTGATCACAATGATTTTTACTCCAACTTTGAGTTTTATGCGTACATACCACCACTTCGATATTGTAATTTTAAAAGTCACATTATATTTGGAAGGACAAAACAAAGACTTAAATTAGTCCCTATAACATTACTCAAAAGATTAATAAGTGTTGTTAGGGATACCACAATTTTTAGTACAAGTTCTTTCAAATTGAGGTTGTTAGAACAGTTTTCGGTATGGTGTGACAGCTCACTTTACGATGTTTTTCACGTCCCACGATCGTGACAAAACAAATAATGTCAAGAGAACACACCGGAGTTGTTTGTGGATCTCACTTCGATGCCTAAGTTAGTCTCTAAGAAAAAAGTATGCCCAAACACAATAATTCAATCTTAAATTTATATATGGTGTAGAAGCTTATTTATAGTATGCCCACTTGATAACTTGACCTAATATTTAATTAGAGTTCCATTAGTGGGCCAATGTTGGCTTGGAGGCCCATAAGGGCTGTAACATTTTTGAATGGGATGATTTGAGTTGGATTATTCCCAACAGAGTTATAATTAATAGTCCATAATGATGAAATAGTTAATTAATTAGTTAGTAACTGACTCGTCAACCATATACTCAATCATTAGTTTGTAAGGTGATTTTAATCAAATGTATAATACCCTAAGCATTTTCAAGATTAATACATAGGAAAACACTCGAGCTTTTTGCCGCGAAGTTAGAAGAGAAGAGATGCGTAGCGATGTTTCATTGGAGTTGAAGCTAGGCATTGATCCCTGGGTTGTCAAGAAGAAGATCGAGACAAGCGATCTCGGGCTTTTGTCGAGGCTGTTGTTGGGAGCGGATGGGGTGAAGAAGCATATCTTAACATAGTCTAAAGTTGATTTGAATCGATGTGAAATGTGGGAGGTGTAAATTGGCTGCATGAATTGAAGTTAAGCCATATTTTATGTGGGAAAAGAATTAACAAAGTTTAACTAGTATTGTTGGTTTTCCTGATCGATATTTGGCTTCACACAACTGTAGTATAAGCAGAATGTTTGAGGATTATATATATATTAAGTATATATGTTTCAAGTTGTGAAGACGAAGGTGTGAAAACGAAATTTGGTGCGGAAGAAGTTAAAAACATATAGAACTACCAATTTTCTAGAGAGAGAGAGAGAGAGAGAGAGAGAGAGAGAGAGAGAGAGAGAGAGAGAGAGAGAGAGAGAGAGAGAGAGAGAGAGCCCCCAACAAAAATATATAACTACCAAACTACTAAGAGTAGTTGTTTTTCCTCTTATGTCATACATATAACATAAGTGTACGTGATCCTTTAGAAAAAGCGTGGCAATATTTGAAATACACTTAATTGTTCACATATATATTCCCCTTTTATTCTGTAATCGAATTACTAGGCCAAGTTTCAGTTAATTGATTCAGGTTCTCATTCCAATTTCCACCCAATAAAACAAACCTCCCCAATTCAAATTAAAGTTTGAATAACAAAATATAAATATATTTGAATACATCAAAAACTAATTCATCATAGAAGCATGTTATGCAACAAATGGTGTTAATTGAAATGAAAAACTAGCTAGAGTTAATAGTACATAAATTAAAGCTACTACCATATATAGCCTAAGAACCTCCAAAATAATATCAGATTTAATTTTACTCCATTTTCTTTTTCTTTTTCTTTTTCGAAAAACTTAAAATTAGATTTGAACAGTTAAAAAAAATTGTACAAAATACAAAAACCAGAACCCATCTTAACATCAGGCGCGTTTGATTCCATCACCACCCTCACTTTCTCTTTCTCTCTCACAGGCCAATCAAAAATCCACATCAGTTGGACCCCCACCATAAAAGACTCCACGTGATCCAGAGGAAAAGGCTGGAAATTAAACCTACTCCTCCGAGGATATTGGCCACACAATCTTCACGCTTTGGCTCCAACACCTGCTTTTTGGAATTTCTGACCACCCATTCGCTGACGTCACCACTGCAATAAACGCCTCCGTGGCGTCAACCCTCACTACAAAAATCGCTGCAGTTTGACACGTGTCTACAGTACCCGTTACTGTAGACACGCGTCAAATTGTGCATGCGTCAAAAATGGACACGTGTAATAATACACGTGTCCATTTTGACACGTGTATTTAATACGCGTGTCCAAATTGGACACGCGTATTAAAGACACGTGTCCATTTGGACACGTGTATTATTACACGTGTCCAAATGGACACGTGTCTTTAATACGCGTGTCCACTTTGGACACGTGTATTTTTACACGTGTCAAATTGGTATTTTTTGCCAAAATAAATATTAAAAAAAAAAATCAGTGTTGTATTAATTTTTTTTTTTAAAAAAAAAAAATTAAACTCATTATCTTATTAATCATACAAATCTTTGAAAATACAGTGTACATAACTTATACACATAAAATTAAGTTTGAAAACTATATGCTATATGTAAATTTTATATTTGAAATTTATACTTTTTAGGTTCTTTATTTATATATATATATAGTATACTATATTGTACTATATGCATAATTAACCAAATTTGGTACTATATATCTAATTAAACCAAATAGTTCAAATTAGAGCATTCCTAGTAGCCTCACCAAATTTTACTCATCAAAATAGCTAAAAATCACTTTTTTCTATTCTGGTGAGCCACTTTATTAAAATTCCCCCAGCAGCCTCACCAAATTTTACTAGTCAAATGGAATTTCCATTTAAATAATAATTTTTCAATTTTTTTTTATTATTTATCTATTTAAAACCCACCCTTCGGGGTGGATCTATAACCCAATTTTTTTTCTATCAACTTAATCTTTCTTTATTTTTTCTTCTGAACATTCTCAGTTTTTAGGGTCATTAGTTGGATTCAGATAAGGTTTACAAAAATATCCTGAAAAACATCTATACTGGAAGATTTGTCTTAAACCAACTCTCTCTCTCTCTCTCTCTCTCTCTCTCTCTCTGTGCCATGGCTACTGCTTTGTCTACGACTCTAGATGTCCATTTTACAGGGCATCTCTCAGACACTAAGAGACCCATTATCTTCAACTCTCCACACAGACAACACAGAGTAAGGAGATTTACCATTTTGTGCAGCTCTTCCAAATCTCCCCCAAAGGTGTCTCCAAATTTGACAGAACAAAACCAGAAAAACCCATCTTTATCTGAGCAACTCAAGCCTCTATCCACAACCACCCTCTCTAAACCCTCCAAGGACCAAACCCAGCTCTTGTCCAAGCCAAAGTCCACCTGGGTTAACCCCAGTAAGCCCAGACGCTCCGTGCTCAGAGGTTAAATTTGCAAAGAAATATGAACATTGAGAGAGAGAGAGAGAGAGAGAGAGAGAGAGAGAGAGCTCACTGAGATGGGGCGGAGAGGAATCCAAATAGAGGAAGGAGGCTTGATGGAGAGATGGCCGGTGTGGGACTGGACGGACGGGAAGGATCTGGCGTGGGCTCGTTGGACTGCGACGCTGGGGGACGACAGGCTTGTGGTGATGAGCTCAGGTATCCTGTGCGTGAAGGTGGGAGAAAAATGAAAGAAGAAAGATGAAAAAGTGAATTGTGATCGTGGGAGAGAGAAAATAGAAATAGAGTTGTTGAGTGAAACAGCCTGGTCTAATTTGACTAGTAATTTCAGTCATCAAATTTTTTTGGTTAAAATGGTGAGGCTGCTGGGAGTGATGTTGGGAGTGATGTTTAAGAGTTTTCATCAAATTGGCTCACCAAAATAGCTAAAAAACTAATTTGGTGAGACTACTAAAAATGCTCTTAGGGTTCAGTTTTGTACACCATCTACGTTTAGAAACAAAAAAAAAAAATTTAAACATAACAAAGTTAAAAAAACCTATAATTAATACTATATATATAGATATGCATGCATGTAAACGGTTTAGAAACTATATACAGTAACCTTTTTATTTATGGCTATATATAGTAAATGCAATTATTTTTAGAGTTATGCGCTACATAATGAATTAAATACTTATAGTTTAGTCCCTCATATAGTACATACATTTAGGGTTTATGGCTATATATAGTACTTACCCTTAGGGTTAGGGTTTATAGCTATATATAGTATATATAGTATATACACTTAGGGCTAGGGTTTATACCTATATATAGTATATATACTTAGGATTATGGTTTATCGATATATATAGTATATACACTTACGGTTTGGGTTTTAGGGTTTATAGGTATATATAATATATACACTTAGGGCTATGGGTTATAATTTAATTGATTTTACGTTTAATGAATAATAATGTCAATATATTTTTCACGTGTCATTATTGTACACTTTTAAATATATATATATATATATATATATATATTAAATCATGAGCAGTTCAAAATTAAATAAAACCGATATATATAGTATATACACTTAAACTTAGGATTTATAGTTATATATAGTATACATACTTAGGGTTAGGGT
This sequence comes from Alnus glutinosa, assembly GCF_958979055.1. NCBI lineage: Eukaryota > Viridiplantae > Streptophyta > Magnoliopsida > Fagales > Betulaceae > Alnus > Alnus glutinosa. The sequence goes on along the minus strand of NC_084898.1, from coordinate 5,850,164 downwards.
TTATCACTATATATAGTATATACACTTAGGGTTAGGGTTTATAGCTATATATAGTATATATACTTAGGGTTAAGGTTTATCGCTATATATAGTATATACACTTAGGGTTAGGGTTTTATGTTGTATAGGTATATATAATATATACACTTAAAGCTATGGGTTATAATTTAATTGATTTTACATTTTATGAATAATAATGTCAATATATTTTTCATGTGTTGTTATTGTATACTTTTAAATATATATATTAAATCACGAGGATTAGGGTTAGGGTTTATGACTATATACAATACGTACCATTAATTAGGATTGTAGTTTATAGCTATATATAGTCTATGCACTTATGGTTAGAGTTTAATTTTATGCTTAGGTTTTAGTTTTTATTTTTTATTTAGGGTTTAATATAGTATATATACTTAGTGTTACAGTTTAATTTTAGGGTTAGGGTTTAGTTTTAAATTATAGTTTACGGTTTACTTTTAGCGCGTAAAGTTTAGCTATATGTACGGTATATACATTTCAGGCTGCATGGGTTTGTATTTTATATATATATATATATATATATATATATATATTTTTTTTTATGCATGCAAATACATTTCGGGACGTGTATTTAAATACACGTCCCGGATACACGTGCCCAAACCCTATAACAAAACAAAAACTCTAACCCTAACCCTAAACACGGAACAATAAACCCTTTTTATAAAAAGAAGAAACACCCTAAACCCGTATTTGTTTTTGTTTTTTAAATAAAGAACATTCAACTCTTAAAACAAAACAAAAACTGTATCCCAAAACTTTATATCCTAAAATCATAACCATAAAACCAACACAATAATAAACCCTTAAATAAACTCTGAATCCTACACGTTCTAAAAAAAAAATCCTTACCCTAAACCCCAAACCTTAAATCCTAAACCCTAAAAAATAAAAAATTCCTACACTTTCAAACCCTAACCCTAAACCTTAAACCCTAACAAACCCTAAACCCTAACCCTAAAAACAAAAGTCCTAGCCTTAAACCCTAAACCCTAAACTCTAAACCCTAAACCCCAAAAATATCCTACACTTTCTAAAAAAAGAAACCCTAACACTAAAAACAAAATTCCTAACCTAAACCTTAAACCCTATACCCTAAAAAAACAAAATATCCTACACTTTCTAAAAAAATAAACCCTAACACTAAAACAAAATTCCTAACCTTAAACCCTAAACCCTAAACCCTTAAACAAAAATATCCTACACTTTCTAAAAAAAAGAAACTCTAACACTAAAAACAAAATTCCTAACCTTAAACCTTAAACCCTATACCCTAAAAAAAAAATTACCCTACACTTTCTAAATTAAGAAACCCTAACACTAAAACAAAATTCCTAACCTTAAACCCTAAACCCTTAAACAAAAATATCCTACACTTTGTTAAAATTTTTTTCCTAACACTAAAAACAAAAATCATAAACTTAAACCCTAAACCCTAAGAAAGTAAAACCCTAAACCCTAAACCCTAAACCCTAACACTAAAAAAAATCCTACAATTTCTAAAACCAAACCCTAACCTTAAACCATAACGAACCCTAAACCCTAAACCCTAAGAAAAAAAAAACCTACACTTTCTAAAAAAAGAAACCCTAACACTAAAAACAAAAATCCTAACCTTAAACCCTAAACCATAAACCCTTAAACAAAAATATCCTACACTTTCTAAAAAAAAAAAATTCCTAACACTAAAAACAAAAATCCTAACCTTAAACCCCAAACCCTAACAATTTTTTACGTTGTTAAATTATATATATATATATATAATTTATTTTTTTTAATTAAATACAATTTCTACAATGGGGGACGTGTATTTTAATTACACGTCTCCCGCGCGCCGCCATTTTAAAATTCAAAATAATATATAGTACATATACTTAGGGTTAAGGTTAGGGTTAAGGTAGTATAGTATATATACTTATACTTAGTGTCATGATTTAAATTTAGGGTTTATATTTAGTTTTAATTTATAGTTTATGTTTTAGTTTTAGGTCTTAGGGTTTAGCAATGTGTACATGCAGTACATGCAGTGCATACACGTTCTGGGTTGCATGGGTTTATATAAAATATATATAATATATTAAATATATATATATAATATATATAATATATAAAAATAATATAAAAAAATGACATTTGGAGACGTGTATTTACATACACGTCCCCAATTGGGCACGTGTACTACGTACACGTGTCCAATTGTTTGGCCAAGTACTGCGCAGGAGTTCTCCCGCGCGCCACCTGGCCAATCGGAGGATAAATTCGATTATATATTATATTTAAATTATATATTATTCAAATTATATACTTTTTTTAATATATTTTATATTTTAAATTTTATATTTTATATTTAATTTATATAAAAGAAGAGGAAGCTACCCATTTCTTACGTTTACTCTCTCTCACTCTATCTCTCTCTCTCTCTCTCTCTCTCTCTCTCTCTCTCTCTCTCCGTCGAGCTCAGCTGGCCGGCGACAGCCCATTCCGGTGCCTCTCTGCCGGCGACCCTCCCTCTCTCTCGCTCTCCCTAGCTCTCTCACCTCCCGTTCCGGCCAGTACTGTCCGGTACCGGCTCTCTCTCTCTCTCTCTAGCTCTCTCTCTCTCTCAGCTCTGGCCACTGTCCCCCGCCCACCACAGCCCTCGCGTCCGGACTGGTATTCCCTCCACTTCCTCTCACTCTCACTCATCTTCTCAATCTCTCTCTCTCTCTCTCTCTCTCTCTCTCTCTCTCTCTCTCTCTCGGTTTACAGTGCATGTTCTAACATTTTCAGCTTTATTTTTTTATTTTTTTATTTTTTATTTTTCTGTCAAAAAATGCAGGTACACGTACAAGCTTGCAACCATCCTTACACTACAAAAATCACTGTGAGTTATTTTTATTTTTGTTTTGAATTTTTTGCTATAACTTTGTATATTTTATTAATTTTTTTTGTGATATTTGTCTAATTTTTTTCATTGTCTAGTTCGTGGAAATATGGAATATATACTTGTAGATTTTTTATTACTGATTTTAAGTGAATTGTATATATATGATTTATTTTATTTTATTTTACTTTTTTTTGCTGCGGTTGGTCATTATGCATGTAGATGTTGGAATTTATTGGTGATTATATTTAATTTTTTTTTAAAAAAAACTCTTGATGTGAGGATATTTGAGATATATTTTAGTGTGCTACAATGAATTTAATGTGCTATTGTGAATTTTGGTATTTTTATGAAGTGGCAAAAAGAAAAAATATCCGCTATCATTTTAATTTTATAAAAATATGATCGTGAGCAATAATGGCAAAGTAAAATTAAAATACAAAATTATAATCAACATATTGTGCTATGAATATATATAAATTGTGGGGAAAATAAATTGTGCTACTAATATATATAAATTGTGGTATTTTCGGGAAAAAAAAAAACAAAAAAACAAATATTCCACTGTCCACCATTTACAATCATATTCGTAATAAAAAAACTTAAAACAAACGTCATAAATCATCAATTGCGACGAATTTGTTTTTTATCTTCCATTTTTAACTTTAACTATTCATGTGAAGAGACTACAGATTTATAAGAAGAATTTGGTATCTTCGGATAAAAAAAAAAAAAAAAAACTAAAATTTCTCTCATATGCATATATAAACTTTATATCCTAAAATCATAACCATAAAACCAACACAATAATAAACCCTTAAATAAACTTTGAATCCTACACGTTCTAAAAAAAAACCCTTACCCTAAACCCTAAACCCTAACAAAAAATCCTACACTTTCTAAAAAAAACCTAAACTGCTAAACCCTAAACCCTAACAAACCCTAAACTCTTATAAAAAGAATAAAATAAAACCCTAAACCCTTTAAAAAAAAATAAAAACTTCCTACACTTTCGAAAAAAAAAAAAAACGAAAACCCTAAACCCTAATCCTAAATCCTTACAAAAAAAGATTCCTACACTTTCTTAAAAAAAACTCTTAACCCTAAACCCTAAACCGTAACAAACCCTAAACCCTAAAACCCTAAACCCTAAACCCTAATCGCTTTAAAAAAAATAAAACCCTAAATCCTAAACCCTAAACCCTTAAAAAAAAAAAATTACCTAAAACCCTAAACCCTAATCGCTTAAAAAAAAAAAAACCTAAAACCCTAAACCCTAACCCTAACCCTAGACCCTAACAAACCCTAAACCCTAAACCCTAAACCCTAAAACCCTAAACCCTAAACCCTAATCGCTTAAAAAAAAAAAAACCCTAAATCCTAAACCCTAAACCCTAAAAAAAAAAAAAAAAAAAAAAAAAAAAAAAAAAAAAAAAAAAAAAAAACCTAAAACCCTAAACCCTAATCGCTTAAAAAAAAAAAAACCTAAAACCCTAAACCCTAACCCTAGACCCTAGACGCTAACAAACCCTAACCGTAAACTCTAAACCCTAAACCCTAAACCCTAAACCCTAAACCCTAACAAACCCTAAATCCTAAACCCTAAACCCTAAAAAAAAAATAACCTACACTTTCTAAAAAAAATACCCTAACCCTAAACCCAAAAAAAAAAATCCTACACTTTCTAGGAAAAAAACCCTAACCCTAAACCTTAAACCCTAACTCCTAAACCCTAAACCTAAAAAAAAAAAAAATAACCTACACTTTCTAAAAAAATACCCTAACCCTAAACCGAAAAAAAAAAAAAAAAAAAAAAAAAAAAAAAAAAAAAATCCTACACTTTCTAGGAAAAAAACCCTAACCCTAAACCTTAAACCCTAACTCCTAAACCCTAAACCCTAAAAAAAAAATTCCTACACTTTATAAAAAAAACCCTAACCCTAAACCTTAAACCCTAAAAAAAGTATATCCTACACTTTCTAAAAAAAAATACCCTAACCCAAAAAAAAAAAACAAAAAATATCCTACACTTTCTAAAAAAAAAAATACCCAAACCCTAAACCCTATTCCTAGATCCTTAAAAAAAAAAAAAAAAAAAAAGTTTTCCTACACTTTCTAAATAAAAATCGTAAACCATAAACCATAACAAACCCTACACCCTAAACCCTAACAAACCCTAAACCATAAACCCTTATAAAAAATAAAAAAAAAAAAAAAAAAAAAAAATTAAATTAAATTAAATTAAATTAAATTAAATTAAATTAAATTAAATTAAATTAAATTAAATAAAACCATAAACCCTAACACTAAACCCTTAAAAATAAAAAAACAAAATCCTACACTTTTAAAGAAAAAAATAAAACCTAACCCTAAACCCTTTAAAAGAATAAAAAAAATAAAAACACTTACACTTTCTAAAAAAAAACTAAAACCCTACATAAAATAATCCTACACTTTCAAAACAAAAAATACCCTAAACCCTAACAAACCATAAACCTAACCCTAAACCCTTAAAAATAAAAAATGAAATAATCCTACACTTTCTAAAAAATAAAACCCTAATTAGGGTTATAACCCTAAACCCTTTTAAAAAAAAAATAAAACAATTTCTTACACTTTATAAAAAAAACAAAACAAAACCCCTAAACTCTAACCATAAACCCTTTAAAAGGGAAATAAATTCGTACACCCCATGTTGCGTGACATGCACTATATTTGTGCACGTTTATACTGTAAGACGTATGATTTGTCTTGTCCTCTTAACCCTATACAGATAAACATGGACAAGTCTTGGATGTCAACACCTAGGGGTACGACACGGTATAACGATGGGTGTAGGGCGTTTGTGGCATTTGCCGTTAGTAACTGTACGGCCGACGATGGAAAAATTTACTGCCCATGCAAGTATTGTCGAAATAACCAGCGTCACACTCCTGAGTACGTTCTTGCCCACCTGACTGGAGGTCGGGGGATGAATCCGGGATACAATTTGTGGTATATGCACGGTGAGACTACGACTGGTTCCGCTATTCCTAGTCAGTGTTCGAGTCATCACAGTGGCACAGAGGCCGCTGACCGTAGCACTGAACATGGTGAAGTCACAGAACAGGAGGGTGTCGCCGTGGAACAGGATGATAACATGCACGCCATGTTGCGTGACGCTTTCGGCGTGCACGATGTTCCTGAAGCCGTCAGTACTCTTCCGCAACAAGTTGATGAAGATACCTCGTGCGGGGACGCATTGAAGTACCAAAAGCTGTTAAAGACTGCCGAGAAGCCCCTTCACCCTGGTACGAAGCACAGTAAATTGAGTGCTACGGTACACATGTACAACTTGAAGTGCGTTGGAGGTATTAGTAACAAGATATTTTCAGACATTCTCGAATTCATCAATCAGTTGTTGCCTCCTTGCGATGAGGCATTGCCAGATAACACGTATGAGGCGAAAAAGTTCCTAAGTGGCATGGGTCTGGGGTATGAGAAGATTCTGGCGTGCCGTAATGACTGTATGTTATTCTGGAAAGACAATAAAGAATTAGATTCATGTACCGTATGTGGAGAGTCTAAGTGGAGGGCTGATACACATGTAGATGATGATGGTGAGATCATATCAGCGAGAAAAAAACGCCCGGTGAAGATCTTGAGGTGGTTTCCACTCATCCCACGGTTGCAGAGGTTATTCATGTCTGAGCATACTGCGCCCCATATGAGATGGCATGCAGAAGGCCGCACTAGGGATGGCGTATTGAGGCACCCGGCCGACGGTGAGGCATGGAGATCGTTTGACATTTTACATCCAGATTGTATGGCAGAGAGTAGGAACGTCCGGCTTGGTTTGACAGCAGATGGATTTAATCCATTTGGGAACATGAGCACATCCCACAGCACATGGCCCGTAATGCTTGTGCCGTACAATTTGCCACCTTGGATGTGCATGAAACAGTCGTCCTTCATCCTTTCCATGGTTATCCCTGGACCGAGCTCACCAGGTATGGATATTGATGTTTACCTTCAGCCATTGATTGATGAGTTGCTGGAACTGTGGAATGTAGGGGTACGAACATTCGATGCTTCAAAGAAGGAAAATTTTATTATGCGATCTCAGTTGATGTGGACGATAAACGACTTGCCAGCGTATGCAGATTTATCTGGTTGGCCTAACAGGGGTGCGAAGGCATGTCCTTGTTGTATGCAATCGACGCGTTCTATACGCTTAAAGAACGGATGCAAATTTTGCTATATGGGGCACAGGAGATACCTGCCGCCTGAACATCTGTGGCGGCTTAACAGGAGGACATTTGACGGTACTGAAGAATTTGACAGCGCACCGATTGTGCCATGCGGATACGAGGTTCTCCAACAGTTGGACGGAGTTGCGTTTGGGGATGAGACCGCGGGTAAGAAGAAGAAACGGAAGAAGCGGAAGAATGGTGCAGGGAGTTCCGATGTTATATGGAAGAAGAAAAGTATATTTTTCAGATTGCCGTATTGGAAAGACAATTTGCTTCGGCACAATCTTGATGTTATGCACATAGAGAAAAATGTCATGGACAATATACTTGGCACTATTTTGGATATAAAAGGGAAAACGAAGGACAACTTGGCAGCTCGGCTGGACTTGCAGGAAATGGGGTTGAGACCTAAGTTGCATCCGTTCACGGCCGCCAATGGTAAAACGTATATTCCCGCTGCCTGTCACACCATGACTAGAGAGGACAAAGAAAATTTTCTGAAGGTTCTTCGAAATGTGAGGGTCCCGGACGGATACGCCCCGAACATTTCACGATGTGTTCGGCTGAAGGACCGTGCAATTTCCGGGTTGAAGAGCCACGATAGCCACATACTGATGCAACAGCTTCTCCCAATTGCACTGCGTAAGTCATTGCCTGATAAAGTTGTTAGACCTCTTGTGAAGATTTCGGCATTTTTTAGAGGCATATGCTCAACAAAGCTATCACAAGAAGATATGGACCGACTGCAGAGTGACGTCTGTATCACTTTGTGCAAACTAGAACAGATATTCCCTCCAGGGTTTTTTACGAGCATGGTCCACTTGGTCGTGCATCTTGTGCGCGAGTGTAGACTCGGCGGACCCGTGCAGTATAGATGGATGTACCCGGCAGAGAGGTAAAATTCGGCGTAATATGTAAATATATAATTTGATTTAAATGTAACCATAATTGACGACAATTAAATTGTCGTGTATGTGTGTACACCAGGAGTCTGGGGCATTTCAAGTCTACTGTGCGCAATAAAGCGGCTCCTGAGGGGTGCATTGCGGAGGGGTACATAGCGACCGAGCTGGTAACGTTCTGTTCAAGGTATCTGAATCACGCACCAACATTCCACAACAGACCTCAGAGGAATCCTGATGGATCCAAGGGGGCGGGCACGCGTGTTACCCTGAACCGGTTGATAATGCACCAGATTCATCGTTATATTGTGTTCAACTCTGAAGAGTTTCACAATTTGCGGACGTAAGTAGTGTTTATATATTTAACAGAATTCGAATAACGCAATTAATTGATTTTACTACATAATTGTATACGGTGAATGTAGGATGCACAAAGACGCGCTTAGGCGATCATACACTAGAGGTCGCATTACGGAGGCTCTTATTGAAACACAACATCATGAGCTGTTCTGCGAATGGTACCCTGCATATGTAAGGAAATAGTTGTAATTTTTAAATTGGATAAATTTATGCGGGTTCAATATAATTACCCAATACACGTGTTTAATATTTGTAATTATAACATAGGTCGATGGCCTTGACGATCAACGTAGGGAGGAATTGGGCCACAACTTGGTTATGCGTTGTAGAGGGCTGAAGGAGACAGCGGTCAAGTACAACAGGTACGTGGTAAATGGGAAATTGTTTCGCACGCTTGCCCATGATGTGGGAAGGAGGACTCAGAACAGCGGCATATGTGTTCCTACCGTTGAAGGCGAAACGTACTACGGGCAGTTAACTGATATAGTTGAGGTCGAGTACTATGACAGGACTACGTACGTCCTATTTAAGTGCAATTGGGCAGACCCCACGATGGAAAGAGGATTCACAATAGACGAGTATGGCCTAGTGTTTGTCAATTTCAATCACCTCGTCCACAGGGGAGAATTGATTCAGGACGAGCCGTACGTGCTTACATCTCAGGTGGATCAAGTATTCTACGTCGAAGATGGAAGGAACCCAAATTGGGTTTGTGCGGTTAGGACCAAACCATGCAACGTGTACGACGTTGGCCAGGGGGATGGGAGTAATGAGGATGGTACAACCTACCATGAGTGCGTACCGCTCGTACTAGCCACTGATGACCTACCCGATACGAATGATGAATTCGAGTACGACAGGCCCGACATTGATCCGATTGAAGCTCCCGTGATACAATGATTGATGTATTTCTTGTGAGTATAATTAGCTTGAACTCAACACACTTGAGTGATATATATATTGTTTGTACAATTCGCTTGAACTGAATACGAATTTTTATTATTTGCATAAATTTCGTTGTATAATTTGCATATTCATTAAAAATATATTACAAAAAATATTCTAATTAATTTGTCTATATTTGTTCGCAGGTATTGATGGACCAGGGACGCCATCCTTATGCATATCGGGCACCTCGCCCACCCGTGCCCCCCATGTCCACGCCCACTGATTCGACGCCAGTATATACTGCGGCGTGGCCACACCACCCAGACGGGGCTTATAGACCATTGTTGCCGGGTATGGTGGCCGTGCCCATGTCAGATCACGGGCAGATCAGCACAGCTGGACCTTGCAGCTCTCCATTGTCGGAGCTGCCGACATTATCTCAGATAGGGTTCACCCAACCGGGTAACGCCTATCGATGGTGGGTGCGAGAGGGGATGGGGTCACAGGGTTATGCGCCGTACTTTCCGTATACGTATAGTGGACCTATGACGTGTAACCCTGATAGTGAGACGCAGGATGGTAGATTTCCACAGTCACAGACCGGGGAGATGCAGATGCCGGCTGTGGGGTTGGGACAAATACCGGCACAGGCGGCGATGCAGGGCCAGATTTTGGGGCCGAGACAGATGCCAGCATCGGGGGCGAGTCAGGGCCCGGGCCATGTAGAGAGCCAGATGCCGTTACCTGGTGAGAGCCAGATGCCGCTTTCCGGTGAAAGTCAGATGCCGCTTTCCGGTGAGAGTCAGATGCCAGATGTGGGGGGGAGCCAGACTACCCATGAGGAGGACGTTGCGATGTTGGGTACCGATCAGTTGTCCCCCGGTAGCCCCCAGGGTATGGATTCAGATGATGATCAGCATCCTCCACCAGCCGGAGAGGTTGGCGAGGAGGTTGCAGGCGACCCAGCGACGCAGCACATAGGGACTGGACAGATTCGGTTGATGGGTAAGTACATATGTAAACATCCTTAAAACTCATATTATGTTACCAAAATATTTTTTTTGGTTTGGAAAAAAATAACTATTTGATTACATTTTGTTCATATATGTATATATATATATATATATATATATATATGTGTGTGTGTGTGTGTGTGTGTGTGTGTGTGTGTGTGTGTGTGTGTGTGTGTGTGTGTTATTTAGTGTTAACCAATTAAATTAATGTTGAATATATTTTTCATTAGGGTACAACCCAGACGGGACCATTTATTATGAGGTGATTGACGACCCAGCGAGAAACTGGGTGCTCCCGAGGGGGAAGAAGGTTGTATTGCAGTACAATGCTGCTATACAACCTGTAGGACGAGCCTGCAATCGTTTTCGGCGGGCAGAAGGCAAGATGATCAGGAGTGGGTCCTACATACACATGCGGGATGAATGGGCGAGGGTAAATAGGCAGATTAAGCAGGCAATGTGGAACGCACTGATGGTATGTTTATGAATATAATTTAATTATTTATTTGAATTAAAGTTGAGCTTAATGTTTTTGTTGAAGTTTTTAAACCTAAAATGCTTTGATTGAAATGTGCAGGAGGAGTTCTATCTACCTGTATTAGTAGACATGCGCAGGGCACAACAGGAGGCGTGGAATGATATTGGACGTAAGCACCGCTCGTGGAAGTCGAGGTTCAAAACCCAACTACGAATTGGAGACGGTGACACGCCCGAGAGTATCCGTGCGAGAATGCCGGAAAATTTTTTTGAGGAGTATGATGCAGAAGATGTAGAATTCCTGCTGAGAGATTGGTGCAGAGAGCATAAAATCGTATGTAGGCCAAAAAATTGTCAACTATTTTTTAATAACAGTTCATTTAATTTTAGTTTTAATTTAAGTGTGTCAATTGTTACATGTTTATTTTCATGTTCAATGCGTAGGCAACCTCTGAACGGATGAAGAGGTTGCGGGAGCGGAATGACCTACCCCATTGTGCGGGATCTAAAAGTTATGCCAGATTTAATCACGAGGAGGTAATTAAATATATATGTTTATGTTTTTAATATTTGTTGGTAATTGTTTTTGTTTTTCTTTTTCTTTAAACTATTTTTATCGCTATCTGTTTGTTATATATGTCAACTGAATGACGACAGACATGTACATCTGGCACGCCCCCCACTCACGCCGCGTCGTTCGTGAAGACCCACACAAGGAAGGACGGCACTTTCGTGAACGACCGTACACGGGTCTTATGCGTATGCTACTGATTTAGTTTACTAATATTTTTAAATTATGTGTGATATGTCATTATTCAATATATGACTTTTTCATGTTGACGACGTACAGGAGAGGATGACGCAGAGTTTAGCCAGTGATCCAGCCGCCACGCAAAGCGTCTCCGCAGACACGGTGCGTTGGGCACCGAACGACGCTTACGAACAGGCGATTGGGAGGCCTGAGTATGCAGGGAGGGTTCGACAGGTTGGGCCGAACGTCACACCTGTTCGAGGGACATGTTTCTCATATAGGCCTCGGTCACAGGGGGGACCATCTCAGGGGACGTCTCGGGATTGGGCCGAACAGTCTCGGAAGATGGAAGAGATGCAAGCGGAGCTACATGCTGAGCGAGCGAGGAATGACCGGTTGGAGCAGCGCGTGCAACAGTTCGACGGCATAGAGCAGCGCTTGCGACAGATGGAGGTCTTCATGTCCTCCATGGGAGTACCAGCACCATGTGTTGGTAATCAGTCTTCTCCTGCACACGTAGGTAGTACGTCGTCCGTTGGTAGTGCATCTGCAGGTATGATTTATATTGTGTATAGGACAAAATTAATTTCAATTTGTTTTCATTACCCCTTTAATTTTGCAAGTAATATTATATACTTTAATTGTCTATATTATTTGCAGGTAATTCGACAACGGTTGGTACGTTGTCGCCTGTTGGACGACAGCTGAGCCAGCACTCCACTGTCGCTACACCTTCGCCCGCTACACCATTCATTGCGCAGCAATCGCCGGTGGGCGAGAACACGCCTGGGACGGTACCTCGTGATTCGCAGAGACGCCCTTCAGATTTGTAGATATTGTGTGTAATTATTTTTTGTTCGTAAATATTTGCTTGTTAACGAATATGTTATTAATTAATTGTTTGTGTAGTATGATTTCGTGTTTGTTTTGGGTAAAATAAATGTTGCGTTATTTGTGGTCGAAAATTACAAAACTTGAAAAATTCAAAAAAAAATTTAATTAACCCAAATAAATTTTAAAAAACAATAAAAAAAAGTATTTTTTTAAAAAAAAAAATCCAAATTCAGTTTTTTATTTAATTAAAATTTTTATTTAATTTTTTAATTGTATTTTTAATTAAATTAAAAATACAATTAAATAATTAAATTTAAATTTGATTTAAATAAAAAACTGAATTTGGATTTTTTTTTTTTAAAAAAACAGTTTGACACGTGTATTCCAATACTCGTGTCAAATTGTTTTGACACGTGTATTAGAATACACATGTCAAATTTGACACGTGTATTCCAATACACGTGTCAAATTGTGCAGTTTGTAACATGCACATTTGACACGCGTAATACGCGTGTCAAACTGCACGTGTCTAAATGTTTGACACGTGTACGACACTGTACACGTGTCAAACTGCACGTGGCTATTTGCTGCAATTTTTGTAGTGCCTCCTCAGGTCCCACCCGGCTTTTCTCAAGCGGGCTTGATTATGGTTATTAGTTCCATTCGTGTCTGTTTTCTGTTTACTTATGTAAAAAGAGCAGCAAATTGTCTCTTAATACTTAATAGGCCCTCACAATTAGTAAGTATTTTTGCATTGTTTTATTTTGTGTTGGGTGTATTATTGAGAATTTCATCCTTTTTCGGTTTTAAGACCATCCTTGTAATATTTTTCATTTATTCAATCAGAAAATAAATGCATTATTTTTTAAAGGAAAAATGCAAATTTAATCCATGTGGTTTTACCAATTTGTAATAGAGTAATGTTATACATCAGCTCATCTCCCAAAGCCGACATGGCGTAGTCTCCCATTGCATTTGTTACTTTGGTTGGGGAGACTATGGCATGGGCACATAGGCTCTGGGGATGGGGATTAAGAGGACTACTCTTTACAATAAGTTTCCTCGTGGTTTTAAAATGTTTTGAAAGCTCAGTATAATATATTTAAAAACAATAAATTAATTCATATTAAAAAATTATGATAAAAAAACTTAATGGATTTTGATAGTTTACCACATCATATCCATATTATGACATATGTAACCTATACTATATATATATATGAGAAAAATACAATTTAGCCTCTCAAACTACCACATTTTATCTAGATGACCTTTCAAACTACTAAGGCTTGCACTCTGGCCCCTCAAACTACCAAAATTTTTGAAAAAAGTTCATTTTAATGAAATATTCCCATAATACCCCTGTCATGTGTTATTTTTCAATTAAAAATAAAAAAAATTCAAAAAAATTCAAAAAAATTCTTGAAAATTAAAAAAAAAATTAACAAAAAAATTAAAAAAAAAAAAAAAAACTACAATTTTTTTTTTTAAAAAAAAAAAAAATTACGATCGATCGAAGGACGTATTGCTTCTTTCTAGCATCGTCGTATTGCTTCTTTTCATCATTGATTTTTTTTTTTTTTCCTGGTACCAGTTGTCGCGCGCATGGAAACTGAATTAGGAGAGATGGTGACGAGTTTATTAAGGACTTCTTTCCCCTGAGTTATATATTAGAGCATTCCTAGTAGCTTCACAAAAATAGTTTTTTAGCTATTTTGGTGAGCCAATTTGATGAAAATCTTGAAAAACCACTCCCAGCAGCCTCACCATTTTAACCAAAAAAATTTGATGACTGAAATTACTAACCAAATTGGATGAGACATTTTCACTCAACAACCCACTCACCAAATTTTATTTCACCTTTCTCTCTCACATGATTAGCACACTTTTTTTCTTTTTTCTCTCATTTTCTTCTCTCATCTCCCATCTCTCACACGATAATGTCATTATTTCATGGATATGAATGATTTTTTGTAAAAAGATTATATAGAGAAAAAATAAATAAATATGAAAAAATTATTATTTAAATGGAATAGTGAATATTGACTAGTTAAAAAGATGAGGCTGCTGGGAAAATTTTAATAAAGTGGCTCATCCAGAATAGAAAAAAAATAATTTTTAATTATTTTGATGAGTAAAATTTGATGAGGTTAGTAAGAATGCACTTAGGAGAGATGGTGACGTGCACAACTTACCGCTGAGTTATAAGTTCTAAAGTTCTAAAGTTCAAATATTGCTTAATTTCTATTCTTTTTATATTGTTTTTCTATTCTTTGGAAGACGATTTTTTTTTTTTTTTTTTCAATATATATATATCCACAACAACTTAATTTGGGTAATTAAAGACAGAATTCTCTGTCAGCTCTATGATAGAATATATACCAAAATATTTTACCAACTCTACTAGTTGATATATTTTTTTTAATAAAGAAAAAAAATCTCCGTCTTTGATGTACGTACTAAAATGGTTTTCCTAGTATATACACCCTTTCTTGAGTCAAGTGAATTCCGGGAGCGAGAAGGATTGAGAGTTAAAATAGAAATCTTAGAGGAAATGTGATTTGTGTCATTATTTTGTACATTTATTTTGTATTATTTTTTCAAATCTATCACTAAATTTGTGGGACTCACATGTGAGTTCCACAAATTCAACGATAGATTTACACACCTCTCATACGGAAATGGACAAAAAATGTATAAGAGAATGAAAACAAACTTTTCTCTTGTTAGAAAAATGAGATATGATACTTTTATAACTTTTGTACAGCACTAAGAATTTTTTTTTGTTAAACTAACCATTAAATCTGTTTTTCCACTTATGGGTCCTACATATTCAATTGTTGATTTTAAAAAAAGTTGGTGGAGTTGCACCAGAGTTATATAGAAGTTATAAACGTAACATATCTCTAGAGAAATTGACACTTCAGGGATCCACTATATTCAAGAAACTCTCGTTCATACGGCTCTAATACTATATTTAGTAAGGAGATGAACACGTTAAGGAGTCTTTCGTGAGACCATAATATAATATTTTGAGACACAGCTTAATACAAAAGTTTGTTTATGGGTTCGGGCCAACTATGCTTTTTATGTTAACCATTAATTCACACTTGTGACATCTTTCTAATTTGGAATTCAATTTTTTTAAACTCACACGTGTATGAATAATGCTACATAACACACAAATATCCTACAAAACTAATGTGATAAGGTCTAATAGCATTTGAATAAACCCTTGTTATATATATATATTCTCCATATATTAGGAGATTTGATTTCAGAGATTTATTGTAATTATTTGATGGTAATCAAATCAATCAAATCACATTGATTGATTACCATATATATACTTATCTACTCAAATTCTCCTATAAATAGAAGTCTAATGTATTGAGAAAAGATCAAGCAATAAGAGTATAATATAGCTTTAGGACTTTATCCTGTTAATATAAGTCATAGACCGAATCACCTAAAATCTCTTCTCTCTAGTTTATTATTTTCGCTATATCTTTATTTGTCTAATGTATGGAGAAAAAAATCAAGCAATAAGAATATAATGTAACCATAGGACTTTATCCGATGGATGTAGGTCGTAAACCGAACCACGAAAAATCTCTTCGTTCTAGTTTATTATTTCCGCTGTTATCTTTATTTTCCTATGTGTTTATCTTTTCTTTCATATATATATATATATATATATATATTCCATGGCTATTAAACATTGCCACATTAGCTTTGTGAGATATTCGTGTGGCATATAACATTACTCTTTCACGTGTACCTATATATACTCAACACATAGAATAAAATAATTTTTTTTTTAAAAAAAAAAAAGGAAGAGGTTGAGAAAAATTATGGAAAGAAGAAGATAAAATAGATAATGATTTGTCCTAATTAGATTATGAACCATGACACATGCATAGAACTATAGAAGATGCATGAAACTCGACATCTCGCTTTCTCAATGTAAAATATAATCAAATTTTTGTATTCAATAACAAGTGATAAACTAGTTGCTTACTCATCTGCTCGTGTCCGTATTTTGTGCATGTGAGGATGCTTGCGCCGATTCCTATAGATGGATGGGTCTAAATCTCCATATACATGTATGTTAATTTCCTACTGATAATGACGTACTGCTGATCACTACATTACTTCTTGACAACTGGAGGATAAACGTGCATTTGTATTCCTATTAAGCAGATGATATGAGATGTAGTCATGTAGGGTTACCAACTTACGACAACCTTATTATTTTTTTTTTATGTTTAATCTGGAACATTACAAACTGTCAGCAAATTAACTCATTTTTGTACACGATTTGCAGTCAACTCTAGCTTCGATCAACTTATTTATAATTTCAGTTAACTATAAAATGTATTTTCTATTCAAAGTATTAAATGCATTAATTTAAAAGATCTACCTCGTTTATGTTAAGCCAAAATTTTCAAGTGTATAGAAAAAAAGATTGTACGGTATTTGTAATTGTACCCGCATTGGCTAGAGATAGTGATCGAGGTCAATCATAATTTAACTATAACTTGAGTGAGGGGGAATGATGCAGGAGAAAATCATACACAATATTTGAAGATTTGAAGATTATTTCTTGAATAAGATCAGCCAGAGAATATAAAGAATCGTACAAAATATTTGAAGAATATTTTTAATTTTAGATATATATATTTTTTTTCATTTATGGTAACTTTTCATTTATTGTTTAGGAAGTGATTTTGAGCCCGATTTGGGCCAGATTTTTGACAGCCTACTTATTTTATTTTGTATTTCGTTTTATTATGATTTTTGGGATTTTGCAATTTTTGGTAAAATTATGCTAAAGGTCGAATTTTAAACTATATTAGCCCGGCTTGTAGGCATTTTCCAACAGTTGTTGATTATTGATAATTTTATTGAATTCAGAGTTTGTTTATGTTTTTGGAGTAATTTTCTTGTTTTTTTCATTGCAAGCTGCTTGTTGATTAGCATGCAGAATAATCACTATTCTGCCCGGCGTCAATTGGTATCAAAGTTTCAACACTTTTCTGAGACTAGTTCTTCATTAGTTTCGATGGCTAGTGGTCGTGGTGGTCGTCGTGGGCAGGTTTCGAATGAGGAAGCTCTGCACCGTGATCGTAACGTTCATGATGTGATGATTGAGGATTTGCAGAGGCAAGTTGCAGAGTTAGCCCAGTGCCTAGCGGCACAGGAAGTCGACAATCGTGAGATGGAGAACTCCGATTCCAATTCCACCTTCGACAACCCGTATCACAATCTTGCTTCATACCGAGAACATCGTAGTCGGGATGAAGAATTTGTTGATGAAAGGTTCCAAGAAGACGAGTTCGTTGATGAGGAATTCATAATGGAGATGTTCATAATGATGTTGAAGATCCTTCACAATGATTCGTGGATTGTGATTCTCCACCAATTTATGATATTGATATCAAGGATGAAGATCTTATGGGAGATTCTTTGTCGTATGATCAAGAGAAAAAATCTGTAGTAGATTTAGTTTGGGTCTCTCCAACAATTTGTGATAACATCTATCCTGACGAAGATGATTTATTGAATGAGGTAAGTTTTCTGGTTAATGAAATAAAAATTATTGAAGAAAATAATGACTACCATGTGTTTGATGAAAGTCCACATAACGAGGGATTTCAGTTGAGTAATGAGGAAATTAGTTATGTTGATTTCATTAGGATTGAGAGATTTCTATCAAATCCACATAGTAATAAGTTGGATGTTGGCTTCGGCGTGTTAACTAACAATTTTAATTTTTGTGGTCAAGAAAGAATTGATAGTTCTTTGAAGACTTTTTTATGGAGCATGAATTGGAGAAAATAAATGAAAGACGTGAGAAGATTGATTTATCTCAATTTAATGTGAGGCTAGTCGTTGTGATGGGTTGCAACTTGTTTATCTTTTGGTTTCAAGTTACTTTGATATTAAGAAATACGGGATGGAATGAATTGATCGGCCATCCAAAAGATCGAAGTAAAGAAGATTCGGATTCGATGACAAATTCTTTTCAACCCGGTGAGACTGATGCAGGAGAAAATTAGACACAATATTTGAATATTATTTTTTGAATAAGATTACCCAGAGAATGGAAAGAATCGTACAAAATATTTGAAGAATATTTTTAATTTTAGATATTTTTTTTTCATTTATGGTAACTTTTCATTTATTGTTTAGGAAGTAATTCTGAGCTCGATTTGGGCCAGATTTTTGACAGCCTACTTATTTTATTTTGTATTTCGTTTTATTATGATTTTTGGGATTTTGCCATTTTTGGTAAAATTATGCTAAAGGTCGAATTTTTAACTATAGCCTAGCTTGTGGACGTTTTTTAACCGTTATTAATTATTGATAATTTTATCAAATTCAAAGTTTATTTTAATTTTAGGATAATTTTTTTATTATTTTTTTTTTAATAAATTACTTGTTGATTAACCTCCAAAATAATCACTTTTTTACCGAGCGTCAGATAAGTGAGTTAGCTAGCTAGTGGCGGCTATTTGCTTGTGTCAAATTCACTGGAACTATCGCTTTCAATCTAGGCCGGAATTCAAACATGCCAATTCTTCGCTTGTGTCGGACTTTTTGTTGAAGGCAGCAAGATATAATTAAAGGCAAAAACCGCACCGCCACTCCTTTTCGTTTGATTATGACATGTATTACATAAATAAATAATATTAATTTATGATATTTGAGATTGGAAATTGCATATTGCATGGCCATGAACCAATAAGTCAATAAAGCACTTGTACGTGACAAACAAAGACTGTTGTTAAAAGAAAGAGCGCCACTCTGCATTGCATTGATTGCAATATGCATATTATATAATACAACAACAAAAGAAAAGAAAAGAAAAGAAAGAGTTATCTCCATATTTGTATTTTTAATATAATAAAAAAAAAAAAATCACACACCCGAACAAGTCATAAATCAAAAGTAAAGAGGAAGATCTAATATTAGTCTTAGGAACAAATTTATCTATTCATCTTCCATGTGGGTGTGTAGAGAGGACATTCAGAGATTGAACAGACCAACCCAAAGGAGGTTTCTGGGATGGCTGGAGTGTAGAGGAGAAACGCCTAGGAAGTCTTTTAATAAGGGTTTCTTTTATTTGGCAGGGACGATTCCCAGGTTCTTATGTGGGTGGCCACCAGTGGCCATTCACAACGATTAGATTTTTTTTAAGTAATTTTGATTCAATTTCAATAAATGCAGATAATTTTTTTTTTTGACATGTCCGCACAAAAGGGGGAGGGGGATTTAAACTAGTGACTTCCGCTTCATGAGTGGTGGTCCCCAACCAATTGAGCTACCATTCGAAGACAATTAAGACAAATATTTTATCACCAAACTAAAGAATAAAAATAACTATTCTATTATTAGTCTTAAGGAACAAATTTATCTATTCATCTTCCATGTATGTGTGTGTGTAGAGACTGACATTCAGAGATTGAACAGACAACTTACGCAAAAGCAAAACGATTTTAGACGCGGGCTGGGTGTTGTTTGTGCCAATGGAGAAGAACCAAAGACAGGTGAGAGCTAGCTTTTGCTCTTTTTGCCTCGACTTTAAATTCTGGTCACGAGAAGTCAATGGCGGTTGCATGCATCATGAATTAATGGGTTCTTCCAAAAAATCAATATTTAAATAAAAGAAGTTGTGGACCAAGTAAGGTGGCTATGTTAAAAAAAATTCTATTTTGTTTTTTTTTTTTTCAAAAAAATATTAATAAGGTAAAAACACAAAAATAATTTTCCCTTTAAGTTACATCAAAATACCTTTTTTTTTTTTAAAAAAAAAAAAAAAAAAAAAAAAAAACACCCAAAAATACATTTAAACGATGGAAACCGACTTTAACATAAATTGAAATTAATTAAAAAGTATGACTACTATTTATATAGAAATTAAAAGTTTGATTATGACATGATTAATTTATGATTTTTTTTTTATATATAGATGCGATTGAAAAGTACAAGCAAAGGAAAGAAAATACAAAATTCCTAAACAACAGAGTTATTCAGATCTGGATCATGCGCAACACTGACAAACTGTGTAGTAGTGGAATAAGTTGATGAGGGAAGGGGGGGAATGCTGCTTGACGAAAATCGAGCTGCGGCCCATTGTGCCACATAATGTGCACCGAAGTTTGCACTTCTATTGACTTTCCGAGCTGACCAAGAAGAATCAGGGGGGAACATGTCTAGCGTTTTGCGAATTATGTCAGTGATACGCCAATCCTGAACAATAGATGGCTCTTGTAAAGTAAGGATAACTACCTGAGAGTTGTGACGTCGTTAAAAGAAAGAATAGTGTTTTTAGTGCATAAAGGTTAGTAACTCTAAAATGCAGTAGCAGCAGATTTTTAACTATTTTTCTTATATTTAGGGAACAAAATTATTTTTTATTTTCCTATAAAAAAATATCCCACAATAGATTCTCTTACTTTTCTCTATATCAATTAAATATTATTTTTTTACTCTTATTTTATTCTTTTTCTCTCTTTCTTACTTTTTCTCTCTTCCCTGTATCAATTAATTATACTTCTTTTATATTAAAATAATACATAGGGAATGAATAATAGACATGTATACATTGAGAATCACTATTCATTCCCAACCCCTCATCTAAATATAGGGCATCTGCTGTGGGAGATTTTTTGATGTTTTTCATAAAATTTTTCCTAAATATAGGGAAGGGAACCAATATAGGGTAATTGCTACTAGTGCTCTAATAGTTAAAAAAAAAAATTTCTGGCTCTTTTTTGTTTGTTTTATTTTTTTGAAAAAAAAAAAAAAAGAAAAAGAAAAAGTGAAAAGGTAAAAAGGTAAATTGTTTAAGCTTAACGCCGGTCAAATAATAAAGAAGGCCTTCAACAATTTGCGATTTTGGATTTCTTCAATTCTTCTTACATAATATCTTCTTAATAGTCTTCAACCATTCAAATTAATTACTTAGTTATTTGTTTTTTTTAGAGCACGAGGAGCGAGAGGTATGTAATCAAACTTTTACATTAATTAAGCTTTTATATATTTGTTTATAAATATATATATAGTTTTTGGTACACATTTTAATTATATGAAATAATAATTGTATTTACCTAACATTACGGTGAACATCAATAACTCTAGTTCCAATCAAAAATTCTCTAAATTAACAAGTTAGGCATGACAAAATAAATTGTAAATTACATTTATATGTTTTAAGTAATAGTTAAATTTTGTTAAATTGTTTATTTATTCCGTTAGTTATATTCTTTAATATTTTAAATTAATTTTGTTCAACTTTAATTAATTTTTATTCTAACAAAAAAAAATTCTTGCCCCTCCTAACTAAAATTCTGACACTGCCATTGTATATATATGTTTGAGTCCGACAATTGACCGGGAAGAGAGAAAATAATAGGGAAAGAGAGAGAAAAGAGTGTTGGGTTATAAGAATGACCTCACAATCTTCTTACCTCACAATCTTATATTCTCTTCTCTCTCTTTCTCCGGTTAATTGTATAGAGGACGCAATAGAGAAAAGAGAGTGTTTTGTAGCCTCTACAAGAAACATAAGATTGTCCAGAATGGCTCCAAAATACAAACCCACCCACGTTTATTCTCTTTTCTCTCTCTTTCCGGCCAGTCAATGGTTTCGATCACCTTATATATAACGAATTGAATGCTTCTTTTACGTACAGAGATAATGGCCTCACAATCTTATAAAAAAATATAAGATTGTCGAGAATGGCTCCAAAATTCAAACCCACCCACTTTTATTCTCCTTTCTCTCTCTTTCCAGTCAATAGTTTCGATAAACTTATAGCGAATTGAATGCTTATTTTAATCTGTAAAATCTCTAATAAAAGTGGTCCTTACAAGTTAAAATCACTCAAAAAAGTGCGCAATTGCTATGGCCTTTGCCCTTGGGTGAGTATAACCTGCATGCATGCACACATTATTGATCGTGCAAAGTACATGGGATTGTGATTATCTCTTCTATTTTAGTAAGAGCATATTTTTATCCTACAGAGCATGTGATAATTTCATCAATTTTTATTTTTATTTTTTTAATAATGATTGATTCAAGGATTAGTTTGGAGTACTGTCATATCAGTATTATAGGATAATCGTAAAATAAAAATATAATTTTTACCATTACTCTTTTAGTAATATATTTTTATTTATTTGTTTTGAAAAAACATGGCGCTATTAAGATGCAAATTTGCTTATCTATATATATATAAAAAAAAAAAAAAAAAAAAAAAAAAAAAAAAAAAGATGCAAATTTGCTTACTACTTTTGGCTGTACACGAGGACTGTTGTCGCTCTGCGTTTATAAATTCCATAAAATAAAAATATTACATACAACAACCTTATCTTACTGCCCAATCGGCTGGTGTGGCATTACTTTTTATCGGCAAAACTTTATTGATGCGACATGCAGATGCCTACTCCAAGATATAAAAGTCGCACTCCCCTCACACCTTTCTCTTCCAAAAAACCACAAACTTTCTTAATTTCTTTCTTGGTTTTTTTTCGGTCTGATCGATGCAGGCTTCTCTACGACCCTCCCGCCAACCCAGTGGTTCTCACACTTTGCCAGAAGGAAACGACGATGAAAATAGAGAAGTTTCACTGGACAAGGCAACAAATGAGAGCAGTTCCTCCTTTCCTGAATGTAACGAGAAAAAACCCATCTTCCATAATTTTATGGGTCTTCAAGAGAGCGATGATCAAGCTGATCAAGTCGGTGAAGCTGATGAAGGGCTTGGTCAGATCACCAAGAGCCAACATGGATCGGAGGAGATATCGTTGGAATTGAAGGTCGGTTGCGCTTCTTACACGACCAAAAAGAGAAAAGCAAAGGAAAACCTCCTTGCTTGTAGAATCAGAAGAATGAAACTTAGTTGCCGTGAAGTTAGAAGAGAAGAGATGCGTTGCGGTGTTTCCTTGGAGTTGAAGCTGGGCGTTGATCCCTGGGTTATCAAGAAGACGATCGAGACAAGCGATCTCGGGCATTTGTCGAGGCTCTTGTTCGCAAGGGATGGGGTGAAGAAACATATCTTACTCCTGTGGGATGCAAATCGCATTGAAAGCTTACATGAAGGGGTGCAAGTTTGTGTTTGGGATTGTGATACCAAGTCTGAACATCAATTGGTGTTCAAACGATGGGCAAGTAATGGGAGCTATGTTCTCATTGGAAAATGGAAAAAGGAATTTGTGGAGAGGAGGGTCCTGAACAAGGGTGACGAGATTGGACTTTATTGGGATGAAACCAATTCAAGATTTAATTTTAGCATTCTCAAGCGGGCTTGAACGTGTCTGTTTTCTGTTACTTATGTAGAAAGAGAAGCAATTGTCTCTTAATTTGCAGTTTCGTGTTGCTGCTGTTGCATGTAGTTTGGGTGAAGCTTGTTTTTGTCTTTTGCTGATGCAGTAGTTTGTCTCTTGCATGCTTTATGTTGTAGTTCTGTTTTGCTACTGGTTTCGATCAGTACGTAGTTGTACGTGTGGTTTTCTTTTGGTGAGATCCAGTCTTTAATGGAGTGATTTAATGTTTGGTGTTTGGTTATAAAAGTTTTAATTCATCAAAAAAAAACTTTCTCTTTCTCTTTTGGTATTTGGTTATAAAAGTTACAGAAGGTGAAGGTGGGCAATGGATCTCCACTTCTCTTTTTCGTTTCTCTCTCTCTCTCTCCTTTTTTATTTTATTTTATTTTATTTTTTAAAATTTTAAATTTTTTATTATTATTATTGTTTTAATATTTTGGACATAATTGGTACGTCGCATGAGGACTTGGAATAATTGAAGTGAAATCCTGCAAAACTATATACTAGAAGATTTCATTAAAGTTTCTAATTGCCTCTATATATATATATATATAGAAGCAGCGCGCCCATAACAAAACCAGGAACACGGGAGAACATGTCCTGAATACTCTGGAATTGAATCTTCGTATCGTCCTGCAACTGTGTTTGTTCACCTCTTCCTGATGAAAATCGTGAGCCTGCAAAGTTTATATATATACAAGGATAAAAATATCATCAAGGAAAAGCTGAAGCATGTAGTTTTGTATAAATTAATCTGCGTTGCTTTTGCCGCTTGTTACAAGCTAGGAAAGACCTACAAATCCTAGTGCATGTGAACGCGCGGGTACGCGCGTTAAGAGCACAAATATTATGCCATATTTGGGACTACTTTTCTATTGATGCATGATTTTTCGAAAACAAATGTCCCATCAATAATGTTTTTCTTTTTTAAAAAAAAAAAATTTTATTTTATGTAAGTACGAATTCTCATTCAACCGGAAATGATACAAACATTAGAGTAGAGGGGTGGGTTCCCCAACAATAACCCAAATTTGAAAAAGTATTACCAACGTGAAGAGTAACATAATAACCCAGAGGGAATGGTGAGTTTTCAGTTCCCAAAAGAATTGAAAATGTTCTGACTCTATTTACTTTGAACAAAGCCAAGGCTTGGTCCGCACAAGGCGGATTAAAGACCAAATCAGTGGTGAACAGGGGCATGACTCATGTAGAAGACTTCAACCTGGTCCAAAACAAACCCTTTGAGAGGGTTGGGTGGCCACTAATCTGGATATGGAAGATGATTGGCACCACAAATAACAGAACAAAACTTCCAGTGAACGGATCTCCAAAAGTGACCATAACCCAGCAAAGAAAAATACAGATAAGGAAAAAGATAAAGCAGAAACCTATCACAAAGCATCGGAGGTGAAGAAACCCTGCCGAAAATCGTTCTTGGTAGCAGATAGCGGTGTGAATCAGCGCGCTCAGTGTCCAGATTTGGCGCGTGGGCTGCACGCTCCAACGCCGGAGGGCCGGGCAATGAAACGGCTGACAGTGGGTTGAAGGGGGAAGTGCCGTGGTTCCGATGGAGTGAGTCGCTTGGCGGAGAGGCATTCTGAAGTTAGTAGATCTAAGGTGAAAAACTTCAGATCTAAGAACTTCAAAATACCGGGGGATCCACGGCCATGAACGGGAGGAGGGGCTAGCGATAAATCTAGCAAGAAAAGTATCACAAACGCATTTTTGTGCATATTTGTAAACATAAATTTCTCCCATAACTGACATGAAATGGGCTCACTGCATGGGTTGTTTAACGCTGACAATTATACTTATTAAGTTGTGGACTTATGAATTTTTCTTATAAAACAATTATGTTTTACAGATTAGCTAGCTCTAGAGTAAAGGCTGGAGGTAGGGGTGTGCATGGGGCGGGGCGGTTTTTCGCCTTTTTTGGCCCCGCCCCGCACCTATGCGGGTTGGAAATTTCCAACCCGCAAACCGCACTTAATAAAGACAACCCGTGCTGGGCGGGTTCGCACGGGGCCGGGCAGGTATTTTGAGTGGCATTTACGTAATTTTGATTTACTTTGTAAAAAATAAAAATTTGAAAAAATACTGGTTTTCTTAATAAAAAAATTAAATTCATATTATTTTTTCACAGAATCTTATGAATGCAAAGTCAGATTTTTAGGGAATCCACTCTGTTTCATTAAAGAAAAAAATTATAATTTCAAAGCTCTTTAAATTTAGTCCTTCAACATGTTGACACATATCTTTCAATCGTTCCTATTTCTATACAAGAATATTTTCCATGGAATTAGCCTTGTAAACTAAACTAAAAGCCCTATTAATTATAAGATAAAATTCTAAGAAACATGATTTTTTTTTTCTCCTCTGTGCGGAACGGGGCGGGGACCCGCATTTTTTAAAAGGCTAAACCCGCAACCTGCTCCGCCTTGCATAAATTCCTCAAATTAAGACCCTAACCCGCAAAAAAACCTGAAAACCCGATCCTCTGCGGGGCGGGGCGGGGATTGCGGGTTTTGCACACCCCTAGCTGGAGGTGCATGTTTAGTGGCAAACCTAGTTGTTTTCAAGAGATCGATTTAGTGGTTAATCCAAGTCTTGATGGTATTTAGCGCTCTGACTATGCATCTATAAAGATATTGAAAAAAGAAGAAGACATTTTTGTTTATTTTTGTTGTTGTCAAGTGATAAAGAGGAGTTAGATGTAATATTCAAGATATATTGTTCATAATTAAATAATCTGAGCGAGGGTGTTACACATAGTACTTATTCAAATTTATCATTTATCATTTAGTTAAAGCCTTTTTTTTTTACCTCTTTCACACAAGGATCTAATTAACTTTTCATTGATTAATTGTTGAATTTGACTTAGTTAAGTAATTACTTAACAATGCATTAATTCATATTACATAATGAAAGTGCCATGCGCCTATCGAGAAGTCACAACAAACTACCATTTTAGCTTGGGCACAAGAAAATACCTTGTGATATATTTTTTGTAAGAAATATAATAAAGCTATTGTCAAAATTAAAGTATACTGTCCTTTCAGAAAATGTTTCTTCAATTTCTTTTTCATCTCAATGTGATCACAATTATTTTTACTCAAACTTTGAGTTTTATGCGTACATACCGCCGCTTCGATATTGTAATTTTAAAAGCCGCATGATATTTGGAAGGACAAAATGAAGACTTTAGTCCTCCTCCTCCTTCTTCTTCTTCTTCTTCTTCTTTCTTTATTATTATTATTATTATTATTATTATTATTATTGTTTTAATATTTTGGACATAATTGGTACGTTGCATGCATGAGGACTTGGAATGACAGAAGTGAAATCCTGCAAAACTAAATACTAGAAGATTTCATTAAAGTCTCTCTTATTAAAACTCAAAAGTGGTCCCTCTCACGCTCCTATTGTAGAAGTCGGCAGTCGTACTCCGATTCCTACCACCAAGACATGCACAGCTCTTCCTCACTCCAACGGCGCACTCCGGTTCCTTTTTTTTTTTCCTCTTTCACACAAGGATCTAATTAACTTTTCATTGATTAATTGTTGAATTTGACTTAGTTAAGTAATTACTTGACAATGCGTTAATTCATATTACGTAATGAAAGTGCCATGCATTTGATCGATCGAAAAGTCACGACAAACTACCATTTTAACTTGGGCACAAGAAAATACTTTGTGATATATTTTTTGTAAGAAATATAATAAAGCTATTGTCAAAATTAAAATATACTGTCCTTTCAAAAAAATGTTTCTTCAATTTCTTTTTCATCTCAATGTGATCACAATGATTTTTACTCCAACTTTGAGTTTTATGCGTACATACCACCACTTCGATATTGTAATTTTAAAAGTCGCATGATATTTGGAAGGACAAAACAAAGACTTTAATTAATCCCTATAACATTACTCAAAAGATTAATAAGTGTTGTTAGGAATACCACAATTTTTACTACAAGTTCTTTCAAATTGAGGTTCTTAGAACAGTTTTCGGTATGGTGTGACAGCTCGCTTTACGATGTTCTTCACGTCCCACGATCGTGACAAAACAAATAATGTCAAGAGAACACACCGGGGTTGTTTGTGGATTTCACTTCGATGCCTAAGTTAGTCTCTAAGAAAAAAGTATGCCCAAACACAATAATTCAATCTTAAATTTATATATGGTGTAGAAGCTTATTTATAGTATGCCCACTTGACAACTTGACCTAATATTTAATTAGAGTTCCATCAGTGGGCCAATGTTGGCTTGGAGGCCCGTAAGGGCTGTAACATTTTTGAATGGGATGATTTGAGTTGGATTATTCCCAACAGAGTTATAATTAATAGTCCATAATGATGAAATAGTTAATTAATTAGTTAATAACTGACTCGTCAACCATATACTCAATCATTAGTTTGTAAGGTGATTTTAATCAAATGTATAATACCCTAAGCATTTTCAAGATTAATACATAGGAAAACACTCGAGCTTTTTGCCGCGAAGTTAGAAGAGAAGAGATGCGTAGCGATGTTTCATTGGAGTTGAAGCTAGGCATTGATCCCTGGGTTATCAAGAAGACGATCGAGACAAGCGATCTCGGGCTTTTGTCGAGGCTGTTGTTGGGAGCGGATGGGGTGAAGAAGCATATCTTAACATAGTCTAAAGTTGATTTGAATCGATGTGAATTGTGGGAGGTGTAAATTGGCTGCATGAATTGAAGTTAAGCCATATTTTATGTGGGAAAAGAATTAACAAAGTTTAACTAGTATTGTTGGTTTTCCTGATCGATATTTGGCTTCACACAACTGTAGTATAAGCAGAATGTTTGAGGATTATATATATATATATATATATATATATATATATATATATATATTAAGTATATATGTTTCAAGTTGTGAAGATGAAGGTGTGAAAACGAAATTTGGTGCGGAAGAAGTTAAAAACATATAGAACTACCAATTTTCTAGCGAGAGAGAGAGAGAGAGAGAGAGAGAGAGAGAGAGAGAGAGAGAGAGAGAGAGAGAGAGAGAGAGAGAGAGAGAGCCCCCAACAAAAATATAGAACTACCAAACTACTAAGAGTATTTGTTTTTCCTCTTATGTCATACATATAACATAAGTGTACGTGATCCTTTAGAAAAAGCGTGGCAATATTTGAAATACACTTAATTGTTCACATATATATTCCCCTTTTATTCTGTAATCGAATTACTAGGCCAAGTTTCAGTTAATTGATTCAGGTTCTCATTCCAATTTCCACCCAATAAAACAAACCTCCCCAATTCAAATTAAAGTTTGAATAACAAAATATAAATATATTTGAATACATCAAAAACTAATTCATCATAGAAGCATGTTATGCAACAAATGGTGTTAATTGAAATGAAAAACTAGCTAGAGTTAATAGTACATAAATTAAAGCTACTACCATATATAGCCTAAGAACCTCCAAAATAATATCAGATTTAATTTTACTCCATTTTCTTTTTCCTTTTCTTTTTCGAAAAACTTAAAATTAGATTTGAACAGTTAAAAAAAATTGTACAAAATACAAAAACCAGAACCCATCTTAACATCAGGCGCGTTTGATTCCATCACCACCCTCACTTTCTCTTTCTCTCTCACAGGCCAATCAAAAATCCACATCAGTTGGACCCCCACCATAAAAGACTCCACGTGATCCAGAGGAAAAGGCTGGAAATTAAACCTACTCCTCCGAGGATATTGGCCACACAATCTTCACGCTTTGGCTCCAACACCTGCTTTTTGGAATTTCTGACCACCCATTCGCTGACGTCACCACCGCAATAAACGCCTCCGTGGCGTCAACCCTCCTCAGGTCCCACCCGGCTTTTCTCAAGCGGGCTTGATTATGGTTATTAGTTCCATTCGTGTCTGTTTTCTGTTTACTAATGTAAAAAGAGCAGCAAATTGTCTCTTAATACTTAATAGGCCCTCACAATTAGTAAGTATTTTTGCATTGTTTTATTTTGTGTTGGGTGTATTATTGAGAATTTCATCCTTTTTCGGTTTTAAGACCATCCTTGTAATATTTTTCATTTATTCAATCAGAAAATAAATGCATTATTTTTTAAAGGAAAAATGGAAATTTAATCCATGTG
This sequence comes from Alnus glutinosa, assembly GCF_958979055.1. NCBI lineage: Eukaryota > Viridiplantae > Streptophyta > Magnoliopsida > Fagales > Betulaceae > Alnus > Alnus glutinosa. Next base: position 5,820,346 of record NC_084898.1, on the reverse strand, counting down.
GTTTTACCAATTTGTAATAGAGTAATGTTATACATCAGCTTATCTCCCAAAGCCGACATGGCGTAGTCTCCCATTGCATTTGTTACTTTGGTTGGGGAGACTACCGCATGGGCACATAGGCTCTGGGGATGGGGATTAAGAGGACTACTCTTTACAATAAGTTTCCTCGTGGTTTTAAAATGTTTTGAAAGCTCAGTATGATATATTTAAAAACAATAAATTAATTCATATTAAAAAATTATGATAAAAAACTTAATGGATTTTGATAGTTTACCACATCATATCCATATTATGACATATGTAACCTATACTATATATATATATGAGAAAAATACAATTTAGCCTCTCAAACTACCACATTTTCTCTAGATGACCTTTCAAACTACCAAAGCTTGCACTCTGACCTCTCAAACTACCAAGGCTTGCACTCTGGCCTCTCAAACTACCAAAATTTTTGAAAAAAGTTCATTTTGATGAAATATTCCCATAATACCCCTGTCATGTGTTATTTTTCAATTAAAAATAATAAAATAAAAAAAAAAATTCAAAAAATTTCTTGAAAATTCAAAAAAAAAAAAAATTAACAAAAAAATTAAAAAAGGAATACCCCTTCAGTAGACAGAGATGAGATCCTTTCCAGAACAGGGGCAGGGCAGGCTCAGTGTTTTGAGCGGTATCTAAGACTTCCAGCCCTTATTGGGAGGTCTAGGGTCTCCTCTTTTAACTTCATCAAAGGGAGAATCTGGGCTAAGTTAAATGGTTGGAAAGAGAAGTTCCTCACGCACGCAGGGAAGGAGGTTTTGCTGAAGGCAGTCATCCAAGCGATCCCGACGTACACTATGAGTGTGTTCCGCATTCCAAAAGCCTTGACAAAAGATATTAGTGCCATGATGGGGAAGTTCTGGTGGAGTTTCAAGGAAAATTCCAACAAGATTGCCTGGATGGCTTGGAGGAGAATGGGCAGAAGTAAGGATCTGGGGGGTCTGGGATTTAGAGACATAGATTGTTTCAACACGGCTTTGCTTGCCAAACAGTGTTGGAGGCTTTTGAAGAGGCCGGACTCCCTGGTATCCCGAGTGATGCGCGGAAAATATTTCCCCAATACGGACTTTCTAGGCTCTAATCTGGGGAAGAAGCCCTCCTTTGCCTGGAGGAGTATCTGGCAGGCAAAGGGTCTCCTCCGGGAAGGGCTTTTGTGGAGGGTGGGCAATGGCCAAAGTATCAAACTCTGGGATGACAAGTGGATCCCAGACTCCCCTCACAAAGTTCTTGAACCGGTGAGGGTGCTCCCAAGAGAAGCAACAGTGGCCGACATCATCAACAAGGAGGCTAATTGGTGGGATATTCCCCTCATAAAGAGTATTTTCTCTGAGGACACAGTGGATAAGATCTGCAGTATCCTCATTAACCCTAGGTTCCATGAGGATAAGATTATTTGGAGAGGGACCAAAAACGGGGTTTTTTCAGTCCGCAGTGCCTACCACCTAGAAATGGAGAGAAGAGATAGAGATATTGGGGGAGCTTCCTCGATGTACTCTGCTTCCCACGTATGGAGGCGTCTATGGAGCCTAAACCTACCCCGCCACATCCTTCTATTCCTATGGAGAGCATGCAATGAAATTTTACCTACGAAAAACAATCTCTACAAAAGGAAAGTGGTCACTGACCAGTTATGTCCTATGTGCGCTCCGAGGCGGAATCCGTCAGTCACGCCTTGTGGAGTTGCGGCTCTGCCCAGGTGGTTTGGGGCTCCTGCAGTGGACCCATCCAGAAGTGCTCGGCCGGGGCGGAGGAGTTCTTTGGGGTCTTCGGCGCTCTCTGCGACAAACTGGAAGAAAGGGATCTCGAGCGCTTTGCCGCGATCGCCCACAAGATTTGGGCCCGAAGGAACAGGGTGGTTTTCGGAGGCACGGTACTGCCTCCAAACATCCTGATCAGAGAAGCCTTGGATCAGGCGGAGGATTTCCGGAAAGCCAATTCGCGTGCTGAAGACCTAGGGTAAGGGGAGCAAGCCCCCAGGGACAGATGGAGCAAATTTTATCAAGATCAACTGGGACGCGGCATTGGATGGGAAGGAAAAACTGATGGGGATCAGGGTCATCGCCAGGGATCACCAAGGTGGAGTGAGGGCAGCCAAGTGTGAAGTCTTCCCCTACATCAGGGACCCAGTTGCTGCGGAAGCCATAGGCGCTCGGTGTGCTGTCTCTTTCGGCAGGTTCATGGGATATCAATCGGTTGAATTAGAAGGTGATGCCCGAGAGATAATTATGGCTCTCAACAAAACGGAGGAAGACGATTCCATCCACGGGCTTTTTTTGACCGAGACAAGGCAGATGTTAGGGTCTATGGTTTCCTGGAAGGTCTCCCACGTGAGACGAGAAGGAAACAAGGCCGCCCATAGTCTAGCGAAACTAGCTTTGTCCAATCAGTGCAATCGGGTGTGGATTAACTCTTGTCCCAGGGAGTTGTTGTATGTTGTAAATGCTGATATTAATTAATGGAAGTTCCTGTTTCCCTTAAAAAAATATATATATATATATATATATATTAACTGGAACTATCGCTTTCAATCTAGGCCGGAATTCAAACATGCCAATTCTTCGCTTGTGTCGGACTTTTTGTTGAAGGCAGCAAGATATAATTAAAGGCAAAAACCGCACCGCCACTCCTTTTCGTTTGATTATGACATGTATTACATAAATAAATAATATTAATTTATGATATTTGAGATTGGAAATTGCATATTGCATGGCCATGAACCAATAAGTCAATAAAGCACTTGTACGTGACAAACAAAGACTGTTGTTAAAAGAAAGAGCGCCACTCTGCATTGCATTGATTGCAATATGCATATTATATAATACAACAACAAAAGAAAAGAAAAGAAAAGAAAGAGTTATCTCCATATTTGTATTTTTAGTATAATAAAAAAAAAAAATCACACACCCAAACAAATCATAAATCAAAAGTAAAGAGGAAGATCTAATATTAGTCTTAGGAACAAATTTATCTATTCATCTTCCATGTGGGTGTGTAGAGAGGGACATTCAGAGATTGAACAGAACGTTTTTAGACGTAGGCTGGGTGTTGTCTGTGCCCATGGAGAAGAACCAAGGACAGGTGACAGCTAGCTTTTGTTCCTTTTTCTCCGACTTTAAGAGAAGTCAATGGCGGGTGCATGGATCACGAATTAATTGGGTTTTTTTTTTTTTTTTTAATGTGATCATGAATAATGACATTTAGAATTAATGTGATCATGAATTAATGTGATCATGAATAATGACATTTAGAATTATTTTTAAAAGAGACATGTTATTCTTTCAACTCTTGTTCGTATTTTGTCCAATTTTTTTTTTTGAAATTTACAATTAGATTTGGCATGTGAGTTTTACAAATTCAATGATAAATTTAAAATATATATATATATATGAAATTGAACGGTTGTTGAACAAAAGAAGAAAAAATATCTTTCTCTTAGTTTATGGTTGTTGAACAAAAGAAGAAAAAATATCTATCTCTTAGTTTATTAAAAAAGAAATCAGGCAGATGAGACATCATACAGGGCATTCCTTCTGTAAATTCTCTCGCCTTTTGATGACGTGTCTTAATTTATGCAAACAATTTGACTGAGCTTCTCGAGTGTCATTTCAGCGTGCCCTAATCATGGAGTTTTCCACCAAACAAATTATCATTCACCCAATCAACGTATATTTTCTTGCGTCATTGTCACATGCACAAGATCTGGGCCGAGAAAAAGTAAAGGAACTTTCTTCTTTTCAAGAGCAATTTAGAGCATCCCATTGGATGATGTAAACTTCAATCTATTATAGATAAGTAAAAGTTATTTTTGCTAGTTTAGATAATGAGTTTTAAAAAATATTATATATCTGATTATTTATTTTTAATTCTATATCAATTAAATATTTATTTTTACTCTTATTTTTTTTTTTTTTTTTCTTTTTCCTACTTTTTATCATTTTATTCTACCAACCCCAATCAGGCCTTCACCAAGCGTGCTTTCTAACTGAACCAACATTGCCAACATTGTGATTTAAAAAAAAAAAAACTGAACCAACTGTCCATCATTGCCATTATTTTTTCTCAAGAAAAAAATAAACCTGCCCTTATTTATCCTTAAGCTGCCACGTGTCCTACCAAGAGCCACTCCACCCTTATCTTCTTTTGACTTCTAGAACTCCTCTCTTCACTCTGCACGAAACCATTCTTCCCATTCTTTCTTTTTTGGATGAATATTCTCTCTCTCTCTTCCTTCATCTTCAAGCTTCTAACTTTACAGAAATTGCCATGACACACCACCTCCTCCACCCTCCTCTCTCTCCTCCCACCTCTAGTTCCCTCACGCCCAGTCCCTCTCATCTCCCATTTCAATCGCCTCCAGACCCAACTCTTCGAAGCCGTCGCCCTCTAAAGAAGAGGACGAAGAGGAAAGAAGAAGAAAAAGGCGGGAGGAAGAAGAAGGAGGAGGAAGAAGAAAAAGGCGGGTGGTGAGCGTGAGACAGAGAGACGCAGAAATTGTCCTTTTTGCCAGTAAAAATACAATAAAAAAAAAAAAAGAAAAATGTATGAACAGTGCAACGCCACATGTAGCGTTGTACTGTTCACAAATCTCCGTCAACGCCAGTTTACGTTTAGGATAGAGAAGCTGATGGAGCAGATTTTTTATGCTTTGGTTATCTATTATACATTTACAGTGGGTTTTACATAACCCGCTGTGAATGCTCTTACTTATCTAGCTTTAACAGAAAGAAATTAATTAAAAAGTCCGACTACTATATATATAGAAATTAAAAGTTTGATTATGACATATATGATTAATTTATGATATTTGAGATTGGAAATTAATTGCATATATATATTTGCATGACCATGAACCAAAAAGTCAATAAAGCACGTGTTAGTTGTGACAAACAAAGGTTGTCGTTAAAAGAAAGAGCTAGTTAATTAGAGCGCCACTCTGCAATATTGAATTGGCTGCGTACGTGAAGATTTGGCACTACGAAAAAGGCCAAGAGAATCAAAAAGAGAACGGAGCTACTGCATTTGGATTGACTGGAAAGAGAGAGAAAAGAGATTGTGTTTTCTCTGCAATCGAAACTTTTCGATCACCTTATAACGAATTGAATGCTTCTTTTAATGTGTAAATTAAAAAATGATTAATTTACAAGTTAATTTAAAATCACTCAAAAAAGTGCGCTCCGGCCTCCTAACTCTTATCTAAATTGAGTGCGAAAAAATCCTTAATTTAACTTGTGGCTGAGTATACTGTGAGGTCAAATTCCAGTGTTTAAAAGTACTTTAGTAGACAACCTTAATTAGGTACCATTCAATTATCCCACGTTTCAATTGACAACATTAATTAATGACGAAAATTCGAGCCGATCCCTATATAATTAACTAACTATCGATTCAAAAGTTTCTCGTTGGAATCTTGTTTTTATTCAATATGAAAGACAAATATATGTATATTTGGGTCCTACAATTGACTTGGAAAAACGAGAGAAAAAGAGATTGCTTTCAATATTTTAAGACATGGTACATTTTTTTTTTTTTTTTTTTTTTTTTTTTTTTTTTTTTTTTTTTTTTTTTTTATATTAAGGCACAGCCACCTACACCTTTTCATCAGCAAGATATAAGATAAAAACTTATCAGTACAATCAAAAGGAATTATGAAAATTTTATTTTTATTGAGTAATAAAATTATGTAGCAAAAAAAAAAAAACTTTTATATAGATTTATTACTAGTAATATAACATTGAACTTGAGAAAATAAATAATATTAATTTATGATATTTGAGATTGGAAATTAAGTCAGTAAATTCTTTTGACGTTCATGAACCAATAATTCAATAAAGCACTTGTGACAAACAAACAAAGACCGTCTTTACGTTGCGTGAAGATTTGGTACTACGAAAACCTATATAAAGGGCCTCCCTTCATACCTCTGTCTTCACATAGACAATATAATTTACCTCCAAGAAAAACCACAAACTTTTTTTGTTTCTTGGTTTTTTCTCGGTCTGATCGATGGAGGCTTTTCCACGACTCCCCGGCCAACCCAGTGGTTCTCACCCTTTGCCAGAAGGAAACGACGATGAAAATAGAGAAGATTCACCGGAACTTTTCTAAGGACAAGACAACAAATGAGAGCAGTTCCTCCTTTCCTGAATGTAACGAGAAAAAACCCATCTTCCATAATTTTATGGGTCTTCCAGATCAGAACGATGATCAAGCTGATCAAGTCGGTGAAGCTGAAGGGCTTGATCAGATCACCGAGAGCCAACATGGATCGGAGGAGATTTCGTTGGAATTGAAGGTCGGTTGTGCTTCTTACACAACCGAAAAGAGAGAAGCATATGAAAACCTCCGTGCCCGTAGAATCAAAAGAATGAAACCTAGTTGCAGCGAAGTTAGAGGAGAAGAGATGCCTAGCCGTGTTTCATTGGAGCTGAACCTGGGCGTTGATCCCTGGGTTATCAAGAAGACGATCAAGCCAAGCGATCTCGGGGATTTGTCGAGGCTCTTGTTGGCAAGGGATGGGGTGAAGAAACATACCTTACCCCATTAATTTGCAGTTTCGTGTTGCTGCTGTTGTAGTTTGGGGGAAGCTAGATTTTGTCTTTTGCTGACGCAGTAGTTTGTCTCTTGCTTTATGTTGTAGTTCTGTTTTGCAACTGGTTTCGATCAGTAGTTGTACGTGTGGTTTTCTCTTGGTGAGATCCAATCTTTATTGGAGTGATGTAGTGTTTGGTTATAAAATTTTAATTCTTCCAGAAAAAAAAAAAAAACACAAACTTCCTTTCTTGGTTTTTTTCTCGGTCTGATCGATCGATGGAGGCTTCTCCACTCTCCCGCCAACGCAGACACGCAGTGGCTCTCACACTTTGCCTTCTCGTCAACGGCGATGAAAAGAGCGAAGTTTCACTGGAACTATCGCTTTTAACGTAACGTGAAAAAACCCATCTTCTGTTTTACTTTTTCTTTTTTCTTTTTTTTTTTTTAAATGGGGCAAGAGAATAATTTTTCGACAAGGGTTTTAAATTTGATGAAACAAGCAAGGACTTCACTTTTAACGGAAAAAGGATAGGGGGCCAGGAAAACCAGAAAAAATCGTCAACGAAAAGGACATAAAACATCCGATTGTTTCACAAGTGCGCCGTCAGACAAAACTCAAAAGTGGTCCCTCTCACGCTCTGGCTATGTATCTATAAAGATATTGAAGAATTTTTGTTTATTTTCTGTTGTTGTCTTTTTTGTTTATTTTTTTTTTTGAACAATATTTTCTGTTGTTTTTTTATTTTTTATTTTTTAATAAGTACAACAGAAACCATTACAAACTAAAATATAAAAACATAAATACAGTAGGGCTTGGGCAACCTAAAATATAATCTAAGAATGAAAGTACGCGGGGGCAATGCTTCCGAAGATGCGGGCCCAATAGCTCGAGGCACGGATGCCACGAAGCCGGGGTCACCATTAAAGGTGATTTCATAAGTGTATTGAGTCACAAGGACCTAAACACTAAAACAGGAGTAAGCAGGGGGAGAGGGAGCCCAAAATAACAAACAAATAAACACAAAATCAGCAGCAACAAGACTGGCGGAGGCAGGGTGGGAGCCCTCCCGGGAGGCGCGTGAGAGCCACGCGCCGCCCAAGGACGACCTCTCAGCAGTAGGGAACGGCGGAATCGACCGGAACCACCGGGGGTTGGAGCGGAAAGTGGAGGAGGGTGCAATCGGAATCTCCACGCGCCGGTTGAATCCAAGAGAGTACTGGCGCGTGGGAAGCACGCGCCATCTTCCAGGCGACGGGCGAGAAGAGGAAGACCACCGGCAGACTCCAGATACGCCGGCGAACCCAATGCTGAGGAGTAAGACCAGAGAGAGAGGAAAACAGTGAACAGATCTAAGATCAAAACACCGACTCCAAACTCTAAAACCATGGAGGATGAAGGGGGATTTGCGAGTACAAGCCTGCTGATTGGAGGAAAGTAAGACGATAGCTGGAAAAGGGTAAGATAAATCCGGTGCAAGGCCGGCTCTATGGAACCGAAGCAAAGCCGGCTTGGTGGTTTGAGAGAAAGCTCTCAAACTTATTTGGGTATGGGTTGGTGGGTTGTTGGGTGGTTGTGGGGAGGGTGAGAGGATGGCAGAAAACGATGGAGAGGGAAGCATAAAGCTTCCCTCCCATGGAGGGAGCACCAGCAGCAAACGAGAAGAAAAAATTTTAGAGAGAAGTAGGAGCGTCTCTCACTACTAAATCCCAATATTTTCTGTTGTTGTTAAGTGATAAAGAAGAGTTAGATGTAACACTCAAGATTGCTTGTAATTAAATAATCTGAGCGAGGGTGTTACACATAGTATTTATTCAGATCTATCATTTATCATTTAGTTAAAGCCTTCTTTTTTTTATTTTATTTTTTTATTTTTACACAAGGATCTAATTAACTTTTCATTATATTGATTAATTGTTGAATTTGACTTAGTTAAGTAATTACTTGACAATGCATTAATTCATATTACATAATGAAAGTGCCATGCGCCTGATCGATCGAGAAGTCATGACAAACTACCATTTTAGCTTGGGCACAAGAAAAATTAAAATACCTTGTGATATATTTTTTGTAAGAAATATAATAAAGCTATTGTCAAAATTAAAGTATGCTGTCCTTTCAGAAAATGTTTCTTCAATTTCTTTTTCATCTCAATGCGATCACAATGATTTTTACTCCAACTTTGAGTTTTATGCGTACATACCGCCGCTTCGATATTGTAATTTTAAAAGTTGCATGATATTTGCAAAGACAAAATGACGACTTTAGTCATTCTTATAACATTACTCAAGAGATCGATTAATATATACGTGTTGTTAAGGATACCACAATTTTTACTACAAGTTCTTTCAAATTGTGGTTGTTAGAACAATTTCCATGTATGGTGTGACAGCTCGCTCTACGATGTTCTTCACGTCCCACGATCGCGGCAAACACAAATAATGTCAAGAGAACACGCCGGGGTTGTCGGTGGATCTCACTCCGATACCTAAGTTAGTTTATGAGAAAAAAGTTTGCCCAAACACAATAATTTAATCTTAGATTTATATCTGGTGTATGGGTTTATTTATAGCATGCCCACTTGACAACTTGGCCTAATATTTAATTAGAGTTCCACCAGTGGGCCAGTGTTGGCTTGGAGGCCCGTAACTTTTCTGTATGGGATGATCTGAGTTGGATTATTCCCAACAAAGGTAATAGTCTATAATGATGAAATAGTCAATTAATTAGTAAGTAACCGTCTTGCCAACCATACACTCAATCATTAGTTTGTAAGGTGATTTTAATCAAATGTATAATACCCTAAGCATTTTTCAAGATTAATACATAGGAAAACGCTTGAGCTTTTTGCCGTGAAGTTAGAAGAGAAGAGATGCGTAGCGGTGTTTCATTGGAGTTGAAGCTGGGCGTTGATCCCTCGGTTATCAAGAAGACGATCGAGACAAGCGATCTGGGGCATTTGTCAAGGCTGTTGTTGGCAGCGGATGGGGTGAAGAAGCATATCTTACCCCATTGGGATGCAAATCGTATTGAAAGCTTACGTAAAGGGTTGCAAGTTTGTGTTTGGGATTGTGATACTAAGTCTGAACATCAATTGGTGTTCAAACAATGGGCAAGTAATAGGAGCTATGTTCTCATTGGAAAATGGAAAAAGGAATTCGTGGAGAGGAGGGTCCTGAACAAGGGTGACCAGATTGGACTTCATTGGGATCAAACCAATTCAAGATTTATTTTTAGGGTTCTCAACCGCGCTTGAACAAGCGTTAGTAGCTCCATTCATGTGTGTTTTCTGTTTACTTATGTAAAAGGAGAAGCAAATTGTCTCTTAATAGACCCTTACAATTAGTAAGTATTTTTGCATTGTTTTATTTTGTGTTGGGTGTATTATTGAGAAGTCCATACTTTTTCGGTTTTAAGATCATCCCTTGTAATATTTTTCATTTATTCAATTAAAAAATAAATGCATTATTTTTTAAAGGAAAAATGCAAATTTAATCCATGTAGTTTTACTGATTTGTAATAGAGTAATGCTATACATCGGCTTATCCCCCAAAGCCTTCATGGTGTAGCCTCCCATTGCATTTGGTGCTTTGGTTGGGGAGACTATGGCATAGGCACATAGGCTTTGGGGATGGGGATGAAGATGATTACTCTTTACAATAAGCTTCCTTGTAGTTTTAAAATGTTTTGAAAGATCAGTGTGATATATGTAAAAACAACAAATTAATCCATATTAAAAAATTATGTTAAAAAACTTAGTGCACTTTGGTAGTTTGCCACATCATATCCATATTATGACACATGTAACCTATGGGGATGGGGATGAAGATGATTACTCTTTACAATAAGCTTCCTTGTAGTTTTAAAATGTTTTGAAAGCTCAGTATGATATATGTAAAATCAACAAATTAATCCATATTAAAAAATTATGTTAAAAAACTTAACGCACTTTGGTAGTTTGCCACATCATATCCATATTATGACACATGTAACCTATATATATATATATATATATATATATATATATATATATATTGAAAATAAATTAAAATAAAATAAAAAAACTAGAAAGGGGGCAAGGAAAGGGTAGTGGCGATGCCGGGAATTTATGTTTGATGGGGTTGAACTACATTGAAGTATGAATTCCTAGCTTCGCCACTGAAGGCGCTTGCTTAAAAATTGGTATATATAAAATTATCCACTACACGAATATGGCAACACCATTGTGACTTATTCATCTACTCTATACATTTCAAGCTACAAAATTAAATTTATATTACGCTATATAATAAACGCATTAATCATATCTCCCACAATACTTTGTTTATGCAATCTAATATTATGAATTATCATCTAAAAAATAATTAAACAAGACTATAAAGGAATTTAAAAAAAAAAAAGAAAGAAAGAAAAAGAAAAGACATCTACCATTTAATTGGAAGAGAAAAAGTATACCTTCTTTTTTTTTTTTTTTTCCTTCTCTCACTTAAGGTTTAAACTTTTCAGTAAAAGAGCGAAACAAATGAAGTTTTGTGAACTTTTGTGTAGGATCATTTCAAAAGGACAACAGAATCTATAAGGATCCTTTAACTCTTGCATTGGACGAACTCTCCAAGAATTTTTTTTTTTTTCAACTATGGTGGTGGCCATGCCCCTGCTGGCCTATAATTAAGTGGCTCTGCCACTAGAGAAGGAGGAGGAGGAGGAGGAGGAGGGAGAGGGGTAAGGGTATAGAAGATGGATCTCACTTTCTCTTTTTCTCTTCTCTCTTTATTATTATTATTATTATTGTTTTAATATTTTGGACATAATTGGTACATCGCATGAGGACTTGGAATGACATATCGAAGTAAAATCCTGCAAAACTATATACTAGAAGATTTCATTAAAGTTTCTAATTGCCTCTTCCACTAAACTATATATATATATATATATATATAAAGGAATTTACAACCAAGTTATCTTAACTAAAATTTTTATAGTATTTGAAATACTTCTTTTATTATTTATCAGAAAGAACTTCAATTACACAAGTTATGCTTCCAACGTACCTTCAGATACCACCATTCTTTTCCCTCTCTTTTATAATTAGATAGGCAATAACAGTACTATTTCTATGTTTGGTTACACCTGATCTGATAATCAGTCTTAGACTCTTAGATGGTGCCAGCCAAACACTTTTTTGATTTAGTATAATAAATTTTCACCTCTTTGTGACGCCCACATCACCTGGGTATGAGAATTATGAAGATGTGTTTATATGAATATTTACACCATTTTTAACACAAGCTTATGTTTTAAAACCATGATGATTGTAAACCTATCAAAACTCGATCAGCAGTTAAGCGTGCTTCTGTGAGAGTAGTATCAAGATGAGTGACATTTTGAAAAATTTGGTTCGAAAAAGCTAAAAGCAGACAATATTATGTCGTTACGGATGAGTCGTTACACCCTTAGTGCTGAAGTTTATATATATGAATGAATAAGGAAAGTATTCTTAGAAAAAAATGGATGAAAAAAATGGATAAAAAAAAATGTTTTTATCATTGTATATGGAAGCATTTCATATTCAATCAAGGAAAAGTTGATGCATGTAGTTTTGTATAGATTAATCTGCGTTGCTTTTGCCGTTTGTTACTAGGAAAGACATATAAATCCTATATATATATATATATATATATAGTGTGTGTGAACGCACGGGTACGTAAAGAGCCCAAATATGGCATAATATATGGGAGTACTTTTCTATTGATGCATGATTTTTTGAAAACAAAAGTCCCATCAATAATGTGTTGTTTAATGTTGTACCTAATCTTTATCTCTATCACTACTTTATGATTTAATAAACGCATTTTAATTCACTACAAAAAAAAAAATGTTTTTTGCCACTTGCAATTCGCCACGTGTACGGTCATTGTACACGTGGCGAACTGTTAGCCACGTGCAAGTCGCCACGTAAATACACGTGGTGAATCCAGGTGACACTAATTGCACAATTGGCCGTGTGTATTATTATACACGTGGCCAATTGGCCGATTTTTTTCTTAATATTTAATGCTGTTTTTTAATTTCTTTTTATTTAAAATATATATATATATATATATATATATATATATATATATTTTGACTAAAATTCTCCAAAATTATTTTATCTAAAAATATCACAAAATCAAATTACACAAATTAATCAAAACAACAATATTTAATAATTTGAATACCATGTACTAATAAATGTATTCGTTACTAACAACAAATACTTACACAACAATATTAACAAATTTGAAAATCTTGATCTAATAAAGTTATTCGTTACTAACAAAAAAAAAATACACAAAATATCTACAAATCTGGTGGACGTCGCTGCGGATCACGAGGTGCAGTCCCGGGCGTGAACTCGCCAACCGGCGATTGTCACGCAAGAGATGGTGTAAAGGGTGATGGAGTCCCGAGAGGGGATTGTTGGCTCAGCAATTGTCCAACAGGCGACACCGGACCAATCGTTGTCGCATTACCTGCAAGTAATAAAAATAATTAACCTATATAATATTATATGCAAATTTAAACAAGTAATGAGAACAAATTAAAAATAAACCTAAGTGTATACATAATATGAATCATACCTGCAGGCGCACTACTAACAGACGACGTACTACCTACGTGTGCAGGTGAAGACTGCTGAGCACCAGGGCATACGAATGATAATCCTGTAGAGGACATGAAGGCCACAACCTGTCGCATGCGCTGCTCCATAGCATCAAACTGTCGTAGGCGCTGCTCCATGCTGTCAGCCCGCTCTCTCTCGGCCCGCACTATGCCCTCCAACCCTTCATTCCTCTCTCTCTCTCAGCCCGTAACATGATATCCATCTCCGCAATTTTGTGGGCAGCCCAATCCTGAGACGTGCCCTCGGCCGATCCCCCCCGTGTGCGGGCCCTATACGAGAAACAAGTCCCGCGAACAGGAGTAACGTTCGGCCCAACCTGCCGAACCCTACCCTCATACTCGGGTCGCCCAAGTGCCTACTCGTACGCGTCGCCAGATGCCCAACGCACCGTATCTGAAGAAACGGAATCCGTGGCAGCAGGATCAGTGGCCAAACTTTGTGTCATCCGCTCTTGTACGTCGTCAACATACAATACACTGGTAATTAATAAATACTTTATCACACGCATAACTAATAAATATTAATAACATAGAACAGTAGCATACGCATAGGTCCCGTGTCCGCTCGTTCAGATAAGTGCCGTCTTTCCTTATGTGCGTCTTCACAAACGACTCGGCGCGAGTGGGGGGCGTGCCAGATGTAGGGTTTTAAGGTTAGGGTTTAGGGTTTAGTTTTTAGGGTTAGGGTTTTAAGGTTAGGGTTTAGGTTGTTAGGGTTTAGTTTTTAAGGTTAGGGTTTAGGGTTTACCTCACCATAAAAAAGTTATAAAAAAAAAAAAAAAAGATTTGTCTCTTTTTTCTTTTATGTTTTTTAATATTCTTCTTTCTATTTTTAGGGTTTAGGGTTTTAAGGTTAGGGTTTAGGTTGTTAGGGTTTAGTTTTTAAGGTTAGGGTTTTAAGGTTAGGGTTTAGGGTTTACCTCACCATAAAAAAGTTTAAAAAAAAAAAAAAAAAAAAAAAAAAAAAAAAAAAAAAGATCTGTCTCTTTTGTCTTTTATGTTTTTTAATATTCTTCTTTCTATTTTTAGGGTTTAGGGTTTTAAGGTTATGGTTTAGGTTTTTAGGGTCAGGGTTTTAAGGTTAGGGTTTAGTTTTTAGGGTTAGGGTTTAGTTTTTAGGGTTAGGGTTAAAAAGGTTAGGGTTTAGGTTTTGAAGATTTAGTTTTTAGGGTTAGGGTTAAAAAGGTTTAGGGTTTAGGTTTTTAGGGTTAGGGTTTTAAGGTTAGGGTTTAGGGTTTAGGGTTTAGGTTTTAGGGTTTTAAGGTTAGGGTTTTAAGGTTAGGGTTTAGGGTTTAGGGTTTAGGGTTTAGGGTTTAGGTTGTTAGGGTTTAGTTTTTAGGGTTAGGGTTAAAAAGGTTAGGGTTTATGTTTTGAAGGTTTAGTTTTTAGGGTTAGGGTTTTAAGGTTAGGGTTTAGGGTTTAGGGTTTAGGTTTTAGGGTTTTAAGGTTAGGGTTTAGGCTTTTAGGGTTTAGTTTTTACGGTTTAGTTTTTAGGGTTAGGGTTTTAAGGTTAGGGTTTAGGGTTTAGGGTTTAGGTTTTAGTGTTTTAAGGTTAGGGTTTAGTTTTTAGGGTTAGGGTTTTAAGGTTAGGGTTTAGGGTTTAACTAAAATAAAAAAAAGTAATAAAAAAATAAAAAAATCTCACTCTTTTGTAGGGTTTAGGGTTTTTAGGGTGTACGGTATTTTGGGTTAGGGTTTAGGGTTTATGGTTTTTGCTTATTTTTTAGAGTATAAAGCTTAGGGGTTTGGTTTTGAGATTATAGTATAGGGATTTTTATATTGGTTTTGATTTAGGGTTTAGGGTTTATTGTTTAGACCTTTGTTATAAATTGAATAATAAAAGAAATTATTATAAATGGTAGACGGTGGCCAAATTTAATTTTCTGTATCTATCCAATAATTGTTGGATACGATCATTTTATTATAAAATGATGGCGAGTTTACTTTGAAATGTTTTTTTTTTGTTTGTAAAAAAATTACCTGAAAATGAACAATTAAACTTTTTTTTTTTTGTTCTTAAAAAACCCAAAAATTGTTGAAATAGTACCGCATACTTATTTATATTTTATTGGTTTGCATCATTGATTTTATGATGAAGTTAATAAAATAATGGTGAGATTGTTTAATCTGTTCAAATGTTTTAGCATAAATTGCCACAAATAATAATCCACACACCAATTCGTAGTACAGTAAAACATATTACAAAAAAGAAAAATAACACAACTGTACGAATATTTTCCATGCATAACGACCAACCACATCAAAACACATAAAATTACACAACAATAGATATTCAAACCCAACAAAATTAACAGCATTGCATAGACCATTATTAATTGCTAAATCCACAATTATTATATGAAACTATTAAAACAATTAGAAACGGATTTTAAACAAATTAATTTAAATGCACCAAGTTTATTATAGCCAAAAATAAAGAAAAAAAATTAATGCTAAAATTACTCACAAATATTTTTTTTGGGTGTATTTTATGCTTCTTATCCAAAATGTACCTGCATTAAAACATATTAGTCCCAAAATAATATCCCAAAACAAGTCCCAAAATAGCAATCACGTACAAGGCGGAGAGAGAGAGAGAGAGAGAGACAGACAGACAGACAGACAGACAGACCGGGAGAGGTTTCAGAGAGAGAGAGATGTAGAGAGAGATAGAGACAGAGAGATGGATGTAGAGAGAGAGAGGTCCGGACCTAGGGTTAAGGTTCCTACTGTGGTTCGGTTAGAGAGAGAGAGAGAGAGATAGAGAGAGAGAGAGAGAGAGAGAGAGAGCTAGAGAGAGAGAGAGAGCTAGAGAGAGAGACAGAGAGATAGAGAGAGAGAGAGAGAGAGAGATGTAGAGAGAGATAGAGACAGAGAGACGGATGTAGAGAGAGAGAGGTCTGGACCTAGGGTTAGGGTTCCTGGTTCGGTTAGAGAGAGAGAGAGAGAGAGAGAGAGAGAGCATGCACCTATAGGTTGGTGCACGCGTGGTGCAGTGACGGCTGGAGAGGGAGCTGGCCGGAGAAGACAGCGGAGGGCGGTGGTCGGTGGTCGGTGCAGCCGTCCGTGATCGACGGAGACAGAGAGGGAGAGAGAGAGAGAAAGAGCTGAGTGAGAGAGATGAGTGGATCGAGGGTAGCTTCCTCTGGAAGCTACCCTTTTTTTTTATTATTAAATTTTTTTTATTTAAAAAATAGGCCAGGTGGCGCGCGGGAATTGTCCCGCGCAGTATACTAATACACGTCTCTATCTGTTTTTTTTTTTTTTTTTTTTTTTTTGAAAAACGAAATATATATATATATATATATATATATATATATGTAAACACAAACACAAACACAAACCCTAATCCGACCCTAAGTGTATGTAATATATATAGTGTTAAGGTTTACGTAAACTCTAACCCATAAAACTAAACCCTAAACAATAACCCTAAAACTAATTCTTAAACCCTAAGTCTGTGTTAAGGTTCATATATATATATATATATATATATATATATATATATATATATATATAGATCCTATATATATATAGGGTTATGGTTTTATTAGATTAGTATTCCATTAACGCAAATCCTAATTACAGTTAGGGTTTACTTATAAGTATACCATATAT
This sequence comes from Alnus glutinosa, assembly GCF_958979055.1. Taxonomy (NCBI): domain Eukaryota; kingdom Viridiplantae; phylum Streptophyta; class Magnoliopsida; order Fagales; family Betulaceae; genus Alnus; species Alnus glutinosa. The sequence continues at coordinate 5,803,494 of NC_084898.1, read as the reverse complement.
ATGTAAAGTACTCAACACGTAAAAACGTAAATATACTATAAACATATTGCACGTAGCCCATAACTCCTAACCCTATGTCTATAAACTATATATAGCTATAAACCATAACCCTAAGTGTATGTACTTTGTTATGTTGCATTTTTTTTTTTTGTTCCTCGCCGTATAATTATGCATATATATATATATATATATATATATATATATATATATATATATAGCACAAATTTGGTTTAATTATGTATTTAGTACTCTATATAAACATAAACCTTAACACTAAGTGTATATACCTATTATATATATCTATAAACCCTAACCCTAAGTGTATATACTATATATAGCTATACTGTATATAGCTATATAAGTATACTATATATATATATATAGCCATAAACCCCAATGTTAAGGTATATACAAGTAACTATAAAGGTATATAGTTTCGGCACGCCGTTTACATGCATGCATGCATATATTATATATATGTATATACAAATATGACAAGATAGTTTTGAAATACAAATACAAATACAAATACAAACACAAACACATGCAACCCTAAGTGTATGTACTGTACAAATTGCTAAACCCTAAGTCATAAAACTAAACTGTAAACTATAAATTAAAACTAAATCCTAACCCTAAGTATATATATATATATATACTAAACCCTGACCATAAAATTGAACCCTAAAACCCATAATCTTAACCCTAATCTTAAGTGTATGTACTATATGTAAGCCATAAACCCTAACCTTAACCCTAATCTTAAGTGTATGTACTATATATAGCTATAAACCCTAACCCTAAATATATATACTATATATATAGTTATAAACCCTAACTCTAGGATCAAATGATAGTTCGACCAAGTTTTGAACATTGAACTGGATCAAATGATAGAGGCATGCAATTTTATACTTGTGTAAGGTATGCTATAATGATCGGGACCACAAGGCCAACACATTCAGATGGATGTTCTACGAACCCTAACCCTGAGAGTATGTACTACACATACAATAAATTAAGTCCTAACGCATAAACCATATTCAAGAAACTCAACCTGCAGGTAAACCCTAAAACATAACCATAAGTACAATACATACTAAATATAGCACAAATTTATTGTTGGGGTATATAATAAGAATTTTTTATATAAATAAATTCAAAAAAATTTAAATACAAGTACTGTACAAAACTAATTAGTTTATAAACTCTAACTTGGTATAAGGTACATAGTAATATTATCATGTACATACTATTTGTTTGTTTGTTTGTTTTTTTTTTTAAAAAAAAAAAAGAATTCCAAAAATATTTTTTCAAAAAACACCAGTTGGCCACGTGTATTTTTATACACGTGTCCAACAGAATGCCACGTGTAATTTATACACGCAGCCAATTAGCCGCGTGAAATTTATACACGCGGCCAATTGTTTCTACGCCGCATATGGCCACGTGGCCAGAAAAACACGCTGCCATCTGGCCGCGTGTCTACAGTAACCGGTACTGTAGACACGCGGCGATTTTCAGTGTTTTTTGTAGTGATTTGTGCATATTTGTAAACATAAATTTCTCCCATAACTGACATGAAAAGGGCTCACCGTATGAGTTGTTTATCGTTGGCAATTATACTTATTAAGTTGTGGACTTACGTGTTTTTTTTTTGTAAAACACAATTGTTTTATAGATTAGCTAGCACTAGAGTAAAGGCTAGAGGTGCATGTTTAGTGACAAACCTAGTTGTTTTCAAGAGATCGATCTAGTGGGTTAATCCAAGTCTTGATGGTGTTTAGCGCTTTGGCTATCTATCTATAAGGATATTGAAAAAAAAGACATATTTGTTTATTTTCCGTTGTTGTACGTTAAGTAATAAATATTTAACACTCAAGATTGTTTTTAATTAAATAATCTGAGCGAGAGTGTTACACATACTTATTCAGATCTATCATTTATCATTTAGTTAAAGCCCTTTTTCTTTTCTTTTTTCCTTTTTCACACAAGGATCTAATTAACTTTTCATTGATTAATTGTTGAATTTGACTTAGTTAAGTAATTACTTAACAATGCATTAATTCATATTACATAATGAAAGTGCCATGCGCCTGAGAAGTCACGGCAAACTACCATTTTAGCTTGGGCACAAGAAAATACCTTGTGATATATTTTTTGTTAGAAATATAATAAAGCTATTGTCAAAATTATATTGTCCTTTCAGAAAATGTTTCTTTAATTTCTTTTTCATCTCAATGTGATCACAATGATTTTTACTCCAACTTTGAGTTTTATGCTCATACTGTCGTTTCGATATTGTAATTTTAAAAGCCGCATGATATTTGGGAGGACAAAATGAAGACTTTACTTAAAACATTACTCAAGAGATTAATAAGTGTTGTTAGGGATACCACAATTTTTATTATAAGTTCTTTTAAATTGAGGTTGTTAGAATAGTTTCCGGTATGGTGTGACAGCTCGCTCTACGATGTTCTTCTCGTCCCACGATCGCGGCAAAACAAATAATGTCAAGAGAACACGCCGGGGTTGCTGGTGGATCTCACTCCGATGCTTAATTCAGTCTTTGAGAGAAAAGTATGCCCAAACACAATAATTCAATCTTAAGTTTATATCTGGTGTAGAGGCTTATTTATAGTATGCCCACTTGACAGCTTGACTTAATATTTAATTAGAGTTCCACCAGTGGGCCAATGTTGGCTTGGAGGCCCGTAACCTTTATGAATGGGATGATTTGAGTTGGATTATTCCCAACAGAGTTATAATTAATAGTCCATAATGATGAAATAGTCAATTAATTAGTTAGTAACCGACTTGTCAACCATACACTCAATCATTTCACGAATTATAAACTGCTACATTAGTTTGTAAGGTAATTTTAATAAAATGTGTAATATCCTAAGCATCTTTCAAGATTAATACATAAGAAAATGTTTTAGACAGTACAATTTTTACTATAATTTTCATACACGTTTTAAGGAAATGAGTGTGATAATGTAGATAGTCAGATAATCAAGTAGCTAGCTAGCATTAAATGTCACGTGAATTGACACGTTAATTAATTTATAAAAAAATTATAGTTAAAACTCTAGCTAATACTATTAGCAACACTCTACATCTATAATTACAAGGACATGAAATGCACAGCTCCACTATCATATCATATGATTCAATATTCCACTTCTGGAGATTAACAGAAAGGTGTTTCCTTGACTATTTATTCATAATACATTTCTCAAAGAAACCAGATTTTGTCGCCAATAGAGAAACTTGGAATCAAAGTCGATTAAGATCAGTACTTTAACAAAATGGGTACCCAATTAGGCCGCTCAAATTAATTAAGATCACTTTCCGTACGTACGACAAATTCACAACTTTTAATTTCCAAATAAAATTTAAAATAACTTTTGAGCTGCACATGCCGTTGCCGCTATTTAAATCGAGCTTGGGCTTAGAACATAATTGTATTTGATCAGTAGGAAATTGGGCCGAGAAGGTATCCCAGCCCACCTAAATCATAATATCGGCTTGCAACTCAAATCCCTCTAGGACAAACCCGATCCTATGTGTCTGTGTATAACAAGGTATTTGCTTCAATATCTTCGAAATCAAAATGAATATCCAATCTATGCCCCTTTAGCTTCTTTAATTCATTTTGTGTGGCCCATTGGGAGGATCAGGTCATTTGTTTGACCAATTTTTTATATTTTGTAATTATTTCAGCACTGTTTTAATTTGATTTCGGTATATTGTTGAGAGCCCACTCCTTTTTCATTTATAGGATCGTCCATTTATTCTTCTTTTTGGATCATAAGTGGGAAGGATCCTTCCCGGTAACCATTTTCTTTATTCAATTAGGAAAAAAAAAAAATGAATATCCAATTTCACAATATCATCAACGCCAATAATTAAGAGGGATGGGATCTCAAGGCTATTGTTAGGGTAATCCCACATATTAGTGAGGCCGAAACAGATGTTCGAATGGTCGTGTCAAAAACATTATAAAAGGGAAGCTTGAACCAGGTACAAATTAAGGACTTTTAATCCTCAGATAAACATTCACGTACTCTTATTTACTTTTAACAACTATATAAACATAAACTAATTATTAAAATTAAAAATTAAAAAAAAAAAAAAAAAAAAAAAAAAAAACCTAAAATGGGGAGATTGGAGGGGGCAACCCTCTTGCTGGGGAGGGGGCAACCTTCACTGCCTCTATGTGAAGGAGGAGATCTCCATCCTCCCCCTTTGTCGGGAAAGATGAAGGAGGAGGGCAGTGACAGAGTCAAGAATTTATGTTTGATGGGGCCAAACTGAAGCATGAATTCATAATTTTGCAACTCAAGGCGCTTGCTTAAAAATTGGTATATACAAAATTATCCACTAACGCGGATATAATAACACCATTGTAGCTTATTCATCTACTCTACATGTTTCAAGCTACAAAATTAAATTCATATTACACTATATAATAAACATATTAATCACATCTCCCACAATGCTTTGTTTATGCAATCTAATATTATGATTTATCATCTAAAAAAAAATTAAACAAGACTATAAAGGAATTAAAAAAGAAAAAAAGAATGCATCTATCATTTAATTGGAAGAGAAAAAGTAGACTTTTTCTTTTTTTTTTCATTTAAGGTTTAAACTTTTCAATAAAAAAATGAAACAAATGAAGTTTTGTGAACTTTTGTGTAGGGTCATTTCAAAGGGGCAACAAAAGTGTATAGAAGGTGGCCGAGCAATATATGGATCGATCTCCACTTTCTCTTTTTCTTTTTTTCTCTTTCTTTTTTTTTATTATTTTTTTTTATCATTATTATTATTATTATTATTTTAATATTTTGGACATAATTGGTACGTCGCATGATCAGGACTTGGAATGACAGAAGTGAAATCCTGCAAAACTATATACTAGAAGATTTCATTAAAGTTTCTATTTGCGGTTTTTCATTTATCTTTTTTGTTAAATTGTTTTCATAATTTTCAGTTTTTTTTTTTTTTTTTAAAAAAAAAAAAAAAAAAAAAAAAAAAAACGTCTTTTTCGTTTTTTAATTTTTATTCTTTATTCTTTGATTTTTTTTAATTTATTTTTTAAAAAATAACTTTTTTTTTCCGAAAATTTGGTTTTTTTTCATTTTCAGTTAATTTTTTAAAAATAAAAAATAAATCATTTTTTTTTTCGTTTTTTTTTAATTTAATATAAAACAGGTTTTTCTTTTTTCTTTTTTTTTTTTTAATTGTTTTCATAATTTCCAGCTATTTTTTTGTTTTTTTTTAAAAAAAAAAAATCTTTTTTCTTTTTTTTTTCGTATTTCTTTAATGTTTTTAATTTGTTCTTAAAAAATAACTTCTTTTTTTTTTTTTCGAAAATTTGGTTTTTTCGACCGGAGTAATACACCAAGATTGATTGGATGATTCTATCGATCATGTCATGATCGATCGCACGTTAAATCGAACTGATAACTGTGTCAAGTTTGATTGATCGGACATTCATGTCACAATAGATCGGACCGATGCCTCAGTCCAAAAAGTACTTCAATTGTTAGTGGACTAGTACTTATTAGGATTGATCGGACATTCGATCAAACTAATTAATGCACTATGATTGATCAGAGTCTATTGATCCTATTGTTTTATCACGATCGATCAGACTACTCCACTAGGATCGATTGATCATCCGATCGATTGTGATAGATCAATAGGATCGATAGATCATTCGATCGATCGTGATCGATCAATAGGATTGATAGATCATTCGATCAATCGTGATCAATCAATATGATTGATAGATCATTCGATCGATCGTGATAGTATCGATCATATCCAATCGATCATGATAGTATCGATCCTATCCGATCGATCGTGATAGATCAATAGGATCGATAGATAATCCGATCGATCGTGATCAATCAATAGGATCGTTAGATCATCCGATCAATCGTCATCGATTAATAGGATTGTTAGATCATCCGATCGATCGTGATCAATCCATAAGATCGATAGGTCATCCGATCAATCAATATTATCGATAGATCATCCCATCGATCGTGATAGATCAATAGGATCGATAGATAATCCAATTGATCGTGATCGATCAATAGGATCGTTAGATCATCTAATCGATCATGATCGATCAATATGATCGATAAATCATTCGATCGGTCGTGATAGATCAATATGATTGATAGATCATCCGATCAATCGTAATCGATCAAGAGGATAGATAGATCATCCCATCGATCAATATGATCGATAAATCATCTGATCAATAGGATCATTGGATCATCCGATCGATCAATAAGATCGTTAGATCATCCAATCGATCGTGATAGTACTGATCCTATCCGATCGATCGTGATAGATCAATAGGATCGATAGATCATCCGATCGATTGTGATCGATCAATAGGATCGATAGACTATCCGATCGATCGTGATAGATCAATAGGATCGATAGATCATCCCATCGATCGTGATCGATCCATATGATCAATAGATCATCCAATCGATCGTGATAGTATCGATCATATCTGATCAATCGTGATAGATCAATAGGATTGAAAGATCATCCGATCGATCGTGATAGATCAATATGATCGATAGATCATCCAATCGATCGTGATCGATCAATAGGATCGATAGATCATCCGATCGATCGTGATAGATCAATATGATCGATAGATCATCCAATCGATCGCGATCGATCATAATGCATTAATTAGTCTGATCGATCGTGATAGAGTTCGATCAATCATACTTGACATAGTGAATGTTCAATCTAACGTGCGATTGATCTTAATAAGTAATAGTCCAAACAATCATGAGATGATCATAGGATCGATATAATATCTGTCACTAATTAGTGATGTGTCAAATGTAAAACGTCACTAATTCTTTTATTTATTTTTATTTTTTCTTCCTCCTCCCGTAACAAAAACGCCTACAATTGGATGCCTAATCGATCGTGATAGGATCAAATGATCGATCAAACTTGACACAAGTGAAGGTTTGATCAAATATCTAATTCATCCTAGTGCATCGGTCCAATCTATTGTAACAGGAACATCCGATCAATCAAACTTGACACAGTTATAGGTTCGATTTAACGTGCGATCGATCATGACATGATCATAGGATCAATAGAATCATCCAATCGATCCTAGTGTATTAGTCCGGTCGAAAAAACCAATTTTTCGAAAAAAGAAACTAAAAATTTGTTTTTTAAAAACAAATTAAAAAATTAAAGAAAAAGGAAAAAGGAAAAAAAAATGAAAATTAAACAACGAAAAAGTTTTTTATTTTTATTTTTTTTAATAAAAAAAAACAAACAAAAAAGAAAAAAGAAAAACCAGTTTTCTATTGAATTAAAAAAAAAACGAAAAAGAACGATTTTTTTTTAAAATAAAAACCAAAAATTAACTGAAAATTAAAAAAAAAAAAATCTAATTTTTCGAAAAAAAATATCTAAAACAAAAAAAAAAACTAAAAAAGTTATTTTTTTTTTTTTAAAAAAAAACAAAATAGAAGAAGTAAAGAAAAACAAAAAAAAAATTAAAAAAAAAAATAACTAAAAATTATGAAAACAATTTGAAAAAAAAAAAAACAAACGAAAAAGAAAAAAAGTAAAACCAGTTTTGTATTAAATTAAAAAAATGAAAAAGAACAATTTTTTTTTTTAGAAAAAAAAAAAAAACAAACGAAAAATAAACTAAAAATTAAGAAGAAAAACCAATATACATAATTTTTTTTAAAAAAAAACTAATAAAAAAATATATAGACACAATGTTTAGTAACATTACTAAATATTTGAAATCGTGTTATTTTAAAAAAAAAAAAAATATACTGACATAACATTTAGTAACATGCAAAATTTTGCAAGTTACTAATTTAGTAATGTTCAAAATTGCCCATATTACTAAATTACTAACATGCAAAATTCTGCACATTAGTAATTCTTAAAAATTATATTATGTTTTAAAAAAATATATTTACATAATATTTAGTAACATGCAGAATTTTGCATGTTACTAATTCTTAAAAATTATATTGACATAATATTTAGTAACGTGCAAAAGTTTGCACGTTACTATTTAGTAACGTGTAAAATTTTCCACGTTACTAAATTAGTATCGTGCAAAATTTGCATGTTACTAAATACTTTAGTAACGTGTAAATGTTTAGCACGTTACTAAATTTAGTAATGTGAAAAATTTTACACGTTACTAAATGCTCAATTTTTTGTAGTGATAGTATTTATATATATGTTAAACTAGCATATTAATAAGTTACTAATTCTTAGTATATATATAACATATATTGTTTATATACTTAGTATATAATTAGTGTGTGTATATATATATATATATATATATTATAGTTACTTAGTTATATAAAATATATTAGATAACTACTTGCTCACATTATACATATATTATTAGTTTATGAACTCGAATAGCAATCTCAATGAGCTTGAGCTTGATCTCTTTCAAGTTTTAAACAATCGAGTCAAGCTTAAACACACATTTCATAGATCAGCACTAGTTCGAGATTGAAAAATTATACATATATACCATTAGTTTATATATATAATGAGCTCTAACATGATACATATACCATATATATAATGAACTCTAACATTATACATATACCATATATATATATAATGAACTCTAGCTAACATGATCTAATAACGTGTTGTTTTCAAACTCAGGCTTGAATTTAAAAAAATTTAATAACCTAGCTCGAGTTTTAGTTGAACTGAGCTTGTCGAGTAACTCAGATCGACTCAAATAGGGCATTCTTAACGAGCTTGCCTGAGTTTAAACGAGCCGAGCTTGAACACATGCATATTTCATAGATCGGCTCTAATTCGAAATCAACTATTCAATTAAGCTCAACTCATAAACGAATCAGTCTTGAAAACTTAAATCCTAAGGTTAGGGTTATTATAAATGGAGTTTTTTGTATTTTTAGAAACGACTCAACTTTTAAAACAGCTCCAAGTGGAGTCGTTTTAACAAAAAGGCTTGAATTAGAAGTATTTTAACAAAAACAGCTCCAATTACAGGCGTTTTAACAAAAAGGGCCTCAATTTAAGGCATTTTAAATCAGCTCCAATTTGAGCCGTTTTAAGCCGCTATAAATCGACTCCAATTGGATCCCCTTTATACAAACGGCTCTAATTGGAGCCATTTTAACAAAGCGACTCTGATTAGAGCCGGTTTCAATAAAACGGCTCCAATTTAGAGTCGCTTTCAATAAAACGGCTCCAATGTAGAGCCGTTCTAATAAAGCAAAATTGGAACCGTTTTAAAATGTCTAAAATTGGAGCCACCTTAGAAAACGGCTGCAATTTGGAGCCGTTTCATTCGATGCGGCTCCAAATGGAGCCGTCTTGTTAGAACGGCTCAAATTAAATCCGTTTATCATAAAGCAACTCAACTTGAAGCCGTTTAAAAATAGCTCCAATTCGAGACGCCTTAGAAAAACAGCTCCAATTGGAGCCGTTTTAGTTAACGCGGTTCCAAATGGAGCCGTTTTGTTTAAGTGGCTCCATGTTGAGATGTTTTGGTTAAAACGGCTTCAATTTGAGCCATTTGTATACAGCGGCTCTAATTATAAGGAACGGCTCCAACAAAAATGGCTCTAAAAGTCGGGTTTTTTGTGGTTTGTAGCTAAACATAGAAATATTGTTACTGCCTATCTAAATATAAAAGAGAGGGAAAAGAATGGTGGTATCTGAAGGTTGGAAGAATAGCATGTACATAATTTAAGTTCTTTCTGACAAATAATAAAAGAAGTATTTCAAATACTATAAATTTTTAGAAGTAAAGATAAATGATATATATGTTAACGAATCATTTATGTGGGTTCTTAGCATTAACTCATGATGCACCCGCCATTGACTTCTAATGATCAGAATTTAAACAACACCCAGCCCACGTCTAAAAACGTTTGGTTTTGCGTAAGTTGTACGTCTGCATGTTCAATCTCTAGCTGAATGCCACTCTATAGTCTCTACACACCCACATGGAAGATGTATAGATAAATTTGTTCGTGAGACTAATATTGGATCATCTCCTCCACTCCTCCAAGCTTGCCCGGCCGCTATATATCTCAGCGGAGACATTATGAAATGTATCGATCACCTGGTTCTACAATATATATATATATATATATATATATATATATGATGGGCTCTAGAAATATACCACAGTGCCATTTATATCTGTGTAAGAGCATTATAGGCTTCATTAGAGGCTCCATGTGTGAATGGACAGATTTGTTTGGGTTGTGGTAAGTCGTGATTTGCCCGACATGGAGTTTGGACTTGAATTTGGACTTTTCGTTTTGAATTGGAGGTCATTGAATTTGTACGTATGTAATGAGTTTTGACTTGATCACTTAGGCTCGTTTGGGTATGCGATTTTTTTTATTATATTGTATTATTTTATATTATATTTAAAATTATGAATACCAAAATAATTTACTTTTTAAAATTATATTTGGATCGTTTAGATCGAAAACATGAGACAAAACTAGAAAAAAAAAATTGATAAAATCTTAGTATAATTTGAATTCTAAAAATTAACCCAAACATGTTTTTGAAAAATAATAAAATATAACTAAAAAAAAAAAATTTGAACTTGAGCGTTGACTTCGAGATTATGAGTTTCTATATCATCATTTTGAATTCTTAATCTTTCAATGGACTTCAACTATTGCATTACTTCAGTTTTGATTTGAGTATTGATTTGGCGTTTATTGGTTTAGGTTTGACTTTGGGTTTTGATGTACGTGCATGTTGTTTTAATTTGGAATATGATCGAGCTTAGATTTGAGTTAATTGTTGAAATATTTAGCGTATATGATGTTTTGAATATAAGAAAATCTGAATTTTGAAAACCAGGTTTCACACAAAATTAATATAATAAATATAAATGAACTTTTTTTTTTTTCTCATTTAACCAGTTAGTGTCGAATTTTTTTTTTTTTTTTTTTTTTTGTTTGCTTAAAACGACACTAACTGGGTAGTGTCGTTTCAATAGTAACGACATTAATTAGCGTTGTTTGAAAAGTAAACGACGCTATTTTAAAATCCCAATCCTATATTTAGTGTCCACTAAACCCTGTGACTATTGTTGTTCATGCGGTAGTACTACAGCGAGGCATTGTATGTCTTGATTTGGGTAGAGCAATTGAAAGGGTAAATAAGGATTGCTTTGATCGATGGATGGATGTGTTGGACGCAAGAATCGTAGCAAACAGAGTTGGCAATAGAAGGAGGAGAGTATTGGAAGCCATGGATGTTCCTCGCAGTTTTGGAGGCCACTGTCACAAGGTTTTGTTCTTCCTTTGAACTAATAGCAGAGTCTTTCATGGGTCTTGTTTCAGGCCACTTCTAGCTTCTTCTTCGTCATTTTCATGTGTCATGAGTATATCGGTGAATAATGGGTTTTTGGCCTTAGTAGCTTTAGTGGACTAGGCTTAGTTTACCTTTAGTGATAATAGGTTTGAGTTATGTGTATATGAAGGCCAATAGCCTAATTATAGAGGATATGAGATTAGTGATTTGTTTAATTACTATGGTAAATTAGAGGTTGAGCACCTCGAATGCTCTGGACACCGGACATCTCTAAAAGTCCCTTACATTGTTTCATTTTGTAATTTTTGTTCATCAATTTACATTTCTTACATTGTTCTTCCAATTCTTTCATAGATAATTCATCATTCTTATTCCCTTTTGCATTCAAATTCCATTCAATTCAGTAAATCAAATTCCATTCAATTCACTTGGGAAAGGAAGTACAGGAGTCTCTGGTAGCCCAAAGCTCTAGCTCAAAGTCAGATCAGTTTACTTGGAAGAGTTTATGGGCTCTGACTGTTCCAAATGCTGTGAAGACTTTTTCTTGGAAGGCATGTTATGAGGCGCTTCCTAATAAGGAAAATTTGCGGAAAAAAAAGGTTTTAGAGGATACCAGTTGCCCTTTCTGTTTGAGGGAAAAAGAAACATTAATTCATGCAATTTGGGATTGTCCTGCTGCTCAAGACATGTGGGGGTGTAATTTATCTCCTTTCCAAAAATGTAGCTGGGAGGTCTTTTCTTTTCGGGAGCTTTTTGAGCGCAGTATCTATAGCTTTGATAAGGATAAAGTGGAATTATTGGTCTATGTGGCCCGAGCTATTTGGTTCAGGAGGAACAAAACGTTGTTTGAAGGGTTTTTTACACACCTAGATGAAGTCTTTTATGGTGCCCTCAAAGCTTTGGCTGAATACAAAGATTGCCAACAGATGGAGTTTCCACACAATTCAAGTGCTTCCAACCTGAATCAAAATGCCCATCGTGCTGTTTGGTGTCTCCCTCCTTCAGGCTTTATCAAAATAAATTGGGATGCTGCTGTTAATAAAGAGGATGGATATATTGGGGTGGGGATCATTGCAAGGGATTGTAGGGGCCAATTTTTGGGTGCTTGGAGTTTTTTTCCAGAAAATAAAGGCTGATGCTCATCTTGCAGAGACTATTGCAGCATTAGGAGAGGTAAAATTCAGTACAGAGGCTGGTTTTTTTGACGCCATTTGTGAATGGGATGCAACAAAGGTTGTAGCAGATATTAATTCCGAGCCTCCCTACCTTTCTAATACTAGCCATTTCATTGAGAATATTCATATGGAGAAATTGAGGCTTCGCTCTTGTCTTTTTGTTTTTGCTCCTAGAGAGGCGAATTTGGCAGCCCATACTCTAGCAAAAGAGGCAATCTGTAATAAGAATTATATGTGTTGGCTGGAGGATGTTCCTAGTAATATTTCCAGCATTGTTTTTAGGGAAGCTTCTGTATCCCTAGATCCCTAGCTTTATGGGATCAATTTCTGTATCTGTTCTTCGGATCAATGGAATATCAGAATTATCATGTTTCAAAAAAAAAAAAAAAAAAATCCGTAAATCAAAACTCTAAAATTCAGTTACAGTTAATTAAACCGTTACCAGTGGTATCAAAGCTTCTGATCCACTGCACATGAACACTAGATCTACCACTATGGCCGAAGAAATTGCATCGCGTTCTCGTGTTGAATTGGTTACTCGATCGTGAGAAGCTGATCATGAGAGCTTTGCAGGCTCATGATTTTCATCCTGTTGACACTTGGACTTGGTTTTGATCATCCTGTTGTGAGTTTTGCTCCAAGCACAGTTTCCAAATATATATAGATCACGACCCTCCATCACACCGAGAAAGAACAAATTAATTAAAGAAAGAAAGCGTTATGTTTCTTGTAAGATGATAGATGCCTTTTCTTTTCTTTTTCTTTTTTTAATTCCTTTATAGTCTTGTTTAATTTTTTTTAAATGATAATTCATAATATTAGAATATTTCATAAGCAAAGTATTGTGGGAGATGTAATTAATGTGTTTATTATATAGTGTAATATGAATTTAATTTTGTAGCTTGAAACGTGTAGAGTAGATGAATAAGTCACAATGGTGTTAGTAGAGAATTTTGCATATACCAATTTTTAATCAAGCATCTTCAATGGCAAAGTTAGAAATTCATGATTCAATTCGACCCCATCAAACAATATAAATTCTTTACTCTGCCACTACCCTCCTCTCCCTCTCTCCCGACAAAGGGGGAGGATGGAGATCTCCACCTTCACATAGAGGCAGTGGAGGTTGTCGCCTCCCCCTTTTTAGTTTTTTTTCATTTTATTTTATTTTTAATTTTTAATTTTAGTTTTAATCAGTTCATATCTATATATATATATTTGAATTTAATGTAGCAAACTACCATAATCTTTTAAATTTTTTAACATAATTTTTTAATATGGATTAATCTGTTGTTTTTATATATACCACACAGCTTTCAAAACATTTTAAGACCACAAGGAACTTATTGTAAAAAGTAATTCTGTTCATCCCCATCCCCAAAGCCTATGTGTCCTTGCCGTAGTCCCCAACCATAATACCAAAACACCAAATGCTATGGGAAACCACGCCATATAAGCTTTAGGGGATGGGGTGATATATATCATTACTCTATTACAAATCAATGAAACCACACATTGAATTTGCATTTTAATTTCCTTTCAAAAATAATGCCTTTTTTAATAATTGAATAAAAGAAAAATATAACAAGAGATGATCTTAAAACCGAAAAAGGGATAGACTTCCCAACAATACATCCAAAACAAAATAAAACATTGCAAAAATGCTTAGTAATTGTAGCTATTAATTAGAGACAATTTGCTTCTCTTTTTACATAGGTAAAAGAAAACAGACATGCATGTTCAAGCTCGGTTGAGAACCTTAAAAATAAATCTTGAATTGGTTTGATCCCAATGAAGTCCAATCTGGTCACCCTTGTTGAGGAACCTCCTCTCCACAAATTCCTTTCTCCATTTTCCAATGAGAACATAGCTCCCATTACTTGCCCATTTTTTGAACACCAATTGATGTTCAGACTCGGTATCACAATCCCAAACACAAACTTGCACCCCTTTACGTAAGCTTTCAGTGCGATTTGCATCCCATTTGGGTAAGATATGCTTCTTCACCCCATCCGCTGCCAACAACAGCCTCGACAAATGCCCGAGATCGCTTGTCTCGATCGTCTTCTTGATAAGCCAGGGATCAACGTCCAGCTTCAACTCCAATGAAACACCGCTGCGCATCTCTTCACTTCTTATAACTTCGCGGCAACTAAGTTTCATTCTTTTGATCCTACAAGCAAGGAGGTTTTCGTTTGCTTTTCTCTTTTTGGTTGTGTAAGAAGCGCAACCGACCTTCAATTCCAACGATCCATGTCGGCTCTTGGTGATCTGATCAAGCCCTTCATGAGCTTCACCGACTTGAGCTTGATCTTCGTTCTCTTGAAGACCCAAAAAATTATAGAAGATGGGTTTTTTCACGTTACATTCAGAAAAGGAGGAACTGCTCTCATTTGTTGTCTTGTCCTTGGAAAAAAGCGATAGTTCCAGTGAAACTTCGCTCTTTTCATCGCCGTTTCCTTCTGGGTTTTCACAAATCGGCTTCGTGGCAAAAAAAAGTTCCATGCCCAACTGATCATCGCCGCTAATTAGTGATCGACGAGATGGCAAAGTGTGAGAACCACTGCGTTGGCGGGGGAGTAGAGAAGCCTCCATCGATCGGACCGAGAAAAAAACCAAGAAAGAAAGTTTGTGTTTTTCTTGGCCGGAGTTTGTGTTTTAGAAAGCTGGGTTATTAGGGTTAGTTATATAGGGAGGATCGGAGGCCACTGGATTGGCAATTGGAAATCCAAATCCGAGACTGAAAAGAATTTAGAAAGTTGATCTGTTGGAGTAGTAAACTCGTAAAGGCGGTTTATCTACAAGAGCCCCAAGTCGGTGGAAATAAATCAAATTAATAATGGCTGTAGAGTAAGAAAAATTTGCACCTTTTTTTTTTTTCCTTATTTTCTCTTAGAATAGCATTTCTCTGATGCTTATAATAATTACTCAAGAAGGGTAAATAGTTTTACCATTAAGTAATGTTACATGTTATACTATTTATTTTATTAGGTTAATATGACAATGTTTATTAGTTATTGTCAAAAAAAAAAAAAAAAACCTAACAAAGAGCTGATGTGTGTACTGCCACGCCAGCCAAGTGGGCAGTGAGATGAGTGTGTCGTATTTAATTAACATTTTCATTTTATGGAATTTATAAACGCAGAGCGGCGACAACGGGTCTCTTGTGTACAACAAAAGTAGTAAGCAAATTTGAATCTGATATGAGACAACTTAATAGAGTCTTATTTTTTCAAAACAAATAAAAATCTATTACTAAAAGAGTAATGCTAAAAGCTATATTTTTATTCTACGATTATCTCACAAAGCTTATGTGAAAGTTCAAGCCAATCCTTTGATCAATTATTGTTAAAAAAAATCAAAAAAATTAAAAATCAAAAATAAAAAATTAGTGGGATTATCACGTCTACTTTGTAGGATACAAATGTAATACTTTTACTATAACAGAAGAGATAATCAGAATTCCATATGCTTTGCTGATTATTGTGTGCCGGGTTGTACACACACTACAAAAAAGTTGGCATTTAGCCACCTACCATTAGCGACGTGGATGAGTGTCATCCACACGGCTAACGGTTCCCCACTTGCCATTAGCGATGTGGGGCTCGCATAGTGAATTAGGGTGCTGCTAAATTCAATTTAACCACGAGACTTTTAAAAAACATGGTTATTTAGTGACGTGAGATTTAGCCACATGCCACTGACACGTGGCTAAATGCAATTTTATTTAAAAATAAAAGGAAAATAAATGCAATTAGCCATGTACCCCTAACCCACATCTCTAAAAAAATATTTAAAAAATAAAATAAATAAATACGATATTTCTGTTTTTTTTTTTTTTCCCAATATCCAACGAGTTCAGTTTTTTTCTTTTTGGCCCTCGCCTGAAATTTTTTACTGAAAAATTGAATAGTTATTACTTGGCCAGTAGGTGTCCGCCCTTGTACTCCTTATGACACTTGGGAGATGGAAGCTTTCGGTGGGCATTGTGTATCAAAGTTTATGTCTTCTCCAAAATCAATGTTGCACCCAATTTGGATTCGGCCAACTTTTCAAGGAAAAAGAGCGGGAGCTATTCTTCCTTATGCTTCGTTTGGTTTGCGTAATGAATATTTTACTGAAAAATTGAATAGTTACTACTGAAAATAAAGAAATGTGGAATGAAATAGTTATTCTTACTCCTTAGTTTTTGTGATAAAATATATGTCCTAATTGAAATTGAATCAAATTGCTCTAAAAACCTCACCTTTTTTTTTTATCTAAAACTAATTTAAAATAAATAAACAAACGTCTAATTGTTGTGGGTGGCCATAGGCCTGCCACCCTAGTTTGTGTTTGGGATTACCCTAACAGTAGCCTTGAGATCCTATCCCTCTGAATTAGAGGTGTTGATGATATTGAAGAATTGGATATTCATTTTTTTTTTCTTCTAATTGAACAAAGAAATAGTTATAGGGGAGGATCCTTCCCACTTATGATTCAAAATGAAGAATAAGTGAACGATCCTATAAATGAAAAAGGAGTGGACTCTCAACAATATACCCAAACCAAACTAAAACAGTGTTAAAATAATTACAAAATGTAGAAAATTGGTCAAACAAGTGATCCAATCCTCTTAATGAGCCACAAAGAGCGGGTTAAAAAAGCTAAAGGGTCACGTATTGGATATTCATTTTGATTTCGAAGTTGTTGAAGCAAATACCTTGTTACACACATCCACATAGGATTGGGTTTGTCCTAAGGAAATTTGAGTTTGCAAGCCAATATTATGGTTTAGGTGGGCTGGGATACCTTCTCAGCCCAATTCCCTACAAATCAAATATAATTACGTTCTAAGCCCAAACTCGGTTTAAATAGCCGCAACCGCAAGCGACGCTCAAAAGTTGTTTTAAATTTTATTGTAAATTTGTCGTACGTACATGCAAAAAGTAGTAATAATTGGTTTTTTCTTCTTCTGGAAAATGCATAAAAAAAGTGGAGAAAAAACTGACCTAAATAAGAAAAATATGTTTTTCAATATTTTTTGATAAAAAATTCAGAAAAAGGAAAATGGAATTCACGTGTATAATGCTAATTGCTGGAAGATCAGATGACCACCAACTCTGTGCATTATGTTCTTGTAAATCTTAAGGCATGATTTGGTAACACTTTTTTTTTATTATATTTATTATTTTTTAAATATATGTTTAGGTTGTTTTGTTAAATTTGAATTCTACTTAGGTTTTATTCAACATTTTTCAATTTTGTCTTAGATTTTCTAAAAAATCATCCAAACATAATTTCAAAAAATAAATTTTCTCAGTAATTTTAAATATAATACAATATAATACCAAAAAAAAAAAAAAATACACATCCAAACATACCCTTTTAAATTGTGCTCCCACTACACTTTTGCATCCTAAATTCCTGGGTTATGGAAGTTTCCATGATCATTGCAACCAGATATATTAGAGGAAGTGTTTTAAAAAATGTACTATTTTTAAAAGTTAATTGTGACTTTAAAGCCAAAAACACGATTTTATCAAACATTTAACTACGTTTTTAAAAATTGCATTTTAAAATCACTATTTTTTAAAAGCACACTTTTTAAAATCACAAACTCAGACAGACCTTTAGTAGGTGTACACTCAACTAGTAAAATATCCTTATTAGAAGACTTCCTAGGCATTTCTCCTCTTCACTCCAACCATCCCTAAAACCTCCTATAAGGTTTAAGGTTTGTTTGACCGTTCCCACCTCACCTCTATTGAATGAGTGATCTAACGAAAATTAAATGACGAAGAGGAGAGAGCCACCCCCCACCACCTCCTTTTTTTATTAGTTTTTTTTTCTTTATATTTTTTTAAAAGTATGAAGCTGAGGTGGCATTTTGTACATATTATATTCCTTTTTATACAAGTGGTAAAGATGTTTTTAGGTTTTTAAACAGTAGATAGACAAAAATATCAAATTAATAGATTTGTAAAGTACAAGTATCAAATTTGCCACTTTTTAAAATTCAAATACCTTTTTGATAGAGGTAAACCAATTGTATCAATTATCTATTTACCTTTTATATATATATATATATATTTGTAAAAATTACCCTCCATCTCTATTAATTCTCAAATGAACTCTTAATAATCTTTAATTACCACTTGCCCAATAAATAAATATGAGAAGGAAGTTTAAGGTGTTACATGAAACTAGCTGTGCACAAAATAAGCTCAAATAGTACACAAATGCCAACAAAATCACAAGTAATAATTGAGACAACTGTGAGCAAGAGAGATTAGAGTAATGCAATAAAAAGGACTAGAATTCTCCTTGTGTCCTCTCAAATGTCATGTGACTTTTAAAATTACCATTGATTTTGCGATGATCATTATTAGTTTGATCTAATGGTAATTTTAAAAACCACATAACATTTAAGAGGATAGAATGGAAACTCTAGTCCTCCTTATAGCATTACAAGAGAATTGAAATCCTGCAAAAAGCACGCTCATCCAAACAAGTTACATCATATGTCATCTGGACATGGATAATCATAAAGAGCACGGATAATCATATGATCCTAAACTACACATTTTACAGAGTGATGTTTCCAATTAAATAATTAAATTAAAAATTTATTTAAATAAAAAATTCAATTTGAAATTTTTTTTTTTTTTAAAAAAATCGGTTTGACACGTGTATTTTATCAGATTTGACACGTGTATGAAAATACACGTGTCAAACCGTTTTGACACGAATATCGCAAATACACGTGTCAAATCTGACACGTGTATGCAAATACACGTGTCAAAATGTGCAGTTAAAGACTTCCACATCTGACACGCGTCTCACGGGTGTCAAAATGCACGTGGCAATTTGTAGTGATTTTTGTAGTGATATGCACATAAATGCGTTTATTAAATCATAAAGCAGTGATAGAGATAAAGATTAGGTACAACATTAAACAACACATTATTGACGGCACATTTGTTTTCGAAAACTCATGCATCAATAGAAAAGTACTCCCAAATATTATGGCATAATATTTGTGCTCTTAACGTACCCGCGCGTTCACACTAGGATTTGTAGGTCTTTCCTAGTAACAAGCGGCAAAAGCAACGCAGATTAATTTATACAAAACTACATGCACTACAAAAAAAACAATGTAAATCGCCGCGTGTCTACAGTAACCGTTACTGTAGACACGCGGCCATTTAACCCTAAAACCTAAACCCTAACCTTAAAACCCTAACCCTAAAAACTAAACCTTCAAAACCTAAACCCTAACCTTTTTAACCCTAACCCTAAAAACTAAACCCTAAAAACCTAAACCATAACCTTAAAACCCTAACAACCCTAAACCCTAACCCTAAAAACTAAACCCTAACCTTTTTAACCCTAACCCTAAAAAAAGAAACCTTAAAACTCTAAACCATAAATAAAAAAAGACGAATATTAAAAAAGAAAAAATTAATAAAGGGAGAGATCTCTTTTTTTTTTAATTACTTTTTATGGTGAGGTAAACCCAAACCCTAACCCTACAAACTAAACCCTAAACACCTAAAACCCTAAACCCTACAAATATTTTTACCTAAACCCTAAACCCTAACCCTAAAAACTAAACCCTAAAAACCTAAACCCTAACCTTAAAAACTAAACCCTAAACCCTAAACCCTAAACCTAAACCCTAACCTTAAAAACTAAACCCTAAACCCTAAACCCTAAACCCTAAACCTAAACCCTAACCTTAAAAACTAAACCCTTAAAACCGAAACCCTAAAAACTAAACCCTAAAAACCTAAACCCTAACCTTAAAAACTAAACCCTAAACCCTAAACCCTAAACCTAAACCCTAACCTTAAAAACTAAACCCTTAAAACCGAAACCCTAAAAACCTAAACCCTAACCTTAAAAACTAAACCCTTAAAACCGAAACCCTAAAAACTAAACCCTTAAAACCTAAACCCTAACCTTTTTAACCCTAACCCTAAAAACTAAACCCTAACAACCTAAGCCCTAACCTTTAAACCCATACCCTAAAAACTAGAACCCTAAAAACCTAAACCCTAACCTTAAAAACTAAACCCTTAAAACCGAAACCCTAAAAACTAAACCCTTAAAACCTAAACCCTAACCTTTTTAACCCTAACCCTAAAAACTAAACCCTAACAACCTAAGCCCTAACCTTTAAACCCAAACCCTAAAAACTAGAACCCTAAAAACCTAAACCCTAACCTTAAAAACTAAACCCTAAAAACTAAACCCTTAAAACCTAAACTCTAACCTTTTTAACCCTAACCCTAAAAACTAAACCCTAACAACCTAAGCCCTAACCTTTAAACCCAAACCCTAAAAACTAGAACCCTAAAAACCTAAACCCAAACCCTAAAAACTAGAACCCTAAAAACCTAAACCCAAACCCTAAAAACTAGAACCCTAAAAACCTAAACCCTAACCTTAAAAACTAAACCCTTAAAACCCTAACCCTAAAAACTAAACCCTAAACCCTAAACCCTAAACCCTAAACCTAAACCCTAACCTTAAAAACTAAACCCTTAAAACCGAAACCCTAAAAACTAAACCCTAAAAACCTAAACCCTAACCTTAAAAACTAAACCCTAAACCCTAAACCCTAAACCTAAACCCTAACCTTAAAAACTAAACCCTTAAAACCGAAACCCTAAAAACTAAACCCTAAAAACCTAAACCCTAACCTTAAAAACTAAATCCTTAAAACCGAAACCCTAAAAACTAAACCCTTAAAACCTAAACCCTAACCTTTTTAACCCTAACCCTAAAAACTAAACCCTAACAACCTAAGCCCTAACCTTTAAACCCATACCCTAAAAACTAGAACCCTAAAAACCTAAACCCTAACCATAAAAACTAAACCCTTAAAACTAAACCCTAACAACCTAAGCCCTAACCTTTAAACCCAAACCCTAAAAACTAAACCCTAGAAATCCTAAACCCTAAAAATAAAAATAACAAAACCCTAAACCCTAAAAAAAGAAAAAAGAATATTAAAAAATATAAAAGAAAAAGGTTCGAGATCTCTCCTTTTTTTTTTTTCTTTTTTTTATTACTATTTTATTTTAGTTAAACCCTAAACCCTAAAACCATACACCCTAAAAAACCCTAAACCCTACAAATATTAAAACCTAAACCCTAAACCCTAATCCTAAAAACTAAACCCTTAAAAACCTAAACCCTAACCTTAAAACCTAAAAAGAAAAAACCCTAACCCCTAAAAAAAGTATGAAAAAATGATACTTTGAGTTAACTGTTTAAAACAAACATTAAACAAACAAGCACTTTATTTGCTGTAATCAAATAACATATTTCGTTTCAGACTGTTAACTCGCGTACAGAGGAATATGGACAAGTCGTGGATGTCAGCACCTAGAGGTACGACACAGTATAACGATGGGTGTAGAGCGTTCGTGGCATTCGCCGTTCGTAACTGTAGGTCTGCTGATGGCAAAATTTACTGCCCATGTAAGTACTGCCGGAATAACCAGCGGCACCCCCCAGATTATGTTCTTGCCCACCTGACAAGGGGGAAGGGAATGTGCACGGGATACGGTTTCTGGTATATGCACGGTGAGACAACCCTAAACCCTGCTGTTCCTGTTCGGGGTCACGACCATCCCAGTGTCACAGATACGGCTGCATGTGGCATTGAACATGTAGAAGTCACAGAACAAGGCGGAGACCTGGAACAAGGTGGTGACATGCACGCCATGTTGCATGACGCCTTCGGCGTGCACGATGCATCAGATACCGATCATGTTGGCCAGCCCGGAGAAGTAAATGAAGGAACCTCTGCAAGGGAAACATTGTAGTACCTTGAGTTGTTGAAGACTGCCGACAAGCCACTTCACCCCGGGACAAAGCACAGTAAATTGAGTGCTACTGTACATTTCTACAACTTGAAGTGCATTGGAGGTATTAGTAACAAGATTTTTTCTGATATTCTTGAGCTTGTCAGTCAGTTATTGCCTCCTTGCGATGAGGCATTGCCGGTGAATACGTACGAGGCGAAGAAATTCCTCAGTTCCATGGGTCTCGGGTATGAGAAGATTCCGGCGTGCCGTAATGACTGTATGCTATTCTGGAAAGACAATAAAGATCTAGATACCTGCACCGTATGTGGAGAATCTAAGTGGATGGCTGATATACATTTCGATCAGGATGATGAGGTAATATCGTCGAGGAAAAAACGTCCAGTGAAGGTGTTGAGATGGTTTCCACTCATCCCACGGTTACAGAGGTTATTCATGTTGGAGCACACGGCGCACAATATGAGATGGCATGCAGATGGCCGCACTAGGGACGGCGTATTGAGGCACCCCGCGGACGGTGAGGCATGGAGATCGTTCGACTCTCTACATCCGGATTTTATGCCCACCTGACAGGGGGGAAGGGAATGTGCACGGGATACGGTTTCTGGTATATGCACGGTGAGACAACCCTAAACCCTGCTGTTCCTGTTCGGGGTCACGACCATCCCAGTGTCACAGATACGGCTGCATGTGGCATTGAACATGTAGAAGTCACAGAACAAGGCGGAGACCTGGAACAAGGTGGTGACATGCACGCCATGTTGCATGACGCCTTCGGCGTGCACGATGCATCAGATACCGATCATGTTGGCCAGCCCGGAGAAGTAAATGAAGGAACCTCTGCAAGGGACACATTGAAGTACCTTGAGTTGTTGAAGACTGCCGACAAGCCACTTCACCCCGGGACAAAGCACAGTAAATTGAGTGCTACTGTACATTTCTACAACTTGAAGTGCATTGGAGGTATTAGTAACAAGATTTTTTCTGATATTCTTGAGCTTGTCAGTCAGTTATTGCCTCCTTGCGATGAGGCATTGCCGGTGAATACGTACGAGGCGAAGAAATTCCTCAGTTCCATGGGTCTCGGGTATGAGAAGATTCCGGCGTGCTGTAATGACTGTATGCTATTCTGGAAAGACAATAAAGATCTAGATACCTGCACCGTATGTGGAGAATCTAAGTGGATGGCTGATATACATTTCGATCAGGATGGTGAGGTAATATCGTCGAGGAAAAAACGTCCAGTGAAGGTGTTGAGATGGTTTCCACTCATCCCACGGTTACAGAGGTTATTCATGTCGGAGCACACGGCGCACAATATGAGATGGCATGCAGATGGCCGCACTAGGGACGGCGTATTGAGGCACCCCGCGGACGGTGAGGCATGGAGATCGTTCGACTCTCTACATCCAGATTTTATGCCCACCTGACAGGGGGGAAGGGAATGTGCACGGGATACGGTTTCTGGTATATGCACGGTGAGACAACCCTAAACCCTGCTGTTCCTGTTCGGGGTCACGACCATCCCAGTGTCACAGATACGGCTGCATGTGGCATTGAACATGTAGAAGTCACAGAACAAGGCGGAGACCTGGAACAAGGTGGTGACATGCACGCCATGTTGCATGACGCCTTCGGCGTGCACGATGCATCAGATACCGATCATGTTGGCCAGCCCGGAGAAGTAAATGAAGGAACCTCTGCAAGGGACACATTGAAGTACCTTGAGTTGTTGAAGACTGCCGACAAGCCACTTCACCCCGGGACAAAGCACAGTAAATTGAGTGCTACTGTACATTTCTACAACTTGAAGTGCATTGGAGGTATTAGTAACAAGATTTTTTCTGATATTCTTGAGCTTGTCAGTCAGTTATTGCCTCCTTGCGATGAGGCATTGCCGGTGAATACGTACGAGGCGAAGAAATTCCTCAGTTCCATGGGTCTCAGGTATGAGAAGATTCCGGCGTGCTGTAATGACTGTATGCTATTCTGGAAAGACAATAAAGATCTAGATACCTGCACCGTATGTGGAGAATCTAAGTTGATGGCTGATATACATTTCGATCAGGATGGTGAGGTAATATCGTCGAGGAAAAAACGTCCAGTGAAGGTATTGAGATGGTTTCCACTCATCCCACGGTTACAGAGGTTATTCATGTCGGAGCACACGGCGCACAATATGAGATGGCATGCAGATGGCCGCACTAGGGACGGCGTATTGAGGCACCCCGCGGACGGTGAGGCATGGAGATCGTTCGACTCTCTACATCCGGATTTTATGGCTGACAGTAGGAACGTGCGGCTTGGACTGACAGCAGATGGATTCAATCCATTTGGGAACATGAGTACATCCCACAGCACATGGCCTGTATTGCTTGTACCGTACAATTTGCCTCCTTGGATGTGCATGAAACAGACGTCGTTCATCCTGTCACTGGTTATCCCCGGACCGAACTCACCTGGTACGGATATCGACGTCTACCTTCAGCCACTGATTGATGAGCTGTTGGAGCTGTGGGATGTAGGGGTACGAACACTAGATGCTGCGAAGATGGAGAATTTCAATATGCGTGCTCAGTTGATGTGGACAATAAACGACTTCCCGGCGTATGCAGATTTATCCGGTTGGCCTAACAAAGGTGTGAAGGCATGTCCTTGTTGCATGCATTCGACACGTTCTAAATATCTGAAGAACGGTTGTAAATTTTGTTACATGGGACACAGGAGGTACTTGCCAACCGAACATCTGTGGCGGCTGAACAGAAGAACGTTTGATGGGACTAAGGAGTTAGAATGTGCTCCTGATGTGCCTTGCGGGGTCGAGATCCTCCAACAGTTGGACGGAGTTGCGTTTGGGGATGAGACCGCGGGTAAAACGAGACGGAAGAATCGGAAGACGGGTGCACAGGGTGCTGATGATGTTGTGTGGAAGAAGAAAAGTATTTTCTTCAGATTGCCGTACTGGAAGGACAATTTGCTTAGACACAATCTTGATGTCATGCACATAGAGAAAAATGTCATGGACAATATACTTGGCACTATTTTGGACATCAAAGGGAAAACGAAGGACAACTTGGCAGCTCGGGAGGATTTGCAAGAGATGGGGTTGAGACCTAAATTGCATCCGTTCACCGCCGCAAATGGTAAAACATTTATACCTGCGGCTTGTCACACGATGTCCAGGGAGGATAAAGAAAGCTTTTTAAAGGTGCTTCGAAATGTGAGAGTTCCAGACGGATATGCGTCTAACATTTCACGGTGTGTTCGGATGAAGGACCGTACAATTTCAGGGTTAAAAAGTCATGACAGCCACATACTGATGCAGCAGCTTCTACCAATTGCATTGCGTCAGTCATTGCCAGACAAAGTGGTCAGACCTATCGTTGAGATGTCAGCATTTTTCAGAGGCATATGCTCAACCAAGCTAACCCAAGCTGAGATGGACCGACTGCAGGGTGACGTCTGTATCACACTGTGCAAGCTGGAACAGGTATTTCCTCCTGGGTTTTTTACTAGCATGGTCCACTTGGTCGTGCATCTTGTGCGCGAGTGTAGACTCGGCGGACCCGTGCAATATAGGTGGATGTATCCGGCAGAGAGGTAAAATACAGCAGAATATATATAAAAATATAAATATATAAATATATATATATATATATATATATATATATATATATATATATATATATATTTATTTATTTATATTTATATTTATATTTTTATTAATTTTTTTTTTTTTCATGTAACTCGTGGCATTAAACGGGGACAAGCCCTTAATGTTTGTGTGTGCACCAGGAGTCTTGGGGGTTTCAAGTCGAATGTGCGCAACAAAGCGGCTCCTGAGGGGTGCATTGCGGAAGGTTACATAGCGACCGAGCTAGTAACGTTCTGTTCGAGATATCTAGAAAATGCACCAACCTTCCACAACAGACCTTTGAGAAACCCTGATGGTTCCAAGGGGGCGGGAACCCGAGTTAGTTTGAACCGGTTGACGATGCATCCGATCCATCGTTATATTGTGTTCAACTCTGAAGAGTTTCTCAATTTGCGGATGTAAGTAGTGTTTACATATTGAACCGGATTCAAATGATATAATTGATAATAACTAGTTTTTTAATTATATCCGATGAATGTAGGATGCACAAAGACGCTATTAGGCGATCATGCGTTAGGGGTCGCATCACAGACGCTCTAATTGAAGCCCAACATCACGAGCAGTTCTGCGAGTGGTACCGCGCATATGTAAGGAAATAGTGGTATTTTCGTATATAATATTTACCTATTTTCAGTGTCAATTTAAGATAGGGTTCGACAATATGCCGCTATTAACCGATGTATTCTTCTAATATATGAAATGATAACATAGGTTGATGGCCTTGACGATCAAGGTAGGGAGGAATTGGGGATGAAATTGGTTATGCGCAGTAGAGGGTTGAAGGAGACAGCAGTGAAGTATAACAGGTACGTGGTAAACGGGAAACTGTTCCGCACGCTAGCCCATGATGTGGGAAGGAGGACTCAGAAGAAAAAAAGAGAAGGAGGGAATTTTGAATCACTTTTGGCCACGTTTATTTGATACACGCGGCAAATTAGTCGCGTGTAAAAAATACACGCGGCCAATTGGCCGCGTGTAAAAAATAAACGCGGCCAATTGCAAAATACACGCGGCCAATTGGCCGTGTGTGCAAAATACATGCGGCTAATTGGCCGCGTGTGTCAAATACACGCGGCCATTTGTTTTTCGCAAACAATTTGCCACGTAGTCATTAAGACACGTGGCTAGTTGGCCGCGTGTCTACAGTAACTGTTACTGTAGACACGCGGCTAATTACAGTTTTTTTTGTAGTGATAGTAAGTGTCTAGAATAGCATTTCTCTAACGCTGATAATAATTGCTCGAGAAGGGTAAATAGTTTTACCATTAAGCAATGCTACATAAGACTTTTAAAAAAAAAAAAAAAAAAAAAAAAAAAAAGGGGGAATGCTACATAAAGGTAAATAGCTGCTAGTTTTACCGTTAAGTTAATAGTTTTACCATTAAGTAATGCTACACCAGCCGAGTGGACAGTGAGATAAGGGTGTCGTATTTAACATTTTTATTTTATGGAATTTATAAACGCAGAGTGGCAACAGTTCTCTTGTGTACAACAAAAGTAGTAAGCAAATTTGCATCTAATATGAGACAACTTAATAGCGCTTTGTTTTTTCAAAACAAATAAATATAATGAAAATATATTACTAAAAGAGTAATGCTAAAAATTATATTTTTATTTTATGATTATCTCACAAAACTGACATGGCAGTACTCCGAACCAATCCTTAAATCAATCATTATTAAAAAAATAAAAATTGAGAATTGATGAAATTATCATGTCAGCTTTGTAGAATAAAAATACGCTCTTACTAAAATAGAACAGATAATCACAATCCCATGTACTTTGCTCAATACTGTGTGCATGCATGCAGGTTATACTCACCCAAGGGCAAAGGCCACAGCAATTGCGTACGTACTACGAAATCTAGTCGTTAATTAAGGATTTTTTTCCCAACTCAATTTAGATAAGAAAGTTTCGATTGCAGTAAATGGCTCCAAAACAAAATCTGGACCCTACTCTTGACCAGGAAGAAAGACAAAAGAGATTTGCAGCCACAATCCCCTTTCTCTTTCTTCTCGGTCAATTGTAGGCCAGGACTGAAATATATGTATACAATGACGGATTGAGTCAGAATTTTAGTTAAGAGGGGCAAGAATTTTTTTTTTTTTTTGTTAGAATAAAAATTAATTAAAGTTGAACAAAATTAATTTAAAATATTAAATAATATAATTAACGGAATAAATAAACAATTTAACAAAATTTAATTATTGTTTAAAAAATATAAATGTAGTTTACAATTTATTTTGTCATGCCTAGCTTGTTAATTTAGAATTTGATTGGAACTAAAATTATTGATGTTCACCATAATGTTAGGTAAATACAATTATTATTTCATATAATTAAAATGTGTACCAAAAACTATATACATTTATAAACAAATATATAAAAGCTTAATTAATGTAAAAGTTTGATTACATACCTCTCACTCCTCAAGGGGAAATGCTATTCGTGAGCCTTTTGTCCGTCTCACGTCCGTCTCTTTCCAGCGTGGCCCTGACAAATTTAATGAAGGCGATAATTTGGGATACGAAGGCTCGGGATACTGAATCACTAAGCCCAAAATTTCCCCCCAAATTTTCTCCCCTTTCTCCTTCCCCATTTTTCGGCGATCTCCGCAGTTCCGGGTGCCCCCATATTCCAGGCGTGCCATCTAGCTTTTCCGGCAGAGGCGTGCCCACGACTGGCGCCCACGACCAGTGCCCACGACCGGCGCCCACGACCGGTGCCCACGACCAGCGCCCACGGCCGGTCAGCTGCAGAGGCGTGCCCACGACCGAGCTCCTCTCTCTGACCCAGCAGACCTCTGAGCACCGCGGATCTCCGATTTGCGTGCCCCCATTTTCCGGCCAATCTCCGATTTACGTGCCCCCATTTTCCGGCCAATCTCCTCCATTTCCAGCAGAGGCGTGCCCCCATTTTTCCGGCCGATCTCCTCCATTTTCCGGCGGCGACCGAGCTCCCCGCCCCCGTCTCCACCACTGACCAAGCTCTTCAGAGGTAAAACAACCTCTCCTCTCTGTTACTATTTCCTCCTCAATTTTTTTTCTTGGGTGTTTTGAGCTTTGAGCTTGTATTGTCATTTCATACTCTTCCCCATAACCAAAGGGGGCGCATTTCTGGCATGATATATATGGGGATTTGCTCATGGTTTTTTAAAACTGCCTGATGAGTTGAAAGCCTGGGTTGACAACTCATGCACCATCTGTTTACTGCATAGAGCTAATTTGAGACTAATCTGATTATCTATTGTAGGCTTTTATTTCTCTATGACACCTGCTAGTGTGGATTGTGAATTGTGAATTGTAAATTGTATAGTTTTTAAGGTTTATCTTTTCTGTGTCCTATATGTGCATACAGAGATTTGGTACTTTAGTATGTGAAAATTTGGAGAAACAAATTATTAGTTACCATTGATATATTATATTTGAAATATATATATATATATCAACACAGAATTTTAGTTTAATTTTAGTTTAGTAAGGTAGAATTACTTTGCCTACATATAATTCTAAATGTATTGATATAGCTATGACATATATATGTTTGATTTACTTGATGTGATTACAGATCATGCAAGATTAGGGAGATTATTCCTTTGTCTTTCACTTTACTTTACTTAGTACTCTGGTTCCTCCAACGAAAAAAATATCATGATTCCCCCATTTTTTTTTTTTAAGCTTTAATTCATATGGTTTTTTTTTAATTCCCTGCAGAAACTTTTAGATGGACTTATCACAACTGCCCTTGATTTCACATTGCGAAAATGAAT
Organism: Alnus glutinosa; assembly: GCF_958979055.1. Classification (NCBI taxonomy): domain Eukaryota; kingdom Viridiplantae; phylum Streptophyta; class Magnoliopsida; order Fagales; family Betulaceae; genus Alnus; species Alnus glutinosa. The sequence continues at coordinate 5,773,701 of NC_084898.1, read as the reverse complement.
GTTCGTTGACACATGAACAAGTTGAAGATATTGTTCCCATTGAAATAGACCCTCAAAATGGTATGTTGTTTGTTTCATGCTTACCTTTAATTTTTATAACATATCTCTAAATGTTATTATTTATAATTGATTTTTTTACACTTTGTTTCATTTGTTTTGATAGGGATGGAAATGAAACTGTAGCTAATGAACAGTTGAAAGATGATAGTTTGGTCAATTGTCGTTCCAAGCACAAGCTTATAGATGAAGAAAAAAATGTTAAGGAACCTAAGGAGGGTATGTTATTTGGCTCCACAGAGGAACTTCTTGAATATTATAGAAATTATGCGAAGCAAGAGGGTTTTGGTGTGGTGCAGAAGAAGAAAAAAAAGAATGAAAATGGAGATGTACATTACATCACTTTAGCATGTGCTCGTCAAGGCAACGCATCATCCAGCTCAAGCAATAGCCTTTCCAAACCAATGAAAACAAGCAAAACGGGGTGTAGGGCTACTGTGAGTGCAACATTAGTGGATACAGTGTGGTATGTGACTAATGTAAATCTATGGCATAATCACGATTTAAGCCCGGGCAAAGCGAGATATATTAGATGTCACAAGAAGTTGGATCTTGCTACAAAGAGAAAGCTTGATATAGATGATAGAGCTGGAATTCGAACAAATAAGATCTATAACTCGCTAGCCGTTGAAGCTGGGGGATACGAGAATCTCACATTTGGAGAGAAAGAATGTCGCAATTATATTGCGAACTCAAGACGTCTTCGCCTTGGCACAGGAGGTGCTACAGCACTTCGTGACTACTTCGATAGAATGCAGAAAGTGGATAGTGATTTCTACTTTGAAATGGATGTGGATGATGAGTTTAGGCTAAAAAATGTGTTTTGGGCTGATGCACGAAGTAGGGCATCGTATGAAGATTTTGGTGATGTAGTTACATTTGACACCACATACTTGACCAACAAGTACGAAATGCCATTTGCCCCTTTTGTGGGAGTGAATCATCACGGGCAATCAATTCTTTTTGGAGCAGCGTTAATTTCAAGTGAAGATACAGCGACATTTGTTTGGTTGTTTGAGGCATGGTTGAAATGTATGAAGGGCCGTGCGCCAAGGGCAATTATAACAGATCAAGACAGAGCTATGAAAAATGCAATTAAAAAGGTTTTTCCATATGCCCGACATAGGTTTTGTTTATGGCACATACTAAAAAAACTTCCAGAAAAGTTTGGATCAAATTCACAGTACAAAGCCATTAAGAGTGCCATACGAAGTTGTGTGTATAATTCTCAAACATGTGATGAGTTTGATGCTAAATGGCAGAGTGTACTTGAGTGTTATAATCTGGAGGAGAATGCATGGCTGCATGATTTATACAGTGAACGGAGTTTCTGGGTACCAGCATATTTGAATAGTATATTTTGGGCTGGCATGACTACCACGCAGCGTAGTGAGAGTATGAATGCATTTTTTGATGGTTATGTGCAATCGTCTACCTCATTGAAAGAATTTGTGGATCAATACGATAACGCTTTGCGTAGGAAGGTTGAGGTTGAGAATGTCGCTGATTTCGATTCTTTTCATACCACGATTTCATGTGTAAGCAGGTATCCCTTTGAGAAGCAATTTCAAAAAATGTACACACATGCAAAGTTCAAAGAAGTTCAAAAGGAGATTTCAGAGATTATGTATTGTGGTTGCTCTTGTTTAGAAAGTGAAGGTGGAATTAATACCTACCAGGTGATTGAAAAGGTAGAAATTAGTGATTCCTACATTAAGAAAGTATGCTTCACTGTTTACTATAATGGACTTTCATGTGACGTGAACTGTAGTTGTCATTTGTTTGAAGCAAGAGGAATTTTGTGCAGACATGCCATGTCTGTACTGACTATATGTGAAGTTGTGAAATTGTTGCCCGATAAATACTTTCTAAACCGATGGAGGAAGGATTTGGAGCGGCCATATAAATTAATCAAAAGTAGTTATGATTCTTTGAGTGGCAACCCTACTGTAGATCGATATGCTGAACTGAGCAAAAATATGTTGAAGTTAGCCGCAATCGTAGCACCAAACGTGGACCATTGCACGGAAGTGCAAAATTATGTTGATATGTTAACTAATAAATTTAGTGGTCCAAGATGTGAACAAAGTCCATCTTCCCAATCACTTCCAAGTGCAAAATTGCTCCCAAGTGCGTCTATGACTATGACTGGTGATGGAGTAGAGGTGTGTAGTCCTCTCGTGGCTCATACTAAAGGGAGAAAACCATCGAACAGAAAGGTGTCCGCAGTTGAAAAAGCGGTCAAAAAGTCAAAATCATCAAACAAGAGTGCCACAAATCCCAATCAGCAGAAGAAACAGCAGAGGAAAAAAAACAGGTATGAAAATATTTGAAAGCCGATGTTTACCAATTATGCCCACATATTTGATTTGTAATTTTAATATTATATGTAACATGTTATTCCACATTTTTATTTATTGAAGCCATGCCAAAGATCACTAGTAGATGAACTAGACACAAGTGAAGATCCGTTCACTTTTGTAACTGATGTTCTGCATGACCAAGTAATTGGAACTCATAGTAGTGTTGTTACACAGGTATGGAAAGAGAAAAATATATATATGTTTGTAGATATGTTGATTCGTATATGTTGACGAATAATTTTATTTCATATATATTAATCGTACGAAGTTTTTGTTTCAGACTTTTGGGAATACACAGCCATCATGTCCTGTTGAAGGAGATTTTATATACTTGTCGTAGGTATTTGTAGATATGTTGGTTCCAGCTGGTGGGCATCTTGTTATTTCATGTATTCTCATTTGAATAGAAATTGTTGATTATTCCTTATTTCTTTTGTTTTTTTTCCCTCCAGTTGTGATGCATACAGATGGTTTTGACTAGAAGACAAACACCCGTTGACGAGAGCTTCTTCACTGCCCCTAAATGACGTGAAAACGAATTCATGCTTTTACTTTGTTTGAAGAAAACTTTGGTTTACATTTTGCTGATATTGGTGTATACCTTTTGACTGAGAAAATGTTGAGAATCTGCTTCTCTTTGTATTTCCTAGTAGGTTTTGTGGAAAGTTAAAGTGTATGTCGTTGGATTAGGACGTGTCAGGGTCAGGTTTTGTATTTTGGTTCATAATAGATTCTAATTATGCAATGAAATTGTTCTAATTATGCAGGTTTTGTATTCAGGTTTTTTTTCCCTAGGGTGAGTGCTGTTACATTGCACCTTGAAATTGTTGTTGAACACATGCTATGCGTGGGCATTGGTCTGTCCATTTTTCTCCTTAGTGGTAATAATACTAAATTTGTTAGACAATCTGTTTAAACTAATTTGATTGGTATTAGTTTCATCTTGCAACTTTACATACATGCACATAATTTTTCATAAATAAAGCCTCTTAGTGCTAAACTTGCTACTATTATAAAGGATGGGGATTGGTTTTGGAAATTCAGCTCGGTTTGATGCTCTAGTGGAAATACAGAGTCAGCTTAATTCTTAATTCCTGATGTTGGTATAGGAGATGCAGACATGGCTGTTTGGGTTTCTAGAAATGGCTTGCAGATTAGCATTATGAATTATATATTAATATAATTTCATTAACTTTGATTACTTTTCTGGATTGTTCCCACAGATTGCCAAGAGGCAATTAGAAAGTTGGAATTGGAAATTTCTAGTTTAATTATCACTTAAATTTCCAGCAACCTTTTCGCAGTGAAAAATTTTTCAGCCTCAAGAAGCTTCATATTACATTCAACCAATCACCATCTACCAAAGCAAAATGACATGATTTATGCAAAATCCACCATCCAACCAAAAGTTTAATGAAATAAGCTGTCATATTACATTCAACCAATCACAAAATAACATTCAACTTCTACAATAAAAACCAAGTGACCACATTACAATCCAACATACCACAGTACATCCCAACTTGGTACATGCTTCTCATTTTCTTTTAGTTTAACATCAAGTAAGTACCTCGAGATCCACCATAGCCACTAAGGCAAAAAACTAAAAGCAAAATGACCACTACTATTATAGCCCGAAACATCCAAAACATCGTCCCATTAGTGCGACGCACCTCCAGCTCCCGTCGAAGTCTAACATATTCATCATTATAATTTTTTTTCAATCAGCTTCTCAAGTTTAACATATTCATCTTTATATTTTTTTTTCAATTAACTTCTCAAGTTTAACATACTGATCATTACATTTTTTTTTCAATTAGCTTCTCAAGAGCTTCATATTGATCATTATCTTTTCTTTCAATTAGCTTCTCAAGTCTATCACTATCTGTCTTTCTTCTATCGTCTAGGACTTTCAGGCGTTCCATTATCTTCGTCTCATACGTAGTCATTTCATTATTAGCCCATGCAAAAAAATCACAATCACCCGTTCTCTGCATAACAAAGAAAGTAAATTAATGTCATCACAATGCCATCACCTACTACCAATTAAATAAAGCATAACACAATATTAATTTCAAAAATTACCTTATAATTTTCACAGCCATACCATTTTCTAGCGGTATTGGTATCAGTCCAAGAATACCTGACACGTGTAGGCACTCCACAATAACATAACGGACGTGCACTTGACGCACTTGACGCACCACTATTTACCGACATTTTGTCATGCCTATGCAAAAGACCCAACTAAAACCTCAGAAAGTATCATTCAACTAACCAACCAATCTAAGCATGCGAGCATGTCAAACAAGCATGTCAAATAATCACCAATCAAAAGAATATCAGAACAAAGAATAAACAAACCCCCAAATGAATATCAGAATATCACTAAATAAAGAAGAAAAGTAAATAGTAACAAAAGCGAAGCCTTGCAAATATCCAAATGAAAATACAGCTAGGGTACTTTGAACCTTTAAAAGAAGCAACAATGAGTACATTGTTTTGATGATTCTCGGCATATCTCTAATTGAAATGTCACTTCCAAGCAGTCCAATAAACAAAGAAAAAATGTGGAAGAAGAAAATTGCACAGAGCATTCAAATTCTGTAATCTATGTAGGTCCATGGCTGTAATTAGAACATACCAAAAAAAAATTCATGCATACAAGGAAACATGATATGGGAATTAACATATGACTTCCAATTTGTCATTTTATTATTAAAGAATCCAGTAATAGATGAACAAAATAGCACCAATTTCTGATACTTAGCCTACCAAAATTTAAATTGTGAATTCAAACCAAACCCAGAATAAGAATCAGCAAATGAAGTAAAAAGATAAAGAAGCATTACATCTTTCACTAGATAAAACCAAACCCAAACAATATGAACATGCAAGAGGCACATAAATCAGATAACTACTCACATAATATGATCAAATCAATTTTTTTCTTACCATATTATGATCAAATCAAAGTGAACCAGATGAACCAATCAAAATTTCGTTACTTTTAATCGCACAAACCCAATTAGCATAAAAAGAACAAAAACAAAAACAAAAACCAAAGAAAACTCTAGCATGCGAAATAAGATAACAATCAAACAGGAAAATCAAAAGGCCTAGAGACAACACAACAATAAACATCAAAACGAAAATCCTAAAACCTAGGAGATACCCAAAGGAAATGGGTCGCTGGGACTGTGTCGGTCGGAAGAGATGGAGGTCGCGAGCGCCGTTCGTTGGGTCTCGGGTGGAGATCGGTGGCCTGCGGTGGTGTGAGAGGGCCGGACAGTGTCGGAGATGGGTCGCGGGCGCCGTTCGTCAGGGGTCGACGGTCTGCTGGGTCTCGGGTGGAGATCGGTGGCCTGCGGCTGAGGTGGTCTGAGAGGGCCGGACAGTGTCGGAGATGGGTCGCGGGCGCTGTTCGTCAGGGGTCGACGGTCTGCTGGGTCAGAGAGAGGAGCTCGGTCGTGGGCGCCGTTCGTTTGGGGTCGTGGGTCATTTCGTTTGGGGTCGACAGTCGGCTGGGTCGGAGATCCGCGGTGCTCAGAGGTGGCGGGCCGGTCTGCTGGTTTCGAGGGAGGGACTCCAAGAGGGAGCGAGCGGCGTCAGCGTCGGCAAGTGGGTCGGATTTCCGGTCGGTGGGGGAGAGCACGGTGGGAAATGGGGGAAATTTTGAAAATGAAACGTGAGAATGGCGACATCCGCGTTTTGAATCTTTTGATTGCTTTTTTTTTGTTTAAAAAAAAAACGAAAAAAAAATTGACAAGTGGAAAAGAGACGGATGAGAGACTGATGAAAGCCGCATGCGTAGAAGCTCTCCTCCTCAAGTCCCCATGCTCTAAAAAAACAAATAACTAAGTAATTAATTTGAATGGTCGAAGACTATTAAGAAGATCTTATGTAAGAAGAATTGAAGAAATCCAAAATCGCAAATTGTTGAAGGCCTTCTTTATTATTTGACCGGCGTTAAGCTTGAACGATTTACTTTTTTCCTTTTTTTTTTCAAAAAAAAAAAAAAAGAGTCAGAAAAACATTTAGACTATTAGTTAGTTATATAGGGATCGGAGGAGGGCAGGCCGGGAGCCGTACGGAAAAGAATTTGTTCTATTTTTTTATTCTCTTGGCCTTTTTCGTAGTGCCAAATCTTCGCGCAACCAATGCAGTACTGCAGATAGAGTGGCGCTTTTTCTTTTAATTATAACCAAATCTTCACAAGGGCTTTATTGACTTATTGGTTTGGGGAAATACTCATATCCGAAGTCACGTGGTCACCTACTCAACTCGGAGGTTCAACCGATAGGTTCGACCTGGACCTGGGCTTTATTGACTTATTGTTTTGGCATTAATGGGTTGTTTGGCATTAATGGCCACAAACAACACCCAGCCCACTTCCAAAAACGTTTTGCTTTTGCGTAAGTTGTCTGTTCAATCTCTGAATGTCACTCTCTCTATACACCCACATGGAAGATGAATAGATAAATTTGTTCCTAAGACTAATATTAGATCATCTCTTCTATTTAGGGCCCGTTTGAGTGTATGATTTTTTTTGTATTATATTAAAAATGCGAATACCGATATAACTTGTTTTTTAAAATTATGTTTGAATCAACCATTAATTTTACTGCTATTGTATATAGTTGTTAAAAGTAAATGAGAGTGAGCTTTTAGCTGACGATCAAAAGTCATTTGTACATGGTTCAAGCTTTCCTTTTATAATGTTCTAGATACCACCATTCAAGCATCTGTTTCGGCCTCACTGATTTGTGGGTTACCCTAACAAAAGCCTTGAAATCCCATCCCTCTGCATTCTAATGCATTAATGATATTGTGGGATTGAATATTCTTTTCTTTTCCTTTCTTTTTTTGTAATTGAATAAGGAAAAGGGTTACAAGGGGAGGATCATTCCCACTTCTTATCCAAAAGAAAGAAAAAGTGGACAATCCTATAAATGGAAAAATGGTTGAGCTCCCCAACAATAGACTCAAACCAAACTAAAATAGTACTAAAATAATTATAAAAATGTAAGAAATGGGTCAAACAAGTGACTCGATCCTTTCAATGGGCCACACAAGGCGGTTAAAGAAGCTAAAGGGGCACAGATTTGATATTCATTTTGATCTCGAAGCTGTTGGAGCAAATACCTTGTTACACACATACTCATAGGATTGGGTTTGTCCTAGTGGGATTTGAGTTTGCAAGCCAATATTATGGTTTAGGAAGGCTAGGATACCCTCTCGGCCCATTCCCTACCGATCAAATATAATTACGTTCTAAGCCCAAACTCGGTTTAAATAGCCACAATCGCAAGTGAGGTTCAAAAGTTGTTTTAAATTTTAATTGGAAATTATGGGATATTTGGGTGTGCGATTTTTTTGAAAAATTGTGAATACCGAGAGAATTTGTTTTTGAAATTATGTTTTGATGGTTTGAAAACTTGAGACAAAATTAAAAAAAGTTTGATAAAATCTTAGTAGAATTTGAATTCAATTTAAAAATATTTGAAAAACTAAATTTGTCGTACGTACATGCAAAAAGTAGTATAATTGGTTTTTTCTTCTTCGGGGAAATGCATAAAAAAGTGGAGAAAAAACTGACCTAAATAAGAAAAATATGTTTTTCAATATTTCTTTTTATAGAAAATTCAAAAAAAAGGAAAATGGCATTCACGTGTATAATGCTAATTGCTGGAAGATCAGATGATCACCGACTCTGTGCACCATGTTTTTGTAAATCTTAAAGGTATGTTTGGGTAACATATTTTTTTATTATATTTTATTACTTTTCTCTAATATACGTCTGGGTTGTTTTATTAAATTTAAATTCTACTCAAGTTTTTCAATTTTGTCTTAAGTTTTCTAAATCATTTAAACATAATTTAAAAAAATAAATTTTTTTTGGTATTCGTAATTTTAAATATAATAAAAAAATAATATAATATAATACAAAAAAACCGTACACCCAACATACCATAAATTGTGCCCCCACTCCACTTTTGCATCGTGAAGTTATGAAAGTTTCCATGATCATTGCAACCAGAGATGTTATCTATAGTTGAAATTTAGAGTGTTTAGAAGTGGGATTTTGCATGTCAAAAATGATTTTAAACCAAATTGCAAGAAAGTATGTTGTTTGGAAGTGCTTTTTTTAAAAAAAAATAAAAAATAAAAATATAAAGTTTGAAAACAAAGAAAAATTGTGACTTGAAAGCTAAAACCGCGATTTTAGCAAACGTTTAATTGCATTTTTAAAAATTGTATTTTAAAATCGCTATTTCTTAATCACACTTTTTGAAACCGCAAATCCAAACAGATCTTTAGGAAGTGTACGTCCAAGTACTGGTAGAGTACCCTTATTAAAAGACTTCCTAGGCATTTCTCACCCGCTGTCATCAAGTTCTTGACAGAGAACCCACATGATGAAGAAGAACAAGTTTCAACAGCACTAACGCTGTGTGATGAGTCATGGATTAATCCCCAGAGCCAACGGAGAAATCCCATGAAAGACTATGCTATTAATTCAAAAGCATTGGCCTCCAAAACTGCAAGGAATATTGTACGCGCCGCAAGAATTCAAGACACTAACAAGAAAGTGATCAAGACACTGAGTCTTTTCCAATGAAGAAGACCCTCACGTACGAAAAGTTATCTTATACACTACAAAAATCACTTCAATTTGCCACGTGCAGTTTGACACGTTCATTTTGACACGCGTGAGACGCGTGTCAGATGTGCAAGTCATTAACTGCACATTTTGACACGTGTATTCCAATACTCGTTACACGTGTCAAACCGATTTTTTTAAAAAAAAAAATTCCAAATCGAATTTTTTATTTAAATAAAATTTTAATTTAATTATTTAATTGTATTTTTAAATTAAATTAAAAATACAATTAAATAATTAAATAAAAAACTCAATTTGGAATTTTTTTTCAATTTAATTTTGTTATTGTTTTTTAAAATTTATTGGGGTTAATAATTTTTTTTATTTTTTTTTTCAAGTTTTATTATTTCCGACCACAAATAACGCAATATTTATTTTACCCAAAAACAGCACAAAATCATATTACACAAACCAATAGTTAATAACATATTCGTTAACTACGCAAATATTTACGAACAAAAAATAATTACACAAAATATCTACAAATCTGAAGGGCGTCCCTGCAAATCACGAGGTACCGTCCCAGGCGTGTTCTCGCCAACCGGCGATTGCTGCGCAAGGAATGGTGTAGCGGGTGAGGTGTAGTGACAGTGGAGTGCTGGCTCAACTGTCGTGCAACAGGTGACAACGTACCAACCGTTGTCGAATTACCTGCAAATAATATAGACAATTAAAGTATATAATATTACTTGCAAAATTAAAGGGGTAATGAAAACAAATTGAAATTAATTTTGTCATATACACAATATAAATCATACCTGCAGATGCACTACTAACATACGACGTACTACCTACGTGTGCAGGTGAAGACTGAGTACCAAGACATGGTGCTGATACTCCCATGGAGGACATGAAGACCTCAAACTGTCACATGCGCTGCTCCATGGCGTTGAACTGTTGCACGCGCTGCTCCATGGCGTCGAACTGTTGCACACGCTGCTCCAACCGGTCCTTCCTCACTCGCTCAGCCTGTAGCTTCGCTTGGATCTTTTCCATCTTCCGAGCGTGTTCGGCCCAATCCCGAGACGTGCCCTGAGATAGTCCCCCCTGTGACCGAGGCCTATATGAGAAACATGTCCCCTGAACAGGTGTAACGTTCGGCCCAACCTGCCGAACCCTCCCAGCATACTCAGGCCTCCAAACCGCCTGTTCGTAAGCGTCGTTCGGTGCTCAACTCACCGTGTCTGCGGAGACACTTTGCATGGCGGCTGGATCACTGGATAAACTCTGCGTCATCCTCTCCTGTACGTCGTCAACATAAAAAACTCATATATTGAATAATGACATATCACACATAATTTAAAAATATTAGTAAATTAAATCAGTAGCATACGCATAGGACCCGTGTACGTTCGTTCACGTAAGTGCCGTCCTTCCTTGTGTGGGTCTTCACGAACAACGCGACGCGAGTGAGGGGCGTGCCAGATGTACATGTCTGTCGTCATGCAGTTGACATATATAACAAACAGATAGCGATAAAAATAGTATAAAGAAAAAGAAAAACAATTAGCAACAAATATTAAAAACATAAACATATATTTTTTCATACCTCCTCGTGATTAAATCTGGCATAACTTTTAGATCCCGTACAATGGGGAAGGTCATTCTGCTCCTGCAGCCTCTTCATCCGTTCAGAGGTTGCCTACGCATTGAACATGAAAATAAAAATGTATGTACTCCCACACTCAAATTAAAACTAAAATTAAATGAACTGTTATTAAAAAACCACAACATTTTTTTTCCTACATACCCTTTTATGCTCAGTGCACCAATCGCTCAGCAGGAACTCTACATCTGCTGCGTCATACTGCGCAAAAAAATTGTCCGGCATTCTCGCACGGATACTCTCGGGCGTGTCACCGTCTCCAATACATAGTTTGGTTTTGAACCTCGACTTCCACGAGCGGTGCTTACGGCCAATATCATTCCACGCCTCCTGTTTTGCCCTGCGCTCGTCTACTGATACAGGTAGATAGAACTCCTCCTGCACATTCAATCAAAGCATTATAGGTTTAAAAACTTCAAGAAAAACATTAATCTCAAGTTTAATTCAAATAAATAATTAAATTATATTCATAAACATACCATCAGCGCGTCCCACATTGCTGTTTAATCTGTTTATTTACCCTCGCTCATTCGTCACGCATGTGTATATAGGACCCACTTCTAATCAGCTTGCCCTCAGCCTGCCGAAAATGATTGCAGGCTCGTCCTACAGGTTGTATAGCAGCATTGTACTGCAATACAACCTTCTTCCCCCTCGGGAGCACCCAGTTTCTTTCTGGGTCCTTAATCACCTCATAATATATGGTTCCGTCTGGGTTGTACCCTAATGAAAAAAATATTCAACATTTAATTGGTTAACACTAAAAAACATATATATATATATATATATATATATATATATATATATATATATATATATATATATATATATATATATATATATATATAATGCCGTCGAATCAGTGGGCGTGGTCATGGGGGGCACGGGTGGGCGAGGTGCCCGATATGCATAAGGAGGGGGTCTCTGGTCCATCAATACCTGCGAACAAATGTAGACAAATTAATTAGAATTTGTATTTTATATATTTTTAATGAATATGCAAATTATACATAAAAATTTATGCAAATAATAAAAATTTGTATTGAGTTCAAGCTAATTGTACAAACAATATATACTCACAACAAATATATCAATCATTGTATCACGGGAGCTTCAATCGGATCAATATCGGGCCTGTCGTACTCGAATTCATCATTCGTATCGGGTAGGTCATCAGTGGCTAGTACGAGCGGCACGCACTCATGGTAGGTTGTACCATCCTCATTACTCCCTTCCCCCTGGCCAACGTCGTACACGTTGCGTGGTTTGGTCCTAACCGCACAAACCCAATTTGGGTTCCTTCCATCTTCGACGTAGAATACTTGATCTACCTGAGATGTAAGCACGTACGGCTCGTCCTGAACCAGTTCTCCCCTGTGGACGAGGTGATTGAAGTTGACAAACACTAGGCCATACTCGTCTATTGTGAATCCTCTGTCCATCGTTGGGTCTGCCCAATTGCACTTAAATAGGACGTACGTAGTCCTGTCATAGTACTCGACCTCAACTATATCGGTTAACTGCCCGTAGTACGTTTCGCCTTCAACGGTTGGAACACATACGCCGCTGTTCTGAGTCCTCCTTCCTACATCATGGGCAAGCGTACGAAACAATTTCCCATTTACCACGTACCTGTTGTACTTGACCGCTGTCTCCTTTAGCCCTCTACAACGCATAACCAAGTTGTGGCCCAATTCTTTCCTACGTTGATCGTCCAGGCCATCAACCTATGTTATAATTTCAAATATTAAACATCACATTAGTTAATTATATTAAACCCGCATAAATTTTTCTAATTTCAAAATTACCACTATTTCCTTACATATGCACGGTACCATTCGCAGAACTGCTCATGATGTTGTGCTTCAATAAGAGCCTCTGTAATGCGACCCCTAGTGCATGATTGCCTAAGCGCGTCTTTGTGCATCCTACATTCAACATATACAATTATGTAATAATTGTTATTAATACTTTTATTCGAATTTTGTTAAATATATAAACACTACTTACGTCCGCAAATTGTGAAACTCTTCAAAGTTGAAGACAATATAACGATGAATCTGGTGCATCATCAACCGGTTCAGGGTAACACGCGTGCCCGCCCCCTTGGATCCATCAGGATTTCTCTGAGGTCTGTTGTGGAATGTTGGTGCGTTTTTCAGATACCTTGAACAGAACTTTACCAGCTCGGTCGCTATGTACCCCTCCGCAATGCACCCCTCAGGAGCCATTTTTTTGCGCACATTAGACTTGAAATTCCCAAGACTCCTGGTGTACACACATATAAGACATTTGAATTGTCGTCAATTAGGGTTACCATTAAATCAAAATATATATATATACATATTACGCCGAATTTTACCTCTCTGCCGGGTACATCTACCTATACTGCACGGGCCCCGCCGAGTCTACACTCGCGCACAAGATGCACGACCAAGTGGACCATGCTGGTAAAAAACCCTGGAGGAAAAATCTGTTCTAGCTTGTACAAAGTGATACAAACGTCACCCTGCAGTCGGTCCATATCTTCTTGTGATAGCTTGGTTGAGCATATGCCTCTAAAAAATGCTGAAATCTACACAAGAGGTCTAACAACTTTATCTGGCAATGACTTACGCAATGCAATTGGGAGAAGCTGTTGCATCAATATGTGGCTATCATGGCTCTTCAACCCGGAAATTGTATGGTCCTTGAGCCGAACACATCGTGAAATGTTCGAGGCGTATCCGTCCGGGACCCTCACATTTCGAAGAACCTTCAGGAAATTTTCTTTGTCCTCTCTAGACATGGTGTGACAGGCAGCGGGAATATACGTCTTACCATTTGCGGCCGTGAACAGATGCAACTTAGGTCTCAACCCCATTTCCTGCAAATCCAATCGAGCTGCCAAGTTGTCCTTCGTTTTCCCTTTGATATCCAAAATAGTGCCAAGTATATTGTCCATGACATTTTTCTCTATGTGCATAACATCAAGATTGTGCCGAAGCAAATTGTCTTTCCAATACGGCAATCTGAAAAAGATACTTTTCTTCTTCCATATAACATCCAAACTCCCTGCACCCAATTCCGTCCAACTGTTGGAGGACCTCGTCTCCGCATGGCACAATCGGCGCGCTGTCAAATTCTTCAATACCGCGAATGTTCTCCTGTTCAGCCGCCACAGATGTTCAGTTGGCAAGTATCTCCTGTGCCCCATATAGCAAAATTTACATCCGTTCTTTAAGCGTTTAGAACGTGTCGATTGCATACAGCAAGGACATGCCTTCGCACCCCTGTTAGGCCAACCAGATAAATCTGCATACGCTGACAAGTCGTTTATTGTCCACATCAACTGCGATCGCATAATAAAATTTTCCTTCTTTTAAGCATCGAATGTTCGTACCCCTACATTCCACAGTTCCAGCAACTCATCAATCAATGACTGAAGGTAAACATCAATATCCATACCTGGTGAGCTCGGTCCAGGAATAACCAGTGACAGGATGAACGACGTCTGTTTCATGCACATCCAAGGTGGCAAATTGTACGGCACAAGCATTACGGGCCATGTGCTGTGGGATGTGCTCATGTTCCCTAATGGATTAAATCCATCTGCTGTCAAACCAAGCCGGACGTTCCTACTCTCTGCCATAAAATCTGGATGTAAAATGTCAAACGATCTCCATGCCTCACCGTCGACCGGGTGCCTCAATACGCCATCCCTAGTGCGGCCTTTTGCATGCCATCTCATATGGGGCGCAGTATGCTCAGACATGAATAACCTCTGTAACCGTGGGATGAGTGGAAACCACCTCAAGATCTTCACTGGACGTTTTTTTCTCGCTGATATGACCTCACCATCCTCATCTATATGTGTATCAGCCTTCCACTTAGATTCTCCACATACGGTACATGAATCTAATTCTTTATTGTCTTTCCAGAATAACATACAGTCATTACGGCACGCCGGAATCTTCTCATACCCCAGACCCATGACACTTAGAAACGTTTTCGCCTCATACGTATTATCTGGCAATGTCTCATTGCAAGGAGGCAACAGCTGATTGATAAATTCGAGAATGTCTGAAAAAATCTTGTTACTAATACCTCTAACGCACTTCAAATTGTACATGTGTACAGTAGCACTCAATTTACTATGCTTGGTACCAGGGTGAAAGGGCTTCTCGGCGGTCTGTAACAACTCTTGGTACTTCAATGCATCCCCGCAGGAGGTATCTTCGACAACTTGTTGCGGATCCGTACTGCCGGCTTCAGCAACATCGTGCACGCCGAAGGTGTCACGCAACATGGCGTGCATGTCATCATCCTGTTCCACGGCCACACCCTCCTGTTCTGTGACTTCACCATGTTCAGTGCTACAGGCAGCGGTATCTGTGCCACTGTGATAACTCGAACACTGACCACGAATAGCAGACCCAGTCGTAATCTCACCGTGCATATACCACAAATTGTATCCCGGATTCATCCCCCTACCTCCAGTCAGGTGGGCAAGAACGAAATCTGGAGTGTGACGCTGGTTATTTCGACAATACTTGCATGGGCAGTAAATTTTGCCATCCACGGCCGTACAGTTACTAACGGCAAATGCCACAAACGCCCTACACCCGTCGTTATACCATGTCGTACCCCTAGGTGCTGACATCCAAGACTTGTCCATATTTCTCTGTATAGGGTTAAGAGACCGAGACAAATCATACGTCTTACAGTATAAACTTGTAAACAAATTGTGCATGTCACGCAATATGGCGTGTACGAATTTTTTTTTCTTTTAAAGGGTTTAGGGTTTTAGTTTTTTTTTTAGAAAGTGTAGGAATTTTTTTTTTTTTAAAGGGTTTAGGGTTAGGGTTTGTTAGGGTTAGGGTTTAGGGTTTTATTTTATTTTTTTTATAAGAGTTTAGGGTTTAGGGTTTTATTTTATTTTATTTTATAAGGGTTTAGGGTTTGTTAGGGTTTAGGGTTTAGGGTTAGGGTTTTTTTTTAGAAAGTGTAGGATTTTGTTTTTAGTGTTAGGGTTTTTTTTTAGAAAGTGTAGGATATTTTTTTTTTAGGGTTTAGGGTTTAGGGTTTGTAAGGGTTTAGGGTTTAGGGTTAGGGTTTGTTAGGGTTTAGGGTTAAGATTTTATTTAAGAAAGTGTAGGACTTTTTTTTTTTGGGTAAAGTGTTTAGGATTAGGGTTTAAGGTTTTAGTTTTTTTTTAGAAAGTGTAGGATTTTTTTAGGGTTTAGGGTTTAAGGTTAGGGTTTTTGTTTTTAGTGTTAGGGTTTTTTTTTTAGAAAGTGTAGGATATTTTTTTTTTAGGGTTTAGGGTTTGTAAGGGTTTATGTGACGACCCATTTTTTTTTTTTTTTTTTAAAAAAAAAAAAAAAAAACATACAATGAATCATCACAGTGGCATGACTACGTGTCACCCAGCCAACTCATAATACACATTCCTTAACATGTACCTGATATATCAGAGTTACATAATATATACAGTGGAATACGAAATCTATCTGCGGAAGTCAACATTATAATCATAAGCTGTTCATTACACAAAAGAGCCTGTTAATGTCTATCTGCTTAAGGCTTAAGCATAAGTTATGCATACAAAAGAATGGCTACCTCTACGTGTCACAAGTCACACTAGCCATATACAAAATACGCAAAGGGGACTTAAGCATAAAATTATGCATACAAAAGAATGGCTACATCTACGTGTTATAAGTCACACTAGCCATATACAAAATACACAAAAGGGACTATCCAAGTCCGACACTCCTACGACTCAAGCGACGTGCTTAGTCGTAGTACTCCACATAGTGTGCAACGGAGTCCTCCTCCGCATCATCAATACCTGCATCCAAAGAAGCTTCACCTATACGGTTGTGGTAGTAGCCACATCCGTATAGGTGAAAGTGTGAGTTCACCACCTCAGTAAGAAGTGTCGAGGCCTCAGTTGTATAAAACTCACTAAGTATACACTATACACAAACATAATTACATACAGGGTTCAACAGTGTCATTCACAAATCATTAAGTTCACACCACAACACATTATCAGGTACAAGTCACGTTGTTCTTCACACACTTATATATTATCACGGTTTCTACTAATAATATTCCACACATACCATAAAAATATTTCACACATCTCACAAGTGCTAGCACTTCAATGCTAGGCTTACTATCAACACCGCCCGTAAAGCTATGATCCGTAGGGCACACATCTCACGTGAACTAGCACTTCAATGCTAGGCTTACCACATATCTCACTAGTGCTAGCACTTCAATGCTAGGCTTACCATCAACACCGCCCGTAAAGCTACGACCCGCAGGGCACACATCTCACGTGAACTAGCACTTCAATGCTAGACTTACCACATATCTCACTAGTGCTAGCACTTCAATGCTAGGCTTACCACATATCTCACTAATGCTAGCACTTCAATGCTAGGCTTACCATCAACACCGCCCGTAAAGCTACGACCCGCAGGGCATTCATCTCACGTGAACTAGCACTTCAATGCTAGACTTACCACACATCTCAGCCAAGAGCTGCTACCCTCTGGCCTACCACTCATCTCAGCCAAGAGCTACTACACTATGGCCTACCACTGTGCCAGACACTACAACACTAGACTTACCATCTATCAACTACCGAGTTCTCATAAATCCAAATTACCTTATCATACCCCTATTGTTACACATGTATATCCAAACAATTTTTCCATCTACACGCATCCACAATTCCACCCTATATATATATTCAACATCATGTCATTCAATCCCCAATAATTCCCGCATATTAATCTCAACCATCTCAACATAATTCTTAATTCAATACTTTACAACTCAACCATCAATACATATCTTCATCTAAATTCCATAACCATATACAACTAAGATTCGTCAACATCCATTTATCCGTACAATTACAATTCAATATATTTCAACTCAATCATGAATAATTTTCTCAATAAATTCCATAATCATAAACAACCAAGATTCGTCAACATCCATTTATCCATACAATTACAAACCAATATATCCATATCAATCATAAACAATTTTCTCAATAAGTTCCATAATCATAAACAACCAAGATTCATCAACATCCATTTATCCATACAATTACAAACCAATATATCCCATTTCAATCATAAACAATTTTCTCAATAAGTTCCATAATCATAAATAACCAAGATTCATCAACATCCATTTATCCATACAATTACAAATCAATATATCTCAAATCAATCATAAACAATTTTCTCAATAAATTTCATAATCATAAATATAACCAATCATTATCAATATCAACTTATCATTTTAATTCTCAATCCAATAACTCACAATTCAATTACATATATCTTCACCAACAAATTCTATAATCATAAACGCAAACAAATGCAACAATACATAAATCTAAGTTCCTAGGATTCCTCAGTGAGTAGAATACTCACCTTCTTGCAAAATCCGTGGCTTCTCGAGATTATCCTCACTCAAAGCTGCGCAATGTGTAGCTGCATTAGATTGCACCTTACATTAGCACTCATACTCCTAAACTCGTGCTTCTCTTTGTACATGTTTAAAAGTTGAGCCCATAAAGTTTTAAGGTTCCATTCAACCTTTTATTATCTACAATTACTAACCCATAAAATTATAGGGTTTACTTTATTATCCATTAACTAACTAAACATGTACATAGAAATATTCTTAGGTTTACAATTAAAATATCCAATTTATACAAATTACTAACTTTAGGACCCAGCCCCACAAATACCTATTTTTTTTTTCTTTTCTTTTCTTTTTTGAAACCCATAGATAACTTAGGATTAGTTAACACCCTAAATGCGATTAATCGACTAATTAATAATCTAAGGTTTAAACACTTAAAAGTCTCAAATTTAACTCAACTCATCAAATTTAGGGTTTATGCCTACACCTCAACAATTAACAAAATTAGAGTTTTAAATCCTTTAATCCAACAACCCATGGCTTAAATAGTGTATAGGAATTCACTATACACAAAAGCCTCAAACTAATTTTAACAATTTAGTCTAACACTCAAAATTGACCTAACTTAGACAAAAATTAAGGATTACGAAATTACCTCAAAATAATCGGTCAAAACGTAGATCCACACGTGTAGATCACGTTTCCGGAATTAGACTTGAGATTTGAGGTCTAGATCTTCACGGATTTGAGAAAATCTTGGACTCTCCCCCTTTTCCCCCTTTTCTTTCTTTTCTCCCTGCTGGTTTACAGAGAAGGGCCGAGTGCCCTTCTCATTTCTTTTCTTTTTCTTTTAAGTGAGGCGCCTGGCGCCTCACTTTCTCTTTTTTTTTTTTTTTTAATATATATATATATAGTTTTTTTCTTTTGAGGAGGGCCGAATGGCCCTCCTCTTATTCACGTGGGGCGCAGGTGCGCCCCACCTGAATCCAAATGAAGGGCCGTACATATATATATATTTAAACATATATTTATATTTATATTTATTATATTTTATTTCCATTTATTTATTTTCCTTTTCTATTTCTTTATTTTCTATTTTATGTTTTCTTTGCATTATAATAACATTACATTAACTTCTATCAATTATTTACCTAAATTTTGTATTTTAATTTCTACAAAATATCTCGGACGTTACATCCCTCCCTCCTTATAAAATTTCGTCCTCGAAATTTGAACGTAAAGACACTTAACACATGTAATCTAACTTCTTTTTTTTTTTTCAAAGATTAACATGGAAATGATATGAATCTGACGTTAATACCTAAGTTTACTCAAATATGTGGGGATATTTCTCTTGCATTTGCTGCTCGAGCTCCCATGAGGCTTCCTCAACTCCGTGATTCCGCCATACAACTTTCACAAGTGGGATGATTTTGGTTCTCAGCCGTTGCTCTTTGCGATCCAACACTTGCACAGGCATCTCCTCATATGTCAGATTCGGTTGAATATCAAGAGGCTCGTAGTTTATTATGTGCAACGGATCACGAACACACCTTCGTAGCTGCGAGACATGGAATACGTCATGGACGCCCGACAAATTTGGAGGCATTTCAATTTTGTAAGCAAGTGGGCTCACACGTTTCAGCACTCGGAACGGTCCAACATATCTTGGACTAAGCTTTCCCTTGTTGCCAAATCGCCATACATTCCTCATTGGTGACACCTTGAGGTATACAAAGTCGCCAACCATGAACTCCAACTTGCGGCGATGCTTGTCCGCATAACTTTTCTGTCGGCTTTGGGCTGTGAGCATCCGCTTCCGAATGAGTGTAATCTTCTCCTTCATGTCTTGCACCATTTCCGGGCCTAGCATTTGTCTCTCGCCCACTTCATCCCAATACAACGGCGACCGACATTTTCGCCCATACAAAGCTTCGAACGGCGCCATACCAATAGTAGATTGAAAGCTGTTGTTGTAGGCAAATTCAACCAAGGGTAGATGGCGTATCCAATTTCCCTTGAAGTCCAACACACATAACCTGAGCATATCCTCGAGAGTTTGAATGGTTCTCTCGGATTGGCCATCGGTTTGTGGGTGGTAGGCGGTACTGAAGTTCAATTTAGTCCCCATCGCACTCTGCAATCTGTCCCAAAACCTCGAAGTAAACCGTGGGTCATGGTCTGACACAATGGAGACGGGCACTCCATGTAGCTTCACTATCTCACTTACATACAACTCAGCCAACTTATCCAATTTGTCTGTAACTTTGATGGGGAGGAAATGAGCACTCTTCGTCAATCTGTCAATAATAACCCATATAGCATCTTGCCCACTTGGTGCTTTTGGGAGACCAACAACAAAATCCATGGCAATTTGATCCCATTTCCACATAGGTACATCAAGCGACTGAAGTTCCCCAGCTGGCCTTTGATGTTCAGCTTTCACAAGCTGGCAGGAAGGACATTGTGCAACATACTCAGCAATATCCCTCTTCATGCCACACCACCAAAACTTATTCTTCAGGTCTTGATACATCTTGTTATTGCCTGGGTGAACTGTGTACCGTGTCCGATGAGCCTCATCAAGAATGTCTCTTCTTAACTCTGCATCATTAGGAATGACTATTCTCCCATTACCAGTCTTTAATATCCCATCCTCAGCCAAGTAGTACCCAGATGTTTCACTATGTCTGGCCCCATCAATAGTGTCCTGTAATCCAAGATCATTCTCTTGCGCCTTTCTAATTTTGTCATTACATAGAGGTTGAATCACGATTGCTGCCATAACCGGAGGTCCACCGGTCATTACCTCACTAATTCGCACAATGGCAAACTGCTGCGACATCTGTTCTATGAGTTCCTCAGGCTCGACCTCACCACCACTAGACTTCCTACTTAGAGCATCAGCCACCACATTAGCTTTAGCAGGATGGTAGAACATCTTGCTATCATAGTCCTTCAACACCTCCAGCCATCTACGTTGCCTCATGTTCAGGTCTCTTTGTGTGAAAATATATTTAAGGCTTTGATGGTCAGTGTGAATTTCACACTTCTCACCATAGAGGTAATGTCTCCAAATCTTCAAAGCATACACAACTGCAGCCAACTCTAGGTCATGTGTAGGGTAGTTCTTCTCATGTTCTTTCAACTGTCTAGAGGCATAGGCCACAACCCGGCCTTGTTGCATAAGAACACATCCCAACCCTTTTTTAGATGCATCTGTGTAAACAACATATCCCACAGATTCCATGGGTAGTGTAAGTACGGGTGCAGTCACAAGTCTTTGCTTCAATTCTTGGAAACTCTCTTCACACTCAACACTCCATATGAACGGGGCATTCTTCCTTGTAAGAGCAGTGAATGGCCCTGACAGTGAGGAGAATCTTTCTATGAATCTCCTATAATACCCAGCCAGTCCTAAGAAACTACGGATCTCCCGAACGTTTGTCGGTCTTTCCCATTCAACCACTGCCTTCACTTTGGCTGGATCAACTGCTAGTCCATTCTTGTTTACAACATGACCCAAGAAGGACACTTCTTCAAGCCAGAACTCACACTTCTTCAGTTTGGCAAACAACTTCTTTTCCCTTAGTTTTTCCATCACTGACCTCAGATGTTCTTCATGCTCGACTTGATCTGCCGAATAGACTAAGATATCATCTATAAACACCACCACAAAAGAGTCTAAGTACTCGTGGAATACTCGATTCATCAGGTCCATAAACACTGATGGAGCATTGGTTAACCCAAATGGCATTACCAAGAACTCATAATGGCCATACCTTGTTCGGATTGCTGTCTTCGGTACATCTTCCTCTCGTACTTTCAACTGATGGTACCCCGAAAGAAGGTCTATCTTCGAAAATACCGAAGCTCCCTTGAGTTGGTCAAACAAATCATCGATCCTGGGTAGGGGATACTTGTTCTTGATAGTCACCCTCTTCAGCTCAGGATAATCTATGCACATCCACATAGAGCCATCCTTCTTCTTTACAAACAACACTGGAGCCCCCCAAGGTGAAACACTAGGGCGAATGAAACCCCTATCCAGCAACTCCTGTAGCTGCTCCTTCAATTCTCTCAATTCTGTAGGAGCCATGCGGTAGGGCGCCTTGTGAATAGGCTGAGTTCCCGGCATCAAGTCGATGGAGAACTCGATTTCCCGATCCGGAGGCAATCCCACGACTTCAGAGAAAACATCTGGATAGTTACATACCACCGGAATGTCTTCCAACTTAGACTGGGCTTCGGGTTTAGCTTGGACATAAGTCAAGTAAGCTTGTGCACCATCTCTGACACTCTTTATTACTTGAACAGCAGAGAGAAGTGGCGGAGTAGCATGTGCTCGGGATCCACAGAACTTAAATTCATCATTATCCGGAAGTCGGAAGGTTACTTCCTTCTTGCGGCAATTAATGCTTGCATCATACTTCGATAGCCAATCCATTCCCAAAATGACGTCAAAGCCTAACATGCTAAAAACTGCTAGTCTTGCTGGCAACTTCCTCCCTTCAATGATTATTGGACAATTGTCTACACATTTTCTACAAGTCACTGTGTCACCTACAGGGGTAGCTACGCATATGCTTTCATCTAATAATTCTGTACTTAGTTGGCACAACTTCACATAAACAGAGGAAATGAAAGAGTGGGTAGCACCCGAGTCAAACAAGATGCAGGCTACACAACCAAATAAAGGAATTGTACCTGTAACTACATCAGTAGCATTTGCGCTTGTTGCTACACTATCGGGTGTGAGAGAGTACACCCTTGCTTGAGCGGGTTGTCGAAGCTGATAATTGCTTGCTTGCGACCCTTGACTTCTTGCTGCTGCATTGGGACACTGTCTTGCAAAGTGGCCCAACTTGCCACATCGGAAGCATGTTATGGATTTAGCCAAACATTCCCCAGTATGAGCCCTTCCACACTTACTGCACTGCGACACGCTGACACTACCGCGGCTAGTAGGGGCATTCCTTCTCCCCGTAGATCCAGAATCACTATTACTTGTAGAATGCCTCTTGGGTGGTGGTGAGGGTGAAAATGTTCCTGAAGACATTGTTCGCTTCTTACTTGTATATTCGGCTGCTACTTCACGGATACCTCTCTCGGCCAAAGTGGCTGTGTGTACCATCTCAACATAGCTAGTGATGTTGAGGTAAATGATCCTCTCACGAATACGTGCTGACAAGCCGTCTCGGAACCTTTCAGCCTTAGTTTCTTCATCAGGGGTGAGGTAGGGTGCATACCTCGATAACTTCTGGAACTCCGCTGCATAACGCTCAACCGTCATATTTCCCTGCTTCAAATCTTGAAATTCTTGTGCACATTGCTGCCTCTGTGCGCGAGGGAAGAAACGGTCATTGAACTCTCTTTTGAAACGTTCCCACGGAATGGGAACCCCTTGCCCTAGTTCTTCCGCAATAGCCATCTTCGTGGCTTTCCACCAGAATGCGGCTTCACCCTCCAACTTCAATCCGGCATAGTCAACCTTTTGAGAGTCTGTGCACCTAAGTGCATCAGCAAGGTCCTCAAAACTAGTGATCCAGTTGTCAGCTGCCAAGGGCCCTTCATTTCCATCAAACACCGGAGAATTGTGTCTGAAGAAAGTGGCCGATGAACATCCAACCACGTTATGCTCTCCCTGTCCTGGCGCTGCAGCTATCAAAGCTGCCCAAAACTGTGCTAAATAAGGCATCTGAGGAGGAGGAGGAGGTGGTGGTGGTGGAGGTGGTGGTGGAGGTGAGTCACCGCAAGCTCGATCACCCACAGAAGATTCCTCAACCTCATTATGCGACGGAGGTCTTAGTCTAGGTGGCATAGTTCTGCGTAACAACATAAAAGTTTAGCCTACATGTGAGCATATAAATATCGTTATACAAGTAAATGCAAGTCATGACAAATGCATTACAGTAAACATGCAGTGCACGTAAGGTCTTGGTTACAAGTTTTCAAGTCCTAAGGCTCTTTTGTTTCACTTAGACTCTAGTACCAATCCTAGACTTCCGCTTCCCTATGTCCCTAGGGTTAACTGCTCTGAGACCATTTTCTGTGACGACCCTTTTTTTTTTTAAAAAAAAAAAAAAAAAAAAACATACAATGAATCATCACAGTGGCGTGACTACGTGTCACCCAGCCAACTCATAATACACATTCCTTAACATGTACCTGATATATCAGAGTTACATAATATATACAGTGGAATACAAAATCTATCTGCGGAAGTCAACATTATAATCATAAGCTGTTCATTACACAAAAGAGCCTGTTAATGTCTATCTGCTTAAGGCTTAAGCATAAGTTATGCATACAAAAGAATGGCTACCTCTACGTGTCACAAGTCACACTAGCCATATACAAAATACGCAAAGGGGACTTAAGCATAAAATTATGCATACAAAAGAATGGCTACATCTACGTGTTATAAGTCACACTAGCCATATACAAAATACACAAAAGGGACTATCCAAGTCCGACACTCCTACGACTCAAGCGACGTGCTTAGTCGTAGTACTCCACATAGTGTGCAACGGAGTCCTCCTCCGCATCATCAATACCTGCATCCAAAGAAGCTTCACCTATACGGTTGTGGTAGTAGCCACATCCGTATAGGTGAAAGTGTGAGTTCACCACCTCAGTAAGAAGTGTCGAGGCCTCAGTTGTATAAAACTCACTAAGTATACACTATACACAAACATAATTACATACAGGGTTCAACAGTGTCATTCACAAATCATTAAGTTCACACCACAACACATTATCAGGTACAAGTCACGTTGTTCTTCACACACTTATATATTATCACGGTTTCTACTAATAATATTCCACGCATACCATAAAAATATTTCACACATCTCACAAGTGCTAGCACTTCAATGCTAGGCTTACTATCAACACCGCCCGTAAAGCTATGATCCGTAGGGCACACATCTCACGTGAACTAGCACTTCAATGCTAGGCTTACCACATATCTCACTAGTGCTAGCACTTCAATGCTAGGCTTACCATCAACACCGCCCGTAAAGCTACGACCCGCAGGGCACACATCTCACGTGAACTAGCACTTCAATGCTAGACTTACCACATATCTCACTAGTGCTAGCACTTCAATGCTAGGCTTACCACATATCTCACTAATGCTAGCACTTCAATGCTAGGCTTACCATCAACACCGCCCGTAAAGCTACGACCCGCAGGGAATTCATCTCACTTGAACTAGCACTTCAATGCCAGACTTACCACACATCTCAGCCAAGAGCTGCTACCCTCTGGCCTACCACTCATCTCAGCCAAGAGCTGCTACACTATGGCCTACCACTGTGCCAGACACTACAACACTGGACTTACCATCTATCAACTACCGAGTTCTCATAAATCCAAATTACCTTATCATACCCCTATTGTTACACATGTATATCCAAACAATTTTTCCATCTACACGCATCCACAATTCCACCCTATATATATATTCAACATCATGTCATTCAATCCCCAATAATTCCCGCATATTAATCTCAACCATCTCAACATAATTCTTAATTCAATACTTTACAACTCAACCATCAATACATATCTTCATCTAAATTCCATAACCATATACAACTAAGATTCGTCAACATCCATTTATCCGTACAATTACAATTCAATATATTTCAACTCAATCATGAATAATTTTCTCAATAAATTCCATAATCATAAACAACCAAGATTCGTCAACATCCATTTATCCATACAATTACAAACCAATATATCCATATCAATCATAAACAATTTTCTCAATAAGTTCCATAATCATAAACAACCAAGATTCATCAACATCCATTTATCCATACAATTACAAACCAATATATCCCATTTCAATCATAAACAATTTTCTCAATAAGTTCCATAATCATAAATAACCAAGATTCATCAACATCCATTTATCCATACAATTACAAATCAATATATCTCAAGTCAATCATAAACAATTTTCTCAATAAATTTCATAATCATAAATATAACCAATCATTATCAATATCAACTTATCATTTTAATTCTCAATCCAATAAATCACAATTCAATTACATATATCTTCACCAACAAATTCTATAATCATAAACGCAAACAAATGCAACAATACATAAATCTAAGTTCCTAGGATTCCTCAGTGAGTAGAATACTCACCTTCTATCAAAATCTGTGGCTTCGCGGGATTATCCTCACTCAAAGCTGCGCAATGTGTAGCTGCATTAGATTGCACCTTACATTAGCACTCATAGTCCTAAACTCGTGCTTCTCTTTGTACATGTTTAAAAGTTGAGCCCATAAAGTTTTAAGGTTCCATTCAACCTTTTATTATCTACAATTACCAACCCATAAAATTATAGGGTTTACTTTATTATCCATTAACTAACTAAACATGTACATAGAAATATTCTTAGGTTTACAATTAAAATATCCAATTTATACAAATTACTAACTTTAGGACCCAGCCCCACAAATACCTATTTTTTTTTTCTTTTCTTTTCTTTTTTGAAACCCATAGATAACTTAGGATTAGTTAACACCCTAAATGCGATTAATCGACTAATTAATAATCTAAGGTTTAAACACTTAAAAGTCTCAAATTTAACTCAACTCATCAAATTTAGGGTTTATGCCTACACCTCAACAATTAACAAAATTAGAGTTTTAAATCCTTTAATCCAACAACCCATGGCTTAAATAGTGTATAGGAATTCACTATACACAAAAGCCTCAAACTAATTTTAACAATTTAGTCTAACACTCAAAATTGACCTAACTTAGACAAAAATTAAGGATTACGAAATTACCTCAAAATAATCGGTCAAAACGTAGATCCACACGTGTAGATCACGTTTCCGGAATTAGACTTGAGATTTGAGGTCTAGATCTTCACGGATTTGAGAAAATCTTGGACTCTCCCCCTTTTCCCCCTTTTCTTTCTTTTCTCCCTGCTGGTTTATAGAGAAGGGCCGAGTGCCCTTCTCATTTCTTTTCTTTTTCTTTTAAGTGAGGCGCCTGGCGCCTCACTTTCTCTTTTTTTTTTTTTTTTTAATAATGAATGTACGGCCCTTCATTTGTATATATATATATATATATTTAAACATATATTTATGTTTATATTTATTATATTTTATTTCCATTTATTTATTTTCCTTTTCTATTTCTTTATTTTCTATTTTATGTTTTCTTTGCATTATAATAACATTACATTAACTTCTATCAATTATTTACCTAAATTTTGTATTTTAATTTCTACAAAATATCTCAGACGGTACAGTTTAGGGTTTAGGGTTTAGGGTTTGTTAGGGTTTAGGGTTAGGGTTTGTTAGGGTTTAGGGTTAAGATTTTATTTAAGAAAGTGTAGGACTTTTTTTTTTTGGGTAAAGTGTTTAGGGTTAGGGTTTAAGGTTTTAGTTTTTTTTTAGAAAGTGTAGGATTTTTTTATAAGGGTTTAGGATTAGGGTTTTGGGTTTTGGTTTTTTTTTTTTTTAAGGGTTTAGGGTTTAGGGTTTGTTAGGGTTTAGGGTTTAGGGTTAGGGTATTTTTTTTAGAAAGTGTAGGATTTTTTTTTTTTTTTAAGGATCTAGGATTAGGGTTTAGGGTTTTAGTTTTTTAGGGTTTAGGGTTTTTGTTTTTAGTGTTAGGGTTTTTTTTTTAGAAAGTGTAAGATATTTTTTTTTTTTTAGGATTTAGGGTTTAGGGTTTGTAAGGGTTTAGGGTTTAGGGTTTGTTAGGGTTTAGGGTTTAGGGTTTAAGGTTTAGGTTTAGGGTTTTTTTTTTTAGAAAGTGTAGGATTTTTTTTTTAGGGTTTAGGGTAAGGGTTTTTTTTTAGAAAGTGTAGGATTCAGAGTTTATTTAAGGGTTTATTATTGTGTTGGTTTTATGGTTATGATTTTAGGGTATAAAGTTTAGGTATTGAAGTTTAGGTATTTCTTAAAAAGTAGACGTTAAATTTTAATTTTTTCCTTTTTTATTCAAACCCATTTTTTTTTCATTTATTATTTTCAAAAGTGTCATCGTTGGTTTATAACGCTAATCTAATATCGGACACTGTTTGATTTTGTTTCACTAACAAAAAAACTCCGTAATCCATAATAACACATTCAAATATATATATATAAAACCTCTCAAATAAAAAATTAGGACAAAAAAAATTAAAAACAATAAAAACACAACATGGTAAAAAAGTACATGGCTTCCAAAAAAATAAAAATACATATAACCCTAAATGACACAAAAATACAAACGCCTACACAAAAAAATTATCAAATGTGTACTAACACAAAAATACATGCAGCATTGTTAAAAACAAAAACACAAAATATAACAAAACTGAAATACCTAGTCCCTAAAAACCCAAAAAAAAAAAAAAAAAAAAAAAAAAAAAAAAAGAATTATAAGCATACAAATTACACTAATTCAGCAACGTTGCAATAAAAAAAATAGAACACAGTCCAAAAATTATTACAATATATATATAGTTAGTACAAATTTACATGTGGAAGAAAAAATGAAATACAACAAATAAGGGGCAAAATACTCACTGCCAAGCTGCCGGTTTGTGGATTTAGGGTTCCTTATATATATACCTGCATATTCGGACCAATTTGTGAAGAAAAAATAAGTTAGCAAATGTATATATATATATATATATATATATGTTATCAACCGGCCACTGAACAAATCGAGAGAGATAAACATTGACCGGAGCAAATGAAGCTGACGGCCATGCCAAGCTGCCGGAGAGACGTCCCAGTAGACAGAGAAAGAGAGAGAGAGAGAGAGAGAGAGAGAGAGAGAGATCCGGTGTATATACACGTGAGAGAGAGGGAGAGCGAGAGAGAGGGAGGGTCGGTTGAGAGAGAGAGGTCACCACGCCGGAGACAAGGCTGAGAGGCACCGGAACGGGCTGTCGCCGGCCGGCTGAGCTCGACGGAGAGAGAGAGAGAGAGAGAGAGATCGTATAGAAATGGCTAGCTTCCAGAGGAAGCTACCCATTTCTTTTATATAAATATATATTTAATTTAAATAATCTATTTTCAACTAAAAATTATTATATTTTTTTAAAAAAAATCAGTCTCCTTTTGGCCAGGTGGCGAGCGGGAGAACTCCCGCGCAGTACCTGGCCAAACAATTGGACACGTGTACGTAGTACACGTGCCCAATTGGAGACGTGTATGGAAATACACGTCTCCAAATGTAATTTTTTTAATATTATAATTATATATAAAATATTATATATATATATATATATATATATATTATAATTATATATAACATATTATATATATTTTATATAAACCCATGCAACTCTAAGTGTATGTACTGCATGTACTGCATGTACACATTGCTAAATCCTAAGCCCTAAAACTAAAACATAAACTATAAATTAAAACTAAATATAAACCCTAAATTTAAACCATAATTTAAACCATAATATGACACTAAGTATAAGTATATATACTATACTACTCCTAACCCTATGTGTATATACTATATATAGCCATAAACCATAATTTTAAGTGTATGTTATATATATATATATATATATATAGCTAAAAACCCTAACCCTAAATGTATATACTATATATATCTATAAACCCTAATCCCCTATACTATATATAGCTATAAACCCTAACTCTACGTGTATATATCATATATTATGTATAGCCATAAACCATAACTCTACGTGTATATACTATATATAGTTATAAACCATAACTCTATGTGTATATATTATATACTATGTATAGCCATAAACCCACGTGTATATATTATATACTATGTATAGCCATAAACCCTAACTCTACGTATATATACTATATATAGATATAAACTCTAACTTAAACTCATGTTGCAATTTTTTTTTTTGGGTCTACATATATATAGCAGAAATTTGGTTTAATTATGCATATAGTACAATATGTCAATTTAGTTAGGGTTTACGTACTTATGAGTATTCCATATATATATATATATATATATATATATATATATAGAACTCATCATATAAACCCTAATCATAAGTGTATGTATTTTATATAGCAAAAAACCATAACCCTTAGTGTATGTACCATATATAACAAAAAACCCTAACTCTAAGTGTATGTACTATATATAGCAAAAAATCCTAACCCTAACCCTAACCCTAAGTGTATATGGCTATATATATATCGTTACAATCTAATTAAAATCAATCTACGATTTAATGTTATATTTAAAAGTGTACGATAATGACACGTTAAAATATATTGACATTATTATTCATAAAATGTAAAATGAATTAAATTATAACCCATAGCCCTAAGTGTATACATTATATATACCTATAAACCCTAAAACCCCTAACCATAAGTGTGTATACTATATATAGCGATAAACCATAATCATAAGTATGTATGTTATATATAGCTATAAACTCTAACCCTAAGTATATATATTATATATCTATATAGCTATAAATCATAACCCTAAGTGTATATACTATATATAGCCATAAACCCTAACCCTAAGTGTATGTACTATATATAGCCATAAACCCTAAATGTATGTACTATATAAGGGACTAAACTATAAGTATTTAATTCATTATGTAGCGCGGAACCCTTAAAATAATTGCATATACTATATATAGCCATAAATAGCAAGGTTACTGTATATAGTTTCTAAACCGTTTACATGCATGCATATCTATATATATAGTATTAATTATAGGTTTCTTAACTTTGTTATTTTTTATTTTTTATTTTTTTGTTTCTAAACGTAGATGGGGTACAAAACTAAACCCTAATTTGAACTATTTGGTTTAATTATATATATAGCACCAAATTTGTTTAATTATACATATAGTACAATATGTAAATTAGGTTAGGGTTTACGTACTTATTAGTATTCTATATATATATAAATAAGGAACCTAAAAAGCATAAATTTCAAGTATATAATTTACATATACCATATAGCATATAGCTTTCAAACCTAATTTTATGTGTATAAGCTATGTACACCGTATTTTCACATATTTGTATGGTTAATAAGATAAGGATTTTTTCTTTTTCTTTTTCAAAAAATTAACACAACACAATTTTTTTTTTAATATATATTTGGGAAAAAATAACAGTTTGACACGTGTAATAATACACGTGTCCAATTGGACACGCGTATGAAATACACGCGTCCAATTGGACACGAGTATTAAATACACGCGTCCAATTGTGAAGATGGTACAATTAGACACGTGTCAAATTGGACGCGTGTCTACAGTAACCGGTATTGTAGACACGCGTCCAATTGTGAGTATTTTTGTAGTGTTAATTAATTTGAGCTGCCTAATTGGGTACCCATTTTGTTAAAGTACTGATCTTGATCGACTTTGATTCCAAGTTTCTCTATTGGCGATAAAATCTCAAGATGGGGTTTATGAAAATCTGGTTTCTTGAGAAATGTATTATGAATAAATAGTCAAGGAAACACCTTTCTGTTAATCTCCAGAAGTGGAATATTGAATGATATGATATGATAGAGTGGAACTGTGCATTTCATGTCCTTGTAATTATAGTAAAAATTATACTACCTCAAGCATTTTCCTATGTATTAATCTTGAAAAATGCTTAGGGAATTATACATTTGATTAAAATCACCTTATAAACTAATGTAGCGGTTTATAATTCGTGAAATGATCGAGTGTATGGTTAACAAGTCAGCTACTAACTAATTATTGACTATTTCATCATAATGCATGATTATTACCTCAATTTGTAAAGAACTTGTAGTAAATTATGGTATCCCTAACATCACTTATTAATATCTTGAGTAATGTTATAAAAAGGACTAAAATCATATTTTTAATTGTCTTCCCGAATATCGTATGGCTGTTTAAATTACAATATCGAAGCGGCAATATGTACATGCATAAAACTCAAAGTTGCGGTAAAAATCATTGTAATCACATTGAGATGAAAAAGAAATTAAAGAAACATTGGCTGAAAGGACAGTATACTTTAATTTTGACAATAGCTTAATATTTCTAACAAAAAATATATCACAAGGTATTTTCTTGTGCTTAAGCTAAAATGGTAGTTTGTCGTGACTTCTCATGCGCTTGGCACTTTCATTATGTAATATGAAGCAATGCATTGTTAAGTAACATTTCCTCTCTTTTTTTTTTAACATGTTCACACAAGAGGGAGGAGGGGAGAGTTAAGTAATATTACTAAGTCAATTAAATTCAACAATTAATCAATGGAAAGTTAATTAGATCCTTGTGTGAAAGAGGAAAAAAATAAAGAAACAGAAAAATGCTTGAACTAAATGATAAATGACAGATCTTGAATAAGTATGTGTAACAGTACCCTCGCTCAGATTATTTAATTACAAACAATCTTGAGTGTTACATCTAACTCCTCTTTATCACGTAACAATTAACAATGGAAAATAAATAGATACATATATAGCCAGAGCGCTAAATACCATCAAGACTTGGATTAACCACTAAATCGATCTCTTATAAACAACTAGGTTCGCCACTAATCAAGTCACTCTCTACACACCCACATGGAAGATGAATAGATAAATTTGTTCCTGAGACTAATATTGGATCATCTCTTCCACCCCTCCAACCTTGCCCGCTATATATATATGTATCTCAGCAGATTGAGACATTATGAAATGTATATCACTGGGTTCTACAATATATGATCGATGTACTCTAGAAATATCCCACATTCACAGTGCCATTTATATTTGCAAGAGCAGTACTTCATTAGAGGCTCAATCAACATCTTTGTTTGGGTTGTGGTAAGTCGTGATGATTTGGCCGGCATGGAGTTTTGGACTTGAGTTAATTTGGACTTTTCGTTTTGAATTGGAGGTCACTGAATTTGTACGTATGTCATGAGTTTTGATTTATCACTTAGGGCTCGTTTGGGTGTGCAATTTTTTTTTTTGTATTATATTCTATTATTTTGTATTATATTCAAAATTGCAAATACTGAGATAACTTGTTTTTTGAAATTATGTTTTGATGGTTTAGATCGAAAACTTGACACAAAATTAAAAAAAAAAAAAAATTGGATAAAATCTGAGTAGAATTTGAATTCTAAAAAACAACCCAAATATTTTTTGAAAAATAATAAAATTTAATTTTAAAAAAAAACAATTGTTATCCAAACATGCCCTTAGTTTTGGAGATTAATTGTTTTAAACTTGAGCGTTGATTTCGAGATTATGAGTTTCTGCATGTAACGCCCCGCCTTTTACAAAAAGACATAAGTGAAAATTTCGATTTTCACGTGACATTACGATATCATCAGAGTTATAAATTGACATCGGAATATATTTTTTCTTAACATTGACACATTAGAGCTTCTAACAAAATACTTCAAAATATATAGAAAGAGTGTAATTGAATAATTACACATTAAAATAGTATTTGTGCCATGTATGGCACAGATAATTTACAAACATTATATACATACTAACAAAAACATAAATATTATTCTCCGAATATTATAATAATGAACTAAACATATTAGTCCACAAAATTGGGAGGCATCCTAGCCTCAGATACTGCTATCAAGATCACTTAAAGGTCTGGGCACTCGTGATACTCATCTTCTTCATAACCTGTATTAATATATAATACAGAGAGAAACAATAATACAAAAATACCTAGTGAGTCCACTGTTTTCAATAATAATATGACTGCTGATTTATTTAAGTAAATGCATCACAATGCAATAATATAAAGTAATGACAGTTTTATATGCACAATCTTATTATAAAATAAATCATGAGCTTCTTGCATTCAATCTTATAGAAACATAACTCTAACAAATAGATTCAAGGAGACGTCACTCCAGTTATTAGAATCTAGGAACATAACTTCTGTCTTGCGTGTTATAGGAGACGTCACTCTCGTTTAGCAAATGATAGGAGACGTTACTCCCGTTTAGCGAGTTCTAAGGAGACGTCACTCCCTACTCTGTTTTTTTTTATTAATATTTTTGGCACAAGCAGACGTCACTCCCTGGTCCGTTGGCAGACGTCACTCCCAACTCTTTTATAATTAAATTCATTAATTAAAATAACAAAATATGTAAATTCCACATGCGCAAACAATTAAATAAAGCAGAAATCATAACGTTATGGAAATTCAGCATCACCTTCAGTAGTAAGAAATACTCACAGTTCTCTGCTACAAAGAGAGATCCACAGGAATAATGACTGCACAGTTATATACATTTGATAATATATTAGTATAAAATACTAAGAACCTATTTTAACATTTTATCACTTTCGACTTATAAATCACTTATACCAATTTCTAATATCGCTTAGATATTATAACGGCATAAAATAGGTTAATTATAATGCCAAATATTTCATGTGGGCATTATAACAGCATTTATTAAAATTGTCAAAATACCAATTTTATATATAAAGTAGTTAAAATTCATGATTTTTATAATAAAGTTTCGCAACCCAAAATAATAGAACATTTTATTAAATAATATTAAACCAGACACTGTTTCAGTTATTTTAACTGAAACTTAATAACTTAATATTAAATAATATGGCTTATAATAAATAAACTTAATAACTTCGATAATATAATTAACGGGTTTTATACTTTAAAAACAGGTGGATTATAAACTTGAGCAGAATAACGACATTATTATTATTAATGCACAAAAATATTTTAAAATAATTGGGCGTTGTAACGGTGCTTTTATAAAAATATTTATTTTTATTCGGGCATCACAACGACGTGATTTATTACTTAAATACGCCACTTGGAATACCCTGTTAAAACACAACTTAAAAACATTAGATACTTAAAATAGTAAAAACTGTAAAATCACAAAATATTAAAAAAAAGTTAATAACTTAAAAATTACATAAAATAAATTAAAGCCTTATTAGAAACTTACCAACTACTTTAAATAATATATTTACAAAAGCCACTTATCTTTGTTTATATTATCTTTTCTTTTAGTTTCCTTGATCTCCTCCTTTTATATATATATATATATATATATATATATATATATATATATATATATATATATATATATATATATATACATGAGTAATGATTCACTGCCACCTAAATATACAACTTTCCACTACCTTGTCTATGTGGCAAGATGGTCCCCCACTTTAATTTATTTTTAAAAAATAAAAAAACTCAAAAAGTAGTAGGGGAACCACCTTGCCACATAGGCAATGTGGTGAAAAGTTGTATATTTAGGTGGCATTGAATCATTATTCATATATACATACTTCTTTTGACTCACACACAATATTATTCTACTCACACACCCATCTGACGTGCACACACACACTTTTCCCTTTTCTTTCTTATCTATCTTTACTTCTTGTTTCTTTCTTTTTCTTCCTCTCTATTCTTTCTTATCTTTTCGTTCTTTTCTTCTTCCCTGTACAGTCGGTCTCACACACACAGAAGAGGAGAAAGAGAGAGGGGCTTACCAAGAGCTGCTGTTGCTTCTACTTTCTTTTGGGTTTTCTTTTATGATGTAATTCAAGAAGAAGAGAGGAAAAGAAATGATGAGAGAGATGGGTTGCTGTCCATGAAAACAGAGGGAGAGTTTCTGCAGTTCTTTTAATTTCTTTTGCTACTCTAACACACCGAGAGGGAAAGAGAGAGAGAGAGAGAGCGAATTGAGAGGCTGAGGGCTGCTGTCTTTGTTTTATAAAATAACCCACGCTGCAGAGAAGAAAAACAAAAGAGGAGGAAGAAGAGAAGAGAGCTTCGGCTTTGTGTGTGCAAGACCCATCGCCCATGCTCTCTTTATATGGAAGACCTGAAAGGTGTAGATTATTCCAGCACTGATTTTGATCTACGGACAGAAATCTTGCAGGTGTTTCAACAAATGATTACAAGATAGGATTTGGTAGATTCGAAGAATCAAAATCGACCAAATCACTTATCTCTAACGAACAAGAAGTTCAAATTCAACTAATCTAACTTAATCTATTAACTAAGCTACGGTTGTTTGTTTTTAATTTTCTAATGACTTAAAAATGGACTGGGCTTAAACGTGAAGCCAGATGTGGGTTGGGCTGGGATGGGCTGATGTTAATGATTCCATGGGCTAGGGGCTGGGTTCCTAAACATGTGGGCTGCTGGATCTTAAGAAATATAAATGACCCACAAATCATTATTGTTCAATTTTCGTCCAAATCAGGGTACCATTTTTCGTGGGTATTTTCGGGTATTAAACGGAGTCCAAAAATTATGAAATTTGGAGGATAGCTAGAGGACTTCGAGACAAGCGTTCTGGCTTTTGAATCGACCAAAACGGAGTTTGTTTGACCTTATTTTCGTTATTCCAAAGTTTAAGGTCCATTTGAACTTTTTATCAAATTAAAACTATAAATGCTTCTAAATTTATTTTCATAAATATTCATATTTATTCTTTTATCCTATTATTATGTCATAAATCATATTTTAATATATTTTATTCAATATATTAAAATATGGGGTATTAAACTATATATATCGTCATTTTGAATTCTTAATCTTTCAATGGACTTCAACTATTGTATTACTTCAGTTTTGATTTGAGTATTGATTTGGCATTTATTGGTTTAGGTTTGACTTTAGGTTAATTTTGATGTACGTGTTGTTTTTAATTTGAAATATGATCGAGCTTAGATTTGAGATTATTTGATTGTTGAAATATTTAGCGTACGTATATGATGTTTTGAATATAAGAAAACCTGAATTTTGTAAATCAGGTTTCACACAAAATTAATATAATAAATATAAATTTTTTTTTTCTCATTTTACTAGATAGTGTCCTTTTTTTTTTCTTTTCTTTTTTTTTTTTGCTTAAAACGACACTAACTGGGTAGTGTCGTTTCAATAGTAACGACGTTAATTAACGTCATTTGAACAATAAACAACATTATTTTGAAATTCCGACCCTGTATTAATTGTTTAGTGTCATTTTGTACCCGTGACTGTTGTTGTTCATGTGGTAGTACAGCGAGGCATTGCATGTCTTGATTTGGGTAAAGCAATTGAAAGGGTAAAGAAGGATTGCTTTGATGGATGGATGTGTTGGACGCAAGAATCGTAGCGAATAGAGTAGTTGGCAATAGAAGGAAGAGAGTATGGGAAGCCATGGACGTTCCTTGCAGTTTTGGAGGCCACTGTCACAGGGTTTTGTTCTTCCTTTGAACTAATAGCAGAGTCTTTCATGGGTTTTGTTTCGGACACTTCTTCTTCGATCTTCATAATGTTTAGTAAATAATGGACTTTGGCCTTAGTAGCTTAATGGGCTGGGCTTAGTTTACCTTTAGTGATAATGAGCTTAAGTTATGGGTATAAAAAGGGCAATAGCCTAATTGTAGAGGATATGAGATTAGTGATTTGTACAATGGTAAACTGGAGGTTGAACACCTTTCTGGAAATCGGACATTTCGAAGAGTTCATTTCATTTTGTATTTTTCGTTCATCAATTTACATTTCTTACATTGTTCTTCCAATTCTTCCATAATTCATCACTCCTATTCCCTTTTTCATTCAAATTTCATTCAATTCAACAAATCAAAACCCTAAAATTCAGTAACAGTTAATTAAACTGTTACAAGTAGTATAAGAGCTTCCTATCCACTGCACATTAACACTAATCTACCACTATGGCCGAAGAAATTGCACCGCGTTCTCTTGCTGAATTGGTTACTCGTGAGAATTGAAGCTGATGAGAGCTTTGCAGTCTCACGCGATTTTCAACAGGAAGAGGTGAACAAACACAGTACTGTTGCACAGATCCAGAATTTGCAAGCTAATATGCAGAAAATGCAGAAGTTGCAGGACGATATGAAGATTCAATTCCAGATTCAACTCCAGAGTAGTATTCAGGAAATGTTCTCCCGTGTTCCTGGTTTCATTATGCGGCGATTCCTTCTATTATTTTATATAGTTTAGTGGAAGAGGTAATTAGAAACTTTAATGAAATCTTCTAGTATATAGTTTTGCAGGATTTCACTTCGATTTGTCATTCCAAGTCCTCATGCGACGGACCAATTATGTCCAAAATATTAAAATAATAATAATAATAATAAAATAATAATAATAATAATAATAAGAGAGAAAAAAGAAAAAAGAGATTGAAAGTAGAGATCTATCCATTGCTCGGCCACCTAGCTTCTATACACTTTTGTTGCCCCTTTGAAACGACCCTACACAAAAGTTCATAAAACTTCGTTTATTTCACTCTTTTATTGAAAAGTTTAAACCTTTAGTGAAAAAAAGAAAAAGAAAAAAAAGTCTACTTTTTCTCTTCCAATTAAATGATAGATG
Organism: Alnus glutinosa; assembly: GCF_958979055.1. NCBI lineage: Eukaryota > Viridiplantae > Streptophyta > Magnoliopsida > Fagales > Betulaceae > Alnus > Alnus glutinosa. Next base: position 5,735,233 of record NC_084898.1, on the reverse strand, counting down.
CATTCTTTTTTCTTTTTTCTTTTTTAATTCCTTTATAGTCTTGTTTAATTTTTTTAGATGATAAATCATAATATTAGATTGCATAAACAAAGTATTGTGGGAGATGTGATTAATGTGTTTATTATATAGTGTAATATAAATTTAATTTTGTAGCTTGAAATGTGTAGAGTAGATGAATAAGCCACAATGGTGTTACCATATCCGTGTTAGTGGATAATTTTGTATATACCAATTTTAAGCAAGCACCTTCAGTGACAAAGTTAGGAACTCATGATTCAGTTCAGCCCTATTAAACATAAATTCTTGACTCCGTCACTGCCCTCCTCCTCCCTTTTTCCCGACAAAGGGGAAGGATGGAGATCTCCTCCTTCACAGAGAGGCAGTGGAGGTTACCCCCTCCCCAGCAAGAGGGTTGCCCCCTCCAATCTCCCCTTTTTAGTTTTTTTATTTTATTTTATTTTTTATTTTTAATTTTAATAATTCGTTTATGTTTATATATATATATATATATATATATATATATATATATTATATGTTACATGTGTAATAATTTGGATATGATGTGGCAAACTATCAGAATTCGTTAAATTTTTTAACATAATTTTTTAATATGGATTAATTTGTTGTTTTTACATATACCACACTGAGCTTCCAAAATATTTTAAAACCACAAGGGGCTTATTGTAAAGAGTAATTCTATTCATCCTCATCCCCAAAGCCTATGTGCCCGTGCCATAGTCTCCAACCATAAAACCAAAGCACCAAATGCTATGGGAGACTACGCCATATAGGCTTTTGAGGGATGGGGTAATGTATATCATTACTCTATTACAATTCGATGAAACCATACGGATTGAATTTGCATTTTAATTTCCTTTAAAAATTAATGCCTTTTTCTTATAATTGATTAAAAGAAAAACTTTATAAGGAATGATCTTAAAACTGAAAAAGGGATGGACTTCCAAACAATACACCCATAACAAAATAAAAAATAAAATAAAATAAAAAAATGCTTAGTAATTGTAAGGGGCTATTAATTAGAGACAATTTGCTTCACTTTTTACGTTAGTAAAAGAAAACAGACATGCAAGTTCAAGCCCGGTTGAGAATCCTAAAATTAAATCTTGAATTGGTTTGATCCCAATGAAGTTCAATCTCGTCACCCTTGTTGAGGACTCTCCTCTCCACAAATTCCTTTTTCCATTTTCCAATGAGAACGTAGCTCCCATTACTTGCCCATCGTTTGAACACCAATTGATGTTCAGACTTGGTATCACAATCCCAAACACAAACTTGCAACCCTTTATGTAAGCTTTCAATGCGATTGGCATCCCATTTGGGTAAGATATGCTTCTTCACCCCATCCGCTGCCAACAACAGCCTCGACAAATACCCCAGATCGCTTGTCTCGATCGTCTTCTTGATAACACAGGGATCAACGCCCAGCTTCAACTCCAATGAAACACCGCTGCGCATCTCTTCTCTTCTAACTTCACGGCAACTAAGTTTCATTCTTTTGATTCTACAAGCAAGGAGGTTTTCATTTGCTTTTCTCTTTTTGGTCGTGGAAGAAGCGCAACCGACCTTCAATTCCAACGATCCATGTTGGCTCTTGGTGATCTGATCAAGCCCTTCATCATGAGCTTCACCGACTTGAGCTTGATCATCGTTCTCTTGAAGACCCAAAAAATTATAGAAGATGGGTTTTTTCACGTTACGTTCAGAAAAGGATGTTGTCTTGTCGTTGGAAAAAAGCGATAGTTCCAGTGAAAGTTCGCTCTTTTCATCGCCGTTTCCTTCTGGGATTTCACAAGTCGGCTTGGTGGCCAAAAAAAGCTCCATGCCCACCATCTGATCATCGCCGCTAATTAGTGATCGACGAGAATGCAAAGTGTGAGAACCACTGGGTTGGGGGGAGAGTAGACAAGCCTCCATCGATCAGACCGAGGAAAAAACCAAGAAAGAAAGTATGTGTTTTTCTTGGCCGGAGTTTGTGTTTTAGAAAGCTGGGTTATTAGGGTTAGTTATATAGGGATCAGAGGAGGCCACTGCATGGGTTATTGGCAATTGGAAATCCAAATCCGAGATGGAAAAGAATTTAGAAAGTTGATCTGTTAATTGGAGTAGTACTAACATTCCCAGCTCTTCTGAAAATTCCCACCCGTTAAGAGTCGTCGTAAAGGCGGTTGATCTACAAGAGCCCCAAGTCGGTGGAAATAAATCAAAAATGCTTCTCCATGGCATTATTATAATTAAAAATGGCATTACTGTAATTAATTTAATTACGATAATGCCATGGAGAAGCATTTCTCTTCTTATTTTCTCTTAATTAGAAAAGCATTTCTCGGATGCTTATAATAATTACACAAGAAGGGTAAATAGTTTTACAATTAAGTAATGCCGCAAATTACACCATTTATTTTATTAGGCTAATATTAATATAACCGTGTGTCTATTAGTCATTGTTAAAAAAAAAAAAATTAAGAGCTGATTTGCGTATTGCCATGTACACCAGCAATGTGGGCAATGAGATGTGGGTGCCGTATTTAATATTTTCATTTTATGGAATTTGTAAACGCAGAGCGGCAATCGTTCTCTTGTGTACAGTAAAGGTAGTAAACAAATTTGCATATGACATAAGACAACTTAATAGATCGAGCCTTATTTTTTCAAAACAAATAAAAATATATTACTAAAAAAGTAATGCTAAAAAATATATTTTTATCTTATGATTATTTTATAAAGTTAGCGTGACGGTCCGAACCAACCCTTAAATCAATCATTGTTAAAAATAAATAAATAATCAATAATCGATGAGATTATCACGTCAACCAACTTTAATTTGTAGGATAAAAATATGCTCTTACTAAAATGGAAGAGATAATCACAATTCCATATGCTTTGCTGAATATTGTATGCCTGGTTATACTCACCCAGCAAGCAGGTGTCCGCCCTCGTACTGTCGTACACCTTATGACATGGCCTTTGCTTGTACTCCTTATGCCACTTTGGGAGATGGAAGCTTTCAGTGGGCATTGTATCAAAGTTCATATATGTCTTCTCCAAAATCAATGTCGTGCCCAGTTTGGATCCGGCCAACTTTTCAAGGAAAAAAGCCGGAGCTGCATGTTCTTCCTTTTGGTCGATCTCGTTTGATTTGCGTAATAAATATTTTACTGAAAATATGAATATTTATTACTTAAAATAAAGGAGTGTGGAATAAAATAGTTATTTTCATTCCTTAGTTTGATGATAAAAGATATACCCTAACTGAAATTGAATCAAATTGCTAAAAAAAACCTCACACGTTTTTTTTCTTCTTCTAAAACTTAAAAAAATAATAATAATAATAAAGAAGTTTAATTGTTGTGGGTGGCCGGCCAGTGGCCACCCACATAAGACCCTAGCTAGGAGTGGTCCCTACCAAATAAAAAAATAACTATTCCGTAGGAAATGACAAAATAGTTATTCTATTCCAATGGTCTATTCCGCAAACCAACGAGGTCTTAATGTATGTTGGTGAGGATTTTTAAAAAGAGCAATATTATTTAGTAGATTATTATACAACTGTCATACAATTGAGATGACGTGGTAGTAAAAATCAGTCATTAATTTTACTACTATTGTATATTGTTGTTAAAAGTAAATGAGGGTGAATGTTTAGCTGAGGATTAAAAGTCCTTTGTACCTGGTTCAAGCTTCCCTTTTATAATGTTTTGGACACGACCATTCGCCTCACTAATATGTGGGATTACCCTAACAATAGCCTTGAGATCCCATCCCTCTTAATTAGTGGCGTTGAGGATATTGTGAAATTGGATATTCATTTTTTTTTTCCTAATTGAATAAAGAAAATGGTTAAAGGGGAGGATCATTCCCACTTATGATCCAAAAAGAAGAATAAGTAGACGATTCTATAAATGAAAAAAGAGTGGGCTCTCAACAATATATCCAAACCAAACTAAAACAATGCTCAAATAATTACAAAATATAAAAAATTGGTCAAACAAGTGACCTAATTCTCTCAACGGGCCGCACAAAATGGATTAATTAAAGAAGCTAAAAGGGCAAAGATTGGATATCCATTTTGATTTCGAAGCTATTGAAGCAAATACCTTGTTACACACAGACACGTAAGATCGGGTTTGTCCTAGTGGGATTTGAGTTTGCAAGCCGATATTATGATTTAGGCGGGCTGGAATACCTTCTCAGCCCAATTTCCTACAGATCAAATATAATTATGTTCTAAGCCCAAGCTTGATTTAAATAGCGGCAACGGCATGTGTGGCTCAAAAGTTGTTTTAAATTTTATTTGGAAATTAAAAGTTGTGAATTTGTCGTACGTACGGAAAGTGATCTTAATTAATTTGAGCGGCCTAATTGGGTACCCATTTTGTTAAAGTACTGATCTTAATCGACTTTGATTCCAAGTTTCTCTATTGGCAATAAAATCTGGTTTCTTGAGAAATGTATTATGAATAAATAGTCAAGGAAACACCTTTCTGTTAATCTCCAGAAGTGGAATATTGAATCATATGATATGATAGTGGAACTGTGCATTTCATGTCCTTGTAATTATAGATGTAGAGTGTTGCTAATAGTATTAGCTAGAGTTTTAACTATAAATTTTTTTATAAATTAATTAACATTTAACGCTAGCTAGCTACTTGATTATCTGACTATTTACATTATCACACTCATTTCCTTAAAACGTGTATGGAAATTATAGTAAAAATTGTACTATCTAAAACATTTTCCTATGTATTAATCTTGAAAGATGCTTAGGATATTACACATTTTATTAAAATTACCTTACAAACTAATGTAGCGGTTTATAATTCATGAAATGATTGAGTGTATGGTTGACAAATCAGTTACTAACTAATTAATTGACTATTTCATCATTATGGACTATTAATTATAACTCTGTTGGGAATAATCCAACTCAAATCATCTCATTCAGAAAAGTTATGGGCCTCCAAACAAACAGTGGCCGACCGGTGGAACTCTAATTAAATATTAGGTCAAGTTGTCTAGTGTCCATACTATAAATAAGCCCCCACACCAGATATAAACCTAAGATTGAATTATTGTGTTTAGGCATACTTTTCTAATAGAGACTGACTTAGGCATCGGAGTACTCCAATTCTTCCATAGCTCATCATTCCTATTCACTTTTTCATTCAAATTCCATTCAATTCAACAAATTAAAACCCTAAAATTCAATAACAGTTAATTAAACTATTACAAGTAGTATCAAAGCTTCCGATCCCTTGCACATGTACACTAGATCTACCACTATGGCCGAAGAAATTGCATTGCGTTCTCGTGCTGAATTGGTTACTCGTGAGAATCTGATGAGAGCTTTGCAGGCTCACAATTTTCATCCTATTGACACTTGGATATATATATATATATATATATAGAGAGAGAGAGAGAGAGAGAGAGTTTAGTGGAAGAGGCAATTAGAAACTTTAATGAAATCTTCTAGTATATAGTTTTGCTTCGATCTGTCATTCCAAGTCCTCATGTGACGTACCAATTATGTCCAAAATATTAAAACAATAACAATAATAATAAAATGAAAGAAAGAGAGAAAGTGGAGATAGTTTAGTGGAAGAGGCAATTAGAAACTTTAATGAAATCTTCTAGTATATAGTTTTGCTTCGATCTGTCATTCCAAGTCCTCATGCGACGTACCAATTATGTCCAAAATATTAAAACAATAACAATAATAATAAAATGAAAGAAAGAGAGAAAAGAAAGAGAGAAAGTGGAGATCCATTGCTCGGCCACCTTCTATACCCTTACCCCTCCCCCTCCTCCTCCTCCTTCTCCAATGGCAGAGCCACTTAATTATAGGCCAGCAGGGGCATGGCCACCGCCATAGTTGAAAAAAAATATATGTTCTTAGGGAGTTCATCAAATGCAAGAGTTAAGGATCCTTATAGATTTTGTTGCCCATTTGAAATGACCCTACACAAAACTTCGCTTGTTTCACTTTTTTATTAAAAAGTTTAAACCTTAAGTGATAAAAAAAAAAATGGATAATTGCACAATTGGTCCCTGTGGTATGTCATAATTATTTTTCACTCTCTATGGTTTAAAAAGTGCATGGGAGATCCTTGTGGTATGCAATAATTACAAATCGATCACTGCCGTCAAATTCTGTTAAAATTTTTAACAGATTCCGTCAAATGTCACGTCAGCGCCACGTGTCGCCATCTTATGGGTGACACGTGGCGCTGACATGTCCAATCTTAATAAAATAATATAAATTTATTAAAAAATAAATAAAAATACTTATTTTTTAAAAAAAATTAAAATTTAAAAAAAAAAAAGAAAAAAGAAAAATGGGGGCAAAGGGGTGGCCGCGCGCCACCCCCAGAGGCCGCCGAGGGTGGTGCACGGCCACCCCCAGGCCATTGGGGGTGGCCATTAGGCCACCCCTAGAAGATCTAGGGGTGGCGCGCGGCCACCCCCATTGGCTGGGGGTGGCCCAGCCACCCCAAGCCTGCCCTTTTTTCTTCTTCTTCTTCTTTTTCTTTTTTTTTTTGTTTTTTTTTTTAAAAAAATAAGTTTATTTATTTTTTTTTAATAAATTTATTTTTTTTATTAAGATGGACACGTGTCGCTAACATGTAGGGCTAACAGATTCCGTCAAAATTGTGGACGGAAAATCGACCCAGGGAGTAAAACATAATTATTGCATACCACTGGGACCTCTCATGAACTTTTAAAACCCACTACAAAAAATTTGCTCATTAGCGGCCAACAAATTTGGCCGCTAATGATGTTATTTTGGCCGCTATTGATAAATAGCGGCCAACTTTGGCCGCTAAAAAGTGGCCGCAAATAGTCTGACGCTAAAGACTATTAGCGGCCACTTTTTTTGTTCGCCGCTAATAATTGCTTTATAGCGGCCACCAAGTTCGCCGCTAAAAGTAATTTTATCCGCCGCTAATAATTGTCAACTGAGTCTAAAGACGCCGCTAATACTAGACTATTAGCGGCCACAAATAGTAAAAACAAATGGGTATTATTAGCGGCCACATTTGTGGCCGCTAATAGTTTAGTATTAGCGGCCACACATGTGGCCACTAATAATACCCGTCTGTTTTAACTATTAGCGGCCACATTTGTGGCCGCTAATACTAGACTATTAGCGGCCACACGTATGTGGCCGCTAATAATAACCGAGTGTTTTAACTATTAGCGGCCACATTTGTGGCCGCTAATACTATTAAAAAATAGAAAAAAAAAAATAGAAAAAAAGTATATATATATATATATATATATATATATATATATATATATATATATTAAAAAAAATTCAGATCCATTCATCTTCACTGCATTAATTAAATCTCTATATGCAACTAATATTATTAAAAAATGAAAAAAAAAAAAATATATATATATATATATATATGTATTTTTTTTAAAAAAAAAATATCAGATACACCCATCCTCACTGCATTAATTAACTTTCTAAAACAAATATTCAGAGAGTCAGGAACTTTATCGAGATTGATTAAGAAAATAATCCCACGAAAGCAATGTACAAGTGCCAAGCATAGACTCTTCTTTTCCTTTTCCTTTTTTCCTAATCAAATTCCATTAAAGAAAATACAAAACACTAGAACTCAACAGCAGCCTCAGCTACAGCCCTTCATTCACCAAAGAAAGGAAGAATAGAGCAGAGAGGAATGGGACAAAAAGATTACAATCAAAAGCCCATGTTACTACACATAACTACATAACTTGTTAACATCAAGTCATGCAATCAACTTTGCCATAAAATTGATAGTTTGGCTTAGATGAGTCAAATCCTAGCTGGAAGTGGCACTGCACCACACCCTAGCAGCAAGAACTAATTCACAGCAAATAGAATAAGAAAATAATGTTCCAAATTTCTAGATTATAAGTATTTTGTCCAATTATCAAACAACAACCTGATGATCAACATATGCATGACCTCTTCGTATGAGCTCCACTGCTAAATCATACAAATCTTGAAAGTAATCACTGGTGTAAGTGATCTGCAAAATTAAGCAAATCCAACAATTGCCAAAACTAAGGGCAGAACAATAGAGGATACACCATCAATGGAGAGAAACCACTATACCTTTAAGGGCTCCCAACCCATCCATTGGACAATTTCTTCAATATGATCAATGTACTCTTTCTTTTCGGCTTGGGGATTTGTGTCATCATACCTAGTGCGACGAATCAAGGGATCAAACTCAGATGCAAGAGAAACTGGAAATTTATTTTTATCTCTTTTCAATTCTTAAAGAGCATATGGAAAATTCAAAGGGAGATTATAACATTCGAAACAAACAATAAACCAAAAAAATCACCTTCTTGTAGCAAACTAACAAAGCATGAACATATTACAAAAAAAAAAAAAGAAGGTATGAACAGCATTCTTTTAGTTTCTTAAGGGAGTAAATTGAAGTTCTTTTAATTACAGAGTATAGGTTTTCGGCCATCTGACACTATAATGCTCTGCATGAACCATATTTCCGAGTCCTACTTTACCATGCCCAAGGAGACCAACCAGATTATAATATATCCACAAATAGAAGCTTTGACTAATGCCGACATATGTACAACAGAACCTTGATAGGAGAAAATAGAACAAATTTACAAACTTTGATGCATGAAAACATTACCAACTATAATCTACATAACCAAAACATGCCAATTAGGAGTACAGCAGAACAATATCTAATGAAAATTGGCTTCTATATGCAAACCAATTCATGTACCATACATTTAAAGATTCAAAAACACATAAATGTTGGAAACCAAGATTGTTGTCATTTTTATAATCTGAATCTATATTACAGATAGTGCATTTGAAACATCAAGCCATTAAACTGGATTAAAAACACTTAAGACAGTTGACTGAACATTAAATATTCATTACATCTTTTCCTAAAAACAAACAAAAAGAAGGATATATATTGTTAGCACCAAAAAAATCCTTCCTCTGTCCCATACAGGTAGACCACATTTCCTTTCTTAGACGTCCCAAAATCTTTGTCCATGCTTCCAAAGTCAAAGATATATTTCATATATTTCCTAAATTAAACTTTTGCTTTCACATTAATTACAAATGCCTAAACGTGCTTTTCCACTTCTAATTTTTTTTTTTCTTTAAAAAAAAAAAAAAGATAAATTTGGAAAACATTATAAAGCAAGTAGGTGAAAAGCATTTTATTAATTTTTCAATATCACGACAATAATTAGAAAAGGATGTTTCCGCATAGATAACTAATGAAGCTCATAAAAATATAATGTGGCCAACCTTTTCACTTATTTCTTATCTTACTCTTCCTGGTAATTCACAAATTATAATCATCATACCAAATGACACAAGCTTGCAAAGAAATATTACCAAATTCACAAAATATATGCATATCTCACTACCCCATATAACAGTATCAACAACCATATTCAAACACTCCAAATAATTTTTGCACAACCTTATCACTCCATGCAAGCCGCCCGCTTGCTACAATTTACAGTACTTTCACCAATAAGTAAATGACAATAGGATTGAAATAACTTACCATTGATCACTTGAGCCTTTTAGCACCGCAATTTCTAGCTTGACCATCTTTCTGTCTTGGCATCTACAAACACTTAAAAAATAAAATAGTCTTTACTGTAGTCGTTGCTTTGGTTATGAATATTTTTATAAGCTCCTGCAGATATGAAACTTAAAAAAATTATCCAAAACTAGGTCAGACAATACTCCTGGAAGATCAACTAGAAGTTTTGACCGCTAATCCTTTAAATTCTTGACTTAAATTACCCCATCTATATATAAATTTGCAAAAACAATCAATCTGAACCACATGTATCCATTTTGGGTAATTTTGACCGCTATTTGAGTCAAACTTACCTAAGGAAACCTTGTTTCATATTTCAGTAATTTAGGAGGCCCTATTTGAGTCAAACTTACCTACTTTTCCATTACTTCAATATAAGTTCTAAGCATCAATCCACAAGTCCTGGTTAAAAAGTTCCCAATTGGACTTATCAACCAAACCCCGACTTCAGCACAAGCTGGAAGAAAAACATGTTACTGAAATGCTTAATACGGACACTGTGACACAATTTCTTTAGACATAACTGATTGTTCCTTAAATTCATTTCTTTCATCAAATACGAACTGCAAACTGATTACTTTGGCTCATGGTCTTTCACCCAGCTAGTATGATTTTGGAAGAGTTAATCCAAGGAGTAGTAGCAGCTAGTAGGATCGATTGACAAAAGTTCGAAACATTTTATGCCTATTTCCAGAGTGTGACTTGCCAAACATCTGTTTGATGTAACTTTAATGAAAGCAAAACAAGCATTGTAGTGTTATTGGGGGAAAAAAAAAAGTACCTGGGCTGCTTCAATCTCCTGATTCTGCTTCTGGATGTCAAAGGAGCGTGGTTGCAACATGCAAACAAAGAACAAATCTGATTTGCTAAAGAATGCCTTGTGGTTTTCCCTGTAATGAGGGCCAAAATCAAAAAGGAGATTGAGGAGCATGCAAATTATATTGAAAATTATCAATGTAATAACACTAGCTTAGTGTAACAAGTTGCTATAAATCTCCAGAATGCAACATTAGTAAAACTTGCTTTTCCAGGGAATATTTTCTGTTGACTCATCTAAAACAACAATATGTGCAAATTGTGGGAGGGATAATACTGAGAAAATTCCGTACCTGAATGCTAAAACTTCCACGAATTTTGTATCAATCTGAAACAAAATATAAGGAATGGTCTTAGATTTTCATTGGCATGTGTAAACCCACATGTATGTAAATGTCATATTCATTTGAATCAACCAATTGCAAACTTATTACTTACTCCTGTCTCTTCTTTGACTTCCCTAACTGCAGCTGTACAAATATCCTCACCCTGTGAATGCAAAATTTCAATTCAAGATGAAACACTTTCCTAAGATGTTCTAAAGAATTGGATAAAGAACCGCACTCATAATGTACTCACTTCTTTAACAACCCCAGTAGGGAACTTCCAAACACCTGTTCCTTTGAATCTGCCACTATCCTCCCTAACTACAAGCACCTATCATACGATAACATCAATTTCAGTAGTCGGATATATCAAGCCTTAACATTTCTGGTATTAAAGAAATTGAAATTGTCAAACCAAATACACTGGAGCAGGTTTATTTTCCACAGACAAAAAAATAAGAAGAGGCAGAAGACCATGAGTGTAGTTTACACTCGCACCTCAGATGTGTACATTTCCCCCACCAAGTTGACCTAGTCCAAGTCAATTCAAAAAAGGCTAAATACAACTGCTTACATAAGCTAATTTCTTTTATTATTTGCATAACAATTTTGGAACAATGAGACAAATTATTCATTGACTTCTTTCTACACAATCAAATTCAGGTAAAATAGAAAACAGAAAAAAAAAAAAAAAAAAAAAAAAAAAAAAAAAAAACCCAATTTATTTTCTTTCCCCCTTTACGGTACTGATCAACATTCAGCGATATTCCCTATCACATCCAAAATGCAGAGAACATGCGAGCTGGGAGTCGAGCTTTAATTATCTAAAAACTAAAACAATGCGAGAGAGTTTCATATTTTTTTTCTTCTCCATGTTTTTCTCAGCAACCAAACAACGCGCACAGATCATAATGCCGAACCACAAACCACATTCACAAAAGCACCAAAACAAAATCAGCGACATTGCTCAGGGGATCAAAGGAGAAAACGACTAATTAACCCAACAAAAACATTATAATATGCAGAACAAAAGCAATCAAAGTGCCCAGATGTTTCTTTCTTCAGCACAAACCCAAATCACCCAATGGAGAGAAATTTCTCTAATCCCTAAATGGTAAGAAATTAAAGTAAGAAAAATAAAATCTTTACCCAAAAACTTAAATTGATGATACCAGTGCAGCTGAAGTGCAAATATTAGACAAATGCGTTGGCTGGAGGCTGCCGAAGAAGCGGTCGACGGAGCTAGCTGGAAACGGCGCCAGAGATTGGAGGTGAGGGGTAGTATGGCAATTGAGGGGAAAAGAGAGAGCGTGAGAGAGAGACTCGACAGGGACGTGAGAGAGAGAGAGAGAGAGAGAGAGAGAGAGAGAGGTGAGAGTGGACGAGAGATAGAGCTTGAGAGAGGCTTCTAAAAATGTTGAAGAAAGGGGAGAAGATGGAAGTGAAGAAACTGAAAGAATTTCGTCCCAAAAAATCCCATAGCGCCAAGACCACCCGCCTAAATTTTGGCATCAAAACGCTATGTTTTACATATTAGCGGCCACTTTTTTATATGGCCGCTAATAATATTTTTACTTCTTTTTTTTTTTTATGTTTTCAAAATCTTCAGTTTTTTTTTTTAAAAAAAAAACCTTTTTCTTTATTTTTTTTTTAATTTGTTTGTATCAAATATATATATATATATATATATATATATATATATATATATATATATATATATATATATATATATTCGAAAAATTGGTTTTTTTTTTTTTTTTAAAAAAAAAAAGTTAATTTTTGGTTTTTCTTTCAACCAAAAAAAAAATCGTTATTTTTTTTCGTTTTTTTAAAAAAAAAATTTAATAGAAAACTATTTTCTCTTTTTTATTTTTCGTCTTTTTTTTTTAAAAAAAAAAATTATTTTCATAACTAATACACTATGGTCGATCAAATGGTTTATCAATCAAATTAATCGATCAAACCTTCATTGTGTGAAGTCTGATCAGTCGAACTCCATCACGATCGATCAAATGATCTATTGATCCTATTGGTCTATAAAGATCGATCGGATGATCTATCGGTCCTATTGATCGATCACGATCGATCGGATGATCTATCGGTCCTATTGATCGATCACGATCGATCGGATGATCTATCGGTCCTATTGATCGATCACGATCGATCGGATGATCTATCGGTCCTATTGATCGATCACGATCGATCAAATGATCTATTGATCCTATTGGTCTATAAAGATCGATCGAATGATCTATCGATCCTATTGGTCTATAAAGATCGATCGAATGATCTATCGATCCTATTGATCGATCGGATGATCTATCGGTCTTATTGATCGATTGGATGATCTATCGGTCCTATGGATCATATTGGTCTATCAAAATCGATCAATAGGATCGATAGATCATTCGATCGATCGTGATCGATCAATAAGACCGACAGATCATCAAATCGATTGTGATCGATTCATAGGATCGATAGATCATCCTATCGATCTTGATAGACCAATTCGATCTTGATTGATCAATAGGACCGATAGATCATTCGATCGATCGTGATCGATCAATAGGACCGATAGATCATCCAATCGATCGTGATCGATCAATAGGACCGATAGATCATCCGATCGATCGTGATCGATCAATAGGACCGATAGATCATTCGATCGATCTTAATAGACTAATAGGATCGATAGATAGGACCGATAGATCATCCGATCGATCCTGATCAATCAATAGGACCAATAGATCATCCAATCGATCAATATGATCAATAGATCATTCGATCAATTTTAATAGACCAATAGGATCGATAGATCATTTGATCGATCGTGATAGAGTTCGACTGATCAAACTTCACACAATGAAGGTTTGATCGATTAATATGATTGATAAACTATCTGATTGACCATAGTGCATTAATTATGAAAACAATTTTTCTTTTTTTAAAAAAAACCTAGTTTTCTAATTTTTTTTTTTTTAAAAGGAAAAAGAACGATTTTTTTTTTTTTTGTTTAGTTGAAAGAAAAACCAAAAATTAACTTCTTTTTTTAAAAAAAAAATAAAAAATAAAACCAATTTTTAGAAAAAAAAAATATTTTTTACAAAAAAATTAAAAAAATTAAATAAAAACAAAAAGAAAAACTGAAAATTTTGAAAACATAATAAAAAAAAATTTTTAAAAAAAATTGTTTTCCAAAACTATTAGCGGCCACTTTTTTGGCCGCTAATAATCCATTATTAGCGGCCACTTTTTAATGTAGCCGCTAATAGTTTTGGAAAACAGTTTTTTTTTTTTTTTAAAAAAAAAAACGAAAAAAAAAAAAAAAAGAAAAAGAAAAAACTAGTTTTCTATTAATCTTTTTTTAAAAAAAAAATAAAAGAAAAAGAACGTTTTTTTTTTTTTTTGTTGATAGAAAAACCAAAAATTAACTTTTCTTTTTATTATTTTTAAAAAACCAATTTTTTTTTTAAAAAAAATATTTTTTACAAACAAATTAAAAAAATTAAAGAAAAAAAAAATTAAGAATGAAAAATATATATTTAAAATAAAAACAAAAACAAAGAATGAAAATTTTGAAAACATAAAAAATAAAAAAACGAAAAAAGTGGCCACATATTATTTTGAAAACATAAAAAAAAAACTAAATATTATTAGCGGCCACTTTTTGGCCGCTAATAGTTTCCCGGAATTTCCCTCAACTCCCCGCCAAGTTATTAGCGGTCATTTTTAGCGGCCACAATTAAGTGGCCGCTAATAATTTACAAATAACGGCGACTATTAGCGGCCAATTGTGTTTGGCCGCTAATAGTGTATTATTAGCGGCCACCTTTAAATGTGGTCGCTAATAATATGATCATTAGCGGCCATTATGCGTTGGCCGCTAATAATGTGGCCGCTAATGATCAAATTTCTTGTAGTGACCATAGGGAGTGAAAAATAATTATGGCATACCACAAAGACCAACGATTCAATTATCCCTAAAAAAAAAGGTCTACTTCTCCTCTTCCAATTAAATGATAGATGTCTTTTGTTTTTTTTTGTTTTTTTTTTTTTTTGATTCCTTTATAGTCTTGTTTAATTATTTTTTAGATGAAAATTCATAATATTAGATTGCATAAACAAAGTATTGTGGGAGGTGTGATTAGTGTGTTTATTATATATCGTAATATAAATCTAATTTTGTTGCTTGAAATGTATAGAGTAGATAAATAAGTCACAATGGTGTTGCCATATTCGTGTCAATGGAGAATTTTATATATACAAATTTTTAAGTAAGCGCCTTCAATTGCGAAGTTAGGAATTCATGCTTCAGTATAGTTCGGCCCCATTAAACATAAATTCCTGGCTTTGTCACTGCCCTCCTCCTCCTCCCTCTCTCCACCACTACCCTCCCCTTCCCCCCTTTTATATATATATTATAGGTTACATGTGTCATAATATGGATATGATGTGGCAAACTAGCAGAATCCATTAAGTTTTTTAACATAATTTTTTAATATGGATTAATTTGTTGTTTTTACATATATCATACTGAGCTTTCAAAACATTTTAAAACCACAAGGAAGCTTATCGCAAAGAGTAATCCTCTTCATCCCCATCCCCGAAGCCTATGTGCCCATGTCGTAGTCTCCCCAACCAAAGCACGAGATGCAATGGGAGATTACGCCATGTAGGCTTTGAGAGATGAGCTGATGTATAGCATTACTTTATTACAAATCAGTAAAACCACATGGATTAAATTTGCATTTTTCCTTTAAAAAATAATGCATTATTTTCTGTTTGAATAAATGAAAAATAAACAAAAAAGGATGGACTTCTCAATAATACACCCAACACAAAATAAAACAAAGCAAAAATACTTACTAATTGTAAGGGCCTATTAAGAGACAATTTGCTTCTCTTTTTACATAAGTAAACAGAAAACAGACATGCACGAATGGAACTAATAACCATGTTCAAGCCCGGTTGAGAGAAGCGGGGTGGGACCTGAGGAGGGTCGACGCCACGGAGGCGTTGATTGCGGTGATGACGTCAGCGGAGGGGTGATCGATCAGAAATTTAAGCAAATTTGGGAGAAACAGGTGTTGGAGCCAAGCGTGAAGATTGTGAGGCCTTTCTTAATTGGAGTAGGTTTTCCAGCCTTTTCCTGCAGCTATACTCTTAGTAGTTTGGTAGTTCTATATATATTTTTGCAAATTTTTGTCGACTCTGTTTCTCAAATGTATTATGGTTTTTGGACAATCCTCGCATTTGTCGATTGGGTCGATCAGGCACATAATGTTACAAATTTTGCCCTTTTCTTTTGCAGCCGCAGCTAGCATGCCGTTTTTAACTTCTTCTGCACCAAATTTCGTTTTCACACCTTCATCTTCACATCTTGTATATATATATATATATAATCCTCAAACATTCTGCTTATACTACAGTTGTGTGAAGCCAAATATCGATCAGGAAAACCAACAATACTAGTTAAACTTTGTTAATTCTTTTCCCACATAAAATATGGCTTGACTTCAATTAATTCATGCACCCAATTTACACTTCCCACATTTCAAATCGATTCAAATCAACTTTAGACTATGTTAAGATATGCTTCTTCACCCCATCCGCTCCCAACAACAACCCCGACAAATGCCCGAGAACGCTTGTCTCGATCGTAGTGAGAGAGAGAGAGAGAGAGAGAGAGAGAGAAAAGAAAAAGAGAAGATGGGTTTTTTCACGTTACGTTAAAAGCGATGGTTCCAACGAATTTTACCCAAGCGAAGTAGCCGCAACTAGGTAGCTAACTCTCTTCTCCATCACTCAAGTTATAGTTAAATTATGATTGACCTCGATCACTATCTCTAGCCAATGCGGGTACAATTACATGTAAGATATTATTTCCTTATGTGGCATTTATGTCACATATTACGGTGTTTATTATATTTATTATAGATATAATATACGGTATTATGGTTATGGTAATTTCTATTAATTTAAATTACAGTAATGGAATCGTTTAATTGATTTAAAATCAATTAATAATATTGTTTCCTTGATGGGAAGAACAATACGGTATTTACCATATTTGAGGGTCTCTGACCTAACCTATAAATTAATAGCCTGTGTACACCATCAGTACGGTAATACAGTCATAGGCATAGGTTAGAAGATCCCTTAGATAATCTTTTTCTTGTTCTTCAGATGGATCGTAGAAACGCTTGAGGAAATATGGCTAGATGTAAGCCTAAATCTTGTCTTATTTGTTTTCCGCTGCGCATGTTAGTTTAAGCAATATGTTGAATATTTCTAACATGTGGTATCAGAGCAACCTCTATGCTATTTTGCTTAGCAATAAGTTTTTGTTGAATCCATAATTCTGTGAACATAATCTGTTTTTTTTATTGTTCACATACAGTCGTTAAACATTGTTTTGTGAACATATTGTTCTTTTAATCATATTTACTGTTCACATATGGTTGGAAAAACATTCGGATTTAAGGGTATTTCCTTTTGTTTATATTGTAAACCTTTTCACTCTCCAAGAGATTGTTTATACTGTAATTGATAGTGAATATCGTTTTGCCTAGTGATATTTACTGCTTTTGCTGTAAAAATTATTGTTTTGCCCCTGCCTAGAAACCAAGCTGAGGCCCCCCCTGTTTCGCCGTTCGGGTTCTCCAAGCAGCAGCCGCTTCTACAGTAAACGGCGACCCTTAGGTCGCCATTCCAGTACCCCAAGCAGCGGCTTCTTGGCCGCTGCTTCTACAGTTAACGGCGACCCTTGGGTCTCCGCTCCAGCACCCCAAGCAGCGGCCCCTTGGCCGCTGCTTCTGCGGTAAAAGGCGACCTTTGGGTCGCCGTTCCCGTCGTCGCAGTCAGCAGCAGCCTTTTGGCCGCTGCTTCTCCAGTACACGGCGACCCACAAGGGTCGCCGTGGTCGTCAGAGCGGCGGCCTCTCTTGGCCTCCGCATAAGGGGCGGCATATGTGGGTGACGGCGGCAGGGGTGGAGGAGGGGTGGCGGCTGGGTTCAAATTTAGGGTTCCAAATTTTTGAGAAAAATGCGGGTCAGGTCGTGAACCGGGTAGGGTTTAAAACCCATGAGTCCAACCCGATCTCAAGTGGGTTGACCCATTCGGGTCAGCCCAATCCAGCTTTAAAAAAAAAAAAATAAATAAGAAAAGGGGCTCATTTAAGTGGGCTGACTCGGTTTGGGCCAGCCCTATACATTGACTCATAAGCCTGACCCGATTAAGTGGGTTTGACCCAGCCCTATAAAGAGTCCCATCAGCCCAATACAGTAGTAGCCCATTCAAGAAAATAAAATGTTAGGCTTATATGGGGTTAGAACTTGGGACCTTCATGTCCATAAAGTGCCAAGCTTCAAACCATTCAACTATGCTTGGTTTTATGTCTTCTTTTTAAAGTTTTATTCTACTTATCATTTAAATTGTTATGTATTAAAAATTGATTGTTTTATTTAATACATAGATGCATTTTTGTTTTTTATATTGTTTAAATATAAATTGCTTGATGCCTAGACCTAAGAATAATTAACAATACCATATATGCTGGTGTGTTTACAGTAATATCCAAGAATGCAATGTCTAGAAAAGTTCTGGCTAGGAAAGTCTTGAGATTTAAGTGTGTCCAAGTGACCCCCCTCACTTTCCTGAGAACTCACCTGGTTGCACCTTGAAAAATGTTGTTTGCCCCATTTAGGTATTGCTTTGTTATATTCTTGGGGCTATTAAAGGGGCATCTATAAAGTTGTTAGATGTTAATGAAGTCGCAATTATCATAACAATTTTGGAAGAGCCATAGCACTCCAATTTTTAATGATAATTGCATCAAGATTTCACACACGTAATTATCATAATAATTTTGGGAGAGCCACATCATCCTATTTTTTTATGATAATTACATCAAGATCACACGTATGAACATCATAAAGAATTTTATTAGATGTTCATAAATTGTAGCGTGATTATTATGATTTTGGGAGAGCCACAACATCTCGATTTTATAATAATTGCATAAAGATCATACACATGAACTTCATATAGAAAAATTAACATCGTCTTGCAATTAATTCATAAATTTAATTACTTATCCCCACAGGAAAGTCTTTATTTTTATGATTTAATTAGAATAAGATAACAAAGTTAGTATTGAAAGTAAAATCTCTCTCGGTTGCCCACAAGTACGGAGAATTTTATTTATCAATATTTAAATTTATTAGTCTTATTATTAAAGAGTAAATTTCATGCATGCTGCAAGCTTTGCTCACAGGTAGGTTGAAAATTTACTATTTAAATTGGCATTGGCTAATTTAAAATAAAGTTAACATCGTCTTGTAATTAATTCATAAATTTAATTACTTATCCCCATAGGGAAGTTTTTATTTTTATGACTTAATTAGAATAAGATAACAAATTTAGTATTAAAAGTAAAATTTCTTTCGGTTGCCCACAGGTACGGAGAATTTTATTTATTAATATTTAAATTTGCTTTTAGTCTTATTAATAAAGAGTAAATTTTATGCGTGACGCAGCCTTTGCCCACAGGTATGTTGAAATTTACTATTTAAATTGGCATTGGCTAATTTAAAATAAAGTTACTTCATAGCATTAAAGTATTCTTATTTTCTTGGTAATTGCAGCTATTCCTGTTACTCTACCTTTTGGTAGTTTTATATTCCAATACTTTTATGGTAATATTTTTCTGACTGGAAAAAGATTAATATGTTTTTTCATTTGAGTATTTCTAATCTCATTAAGGGAATGAATGATATTATAGTTTAGCTTTAGTCCCTAAAGATTGAGATTTTTTGAATCATTATTGGTCTATTTCATTTTTTGAATTCTCTCTTCTAAGTGTAGAATTTTATCTTGTAACACACGTAAGGATAAATGGTTAGTAAATGAACTTCTAACTGTGTGTGTTCAAGAATATGAGAGAATCCATAAAGTGTTCACATGGTTACTCATGTCAACGGATAGACCGATAAATACAATCATGCCCAACAATTAAAGCATAAGAATAAGGTGCCAATAAAGCATTATGGCAATCAAGATACCTATTTCTCATGCAATAAGGAAAATTAAGGGCATATAAAGAAATATTACATGAAGTATAAGAAATGACTTAAAATAAAGATAATCTCATATATCTAGTATGTCGTGAATTTCTTTTAGTGACTTATTCAAATATGTTGTGGATTGATTATGGTTTAACAATCCACGTTGTCAACACAAATGCAGAGTTTTTTTAAAATGAATAACACGTGTTTATAATTTGAGTTTGTTGGGATCTATAGGTTAATTTTGAGATTCAGTTATATTTTTTACCTCAAAAATTATTTATATTCCATAATCTTTTAGAAATTTATTTTCTAGTTTGGTTTGTTAAAAATTTCAATTTTATTTTAAACTTGAAATTTTTTCTTATTTTGGGTGGAATATTGGTTGGGGTTTATTTAAAGTCTATTTAAAATTGACCTACATTCCAATTTTTGAAACAAAATTATTTGTTTGTTTCTCCATACTAATGTTGACGTAAAGTAGAGTCTTTGAAAATTTAAAAATGCTCTTGTTATGGCTTTGGAGATTGAAATATATCTCCATACAGAAAATAAAAGTCGGTAATTTACTGACTTTGGTACTTGTGAGGACTGCATAAGGGAAAGCATACCAACAAGACCACTAGAGCTGCCAAAGAAAGCCTTTTGAGATTCTTGAGATCATGTACATTGAAAGGTGTTGACCTTTTCATACTCATTGTCTAAATGGTCAGAGATATTTTTATCTCTTTTAGTGATGACCATAAAAAGTTTATGTATCTCTATCTTCTAAATAATAAAGTTGAGGTATTAAATGCTTTCAATACCTATAAGGAAGAAGAAGAGAAACAACATGAAGATCATAAGATCTGATATAGGCAAAGAGTATTATGGTAGGTACACACAAAAGGGAAATGATTAGTAATACTAATCTGCTATTACCCTTATAAAGTAAAGCTTTGAAGACCGTTGTGTATATGTTGAACAGGATTCCATTTAAGGTTGTCCTTTAGACACCTTTTATGAAATAAATGGAAGCCAAGTTTAAATTATTTACACATATAGGGTTGCCTTGCTAAAGAGGGGGTTTATAATCCTCGCCTAAGGAAATTAGATTCAAGGACAACCAGCGGATATTTTATAGGCTATTTAGTAAACTTTAAGGGGTTTTAATGTTTTATTATCCTTCATATAATCCTAGAGTTGTTGATTGTAAAATTTCTAGAGGATGCGGAACATAGTGGGAGTGCTCATTCACACAAATCTCCTCCTCATAGAAGATGATTGATTGTATTCAGGGAAAATCAGATTGATTATCCTGAGCCACAATCAGTTCTAGAACAACCAACTCATACATAACAAGTTCAAAATAAATTTATTCTCCCATTGCAAAATGCAAAGGAAGTAGAATTAAGAAAATCTTATAGAATAAGGAGATCAACAATTCTTAGTGATCATGTTGTATATCTCCCAGAGTCTGATGTTGACATTGGACATAAAGATGATCCAAAATTGTTTTCACATGCTATGAGTGGAAAAAAAAAAACTCTACATTGTGATTCAGTGCCATGAAGTAAGAGATAAATCCATTGCTCAAAGTCAAGCTAGACTCGTAGCCAATGGTTTTACTCACAAAGGAGGCATTGATTATCATGAAACATTCTCTCCAGTGTCTAAGAATGATTCATCAAGATAATCATAACATTAGTAGCTCATTTTGAACTAGAGCTACATCAAATGGATGTGAAAACAACTTTCCTGAACGAGGATCTTAAAGATGAGGTTTATATGACACAACCTTAAGTTTTATAAAATAACAATCAGAATACTTGCAAATTAAATAATTCTATTTATGGGCCGTGACAGATCTCTCATCAGTGATATACTTTTTACAAGGTTATTGCTTCATTGTTTGTTGAAAAACCTTGTTAATTAGTATACCTTAAGGTCAGTGGGAGTACAGTAATCTTTCTAGTCCTATATGTAGATATTATTTTTTGCAAGTGGTGATTTAAGTTTGCTACATAAAGTTCATTTCACAAAACTTTGAAATGAAGGATTTGGGTGAAACCTCTTATGTCTTTTGACATAGAGATTCATAGAGACATAAAGAATATTAACACAGTCTCAGAAGGCCTACATTGAAAAAGGTTTGAAAAAATTTAGAATGAAAGATTTGCACCTTCAGTAGCAATTAAGAGGGACCAATTAAATACAGATTAATGTCCCAAAAGGTATTGGAATAGGGCAGATGAAAAGTTTTTCTTTAAGCATCTGCATTATGCATAACCATATGACTGACAATAAAAATATTGGGTCAATAAAGTGCTGTAAATAAAGTCTTGCGGAATATGCAAGAAACCAAGAAGTACAACTTAACCTAAGGATACACTTTCCATTTGAAGGTGGTTAGTTGTTCAGATTTGAGTTTTGCTGATTGTGTAAATAGTAGAAAGTCTACTTTAGGGTATATATCTTTTTATTGAGAGATATATCTTAAAGATGCAGTATGCAGACTATAGTTGCTACGTCTACCAAAAAAGCTAAAAGTCTAGCGTGCTATGAATTTAGTACACAGGCATGATGGATGAGACATTTTGTTAAAAGTCTCAATATTGTCGATTTTACAGTTAGACCATAAAGATACTCTGAGGTAATTCTACTATAATCTTCTTTTATAAGAATAAATAGTAGAAGCAGAAGTAAATCGACATCAAGTATCTCAGTACGAGAGATAACATTAAGAGACATAAAGGGTCTATTGAGCATATAAGTACTGAATTAATGATTGCAGATCCTACGACTTAAAGTTTACCGGTAAAGAAAGAATAAAGTCATGCGGAGTATATGAAACTCATTAATTCATTTTGCTTGGTTAAATTGGTTTGTCTCTTTTTGGTTTATAGACATAAAGTTATTATAATAAAGATTTTGTGCACATTTGTTATTTTATCCATGAGGATAAATAAAGTTGGACCCGAATGACTTGTAGGAAATTCATTCATAAAGCTTGATTATCCATAAGGTACTCATGTAAGAAGTGTTTTACATTGTGATACATGGAAGGGACGGCCTAATTTTATAATGTTTTTACCGTCATGATTCATGTGAAACATTTCTTATTTGAGTTGGAGGATTCCATAAATGATTGGCCAAACTAAAGAACCTAATACCATAAGGTCATGTGTTATAAAGGCCAAGTGGGAGAATGTAAGATATTATTTCCTTATGTGGCCTTTATGTCACATATTACGGTGTTTATTATATTTATTATAGATATAATATACGGTATTATGGTTATGGTAATTTCTATTAATTTAAATTACCGTAATGGAATCGTTTAATTGATTTAGAATCAATTAATAATATTGTTTCATTGATGGGAGGAACAATACGGTATTTACCATATTTGAGGGTCCCTGACCTAGCATATAAATTAATAGCATGTGTACACCATCAGTACTGCAATACAGTCATAGGCATAGATTAGAAGATCCCTCAGATAATCTTTTTCTTGTTCTTCAGATGGATCGTGAAAACGCTTGAGCAAATATGGCTAGAGGTAAGCCTGAATCCTGTCTTATTTGTTTTCCGCTGCGCATGTTAGTTTAAGCAATATATTGAATATTTCTACCATTACAAATACCGTACAATCTTTTTTTCTATACACTTGAAAATTTTGGCTTAACATAAACGAGGTAGATCTTTTAAATTATGCATTTAATACTTTGAATAGAAAATATATTTTATAGTTAACTGAAATAATAAATAAGTTGATCGAAGCTAGAGTTGACTGCAAATCGTGTACAAAAATGAGTTAATTTGCTGACAGTTTGTAATGTTCCAGATTAAACATAAAAAAAAATAAGGTTGTCGTAGGTTGTCGTGTCACATCAATTGCTTAATAGGAATACAAATGCACGTTTATCCTCCAGTTGTCAAGAAGTAATGTAGTTATCAGCAGTAAGTCATTATCAGTAGGAAATTAACATATATATGGAGATTTAGACCCATCCATCTATAGGAATCGGCGCAAGCATCCTCAAACAAAATACGGATCGACACGAGCAGATGAGTAAGCAACTAGTTTATCACTTGTTATTGAATACAAAAATTTGATTATATTTTACATTGAGAAAGCGAGATGTCGAGTTTCATGCATCTTCTATAGTTCTATGCATGTGTCATGGTTCATAATCTAATTAGGACAAATCATTATCTATTTTATCTTCTTCTTTCCATAATTTTTCTCAACCTCTTCCTTTTTTTAATATATATATATATATATATATATATATATATATATATATATTATTCTATGTTTTGAGTATATATATATATGTCCATGTGAAAGAGTAATGTTATATGCGACACAAATATCTCACAAAGCTAATGTGGCAATGTTTAGTAGACATAGAATATATATATATATATATATATATATATATATGAAAGAAAAGATAAACACATAGGAAAATAAAGATAACAGCGGAAATAATAAACTGGAAAGAAGAGATTTTTCGTGGTTCGGTTTACGACCTACATCCACAGGATAAAGTCCTATGGCTACATTATATTCTTATTGCTTATTTTTTTCTCAATACATTAGACAAATATATAAAGATACAGCGGAAATAATAAACTGAAGAGAATGGATTTTACGTGGTTCGGTCTATGACTTATATTAACATGATAAAGTCCTAAAACTATATTATACTTTTATTGTTTGATCTTTTCTTAATACATTAAACTCCTATTTATAGGAGAGTTTGAGTAGATAAGTATATATATGGTAATCAATCAATGTAATTTGATTGATTTGATACCATCAAATAATATCAATAAATATCTTAAATCAAATCTCCTAATATATGGAGAATATATATATATATATATATATATATATATATATATATATATATATATATATATATATATATATATATATATATATATATATATATATATAACAAGGGTTTATTCAAAGGCTATTAGACCTTATCACATTAGCTTTGTAGGATATTTGTGTGTTATGTAGCATTATTCATACACGTGTGAGTTTAAAAAAATTGAATTCCAAATTAGAAAGATGTCACAAGTGTGAATTAATGGTTAACATAAAAAGCATAGTTGGCCCGAACCCATAAACAAGCTTTTGTATTAAGCTGTCTCAACATATTATATTATGGTCTCACGAAAAACTCCTTAATGTGTTCATCTCCTTACTAAATATAGTGTTAGAGCCGTATGAATGAGAGTTTCTTGAATATATTGGATCCCTGAAGTGTCAATTTCTCTAGAAATATGTTACGTTTCTAACTTCTATATAAATCTGGTACAACTCCACCAACTTTTATTAATATCAAAAATTGGATATGTAAGACCTATATGTGGGAAAACAGATCTAATGGTTAGTTTGACAAAAAAAAATTATTGGTGTTGTACAAAGGTTATAAAAGTATCATATCTCATTTTTCTAACAAAGAAAAAAATTGTTTTCATTCTCTTACACATTTTTTGTCCATTTCCGTATGAGAGGTGTGTAAATCTATCATTGAATTTGTGGGACTCACATGTGAGTCCCACAAATTTAGTGATAGATTTGAAAAAATAATACAAAATAAATGTACAAAATAATGACACAAATCACATTTCCCCTATAATAATAAGATTTCTATTAACTCTCAATCCTTCTCGCTCCCGGAATTCACTTGACTCAAGAAATGGTGTATATACTATAAAACCATTTTAGTACGTACATCAAAGACGGAGATTTTTTTTCTTTATTAAAAAAAATTAATATTTTTTTTAATAAAGAAAAAAAAAATATTAATTTGTTGTTTTTACATATATCATACTGAGCTTTCAAAACATTTTAAAACCACAAGGAAACTTATTGTAAAGAGTAATCCTCTTCATCCCCATCCCCAAAGCCTATGTGCCCCTGCCGTAATCTCCCCAACCAAAGTACCAAATGCAATGGGAGACTACGCCATGCAGGCTTTGGGGGGATGAGCTGATTTATAGTATTATTCTATTACAAATCAGTAAAACCATATGGATTAAATTTACATTTTTCCTATAAAAAATAATGCATTTATTTTCTGATTAAATAAATGAAAAATATTACAAGGATGGTCTTAAAACCGAAAAAGGATGGACTTCTCAATAATACACCCAACACAAAATAAAACAATGTAAAAATACTTACTAATTGTAAGGGCCTATTAATTAAGAGACAATTTGCTTAATTCTCTTTTTACGTAAGTAAACAAAAAACAGACACGAATGGAACTAATAACCATAATCAAGCCCGCTTGAGAAAAGCCGGGTGGGACCTGAGGAGGGTTGACGCCACGGAGGCGTTTATTGCGGTGATGACGTCAGCGAATTAAGGGGTGGTTGGAGCCAACAGCCAAGCGTGAAGATTGTGTGGCCATCCTCGGAGGAGTAGGCTTTCCAGCCTTTTCCTCTGGATCACGTGGAGTCTTTTATGGTGGGGGTCCAACTGATGCGGATTTTTGATTGGCCTGTGAGAGGGAAAGAGAAGGTGAGGGTGGTGATGGAATCAAATGCGCCTGATGTTAAGATGGTTTCTGGTTCTTGTATTTTGTACAATTTTTTTAACTGTTCAAATCTAATTTTAAGTTTTTCGAAAAAGAAAAAGAAAAAAAAATGGAGTAAAATTAAATCTGATATTATTTTGGAGGTTCTCAGGCTATGGTAGTAGCTTTAATTTATGTACTATTAACTCTAGCCAGTTTTTCATTTCAATTAACACCATTTGTTGCATAACATGCTTCTATGATGAATTAGTTTTTGATGTATTCAAATATATTTATATTTTATTATTCAAACTTTAATTTGGATTGGGGAGGTTTGTTTTATTGGGTGGAAATTGGAATGAGAACCTGAATCAATTAACTGAAACTTGGCCTAGTAATTCGATTACAGAATAAAAGGGGAATATGTGAACAAGTGTATTCCAAATATTGCCACGCTTTTTCTAAAGGATATCACACTTATGTTATATGTATGACATAAGAGGAAAAACAAATACTCTTAGTAGTTTGGTAGTTCTATATTTTTGTTGGGCTCTCTCTCTCTCTCTCTCTCTCTCTCTCTCTCTCTCTCTCTCTCTCTCTCTCTCTCTCTCTCTCTCTCTCTCTCTCTCTCTCTCTCTCTCGCTAGAAAATTGGTAGTTCTATATGTTTTTAACTTCTTCCGCACCAAATTTCGTTTTCACACCTTAATCTTCACAACTTGAAACATATATACTTAATATATATATATATATATATTATTTGTTTACTCTATTCACCGTCTTCTGAAGATTGTATAGTTGGTTTTAAAAAAAATAACCAACTATTCACTGTCTTCTAGCTGAAGAGATAATTGTTGTAGATATCTATGCGTGTCAATAATGCAAGGGACTTGATTGGTGTACTACACCCACATAACAATGGTACAACAGCCCCTCACATGAGGTGGGCCCTACAATGTGAGGGGCCCACCCCATGTGAGGGGCTGTTGTATCATTGTTATGTGGGTGTAGTGTAAATAACATTTTCCATAATGCAATGTTTTAAGTCAATTGTTTGTTTGTAGAAATGGAGAGGGTTTTTCTATCATATGAAAAGATAATAACTACAACTGTCTAAAATATTTTGCAGCATCAATTGATCTCCACATGATGGCCCATATGACAAGATAATCCCTATCAATGAAAATAAATTTCGGAAAATTGTCCAAAATATTTTTGAAAGCATTAAAATAATTGATAACTACACGATGGGCATCTCCTCGATTCTTTGTGGAAATTTTACCAAATAAAATTTGTGTAGGGAATGAGGGGGTTGGGAGGCTGGGGTGCTCCGAACAGCGTAGATGCAAGAAAAGGATTCTCACTTGTCTAGGGCATTTGGACCCAACCTTTTTTTTTCATGTGAAATTCAGAGAAAGTGTTTCAAAGATGAAATCCATCAAGGATTTCTATACTGGGTTTCTCATAGTTTTTTTTTTAAAAAAAAAAAAAAAAGTAATGGCTTTCTTATAGTTATTGTCAAAATTGCTAGCAATTTGTACTTAAATTACTTGAGATTCCAATCCACCTCTTAGAGCATTCACATTCGGCTCAAAAATTTATTTTCTTAGTTTAAATTTTAAAAAATCACATTTCTGTATATTATCTATCTACTTTTTCAAAGCACCTACATATCACTCTATTTTAGCTATTCACTTTCACTATTCTATTTAAATATTCTTTTTCAATGATTTCTTCATTTTTTATTGGAAGGATAAAGAATATTTGAATTTTTTAAAATCATTATTTTTTTTCACATCTAAATGCGTAAAAATCATACAAATCATTAAATAAAACAAAAAATATATATAATTTTGACCTTAATCAACTAGAAGAAGACGCATACTAGTTGATTTTCGACACTCCTAATCTAATCTAATAAGGCACAAGAATCAATTATTTGCAAAATATCTTAGGCGACACATTCGATCGGCGAAGAGTTTGCATGACACCTATGCAGCTTCTATATCTTTATTTTTTTATTTTTTTTAGTTTTTTACTCTATATATATATATATATATATATATATATAGATATCTATATTATTTTTTTAAAACTTGCAACCTTACGCGGACAAAGATTGTTGAAAATTTTATAGTTAATATTTTATTCTGTTGCATTTAATTAACAATATGCATAATGTTGCATGCCTTATTTAATTAGATGATGACAAACGTAATTATCACTTCACATCATATTTAGGGTTAAATTCAATAAAATAAAATGGTGATTGACAATGAAATATAGAAGATGCTTTTCCAAAGTATGTCTGGTTAAAGGTTGAGCAGCACTAATGTGTAACGTGTGTCCTATCCAAGCAATTGACAGGCCAAGTCAACTTTATTTGTATTTTGTTATTTTCTTTTTGGGTAAAGAAATTTAATATACATTTTGTTTATGTATGGAGGTATGATTCATACCAATGGAATGATTCAAGATAAAAAAAAAAAACATTTACAATATTTAATATTAAACAAAGTTAGTGTCAATTCAATTTCAGGTTCATCAAACCTAATTGAAGGCTCTGGAAGAGCAAATATCTTATTGTCAAAAATAAAAAAGAAAAATAAAGTTGTATTGCCGATGCTTTGTATTCTTCTAAATCTAAAAAGAAATTAATCAGTTTTAAGAAAATTCCTCTAAATGGTTATCATGTTGAAACCACTAACAAAAAAAGTGACGAATATCTTTATATTACTTCAATAATTTCGGGTCAGAAGCTTATATTGAAAAAAACTGTATGCTTTCTCTTTCGAGTTGTATTATACAATGATTAGAACAATTAAATCACATGTTGTGATGCACTAGAAGTACTTTGATCCAAAGATATTTATGCTTTGGAATTATTGTTTTGGACATCCGAGAACAATTATGATATGTCGAATAATTGAAAACTCACATGGACATCCCTTAAAGAACCAAAATATTATTTTACCAAGTAATTATCCTTGTGCTCCATGTTCTAAAGATAAATTTATTATCAAACTATCCCCTTCTAAGGTAATTGTTGAATCTCTATCATTTTTAAAAATAATCCAATAAGATATATGTGGGTCGATTCACCCTCTATGGGGGTCATTTAGATATTTTATGGTTTTAATAGATGCATTAACTATGTGGTCACATGTTTTGCCTGTTTTCTACTTGTAATGTTGCATTTGCTAAACTTCTTGCCCAAATAATTAGATTATGAGCACAATTTCCTGATTATCCAATTCAATATATTCAGATGAACAATACAGGTGAATTTACATCTCAAGCATTTTATGACTATTGCATGTCAATCAATATTAGTGTTGAACATCTTGTTACTCATACTCATACTCAAAATGGTTTAGGTGAATCGTTTATTAAACGACTTCAATTAATTGCTTGACCTTTGCTTATGAAATCAAAACTACCTGTTTATACTTGGGGACATACAATATTATAGTGGAAACTTGACTGTTTGCTCAAACAGTATGGCCTACCAATCAATGGGGATGCGGAACAGAAGAGAAAGTTTGCCATGGGATCCTTTCTATGGACTCACTAGCATATAACCCGCGTCATGCACGGGTTGTTACTAATTAAAATTGCATAACAAATTAGAATATTACAATTAATTTAAGAAATAAAATAAAAATTTAGGAATAAAAATGAAAGTCTGAAAATCGCAAACTCACCGTTATCAAATAATGAATAATTAGCAATTTATAAACTACCAAACATTAAGCCAAATATTATATTGTCAATATTATAAATATAGTAGATTACAAATTACAAATACAAAAAGATAAACGATTCAAAACTTCTTTTTAGTAGCTTTGAATCGTTTGTAAAGAACCTTGAGAGGTATTTCATCATCACCGGACTCTGTGTCTTCTGTAGGTAGGGAAGAATGCAATGAAGAATCTTGACTAAACATTTGTTCATTTTCTATTGTTTGGCTAACAACGTCGTACTCCTTTTCTTGCTTGGAGCTAGACCCCCTAAACTTTACAGTTGGAGTTTCCTATAATAAGAAATCGAGTTTCATTAGAAGTTGCATATAATTATGTAGGTAAATATTGTGTAGATTTTAAGGATTCAACATATAAAGCATTGTTACCTTTTGGATGTTAGCTTCTTCTGCAACTTGCGCTTCAAAG
Source organism: Alnus glutinosa (assembly GCF_958979055.1). Taxonomy (NCBI): domain Eukaryota; kingdom Viridiplantae; phylum Streptophyta; class Magnoliopsida; order Fagales; family Betulaceae; genus Alnus; species Alnus glutinosa. Next base: position 5,704,711 of record NC_084898.1, on the reverse strand, counting down.
ATTCTATAGAGATATTTCTATATATTTCTATATATATGAGTGAATTAAATATCATTTGTTGTTTACCTTGATACGCTGAATTTCGGTTCTACTTGACAATGTTCACACCAAAAATTTCCTTATTTAAACTTAACCTTCGTCTTGCATGTTATACAACCAATATAATATCAGCCATACTTGTTGTCTATTCTTTCAAATTTGCATAAACATGTGTAGAATATTTCCTGCAATTTTTTTTAATAAAAAATTAAACAATTGATATTGTATTCATGATATTTTATAAATGCATTAAATAGTTATAATTTATTAATACCTTCGCTTCTGAGTTCTCTTCCATTTGTTTTATCTCTGTAATTGTCTTCCTATTGTGTAAGGCAAGTTCTCTATCTGGTATTATTGGTGGTTGTTCAATCTTCATTTGATTCACTTCTATTATTGGGACGTTGTTTAACCTATTCATAAATAAATGTTGTTTTTTATTAAAAATGGAAATTAAAAAAAAAATAAAGAATAATATAATGTAGTGTTCTTACTTGTCAATAACTGTATCAACTTCCGGAATATCAAGATTGATGTAAACCCTTGTTGCACTTGTTGATGATAAGTTGTACTAACCTACAAAAATTTCAAAGAGAAATTCATTACCATTATTAGTAGAAAGTCATTTTATTTTTATTAAACATACTAAGATAAATAGTTACCTCTATAAGTTCTCACAATTGTCGAAGTTACAATTGCAATGGCTGGTCTTGGAGTATTCTTATAAAAATCCTCATCTATTTGATATGCTTTAGACCCCCCACAAAGTTATCTGCAAAACTTTGTTTCTGATATAATACATAACTAAGTTCGAAATAATTTTCTCAACTTTCACATTATTTTATTTTTATGTGATATAAAGTTTTGTTTTATGGGTTCAATAGCTTATTGTCTTTAATTTGGAATTCAAGTATTTCCTTACTCTTCCAATAGAAGATGGATTGTGCGTATTTTGGTTGGACGTCATTTAAACTTTACTTCCTGAATTACTCCAACTGATTCCAATCTACCAATAACATTTGTATATTCATGAAAGATATATCAATGAAGATAGTATTGATTTTGTATTTTTTATTAGTTATGGCAAAATTTTAAAACTAAATTTTGTAATAAATGTAAAGAAATTATCGATACCTATCAAATAAGTATGGTCATTGCAACGGCATGTTATTGTCTCATAGTCTGCAAGTTCAAACCTATATTTAGGTATGGAATGATTTTTTTCATGTAAAAGCATCTGTCTTCTACGTCATGCGAGTCTTGTGTTTTCCATTTTTTCCCTATTGTAAAATTTTCTACAGAAAAAAATTAAGTCACATTTTTTTTTACAGAATATCATTTACTTCATAAAACTCAAGTAGAACATATAATATTATTTATTACTTAAGAGAATAATTTAAAAATGCAATGGTTAAGAGTATAATATAAGTATTTAACAATTCAATTTATGAATTACAATATTGATGTAGCAAGAAATATATATTAGGAACATACCTCCGCATGTATTGCAATTTATTTACAATGTCAAAATAATGCTACAAAACAAATCGAGGGAACTTACCTTAATTTGAAAAGGATAATAGGATGAGCTTAACGTATCTTGCAAACTATTTTGAGAGAGAATTGGAGAAATCGCCTATATTTAGTACTTTTAAACATTAATTCAAAAGGCATTATAAATAATATGGTGATTTGACTAAAAATTAAGTACAGGAGAAGGAAGAACTAGCAGTTTAACAAAAATTTAAAAATGTGACGACATTTATACCAATAGCATGTTCAAGTAGAAGAGAAAGAAATAGAGTATTTAGACTATTCCTTTGTGAAGTCAAATAAAATAGTTTGAGAAGGAACTTACTTTAATTTGAAGAAGGAGAATGAGACCAGCTTCACGTTTCTTGCAAACTATTTTTAGAGAGAATTGGAGAGATCACCTATATTTTAATAATTTTAAACATTAATTCAAAAGTCATTATACATAATATGGTGGTTTGTCCAAAAATGAACCACATGAGAAAGGAAAAATAACAACTAAGTGAAAATTTGAAAATAAATGCTACAAATCAAAGTAATGGAACTTAAACTAACAATAAAGTAACATTTTTGTGCTATTTATTTTCAGTAAGATACATTTTGCAAACAAATTAAAGAGGCCATTTATTGTAATCTCAAAAAAAAAAAAAAAAAAAAAAAAAAAAAAAAAAAAGCAAGCTGAACAAAACGCAAAAATGGTATGCCTAATTCCTAAACAAATCAAAAGGAAAAAAATACAAAAGCAAAAACAAACAAAGAAATAGAGCGTACGTCTAGATTCTTCTTTAATTTGCCATGAAGTCAAACAAAATAAAAGAAAATAAATACAAAAGCAAAGACAAAGAAATGAATAGAATGTAGCGAACGATGTAGTCAAAACACCGTAAGAGATGCCCAAAGAACCAATTTTCTATCAATTGATTTAAAGACCTACGGAATATATCACAAATTCGTTCTTTCAATTTTGGAACGTTATGCTTTTAACTCATGTGTGTTTTAACTAATATCCAATCACAGAACAATACTATTTAACCATATGAGTATTATCACAACAAAACATAATAAACATAATCAAAGTCAATTTAAAAAAAAAAAAAAAAAAAAAAAAAAAAAAAAAAAAAAAAACTATTCAGAATTATAATAAATGAACCACAAAACAAATTTTAAAATGAAATCTTAAGCATGCATAGAAAACTTACTTGATCAGCGTAAAGGGTTGGGAGTTTGATAAGGTGGCAAGTTCTTTGGAGCATGAGAAATAGTGAGGAAGAAGTCTTGTCTTTTTTTAATGTTATAGCGTCTTCCTTCAAACAATTTTTCAGATACAGTTATTTAGTAGGAAAAAAAAAAAAAAACTAATCGCATCTTTTCCTTTGTATTTGACTTCAGATACAGTTATTTTGTTTTAAAAAATAAAAACTGCACGCATGATGAGAGCATTCATAGTAGCCTCACCAAATTTTACTCACCAAAATAGCTAACTTTACACCAAGTTTAACTAACTTAAACGCACGTTTAATAATGAGGGACACTTGTCAACAGAATTAAGCGCCATTTGTCGCAATTATAAGGATTGGGTGTGTTTGACGATGGCTATTTTTAAAATATTAAAATAAAAAAATAAAAAAAAAATAGTTTATAAAGATGGATAATTATTTGTTTGTTGATCTTTATCCAGTTCTTTTTGTTTTACACTATTTTGTGCATTACAATATTATGTAATTGTTCTCTTGAATTAAATTTAATAAATGTAAATATTCAATACATGTGATTTGATATGCTTAATTTGAAAATAATTTGCAATAAGCGTGCAAATCAATTTTCATACCACAAATTAAGCATAATATATAATTTTGTGGTCAATAATTATAATTTGTAGTTGATTATGTACGCTGATAATTATATAATTTAGCCATTATATATAAAATGTTTTGTGAGTTACAGTTAACTTGATATTGCCCTCCATTTTGAAGGTACCATGTATACGATAATAAGAAAACAATATTTATAAAATTTCGCTTCAAGTTTGATGGTTTATAAATTGTTAATTATTCATTATTTGATTATAGTGAGTGTGAGATTTTCTTTAGTTGAAATATGTTAATTGTTAACAATATTTTCTTTTAGGTTCCTTTAATCTATATTTTGGACTACAGCATGACAGGCAAACATCATAAGAAAGATGAACGAGATCCCAACGGACGCTTACTCAGCCTGGTACGCTGGGCGTGTCGCAAGAGATATGAAGTCCTTCGTTTGCGTCCTTTCATGGTGAGGACTCCTAGCATCAATAATACGCCACATTTTTAATACGCCACTTGTCTCAATATTAAGCATTCATCTGAATGATTCCTCTATTATATATATATATATATATATATATATATATATATATATATATATATATATATATATATATATATATATATATATATATATATATATATATATATATATGATATGAATATATGATTACTTCTGTTGGGAATAATTCAACTCAGATCATCCCATTCAGAAAGGTTATGAGCCTCCAAGCCAACAGTGGCCCACTAGTGGAACTCTAATTAAATATTAGCTAGGCCAAGTTGTCAAGTGGGCATACTATAAATAAGCCTCTACACCAGATATAACCTAAGATTGAATTATTGTGTTTAGCATATTTTTCTCTTAGAGACTAACTTAAGCATCGGAGTGAGATCCACCGACAACCCCGGCGTGTTCTCTTGACATTATTTGTTTTACCGCAATTGTGGGAAGTGAAGAACATCGTAGAGGGAGCTGTCACACCATACCGGAAACTATTCTAACAACCTCAATTTGAAAGAACTTGTAGTAAAAATTGTGGTATTCCTGACAACACTTATTAATCTCTTGAGTAATGTTATAAGAAAGACTAAAGTCTTCATTTTGTCTTCCCAAATATCATGCGGCTTTTAAAATTACAATATCGAAGCGGCGGTATGTACGCATAAAACTCAAAGTTGGAGTAAAAATCATTGTGATCACATTGAGATGAAAAAGAAATTGAAGAAACATTTTCTGAAAGGACGGTATACTTTAATTTTGACAATAGATTTATTATATTTCTTACAAAAAATATATCACAAGGTATTTTACTGTGCCCAAGTTAAAATGGTAGTTTGTCATGACTTCTCGATCGATCAGGCGCATGGCACTTTTATTATGTAATATGAATTAATGCATTGTCAAGTAATTACTTAACTAAGTCAAATTCAACAATTAATCAATGAAAAGTTAATTAGATCCTTGTGTAAAAGAGGGGAAAAAAAAATAAGGAATCGGAGTACGCCGTTTATAGTGAGGATGGAACAAATTTAATTGTTGTTCACTAATTGTTAAGGAAATTTAGGGTTTAATGGAAAAGAATTTGAGAAATTGGATCGATGAAAATGAGGGAATAACTGATACAGCACATTCGAGGATGCCAACCTCCAAAACAATATCACTATTCATCAAAGATACCTAGACAAAACCGCCCTTGGGACTTATATACGCCCCTTACAAAACACAGCCCCCCTTGAACATAAAACGACTAAACAAAAGAAAGCATAAAACAAAACTAAATAACATAAAACGCTGGCTACTCAAAACGTACCGCATGGCCTCATCTAGAAGCCCAGCTGGACCGCACCTTTCAGCAACCCACTCACAAGCTGCCACGCAACTGGTAATTCCGAACTCAACTCTTCTATTCTTCTATCTTTCTTCTCTCTTCCTTTTCTCAAAATCACACCTTTACTCCCTTCCTTCCTCAGAGAATTGTTGTGTGACAATACCCCTTCTGATCAAAACACCTTGCCCACAAGGTGTGGGTAGGCATCTTTGAGGCTGTGGAACTCCTCCCAGGTAGCATCCTCAGTGGATTGTCCCTCCCACTGAACCAAAATCTCGATAAAAGGCCGGTTATTTCTTGGGCTGGAGCGGCGGGGCAGTATCTCGGCTGGTTCTAGCCAAAGGACACCATTGGAGTCGACTGGAGGTAGCTTGGGTAGAGCGGTGGAAGCAGATCCGAGCTTAGGTTTCAACTGGAAGACATGGAAGACCGGGTGGATGCGGGCTTCCGGCGGTAGATCGAGTTCATAGGCCACTTGACCCACACGACGTATGACTCGAAAAGGACCATAGAACCGGGGTGACAACTTGAGGGACTAACGGTGCGCGACGGTTGACTGCCGATAGGGTTGCAGTCTCAGGTAAACATACTGCCCTACTTCAAATTCCCTCTCGGTGCGCTTTAAATCTGCAAACTTTTTCATGCGATGTTGGGCCTGTTTAATGTTTTGCTGGAGGAGGTTGAGAATCTGCTCGCAGTTGCGAAGCACTTCATCTACCGCCTTAACCCTAGTTGTTCCCGGGACATAGCTTAGGAGTCTGGGAGGTGGAACAACGTAGACGGCTTCATAGGGTGTCATCTTGATGGAAGAGTGTCAGGTAGTATTGTACCATTACTCAGCCCATGGCAACCAAAAGGTCCATTGTTTAGGTCTGTCCGCTGCAAAGCAGCGAAGATAATTCTCTAGACATTTGTTCACCACCTCCGTTTGACCATCGGTCTGGGGATGGTAGTATTGGATTAGACTTATTATCCGATAATGATAAGTGTAAAGTGTTAGAGTTAGATCAAGAGTTGTTATTAGATAATGATAAGTGTAAAGTGTTAGAGTTAGATCAAGACTCTGTCTCTGTGGATAATCTTTAGACTAGTTATATTCTATTAGTCTAGGTCTCTTTAAGTCTTGTGATAAGGTAGATAGTTATTAGTACTAGAACTCTTCATGTAAAAGATATCTAGTGTAAGCTAGATGATTTATTCTCTATATATTCCAACACTGCCATACAATTATAGTATGCAGCTTTACCTACATATCCTAAAATCCTATATGGTATCAGAGCCAGTCAAGACTAACGTCTATGGCTGCTCCCACCTCTGAAATCGATTCTACCACCTCCAACCCACCGCCTATCTCCATCCCAGTTACTTCCCCAATTCTTATTCAGAATGTGCACCATCACATCTCTGAAAAACTAACCCAGGATAATTACATCCTATGGCAATTTCTCATGGTTCCGTTTCTTGAAGGCCACAACCTCTTCGGTTATGTTGATGGCACCTTCCCTCAGCCTCCAAAACTCATCCCTGACCGAACCTCTGGTCTCCTCATCCTCAATCCCGATCATTCTCCATGGTATCATCAAGATCGCATTATCTTCAGCGCCATCATCTCCACACTCTCGGTGGAAACACTGCCTCATGTTATCGGCCTTACAACATCTCGGGAAGTCTGGGTCACTCTCGAAACTCTATTTGCTGCGCAATCCCAATCTCGGATCCTCCTACTCAAGCAACAACTATCCAATCTGAAGAAAGATGCTCAAACTGTCTCTGCTTATTTCCAAAAAGCACAGGGAATTGCAAACCTCTTGGCTGCCATTGGAAAGCCCGTCGAAGATTCTGAACTAATCTCAAATATCCTTGCTGGACTGGGTGCTGATTATGGCCCCCTTGTTACCTCTGTCACAACAAGACAGGATTCTATCTCTCTTACTGACCTTTATGGCTACATGTTATCATATGAACTGCGTCTGGAGACTCACAAAACAGCCCTTGATATCAACATCTCTACTGCCAACACTGCTCAACGTCAAAGTCCTAGCTATCCAAGGAACAATCGTGGCTCCAATAGGGGCTACCGCAACACTAATTTCTCTCGTGGTAGGGGGCATGGCCGTGGTCGAGGACCACCTCATCAATATTCCTTTTCTGGCCCGTCCCAACGCCCTACATGTCAAATTTGTCACAAGCTAGGCCATACGGCTGCCACTTGCTGGTTCCGGTTTGAACAAGGATACCAATCTGAAAGCTCTCCCCTAAATGCAAACTTGGCTTCCCTCCCTACTGCATCTGACTCTCAATGGTATCATGACACCGGATCTAATGTCCATCTCACGAATGAGCTGGCAAACCTCAATGCATGCTGAGAACTACAATGGCACTGATCAGATCCGAGTGGGCAATGGGCAAGGTTTGCATATTTCAAATTCTGGTCGTGGACTCTTACCCACTCCCTCACGTAATTTTCATTTATTCTCTCTTTTTCATGTTCCTCAAATACAGAAAAACCTTATATCCGTAAATCAATTCACACGTGATAACCATGTTTTCATTGAGTTTCACCCTACCTTTTTCTGTGTTAAGGATCTTCAAACTCGTCAGTTGCTCTTTCAAGGCCCGAGTAAGCTCGGTCTCTATCCATGGCCATCCTTTGATGCTGCTTCTTCCCGGTCTCCTGCTGCCTTCCTTGGTGAAAAAGTCTCCCTGGATCAGTGGCATCTAAGGCTTGGTCATCCTGCCTCTCCAATCGTCAACCAAGTTGTCCAGTCAAATAAACTGCATGTGTCTTCATCAAAGTCCTCCTCCGTCTGCTCTCCATGTCAACAGGGCAAAAGTCACCGTTTTCATTTCAGTTATTCACCTTCTATTTCAAATTCTCCCTTTCAATTGTTGTTTCTTGATGTATGGGGCCCTGCCTCTGTAAATTCTGTAAACAACAATCGTTTCTATTTAAGTGTGGTTAATGATTTTAGTAAGTACACTTGGCTCTTTCCTCTTGCAACTAAATCTGAAGTGTGTTCAACTTTTCTTCGTTTCAAACATCTTGTTGAAACATTCTTCAATACTAAAATTAAATCTGTCCAAAGTGATAATGGTGGTGAATTTCGCCCACTTCAATCTGCCCTTAATTCCATGGGAACCTCTTATAGATTAAGTTGTCCACACACCCATCATCAAATGGGAACTATTGAAAGAAAACATCGCCACATTGTTGAAACCGGCCTCTCCCTTCTTGCCACTGCAAATGTACCTTTAATCTTTTGGGATTCAGCTTTTGAAACAGCCACTTATCTCATCAATCGTCTCCCATCTAAAGTTACCAACAGAAAATCTCCATTTGAGTCTCTCTTTCACACTCCTCCCGACTACAAATTCCTTAAAAATTTTGGTTGTGAATGCTGGCCCTTTCTTCGCCCTTACAACTCCTCTAAACTCTCCTTCCACTCTTCCTCTTGTGTGTTTATTGGATATAGCAAACAACATCTTGGCTATAAATGTCTTCATCTTCCCTCCGGTTGAGTCTATATTACAAGACATGTCGTCTTCAATGAAAATAGCTTCCCCTTTTCAACTCCTACTCCTACTACAACATCTATTGTTCCTATCACACCTTCCTTGATCTCTATTCCCATTATACCTTCCTTAACTCCTCAATCTCCTGCCTCATGTTCAGATCCACCTCTGCTGACCTTTCCAAACACACCACTTACTCCATCACCTTCCCCTACAGTAAACACACCGCCCTCACCTTCTCAATCCGAGCCAGCCTCTTCTGCCCCCTTACAAATTCCTCCAACCCGAGTCCATGACATGACCACTCGGTCACAGAATATGATCTTCAAGCCATCCAAGTTCACTGATGGCAGGGTGAGGTACCCTCCTCAAGCTCTCATGGCTTCCATTGCATCCACCGAAGAAGAACCTACTTGTTTCTCTCAAGCCAGCAAACATCCGGCCTAGCGAGCAGCTATGAATGCTGAATTTGATGCTCTCCTCAAAAATGGAACATGGTCTCTAGTTCCATCCCTTCCCTCAATGAACATTGTCGGCTCCAAACGGGTTTTCAGAATTAAAAGAAAAGCTAATGGCGAAATAGAACGGTACAAGGCTCGTTTAGTGGCGAAAGGGTTTCACCAACAACTTGGAATTGACTTTGCCGAAACTTATAGTCCAATGGTCAAACCTATTACTATTCGTACTGTGCTTTCCATTGCTGTCTCTGCAGGTTGGGACATTCGACAAGTGGATGTTGGCAACGCATTTCTTCATGGTCACCTCCAAGAAACTGTGTATATGGCTCAACCTCCTGGATTTCAGCATCCTCAATATCCAACAGCTATTTGTAAGCTCCGCAAAGCCTTATATGGCTTAAAACAGGCCCCCCGCGCCTGGTTTTTGCTCCTAAGTACTCGACTACTTGATCTAAAGTTCACTAGCTCCAAATCAGACTCGTCTCTGTTTATATACAAAGCTCATGGCATCACTGTCTTTGTCCTAATATACGTTGATGACATCATAATCACAAGCTCCCATCCAGCAGCCATCTCTCGGCTCATCAGTGACCTTCACGAATCCTTTGCCCTTAAGGATCTTGGACCTCTTCATTTTTTTCTTGGAGTTGAAGCTACATGGCACAATGATGATCTTCATCTTTCCCAACAGAGGTATATTCATGATCTCCTCACCAAGACAAACATGTTGCTTGCAAAGCCAATAGCTACTCCTATGTCGGCTTCCACTACTCTCAGCCAGTTTGAAGGTTCTACTATTACAGACTCTACTCAATACCGAAGCACGGTGGGATCTCTTCAATATCTCTCCCTTACTCGGCCTGACATTGCCTTTGCAGTCAATAAAGTATCACAGTTTATGCAAGATCCTCGAGACACTCACTGGTCGGCAGTAAAACGTATCCTTCGGTATTTAAAGTCCACAATTTCACATACCTTCTGCATTTCAAAGAATTCTTCAAAGCATCTCACTGCTTACTCAGATTCTGATTGGGCTAGTTGTCCTGATGATCGGCACTCTACTTCCGGGTATTGTGTCCTTCTTGGTAAAAACATCTTATCCTTGAGCTCCAAGAAACAACCCACGGTGTCCCGATCTAGTACCGAATCTGAGTACAAGGCCATTGCGAATACAGCTGCAGAGTTAACTTGGATCCAAACACTTCTTCGTGAACTTGATGTAATATCTCCAGAACCACCGATTTTGTATTGTGATAATATTGGTGCCACGTATCTCGCTTCCAATCCTATCTATCATGCTCGTACAAAGCATATAGAGATTGACTATCATTTTGTCCGAGATATGGTAGCTAAAAAGCTCCTTAAAGTATGTTTCATCTCTGGAAAAGATCAATTGGTCGATATCCTCACGAAGCCACTTGCTGCTGCCCAGTTCATCATGTTCCGATTCAACCTCAACGTTCATCCTCCCACGTCGAGTTTGAGGGGGCGTATTGGATTAGACTTGTTATCCGATAATGATAAGTGTAAAGTGTTAGAGTTAGATCAAGATTCTGTCTCTGTGGATAATCTTTAGACTAGTTATATTCTATTAGTCTAGGTCTCTTTAAGTCTTGTGATAAGGTAGATAGTTATTAGTACTAGAACTCTTCATGTAAAAGATATCTAGTGTAAGCTAGATGATTTATTCTCTATATATTCCAACACTGCCATACAATTATAGTATGCAGTTTTACCAACATATCCTAAAATCCTATAGGTAGCTCGTACTGAGCTTCAGTGAGGTCCCCTATAGCCTGAACAGCTCCTGCCAAAAGAGACTGGTGAAAATGGGATCCCTGTCTGAGATGATTAACTGGGGAATTCCATGGAGCTTGAATATATTCTTTATGAAAAGTTTGGCTATCTTGGTTGCGGTATAGGGGTGGGAGAGGGAGGTGAAATGACAGTATTTGGACAACCTATCCACCACTACAAAAATTACCGAATGGCCTTGGGATAGGGGTAACCCTTTCCACAAAGTCCACGGTAATGTCTGTCCAGACCCGATTAGGGATAGGTAAGGGCTGTAGCAGCCCAACCGGGTAGGTATTCTCATATTTAGTCTGCTGACAAATGTCACATTCACGAATAAATTTCTTAATCTCCTTCCTCATCCCCTTCCAATAAAAATCTCTCTTGGCTCGTTGGAGGGTCTTATCATACCCGGAGTGCCCCGCCATAGGGTCACTATACACAAAGTTAAGCACCAGGGCCTTGAACTCTTGAGATTGGCCAAGTAGGATTTTATGCTTATAGAGTAGAAGACCATCTCTGACAGAATATTTCCAGGTGTCCAGCTAATTCTTGTTCCACTTATCCAGCAGCTGCTGGAGCATCTCATCCACCAAATACTGTTGCTTCAAGTTGCTCCACCCAGCCAGCTATAGGAATAGTTAATAAGGATAAGGTAACCTCCTCTTCCCAGCCTTCCTTTCTAAATAGGGCATCAGCCACCCTATTTTCCACACCTTTCTTATACTCAACCACAAAGTCATACCCCAGTAATTTGGTAATCCATTTCTGCTAGAATGGAGTTCCCACCTTTTGTTCCAGCAGAAATTTAAGACTCTGCTGGTCAGTTCTAACTACAAAGAACTGTCCCAACAAGTAGGGCCTCCATTTTTATATAGCTGTTACTAATGCGAATAATTCCTTCTCGTAAGTTGACATGTGGAGAGCCTTCCCCTTAAGTGCCTTACTAAGGAAGGCAATAGGCTGGTTATTCTGCATAAGGACAGCACCAATGCCACTACCACTCGCGTCACATTCTATGAGGAAGGGCTGTGAGAAATTAGGTAAAGCGAGGACTGGGGCTTTGGCGACAGCCACCTTGAGGGCCTGAAAGGCTTTTTGTGCCAAATCTGTCCATGAGAAGGCATTTTTCCTTAGCATAGTTGTAAGTGGAGCAGCTATGGAACCATAGCCTCTAATGAATTTCCTGTAATACCCGGTTAACCCTAGGAAACCCCTCAACGCCTTAATGGTCTTAGGAAAAGGCCATTCAACCATTGCTTGTATCTTCGCGGGGTCAGCACAAACCCCTTGTGCCGTGACCACATGTCCCAAGTATTCCACCTCAGAATAGCCAAAAGTACACTTGGACATCTTAGCATAGAGTTGATGGTGCCTTAAAAGATCGAGGGCCCAAATGAGATGAGTGAGATGAGTCTCCATATCCCTACTGTATATTAATATGTCATCGAAGAACACCAAAATAAACTTCCTTAAGTAAGGCTGAAAAATGTGGTTCATGAGGCATTGGAAGGTAGAGGGGGCATTGGTTAGCCCAAAGGGCATAACCAAGAACTCGTAATGGCCAGCATGAGCTCTAAAGGCTGTTTTAGGGATGTCAGCCTCCACTACCCTGATCTGGTGGTATCCAGACCGTAAATCCAGTTTTGAAAACACCTGCACCCCCCACAATTCATCTAATAACTCATCTACAACAGGAATAGGAAATTTGTCCCTAATAGTCACCTTATTCAACGCCCAGTAGTCCATGCACATACGCCATGTGCCATCCGCCTTGCGCACCAATAAGACCGGGGAAGAAAAAGGGCTATGGCTAGGGCGTATAACCCCTGATTCCAATAATTCCCGCACGATTTTTTCGATCTCCTCCTTTTGATAAATCGGGTAACGGTAGGGTCGAACGGAAATTGGTTGGGCTCCTTCGATCAAAGGAATGGAATGATCATGGGCCCGGTGAGGAGGCAAACCCTTCGGTTCTTGAAAAACATCCTCATAATCCTTGAGGATTTGGGCCACGGGACCGGATGGCTGAAGCTGCCCATTCTCATAAGTTGTAGGGTGTAAGTGCAACCTTGGCGCCGCTGGACTCACCATTTGTAGCAATACCCCCTTTTTCTCATGTCTCGTGAGTTTAAATGAGGCTCCTTCCTCCCAACGTAGACCCACTCCTTGCCTTAGGCCTTGTAGGACACAGGGGGCTCCACCGAAGGAAAACTCCATCTTAAGGGCTGAGAAATCCTATAATATAGGCCCCAAGGTTCTGAGCCACTGAATTCCTAGGACAACATCGCACCCTGCGAGGGGCAAAAGGAAGAGGTCTATTTTGAACACATGACCCTGTAATTTGACCTCCACAGCTATGCTACAGCCTGGACTTGTTACTTCCTGCCCATTAGCAACCTGCACAGTAATGGTATCCCGTTGTTGTGGTTGTATGCCCAAGGTGGCAACCAATTTTGTGTCAACAAAATTGTGGGTGCTGCCCGAGTCGATAAGAATGATAACCTCCTTGAAACGGATAATGCCCACTATCCTCATAGTCTTTGGGCTTGGGGTCCCGGTAATAGCGTTTAAGGAAATCTCGGGGAACTCTTCCAAAAAAAATTCCCTCGGATCCTCTTCAGGGGGCTCAGCCTGTTTCTCGGTTTCCAACTCCTCCCTTGCCTTACCCTCAATGATGAATAGTTTAGGTGCTGCACACACATGGCTGTGGGACCACTTGGCATCACAGTAATAGCAGAGGCCTCTCTTCCGTCTATCCTCCATTTGGGCCTGAGAGATTTTTTGGACGTGCACAAGGCCCTGGCTCCCATTGGAGGCCCGCTGTGGGTTCTACCCCAACCGCCCTGGCGGCATTGTACTCTGTTTAAAGTGGTCATGTTGCACCCCCCGATTGCTGCTAGCCCAGGAAGCTCCCTTCATTGCTCCCAACGGGAGTTCAGTACTCATGCTACGATGAGAGTGAGAAAATTGGGTAGACCTCCAATTCTGCCTTCCTCCCTTAGAATAGATACTCACACACTCCTCCTGGATGCGTGCCAAAGAGTAGGCATCCACCAAATTCTTGGGGTGGAACATCTGAACAGGTAATTGGATCTCTTCCTTTAACCCACCCAAGAAACAGCTCAGTTTATGAGCTTCAGGGAGGTTTTGGACTTTTAGAGCAAGTATATCAAACTTGTTCTTGTAGTCCTCCAACAACCCATCTTGCTTCAGATAAGACAGGTTCTCCATGGGATCATCGTATGATCCCTGACCAAACCGGATTTGAATTGCTTCTACAAATTCCGTCCAATAAGAGACTGTATTACTAGCCTTAAGTTCTTGGAACCAAACTAACGCCTTACCATCCATGTGAACTGCAGAGATGGATAATCGCTGCGCATCCGGGGTATCATAGAAGTTGAATAATTGCTCTGCCCAACAGCACCATGTCGCCAGATCATCACCATCAAAACGTGGAAGCTCTAAGCGGAAGGGCTTTGGTTTGATGCCCTCATCAGTGTGAGTTCCATCCGTGAAGCCACCGCCCCCACTACTGGAAGCAACGTGAGAATCAGGGAATCGCTGCCCAGAAGTTTTCTGCCCCCTAGCTGGACTGGAGCCATCAGCTATGAACTTCTGCACAAGCTGGGTGAGCTGATCAATCACAGCACGAGCATTCTGCATTTCAGTACGGGTTTCACCTTGCGCAACTTGAAGACGAGTCATCTCTGCACGGGTAGCCATTTCAGCCTGTAGCTGCGTCATCTGACCTTGTAATACTTCTAGTTTTTGTGCCTCTTGGGCCATGGTAGCGGATCGAGTTTTCATAAGCTATGGATCGAGGGCTCTGATACCAATTTGGAACAGATTTAATTGTTGTTCACTAATTGTTAAGGAAATTTTGGGTTTAATGGAATAGAATTTGAGAAATTGGTTTGATGAAAATTAGGGAATAACTGATACGGCACATTCGAGGATGCCAACCTCCAAAACAAGATCACTATTCATCAAAGATACCTAGACAAAACCGCCCCTGGGACTTATATACGCCCCTTACAAAATGCAACCCCCTTGAACATAAAACGACTACACAAAAGAAAGCATAAAACGACACTAAATAACATAAAACGTTGGCTACTCAAAACGCACCACATGGCCTCATCTAGAAGCCCAGCTGGACCGCACCTTTCAGCAACCCACTCACAAGTTGCCACGCAACTGGTACTTCCGAACCCAACTCTTCTATTCTTCTTTCTTTCTTCTCTCTTCCTTTTTCTCAAAATTGCACCTTTACTCCCTTCCTTCCTCAGAGAATTGTTGTGTGACAGAGGAAGAAGTTGTACATGTCTTGGTGGTAGGAATTGGAGTACAACTACCGACTTCTACAATAAGGAGCGTGAGAGGGACCACTTTTGAGTTTTGTCTGACGGTGCGCGTGTGAAACAATCGGATGTTGACGAGTTGGTCGCTGCTTTATTTTCTGGAGAACTTGATATTTTGAACAAGAATTAGCACGTATATTCGTGGGAGTTTAATTTAATTTTTTAAGATAAGTAAAAATTTAATAGGTTGAATTCTTTTCTTTTCCCTTTTTCTTTTTCTTTTTTTCTCTTATCTTCTTTTGACTATATATATATATATATATATATATATATATATATTACTTTTGTCTGTGCAAAGCATCCCTTCCACACAGTTCAAGTAAACTTCTAGCTTCGCCGGCAAATGTGACCTCAAAAGGATTGAAACCTTAAACCTTACAGAGATACCACGATGCACCAATATCAAAATCCTTACCACTTGAGCCAACTCTTTAAAATTAGATACATAGCCAGAGCGCTAAATACCACCAAGACTTGGATTAACCAACCCATGCGTTTAGCCCATTTCATGTCAGTTATGGGAGAAATTTATGTTTAAAAATATGCACATAAATGCGTTTGTTAAATCATAAAGCAGTGATAGAGATAAAGATTAGGTACAACATTAAACGACACATTATTGATGGGGCATTTGTTTTCGAAAAATCATGGATCAATAGAAAGGTACTCCCAAATATGGCATAATATTTGTCCTCTTAACGTACCCGCGCGTTCACATGCACTAGGATTTGTAGGTCTTTCCTAGTAACAAGCGGCAAAAGCAACGCAGATTAATTTATACAAAACTACATGCTTCAGCTTTTCCTTGATGATATTTTTATCCTTGTATACATATGGAATATATATATATATAAACTTTGCAGGCTCACGATTTTCATCAGGAAGAGGTGAACAAACACAGTTGCAGGACGATACGAAGATTCAATTCCAGATTATTCAGGAAATGTTCTCCCGTGTTCTTGGTTTTATTATGGGCTGCTTCCTTCTATATATATATATATATATATATATATATATATATATATATATATATATATATATATATATATATATATATATATATATATATATATATATATATATATATATATATAGTTTAGTGGAAGAGGCAATTAGAAACTTTAATGAGATCTTCTAGTATATAGTTTTTTGCAGGATTTCACTTCTGTCATTCTAAGTCCTCATGCGACGTACCAATTATGTCCAAAATATTAAAACAATAATAATAAAAAAGGATTCGAGGCCTTTATAAATTAGGAGCTTTAGACGGTGGCTTAATCATCCTAGCTAATAGAGCAGCCTCTTAGAGCCCAAAGTTTGTTTGTTTGTTTTTTTTTTTTTTTTTTCTTCGGGGTTTGGACACCCAATAAAGAGCAAACACAACTAAATTGCTACGACAATATATTATCCAAACCCTAGTATGAACTGATGAAAATTGTTTCTGGCTTGTATGGAAGCATTAACTTGAACCATCCCATAGCATCCAACCAACCATCCCATTGTCAGCAACGAGGAAAACCAATAATAATGACGTATTCATAAAAAATAATAATAATAAATTAAAAAAAAAAAAAAAGAAAAAAAAATGACCGAGAAAAAAACCAAGAAAGGAAGTATGTGTTTTTTTTGGATGAATTAAGACTTTTATAACCAAACACCAAACATTACATCACTCCAGTAAAGACTGAATCTCACCAAAAGAAAACCACACGTACAACTACTGATCGAAACCAGTACCAAAACAGAACTACAACATAAAGCAAGAGACAAACTAGTGAACTACTGCATCCGCAAAAGACAAAAACAAGCTGCACCCAAACTACAACAGCCGCAACACGAAACTGCAAATTAAGAGACAATTTGCTTCTCTTTCTACCTAAGTAACAGAAAACAGACATGTTCAAGCCCGGTTGAGAATCCTAAAATTAAATCTTGAATTGGTTTGATCCCAATAAAGTCCAATCTCGTCACCCTTGTTCAGGACCCTCCTCTCCACAAATTCCTTTATCCATTTTCCAATGAGAACATAGCTCCCACTACTTGCCCATCGTTTGAACACCAATTGATGTTCAGACTTGGTATCACAATCCCAAACACAAACTTGCACCCCTTCATGTAAGCTTTCAATGTGATTTGCATCCCACTGGGGTAAGATATGTTTCTTCACCCCATCCCTTGCCAACAAGAGCCTCGACAAATGCCCGAGATCGCTTGTCTCGATCGTCTTCTTGATAACCCAGGGATCAACGCCCAGCTTCAACTCCAAGGAAACACCGCAACGCATCTCTTCTCTTCTAACTTCACGGCAACTAAGTTTCATTCTTCTGATTCTACAAGCAAGGAGGTTTTCCTTTGCTTTTCTCTTTTTGGTCGTGTAAGAAGCGCAACCGACCTTCAATTCCAACGATATCTCCTCCGATCCATGTTGGCTCTTGGTGATCTGACCAAGCCCTTCATCAGCTTCACCGACTTGATCAGCTTGATCATCGTTCTCTTGAAGACCCAAAAAATTATAGAAGATGGGTTTTTTCTCGTTACATTCAGGAAAGGGGGAACTGCTCTCATTTGTTCTCTTGTCCTTATAAAAAAGAGATAGTTCCAGTGAAACTTCTCTATTTTCATTGTCGTTTCCTTCTGGCAAAGTGTGAGAACCACTGGGTTGGCGGGAGAGTCGTAGAGAAGCCTCCATCGATCAGGCCGAGAAAAAACCAAGAAAGAAAGAAAGTTTGTGGTTTTTCTCGGAGGTTAATTATATTGTCTTTAATTGTGAAGAGAAAGGTATGAACGGAGTGGGACTTTATATTGGAGGAGGCTAGGGAGCCGTACGGAAAAGAATTTAGAAAGTTGGGTTATTAGGGTTTTTTAGGGAACCACTGGGCTGATTGCCAATTCATGTCACATTGTTCTCAATTAAGTTGATCTCTTTTCTTCTTCTTTTTTAATAACGGTTGATCCAACGACTATTAATCCATATCGCATTACCATAGTGAGGGTCTAGAATAGCATTTCTAGCTCTAACGTCGATTATAATTGCTCGAGAAGGGTAAATAGTTTTACAATTAAATAATGCTACATAATGGTAAATAGCTGCTAGTTTTACCGTTAAGTAAATAGTTTTACCGTTAAGTAATGCTACACCAGCCGAGTGGGCAGTGAGATAAGGGTGGTGTATTTAACATTTTTATTTTATGAAATTTATAAACGCAGAGTGGCAACAGTTCTCTTGTGTACAGCAAAAGTAGTAAGCAAATTTGCATCTGACATGAGACAACTTAATAGCGCCTTGTTTTTTTAAAACAAATAAATAAAAATATATTACTAAAAGAGTAATGCTAACAATTATATTTTTTTTTTTTTATGATTATCTTATAAAGTTGACGTGACAGTACTTCAAACCAATCCTTGAATCAATTATTATTAAAAAATAAAAAATAAAAATTAAGAATTGATGAAATTATTACGTCAGCTTTGATGAATAAAAATATGCTCTTACTAAAATAGAAGAGATAATCACAATCCCATGTACTTTGCTCAATACTGTGTGCATGCATGCAGGTTATACTCACCCAAGGGCAAAGGCCATAGCAATTTGCGTACGTACTACGTAATCTAGTCGTTAATTAAGGATTTTTTTTCCCACTCAATTTAGATAAGAGTTGTGAGGAGGCGAGCAATTTTTTTAGTGATTTTAACTTGAAAAGGACCCTTAGCTTTTTTTTTTAGAGATTTTACAGATTAAAAGAAGCATTCAATTCGTTATAAGCCTATAAAGGTGATAGAAAAGTTTCGATTGCAGTGAATGGCTCCAAAACACAATCTCTTTTCTCTCTCTTCGATCCCAGTCAAGACTCAAGAGTAGGAAACCTACTCTAGACTGGAAAGAGAGAGAAAAGAGATTGTCAGCATTGCATAGTTTAGAGCTATGCTCAGCATTGCTGACTCAGCTTGCTGACTCAGCATTGCTGACTAACAGAATAAATAAACAATTTAACAAAATTTAATTATTATTTAAAACATATAAATGTAATTTACAATTTACTTTGTCATGCCTAGCGTGTTAATTTAAAATTTGATTGGAACTAGAATTATTGATGTTCACCGAAGCACCGTAATGTTAGGTAAATACAATTATTATTTCATATAATTAAAATGTGTACCAAAACTATATATATTTATAAACAAATATATAAAAGCTTAATTAATGTAAAATTTTGATCACATACCTCTTGCTCCTCATGCTCTAAAAAAAACAAATAACTAAGTAATTAATTTGAATGGTTGAAGACTATTAAGAAGATATTATGTAAGAAGAATCGAAGAAATCCAAAATCGCAAACTGTTGAAGGCCTTCTTTATTATTTGACCGGCGTTAAGCTTATTAAACGATTTACCTTTTTACTTTTTCACTTTTTCTTTTTCTTTTTTTTTTCTTTTTTTCAAAAAAAAAAAAAAATGAGTCAGAAAAAAAATTTAGACTATTAGTTAGTTATATAGGGATCGGAGGAGGCCAGGCCGGGAGCTCCGTTCCGAATCCAAATCGTGTAGCTCCGTTCTCTTTTTGATTCTCTTGGCCTTTTTCGTAGTGCCAAATCTTCACGTAACCAATTCAATATTGCAGAGTGGCGCTCTAATTAACTAGCTCTTTCTTTTAACGACGTCACAACTCACACGTGCTTTATTGACTTTTTGGTCCATGGTCATGCAAATATGCAATTAATTTCCAATCTCAAATATCATAAATTAATCATGTCATAATCAAACTTTTAATTTCTAGGGATAATTACATTTTACCCCCCTGTTTTATTCACTGGGTGGCGATTTACCCCCCAATGTACCAAAATTGTTAGATGACCCTCCCGAACTTGTCAATGTGTGGCAAAGTTTACCTTCCGTCTAGTCGCCTGTCTGTTTGGACGGAAAGTCGGTCATGTGCGTTGCACGTGACCTATTAATGCATTTTTGCTCCCCAAAATACCCCATTCTACCACGTGGGCAAGCCCACCTCAAAATCCCGAAGATTCCTTGCTTTCTCTCCTTCCTGCTAACCCATCCTCATCTTCTTCTGATCACGCATATCAGCCATCTTCAAGCCTAGATCAATCCGTTCATCTCAGAGCCCCGACAGCCTCCTCCAGCGTGGAAGCCCTCCCCGATGTCTTGCATCTGCCCGTAAGGCCGATGTGCTTGTTACTTACGATAAGGAAAGCATCAAACACTGGCTGTTCACAAGCAAGAATACCACATGTCCGGTCAGCAAACATCTTTTGCCAAAAGAATCCGACCTAACCCCTAATCACATATGACGCCGGCTAATCCAGGCTTAGTGCACCCAAAATGCCTCGCATGGCATCAATCGGACAGTAAAATCCCATGCGATGATAATGTTGAAAGCAATCGCCAAGCCCGGGACTGCATGGGTTGAGACCAGGTACTGCATCATATGAGCTGACCACTACTTTAGGATGGTGTTTTCCAAGTTTTCGAACCATGGGTGCTTCCCCATTATGCAGGTTTTCACCTTTACTAGACGGACTAGAAGCTGGTACCATGGTCCACGCCACCTACAAGAATATGAAATGCACGTTGCATGCAGAGAGTGTTTCATTTTGTCATGCATGATGCCACGTACTAGCATACGTGGTAATTATTTGAGTTGGATGAGGTACACCATAACATTTTGCAGAAAAAGAGTTGGTCAGGGAAAGAACAAAACATGCAAAACAAAAGTCTTTGTTCGACTCTGTTTTTCATTGCTGCAACAGAGCTCCAACTCAACATCATCAGCCTAGCTTCTTCTTCCTCAAAACCTCTTTTTTCTTCCTCACATATAGTCAACAAATATCAACTTCATGTGAAATCATTTTGACTTGGCTTCAATTGATTGGTTCATGGAGACCGAAAGTGTGAAAACTCTCACACCTGATTCTTAAGGATTCACATGTGTTGCCACCACCACTTCCACATGTCAACATACAGGCTCTCTCTCTACTCTCTGAACTTTCTCTCTAAAGTCTCTCTCTCTGTCTAGGCAAAAGCCGCTTCATTTGGTTCTCACTAATCACTATGGCTGGGAAAAAGAGAAGGAAGCTGAAATCATAAGATTTTTATTAAAAGTCAGAAGCTTTTGATGGGTTTATCAAATGGGTCTTAATCTGTAGCTATAAATGGTTCTGGGCTTTTACTACTAGATCAAACTAGTAGCCGTTGGGCAATCTATCGCAATCCATCGGCGATCCACCCGATCGTCGCACCGGTAGGCACCGCGCCGTGCTCGCGTGCAGCACGAGCAACTTTGGGGACGACCTACAACCTACAACGTAAGATCCGTGAACCACTTGGTTGAAGCAACTGGGCTGTGTCGGAGCAGTTAGCTGGACAATCGGGTTGAATGAGTTTTTTTTTTCCTTTTCTTTTGTTCTTTTAATGCATGTGCGGGTAAGAAGGTTGACGGGGAAAAGGGTACTTTTGGAAGGTGAAATCCTTTAAACGGTCACATGCAACGCACGTGACCGATTTTCTGTCCAAACAGACGGCCGAATGGACAGAAGGTATAACTTGTCACACGTTGACAAGTTCAGGAGGGTCATCTAACAATTTTGGTACATTGGGGGCTAAATCGCCACCCCGTGGATAAAACAGGGAGGTAAAGTGTAATTATCCCTAATTTCTATATAAACAGTAGTCATACTTTTTAATTAATTTCTTTCTGTTAAAGTCGGTTTCCATCGTTTAAATGTTTTTTTGGGTTTTTTTTTTTTTAAAAAAAAAAAAAAACAAAATAGAATTTTTTTAACACAGCCGAACCTTACTTGGTCCACAACTTCTTTTATTTAAATATTGATTTTTTGGAAGAACCCATTAATCATGATGCATGCACCCGCCATTGACTTCTCAATGTTCTCATGACCAGAATTTAATGTCGGGCCAAAAAGAACAAAAAACAAAAGCTAGCTGTCACCTGTCTTTGGTTCTTCTCCATTGGCACAAACAACACCCAGCCCGCGTCTAAAAACGTTTTGTTTTTGCGTAAGTTGTCTGTTCAATCTCTGAATGTCACTCTCTACGCACCCACATGGAAGATGAATAGATAAATTTGTTCCTAAGACTAATAATAGAATAGTTATTCTTATTATTTAGTTTAGTGATAAAATATATGTCTTAATTGTCTTCGAATGGTAGTTCAATTGATTGGGGACTACGCCTCATGAAGCGGAGGTCACTAGTTCGAATCCCTCCTCCCCCTCTTGTGCGGACATGTCAAAAAGTAAAATTTCTGCTCTAATTGAAATTGAATCAAAATTACTTAAAAAATATCTAATCGTTGTGGGTGGCCGACCCACATAAGAACCTGGGAATCGTCCCTGCCAAATAAAAGAATAAACCATTAATTTTGCTGTTATTATATATAGTTGTTAAAAGTAAATGAGAGTGAGCTTTTAGCTGACAATCAAAAGTCTTTTGTAAATGGTTCAAGCTTTCCTTTTATAATATTCTTGACACAACCATTCGAGCATCTGTTTCGGCCTCACTGATTTGTGGGTTACCCTAACAAAAGCCTTGAGATCCCATTCCTATGAAGTAGAGGCGTTGATGATATTGTGGGATTGGATTTTTTTTTTTTTTTTTTTTTTGTAATTGAATAAGGAAAATGGTCACAGGGGGAGGATCTTTCACACTTCTGATCCAAAAGAAAGAAGAAGTGGACGATCCTATAAATGAAAAAAGGGATGGGCTCCCCAACAATAGACCCAAACCAAACTAAAATAGTGCTGAAATAATTATAAAATGTAAGAAATAGGTCAAACAAGTGACCCGATCCTCTTATTGGCCCACACAAGGCGATTAAAGAAGTTAAAGGGCCGGGCACATATTGGATATTCATTTTGATCTCGAAGTTGTTGAAGCAAATACCTTGTTATACACAGACTCATAGGTTTGGAATTGTCCTAGTTAGGGGAGAGCAAAAACCCGAGAACTCGCCCCAACCCGCACCCCCCGCCCCGCCCCTAAAAACGCGGGTTTTTGTATTTTTTTCGCAAGTACGGGTAGGATTTTAACCAACCCATGCAAGGCAAGGCGGGGCACGGGTTTTATTTTTTTTCACACGGATCCCCGCCCCACCCCTCCCCTCCCCGTGTAAATTTTAAATTTAAAAAAAAAAAAAAAAAAAAAAAAAAAAAAAAAAAAAACCCTAATTTGTTAACCCTTCTTCTTCTCTTCCAGCGCCGCCCCCTCCCCCCTCATATTTCCTTTTTTCTTTTCTTCCAGATTCTTCTTCTTCCTAGCGCCGTAGCCCTTCTTCTTCTCTTCTTCTTCACAGAATCACAAAGAGCTAGGTGACCTCCTGACTGATGGGAGGAGTTTGTCAAGAAATGTTTCCCCAGATGGGTCTCCCAAGCGAATCAGAAGAGGGCGTGGTTTTAGTCCCTCTTCTTCTTCTTCTCCAAAGTCTTCTTCAGGTACTGCTCTCTCTTCTTCTCCAAATTCTGCTATCTCTTCTTCTTCATGTTCTACTCTCTCTTCTTCTCCAAGAACTGTTCTTTCAAATTTTAGTTTCCCCCCCCCCCCCCCCCCCCCCCCCTCTCTCCTGTTCAACGATGCCTAGCCTGTATATATATACTTTAACCCATTTATTTTTTGTTTTGATAAAACTTCATATTTAGTAAAAGAGAAGCTTGTATTACTCTGAATGTGATGGTTTGCTCATTATATACTTATGATTATTAATCTAGGTTTTTGGGTTGTGGTTGATTTTTAATTGTGTTCTATGTTTGGATGCTAGGAAAGTATGGGAAAAGGGAAAGAATTGGAATTTTGAATTGTGGATCTTGTTTTCGGTTTTTTTGGTTATTGGGGGAACTAAACCCACGGGGATCCCCGCCCCATCCCCACCAGAGGGAACCCGCACCCTTGCGAGGCAGGGTCAAAAAATTCCCATAGATCAAATATAATTACGTTCTAAGCCCAAACTCGTTTTAAATAGCCACAATTGCAAGTGAGGCTCAAAAGTTGTTTTAAATTTTATTTGGAAATTATGGGATATTTGGTCATGCGATTTTTTTGAAAAATTCTGAATATTAAGAGAATTTGTTTTTGAAATTATGTTTGAATGGTTTAAAAACTTGAGACAAAATTAGAAAAAAAAAAATAGATAAAATCTTAGTAGAATTTGAATTCAATTTAAAAATATTTGAAAAACTAAATTTGTCGTACGTACATGCAAAAAGTAGTATAATTGGTTTTTTATTCGGGGAAATGCATAAAAAAGTGGAGAAAAAACTGACCTAAATAAGAAAAATGTGTTTTTCAATATATTTTTTTATGGAAAATTCAAAAATAAAAAGGAAAATGGCATTCACTTGTATAATGCTAATTGCTGGAAGATCAGATGATCACGGACTCTGTGCACTATGTTTTTGTAAATCTTAAGGGTATGTTTGGGTAACACGTTTTTGTATTATATTTTATTACTTTTCTCTAATATATGTTTGGAATGTTTTGTTAAATTTAAATTTTACTCAAGTTTTTCAATTTTGTTTCAAGTTTTCTAAATTATCTAAACATAATTTAAAAAAAATAATTTTTTTTGGGTATTTATAATTTTAAATATAATAAAAAAAATAATAGGATATAATACAAAAAAATTGCACATCCAACATACCATAAATGGTGCCCCCTCTCCACTTTTGCATCGTGAAGTTATGGAAGTTTCCATGATCATTGCAACCAGAGATGTTATCTATAATTGAAATTTAGAGTGTTTAGGAGAGGGATTTTGCATGTCAAAAATGTAATTTTAAACCAAATTGCAGCAAAGCACTTGGTTTGGAAGTGTAATTTTTTAAAAAAAAAAAAAAAAACAGTTTGGAAACAAAGAAAAAAAAAAATTCAAATCGCAGGTAAGAGAATGTATTCTAAAAAATCTACTATTTTTAAAAGCTAAATTGTGACTTGAAAGTCAAAACCGCGATTTTACCAAACGTTTAACTGCATTTTTAAAAATTGTATTTTAAAATTGCTATTTTCTAATCACACTTTTTGAAACCACAAATCCAAACAGACCTTTAGTAAGTGTACGTTCAACTGGTGGAGTACCCTTATTAAAAGACTTCCTAGGCATTTCTCCGCTATACTCCAGCCATCCCAAAAACCTCCTCTGGGGTTGGTTTGACCTCTCTCAGCTCACCTCAAGTAAGAGAGTGATCCAACTAACCTTAGGGCTTAGGTCACGGAGAGGAAGAGCCACCCCCTCCGCCACCTATTTTATTAGTTTTTTTTTCTTTATTCATTTTTTTAAAAGTATGAAGCTGAAGTGGCATTTTGTACAAGTGTAATTGGTCTTATATTCCTTTTTATACAAGGTAAAGATGTTTTTAGGTTTTTAGACCGTAGATGGACAAAAATATCAAATTAATAGATTTGTAAAGTACAAGTATCAAATTTGTCACTTTTTAAAATTCAAATACCTTTTTGATAGAGGTAAACCAATTGTATCAATTATCTATTTACCTTTTAAAAAAAATATATATTTGTAAAAATTTCAACCCTCCATCTGTCTTAATTCTCAAATGAACTCTTAATAATCTTTAATTACCAATTACCCTATAAATAAATATGAGAAGGAAGTTTAAGGTGTTACATGAAATTAGCTGTGCAGAAAATAAGCTCAAATAGTACACAAATGCCAACAAAATCACAAGTAATAATTGAGACAACTGTGAGCAAGAGAGATTAGAGTAACGCTATAAAGAGGACTAAAGTCCTTGTGTCCTCCCAAATATCATGCGACTTTTAAAATTATCATTGATTTTGCGATGATCTAATGGTTTGATCTACTGGTGATTTTAAAAGCCACATGACATTTAAAATGACATAATAAAAACTCTAGTCCTCCTTATAGC
This sequence comes from Alnus glutinosa, assembly GCF_958979055.1. NCBI lineage: Eukaryota > Viridiplantae > Streptophyta > Magnoliopsida > Fagales > Betulaceae > Alnus > Alnus glutinosa. The sequence continues at coordinate 5,678,472 of NC_084898.1, read as the reverse complement.
ATTATGAGATAATTGAAATCCAGCAAAAGGAACACTCATCCAAACAAGTTACATCATATGTCATCTGGACATGGATAATCATAAAGAGCATGGATAATCATATGATCCTAAACTACACATTTTACAGAGTGATGTTTCCAATTCCCTCTTCCAGTACACTAAATTAATGGAAGCAGGCCATAATCTAAAATGTGAGGAGCACAGTAAAGTTAGAATACAAGCTACATTGGATTCCTACCGAAAGTACAGGCTATTGTGGGCGTAAATAATCTTCTGCCAACCAAATTGCTTTCAAATTTATTGCCACCGTTTGGAGGAGGAGGGCCTTGTTGCAGAGGAGCTGCCAGCAAAAGTTTTCCTAGCACCTGACGTGCATCACAAGAAGGGAATTGGGAAATGGGTAGAGTAAGGGTAAGGAGAGGAGTGTGGTTCAGAGATTATTAAGGAACTTAAATGGCTGCCAATCTAGTTAAGAAAAGAAAAAGGGAAAAATACATATATTTACTTACTTGATGAGACCTTTGAGGAGCTTTTGGTCAATGATAACCGAGAAGATTTTGCTTGCGCCAGCTTTTGGGGTGGCTTTGGAAGCTTAGATGGTAAACTTGGCCTGCGGTCAAACAAAGGTGGCCTGTGCTCGGGCAAATATAAAGAAGTCGTGTGTCAGATTAGTTTGAATAAAGATGATCCCATAAGTAGCAATGTCAAGTGAAATTCTTCAAGCCCCAAAATAAATGTCACTGACTAAAGCTTCCATCAAAATACCAAAGGCAGCAAAGTTGGAATTAAAAAATGCAGAGATATGATGGTTTGTTTGGCAAAACTTTCTAGAGTGCTTTTTGCTTATAAAGGAGAAAGTAATTTTGAGTGTTTTGTGTTATGGGTTGTTTGTTAATGCTTTTGCTTTTTTTGCTAAAAAAGTTACCTAAAAAGGGTTACCAAACGAGCTCGATATCACTAGGAAGTAAGATCACTCAAAAGAAGAGTGACTGATATGAAAACTGCAATTTGCCATTGATTACAAAACCCAAGAACAAGGGGCCCATAACCCTTCTGAAGAAAAGGGGGTGAAATGAAACTCCAAAGCAGGCCCCGACACTTCACTAAATTTCAACTACAGAAAACATGGCAGGTTCAATGATCATGAAAACTTCCATAACCCAGGTTGCAGAAGTGGAGTGGGCAGCACAATTTAAGATTTACAAAATATTTGCCGCCTTGGCATCACAGAGTGAATATAGATGAGCATATATGTAGAAGTGACATATTAGAAGCACATGCCAATTTCTTTAGAATAATGGTAGGGATCATCTTTTTGTCTTCCAAAAGTTGATGTTGCTTTTAAAATTATCATTGGATTTGGGATGGATCAGTATCGGATTTTGATCCAATAATGATTTTAAAAACTACATCAACTTTAGGAAGGTAAAAAATGGTTCCTAGCATTACTCGCTTCTTTGTTAGCGTCTAGTAGGGGAGGAAATGTATCTGATTAACACCAGCCAGTTCTCAATAAGAATAATGAACCTCAATTGGACCACCATGAAAATGAAAGACTTACTTCTCTGAGTTCTGAATTAGTGGCTTCTCAACTGGTGCACGCTCAGGAAGTAGGTTTTCAGCTGGTTTTGCAACTTCAGGGAAAAGAGTGTACTCCACAACACTGCCCATTGAGCCATCAGTTTCCGTTCCCATTGAAAGACCACCGTCAGAAATATCACTTAATCTTTCCTCAGAATCTGCATCCCCAAAGCCCAAGAGCTCAATGTCTTCAGTAAAATGCTGGCCTAAATTCCCTCCAGATAGCTTCGACTGAGGAGAAAGTTCCTTCTGGTGTCTAAATTCATCCATTGACTGCTGAGAACCAGCTTCAGAATGCTTATCGCTGTGATCTGAACAGTTGTCCATATCAGAAGCTGCTTTCTCTGTAAGCCCGGGGCGTTTTCCTCCTGAAAGTCTTCGGCTGTGTCGAGGAGTCTCTACAGAATGTCTTCTTGGAGAAGAAGACCCATACCTAACTGAGGTCATACCACGCATCGTACCATTAACATTGACCTTGAGAAGCTGCAAGTGCTCAATCTCCTCATCTTTCTTTCCAACTATTTCCTTGAGAGATGCCACCTGAAAGGTAAAAATGGAAATCAGACAAAAAAAAATAAAGGGAATAAAAATCTTCCTCGTTAAACATTAATGTGAAGTAATCAGCTGAGACCCAAGGTGTTCCCTCCAACAATTTCTCATACTTTTTATTCCCTAAACCTGACAAAAAATGGTAGGCCAGAATATGGGTGGGTAAACAACTGGCAAACATGGTAGGCTGTAATATTGGTTGGAAAGAAATCATCTTTGAAATGGCCTTCCAAAGAAAATTTCTTTCAAGCAAAATGGCTCTTACGGAACAGGCTGCAAGGAGCAAGGACCTTCAACCTTAACCAGCTAATCCCGATCAAGCGCTTAAGAAGTCAAGAGAATCAGATCCTATCAAGCTCACAATACAAAATTTTGTAAAGTGGAATGCCACAAATGGTTTTGCAAATGAAACTGGTACGTGCACAATAACAGTGGCTAAACTTAGGGCCAAATTTCATGGGTGCTTCCTAGTCAGAGAGAAAATATTCAATGTAAGTAAGCATAGTCTGTTTCTCTACCTGTGGTGGCCATGCTAAAATGTGTACTAATCAGTGTCACTCTCATGCCCACTTGGTGGAAGCATGTTCTGCTCAACAACAACTACGAGCAGTTTGAGCACAGATTGGAAAAGAAAATATTTTTTTTTTTTTTTAAGTAAGCGGATTGGAAAAGAATCTTTAAAGAGTGCACTTGTTTGCAAATAGAATCACCAACCATAAAATATCTACTTCTTTTGCCCCATCAATGCTTAAATTTCCTCTTGAACCCAATTCAATTGTTCATTAAGTAGGGGGTTACAAATCCCTATACTGCAACCCCCTTGTATACATAATTTAAGAGCATATGAACTCTTTCACACTTCCCCTTTGAATTAAATAAGGGGGACAAAAGTGTCAAAAGTGGAAGAATGTTAAACATTTTGACTGAATTTGCCATAAATTCAGAACAAATTTTCCACCCCAAAACATTATAATACACAACAGAAATGGAATATGCACGCAAAATGCCAATATACGATGACCAAGACCCACTAGCTATTGCACGAGTGGTACAAATTTGACCAGTATGAGGCTAGATATGGACTTCATTACTCAAAGATCTTTAGAAGCTACACGTGCAATTTTCTTCAGCTTGTCTTGCAGACTCATCCTCAATATTAAGTGTAGTTCTCAGAATCGTTCCCTTTTTTATATATAAGTAAAGGAAATTCATCAACAGCACAAAGAACACAACCCAAGTACACAGGAAGTATACAAGAGAAAACACCCAGCAAAATCAAGAACGAGAAAAAAGAGACCAAAAATCTGCATAACTAGAGACATGGAGAAGGGTGGTAGCAAAAATCCACTCAAAAAAGGGATTTAAGAAAACAAGTCCTTAGATCCAAGCTCTTTCACTTGCGATCATCGAAACTTCGAGCATTCCTTTCTCTCCAAATGCACCACATTAGAAAGGAAGGAATTGCATTCCAGACAATATTGATATCATACCAGCCAACCCTTCTTTTCCAAATATTAAAATCATTCCTAATTGATAACCCATTGATTTCATAGGATTGTTGAGGATTCTACAAATGAATCTGTCCGTTTCTGTAGTATAACAACGTGGTGGACAACCTTGTGAAATTTTTAGCTAATAGTTTTAGAGTGCGTATCATATCAAAAAAATCTCCAAACAATAGCTATTAAGCGAAATAAGAGAAAGCACTCTGAAACATCTGCCATGCATGTTAAAAGCAAGATATCTAAGAAACATGTTAACAAGAATAAAAGATTGGACCTGTTCCATAAGTTCTCTAACATCTCTTCCCTCTTTGTTGCTCTGTGCAGCACCTAACTCTACACCAGAAACCCTCTCTGCAAACTTCAAGGTACTTATGGTTTCAGAGTAAGAATCTATATCCGGATTAAGCTGAACAAACATAAGGGTTTTTGCTTGACCACCTACAATTTGGAGAGGAACAAAAAATACAGATAAAACAAGTCACAAATAAAAGAAACTCAAAACTACAGTATCACTCATATCTCTTATTGACAAAGTTAAAGACCAAGAATAAGACAAGTACCTAAAGAACTCTGAAGTACATGAGTTAATTTGCTATTTCTGTATGGTACATGTGGACTCTTCTGTGCTAGAGCAAAAATTACATCTCCAAGCGCTGATAGTGATTTGTTTATATGTTGTGCCTCCCTAAGCCTATCCCCAGTTGCTTCAGACCGACCCACTCTCTCACTACCAGCAAGATCTACCAAATGTAGACTGCCACGCAAGATGGCATCAGTCTCCAAGTCTGTGCCTCGAACATGAACAGTGAGAACACTGCACGATATGATTGAATAAGAACCAATAAATAAAAAAACTACCATGGAAAGTGGTTGATAAAGAACTTAGTACTGAGAATACAACCTATGGGATCTGCTACTTCTTTCATTCAGGGCTGTGGCACCGACTGCCCTATTCATCAAACCAATATTCATTAACTCCAAGACATCTGCGGTTGATTCAACAGGGTGCATGCTTGCATCAGGGACAGCTAACCCATTTGGTTGGGTGGTGTTCCAAATCCCAAGTGTGTGCAAGTCAAAGGAAACAAAAACTTTTCCATTAAAAGACGAGTACTACTCAGAATTCAATGATCAGATGGAGTTTTCAACTTACAATCAAGAATGAAATCCAAAAGTAAAAATGAAAGGAAAAAAAAAAATAAAGGATATCTTTTTTGAGGACCATCACTTGAAAGTAGATCACGAACTTGTTCATTGTATATCTCAACCATTTGAACAGCAACTTCATATGCAATGGAGCTTTTCCTGCTTTGAGAAATTAGGAAAAGATCATTTAATGCGCGATAGTTGACCCCCCAGTCCTCTTCTGATGATACATTAGGTCCACTCTAGAAGAAACACAATAAAAGGTGTAAGGAACAATCCTAAATCATGTAAAAATTAAAACTGCTACAATATGAAAGATTTGCATACCATCGTATAGGTCTTTCCTGAGCCAGTTTGACCATAAGCAAATATGCAGACATTGTATCCATCAAGTACAGAGCGAATTAATGGTTGGGTATCCATAAATACCTCCTCTATCAGCATATAATTCAAAATAAATATCAATTAGAATGTTAGAATTTTTTTACTAATAAAGGAATGTAGTAGTTGGAAGAAAAGGTGTCACAAAAAAAAAAAAAAATTATTCATTTGGAAATCAATACCTTGAGTAGATGTTGGACCAAAAACCTTGTTAAACTTGAACAACCTACGGCTGTCTTTTCCTGGCTTAGAGGGATTCACAATAACTAATTCACCATTTTCACCAATATATTCGATGATGGTCTGCTTCTTACTTTGTCCTGGAAGGAATGGTCTTATGCGACAATACACTCTAATATTTCCTGCATAAGAGAGGGAGAAAGAATAAAGTGAAACTAAGAACCAACAAACTCAAGCAACAACCAAGCAAGACTAAGACGTACCTTTCAAGTCCTGAACCTCATTATACAACCTACGATTCTCTGCTAGAACTGTATGGTAATTTTCAGCAGCATCTGCCAGTCCTCTAAGCTTCAATCCTGTTTAAGAGAGCATACTCATGAGAAAATGCCCAGACAAAGATAAATGCACATTAAGTAGGATGTAAACTAACTTTAAATAATCAAATCCTACCCAAGAAATTGAATTCCTCTGCATAACTTCTTTTTGTCTTCAAAACTTCGTGTTTTATGGACTCTAAGGCCACCCTCGATTCCTAAACAATAAAACCATGTTAATGGATCAATATCCAAAAGATATGAGATCAAGAAAATAAGAATTAAGGCAAACCTGCAAAGCTCCAAAATGACAATCTATATATCTCTTGTAGATTCTCTCTTTCTTTTTCCATCTCCGTGATTTAGATTCAGAAAATGCCTCAAGTTCTTCTACCTTCTTCCTTGAATCTGTTAAAAGGTACTCAAGTTCTTTTAACTTCTTCTCCAACTTAATTATAGCTTCCTTAGCATTTGTTTCTAATTGCAAGCAACGATCTTGATGTGTCCTTTTGGCCGCTTCCAGTTCTTGTTTTAGTGCCAAAATCTCCATATCACTATGATCCTTCTCTTCCCTTAATTTTACCACATCCCGCTCCTCAAGTTTCTGTTTATCTTCTACTTTGGCCTTTTCAATCTGCCACACCACATAAAAGTTTATTATTTTTATTTTCTGAGCCACATAAAAGTATATTAGGAGCAACATAAACTCACTAGCAAAATAACTAACGAGAACCCTGTTGCAGCAATGGTTCTGCTTTTACAAACAAAAAATATAATAGGTGTTATCAACATTTTATTAATTTGTTGTCTTTATCATCTTTTTCAATGTGCTATATTTATTAGCATTTTACATATAAGTTAAGATTAAGAAACATAAATTCATAATGATTCTTCATATTCCACAAATATGCAAAACCTGCTTCTTTAACTGAGCAGGTTTCAGCAAAGATTCTAATTATCACTCATGCTTCATCAAATATGTAATATACACTTAAATAATGGGTCAAATGTGCAAGACATAAATGTGAATGTTACATAAAGATAAAATTGACATGTTCACTACTTAATAACCACTATTAACATGCTTACTTCCTTCAGAAAAGTGAAAATAATGGACTGCAGTTTTTTCACTCAAGACCGTACAACATTAGCATGTGTGATCATCAATTTGGTGTTTAATGTGATCATCAAGATTCGTTCTTCTCCCCCCTTGCTGCTTAATTCCAAACCCTTTCGGCATTATTATCGGAGGGCTAGGGGAGCTCAAGGAAGGCCATTCCATGAAGTGGAACGATGGATTCCTCTCAAATTCCCTAGAAGCCTCGAAGACGGCTGCAGAGCTTCCATTGAAGAAGGTAGCTGAGCCTCCAGTTAAGAAAGACTTTCTTAGGAAGGGATTTCTCAACTCTCGTCAGAGTGCTTTGTCTTGGGGGATCGGAAATGGCTTCTCCCAAACCCAGGCTTCGACTGTCGATTTTGACCATAATAGAGAGATAGCTGTTTGGGAGAAGGCGTTTTTGGAGAGGCTACCCGTGGAGTGGATGATAGATGAGGGTCAAGGCGAGGAGTTCAGGGCTCTTTTGGGCAAGATGATTGAGTGTCAAAAATTCAAAGGAAAGAGGGAGCTTCGGAATCTGCAAAGTTCCGTCAATTATGGCGACGTTAAAGCTTCTTCTAGGTGTAGGAAAGGCAAGGCCCACATGTTGTAGGGTTGTATGCCTTGGTGGATTTTGTGGGCTGTATCTCGGGTGTTCTTTCAATTTCTAGGTGGTTGTGTTTGGTTTCTTTTATGGGTGCTTTTGTTTGGGTTCTTTTATGGATTTTTTTTGGGTGTTCTTTCGATTTCTAGGGTTTAGTTTCCGTGGTTTATGTTGGGTTTTCGCGGGTTAGCTTTGGTTCTCTTGTATATACTACATGTGTATTTAGGGGCGCCTCAAGCTTTTTTTCTATAAATTTTGCTAACTTTAAAAAAAAAAAAAAAAAAAAAAAAAAAAAAAAAAAAAAATGGTCAATAAGGGTCTGTTTGGGTTTGCAATTTCAAAAAGTGCAATTTCAAAATACCGATTTTAAAATGTGCAATTTCAAAAAGTGATTTTTAAAAACGCAATTAAACGTTTAGCAAAATCCCTCCCTCCCTCTCTCTCTCTGCCCTAGCGTCGGCGCGTGAGAGCGCATCTAGCTAGGGATTTGTTTCTTCTCGTCGCCTACCACTTACTCTATCTTTCTTAGTCTTTTGTTTGGTACTCAGGTTTCGAGTTTCCGTTTTGCTAGTCTGTTGGGGTGTGATTCTCGCAGGGGAGTCTGTCAGCGTGCTCTTTGGTTTGGGTGGTTCTTTTTCCGGCAATGTAATTTTTGGCTTGACTTGGTCGTCGGTGCTCCGGGGGCGTTGTGAGATGGATAAGAAATTTTTAATGGAGTCGAAGTCTTTTGCTTTCTCTGTTTTGGCTGGGGTGTCGGCACTGAGGGTGGAGGAGAAGAGGAAAAAATTTCTGGGAGTGGTCATATTGAATTCTCAGAGCTCCGAATGGCTTGCGTCGATGTTGGAAGTGTTGTTGGATTTACCGGAAGAGCAAGAAATTGTAAAATCGTTCAGAGAGGGATCGAAACTTTTGATTGCTCGAAGAGGTGGGGACAAAGATGGGCGCTTTTTAGAGGTTTCTTCATTCGGGTTGGGTGGTCGGAAAGGGTTCATTGTTATCCCCGAGGGTCGTGGAGGGTGGGGTTGGATCAAATTCTCTGATGAGCTGAAAAAGGTTGTTGATTTTCTCTCTGGCCCTGTGGGTAGTGGGAGTGGTTCCTCTTCGTCTTCGGAGAAGAAGGAAGTGAAGGTTGTTTAGCCGAGTTTGGGTTTGGGTTTGGCTCTGAAGTGGACGGGACCCTCTTTTGCGGAGGTGTTGAGGTCGGTTCCAGCCATTGCTGCGAAGGAGTTGTCCATCATGGGTGGCAATCGTTCCAGGTCAAGGGCTTCGTTGCCGGAGCCTTATGAGCTTGATCTTCTTCCGACGGTGTGGCATGCAAAGTCTGTACAGAGAACAATAGTGGATTGCTTCTCAGTGGAGTCGCATCAGCTCAACCTGTTGGACAAAGACCGTCCTCTTCGTCCGTAGGGTAAGAAGCGTCCCCTCTTGTTCAAATTTGAAAATCGAACATTCGAGGTTGCGGACGTGGCGTAAGTTGGGTACTGTGTTTTTTTGGCTTTGGGCCGGGCCGTAAGGAATCTTCTGGACCGTTTTGCTGGGTCAGGGCTAAGTCGTAAATCTTCTGGCTTCCGCGTGGCTCGTCTCATGCCGAAAGCTAAAGTCTCCCGTCCGTCAAGTTCACCGCCGAAGACGACGTTGAAGGTGTCATCTGGGCTGATTTTGGTTCGACCTCCTCCTGGGGGTTTGAAGGTTGCTGCGTCGGTAGCCACAAAGGGCGCGGGTCCGGCGATCTCGGTTTCTGATGGGGGTTCCATTAGGTTAGAGCCCTCGTCGTTGGCAGTTACAGGGACGACATCGTTTATGCCTTCCACAGGGGGTGAGTCAAGCAACGTCCATAAGGTGCTTTCAAGCCAGACTCCAGCCTCTAAAGAATCTTCTAAGGGTATGGGTATGGTGTCATCAGGTTCTTTTGGGTTCTACCATCCTCCTCTACCAGCACCAGAGTTGTTGCTTTCAGTGGCTCCGGCAACTTCTCTGGGTTCTGTCTCCTTGTTGGTCAGTTCTGAGTTGAACTCTTCTCCGGTGTCCTCCCCCTCTCTAGTCCCTGTAGTTCCTTCTGTGCAAGCCCACGCAGCTTCTTCTTTACATGTCTCTGCAGATCCAGTTGAAGAGAAGAAGTCTACTGAAGATCCTAGTCGGATTTCAGAGTTATCCACTGGTTCGACTTTGGGAGAGAAAGTCCGAGATGCAATCTATTGGTGGAGGAAGGAGGTATCAAAGCTTCAAGAGAAGAAGGATCAGCCTATTGTTTGCGATCAGAATTGGAAGAAGGATTGTTGGAGAATCGAGGTAGAGCTCTGGGGGAAGATCTTCGACGTGTATCCGTTGGTGACTAAAGAACAGAGACAGAATCATCGAGAGATTTGGGGTGAGATGATTGAGAACAAGAAACGCGAGAGTAAGAGGGAGCTTCGGAATCTACAAAGTTTCGTAAATTACGAAGACATCAAAGCTTCTTCGAGGTGTAGGAGAGACAAGGCCAATAGGTCGTAGCGTTGGTTGCTTTGAGGATTTTTTTGTGGGTTGTTCTCAGGTTTTCTTGGTTTTTTGGGTGCTGTTTGGTTTCTTTTGCAGGTAGTATTTTAGTTGGTTCTTTGTTTTCTAGGTTTTGACTTGGGGCTATTTCCTGGGTTTTTTTCGGGTTTTTCGGGTCAGCTGTAGTTCTCCTGTGTACGTAGGGGCGCCTTACGCTTTTTTCTCAATAAAATCTACTTACTTATCAAAAAAAAAATTCTGCATTTTCAAAAAAATACCCTCTTAGCTGCAATTTGAAAATGTAGTTTTCTCCATTTTTTTTTATATATATATAAGTAGTTTTCCCCATTTTCAAATCGCAGTTTTTTTAAAATCTAATTCCTAAACAATTCATTTTTTACGATTTGGTTTAAAATCGCACTTTTTGTCTACAAAATCGCAATCTCAAACGCACCCTAAATCATATTAGCTCTCTTCAAGATAAGTGGCACAGCTAAATAATGTTCATTAGGGGAAGAAACTTACGGATTACTTAAAATGCATATAATATCTAATATGTACTAGTAAATATAAGATAAAAGGCAGGTTGGGAAGTGATATGAGAAACTTTGGATTGCTAATTCTACAAGACAACAATTAAAATCTTGGATGAATAACAGAAACATGTTTCGTTATATTTGAATATAAAGATAGGGCTAAGAACAGTACAGCACCTTTATCTGCTGAAGTTGTTTCATAACAACCTATAGGAAACAAGAACAGTTAAAATCAATAGGGGGAAGAAAAAAACAAAAGGCAAACACCTGAAACCAAGAGTACCTCCATTTCTTCAGTAGTCCCCGTTGCAATAGTCTCAAGTACTCTTATTTTTGATTGATACTTCTCCTCACGAGCTTTATAAAGATTACTTTGCTGCAAGCATGCAACATACAAACACTTATTACTCATGATCAGTATAAAACCACATTCTCTGAATTTTGGAAGAAAGAAAATCTCTAAAGCATTTTACAATTTTTAAGTTCTCTGCGTGGTTTGAAATTCTCTCTTCAATAACTTGTAAGGTTTTTCTAAGCAGCCATGCCACACGCTGCAAAATGGGGGGAAAAACCACTGAGTGATACAAAATGGCAAACAATAAAGAGAAAGAATCATCACAATGTATTAGTTCAAGGCTTCCAGCATGCTTTAGTTATAACGCATCCATGTGTCCTCTTACTGCCATACATTAGGTACATCTCCGTTCTTTCTTTGCATGCTATCATCCAAAATCTTATTCACTATGTTGAAAAGCAATCGAGTTGACACCTTCTGTAACAAGAATTGCAATAAAACATGAGAAAAGCATTAAACGTAAGATTGAAATGGCAGAAAAAGCAAATTTCAATCATATGCATAAAGGAAAATAATGAGCTTACATCCAAATTGTTTGACTCTATCATGTCCAAAATTTTAGCATCAGAAGAATCAGCAAAACATCCTTGCTCCGATTGCAACACCTCATGAAATTTATATCCAAGATGGTGTATTAAAGCATCTGATGGCTCTACACAAGAATGAAAAAATATAAATGAAGATTAACTAAGCAAAACCAACAATTAAAACACTAAAAACAGCAGACAAATGTGGCAAGTAGAATGACATGTGTGCCTTAATGCCCCCAACCCCACCCCAACTCTTCAGTGGTTGCCTCTTATGTCCAAGATAATGAATTGCAAGACCAACAGCTCCACATATAAAATGAAACCAAGCGACCAAACCCCCCCACCCCAACCTCCTGTCAAATTGAACTGAATAATAATTGGAATAATAACGGAAGCAAGACAGAGAAAAGAAATAGGGGATTTACGTGGTTCGGTCTATGACCTACGTCCACAGGGTAAAGCCCAAAGGGCTACATTGTGATCTTATTAACTTGTCATGTCTACAATACAAAAGTCCCTATTTATAGGGTTCAGAGTAAATACTAATATGGTAATCAAATCCCCATTATTTGATTACAATTCACCGTAAATAGAGAATATTACAATATCAACCAAATAAGGAATATACGGAAAATATAATATATTTTCCATATATTCTAACATCCCCCCTCAAACTCAAGATGGAAGATTCTGAAATCTTGAGTTTGATTCTTCTTCTTTCTCTGAACGGGAACTACTCCCCCTGAACGACCAAGAGCAACAGAAACCTTGAACATGAACTACTTCCCCTGAAAACCTTGAACGGGAATACTCCCCCTGAAAAACTTGGAATCACCGATCAGAATCAGATCATACCCAGAATCGCCGATTGGAATCGACTACTACCGAGAACCGTCGGGCAACGGCTGAACAACAGATAAACGCCCGAAATCACCGATCAGAATCGGCTACTACCAAAATCGCCGATTGGAATCGACTACTACCGAGAACCGTCGGGCAACGGTTGAACAACAGATAAACGCCCGAAATCACCGATCAGAATCGGCTACTACCAAAATCGCCGATTGGAATCGACTACTACCGAGAACCGTCGGGCAACGGTTGAACAACAGATAAACGCCCGAAATCACCGATCAGAATCGGCTACTACCGAAATCACCGATAGGAATCGGCTACTACCAAAATCGAAGGGGACTTCCTCATTCGGAACCTGTCCACACCAAAGAATTCCACGACCGTGGAATAATACCACACCAAGGATACCACGCTCATCGTGGAATGACACCACACCAAGGGACCGCATGAACCGGCCGACCAAACAGAAGAAAGGAGCACCCACCGGAAACCCACTCGCTGATTCACCCAAACTACTGCTTCAGAACTTCTTTTCGTTTCTTCTTTTTTTTTTTTTTTTTTTTTTTTTTAAGCAACTCCTGGAGAAAGCACCGCACCACACATAGCAGAAAACACACTACACCACACACTGCCAGAATAACACCAACACGCTGAACCGCAAATAAGACTGCACCGAACTGCACCAGTCTACCACTCCAGAACTGAGATCAGAACCGAGAGAGAAGACCCTCCAGAAATTCATGAGAGATCCACGCGACCAGAAATCCACACCAGAAATCCACACCCATGACACCCACACTCACCAAGGAATGAATAACACACTGATTTCATCCTTCCTCGTTCACCGGAAACTCATAGTAGGCCACGGGAGGCCACTCCAGAAATTCACAACACCCACGAGAATAACACGCTAAACAGAAATTCTCACAGGAGTTCACGACAAACTCCTTCAAAGAAGCACAAAACCAGCCTTTTTTTTTTTTTTTTTTTTCGCCCACAGAACGCACTCCGCGAGTCCACAGGATCGCACCTTGTTTCACCGCACCAACACCTTACAGCACCAAACCCTCCAGGTTCCACGACCCACACAGATTCGCACAGCACAGAACACCAAACTTCACCGCACAGCAACCGAAAACTAAAACACAGGAACCAACCCCTCCACAGAAGAACAGTAAGACAGCAACCGAACTGTAGAACCCTCCAGAATTATCGCACCTAGAATCAACACAGAACAACACCGATAGCTAAAGCGCTGCCTAAGGACATGCTTCTGTCCACCATAGATTGCATGAGACAACCTCAACAGAGATGGCCGGTAGTCATCCAGAAATTGTTGGACCACCAGAAATCTCCAAACCGGAAATTGCACAAATACACCACCAACCGGACGGAATCACCCAGAAACAGAATTTTCGAGAAACACCCAAAGGGACTGCCAAGGAACCAAAAAGAGGCGGCATTCGAGAACTTCACAGAAACAGCCGACTTGCTGCTACCCAGGAACGGCCGACCAAACACCAGGGACCGAACCGCCAGAAAAAAAATACACCGAACCACCAGGGACGTAATCAAATTGAACACCAAAGGAATACTTTGATACCCACTAACCCAGGAAATTGAAAGACTAAGAAAACCTAATTTAGATGATTTGTGGCTCTGATACCATGTCAAATTGAACTGAATAATAATTGGAATAATAACGGAAGCAAGACAGAGAAAAGAAATAGGGAATTTACGTGGTTCGGTCTATGACCTACGTCCACAGGGTAAAGCCCAAAGGGCTACATTGTGATCTTATTAACTTGTCATGTCTACAATACAAAAGTCCCTATTTATAGGGTTCAAAGTAAATACTAATATGGTAATCAAATCCCCATTATTTGATTACAATTCACCGTAAATAGAGAATATTACAATATCAACCAAATAAGGAATATACGGAAAATATAATATATTTTCCATATATTCTAACACCTCCTGCCCCGCGGGGTCTCTCCCAACCCAATCCTGCTTCTTAAAGTTCATTGCAATGAATCTCGCACATCTAGTCACTCATTAATTAAGGCAGTCCACCACAGCCAAAGAGACACTTTTGATGCATCACATGCTGCATGCAAAATCTCATACATTATGCATTTGAATTTGCACACACATTCACCACAAGCCACACACACTTAACTTCTGTCCCCTGTCAATTAAGATAGGATAAGCGTACCAGAAGGACCATGCAAAGGATGTTGAAATTTGGCATCAACTGAATCTCTTCGCCGCTCTCCTCCATTTTCAGCTGAGTGTTGTCCACGAGATGACACATCCCCTTGGGAAAGATCATTTCCCTCTAAAGAGCCTACCTCTGTCAGATCCCATCTTTTTCTCAAATGATTTTGAAAGTTTTCTTCCCCAACATTAGAATTAAAATGCTCTCTAAGATTATTAAGGCACTGCAAAACTGGCACCATGGATCCCTGAAAAATAATATCAGACAATCAACCAAAATGAGTATAAGAAAAATTAGAAGTTAGAAGAGATAATGAAGCTCCAAGGATTTAAATTTTTGCAAACCAAATACAGGTGCAACTCAATTCAAGTTGGGAAAATTCAGCAAAACCCAGAAATGAACTGAGAGTTGGTTTCACAGACAATACATTTCAGTTTTTTATCATTAGGCGTAATGGATAATGAACCACAATATTACCAAACACTTCTCTCGAGGTTGGGTCAATGCAAAAGTATAAAAATATATATGAGACAACCTGAGGTCATGGCCTAATGTAACAGAACCAAGGGGAAGTTGCCCACATGATTGTCAATTTCAACGAGCTCAATTTTATGATTGACCAGTGCAATGAAATCAGGCTGCTATAGATGCAATATTAAAAACAAATACCTGCTCTAGGTCTGATAGTTCAAATCCAAGCAATCCTATTTCATTGATAGCTCCCAAAAACCTTCTGACATTTTGGAGACTAGACTTGGGACTGCCTCCCTAAAGTAGAAAATGCAAGATCAAATGGAATTGTACATTATGGAAACAACAAGAAAAAGAGGAAACATAACAACAACAAAAAAAGTCATAAAGCACAAAATAATATAAAATCCAAAAAGGTTATAAATGAACAAGACAAAAGGTAATCCTACCAGATCTATCGAACCACGACTGAGCTTCTTCAAGATGCTGCATAGGACAGTGCCATCAATCAAGCATGCTCTCAGCTCCTTGTCTGAAGCTTCCAAAGGCAGACTTAAATGAGGAAGCATACCATTCAACCACTCCACCAGAGAAGATCGCTGGTAACCTAAAAATAAGAGTTCAAATGTAAAACAAATAGAAAAAGAAAAATCAAATGGAACCAAGTTATGTGCTAAAGAAGCATAACTTCAGTTACCTTCAGCCATACCCCCATAAATTTCTAGTTGTTGAACATCTTCAGCACTTGCTCCATTTGAATAGCCGAATCCCCCATTTTCACCTGTGTACGGCTCTAACCAGGTGCTCATGATGAGACCTTCCCAAATGCCTTGTTTCCCTGATCAATTACGGACACTGTGCTACAATGAAACAATTCCATTCATACAAATTATAAAAAGCAGTCTACTTTAAACATAAGGAACAAAATGTAGTCAGTGGAGGCTGATATTAAGAATGCAGGCGTACCTGCCTCCCTTGAGAAAGCATAACCCACACCATACTATTTAAAGACTAGAAATTGTATTCACCAATGGTTCAATTAATACATATGTTATAAAGTTAAAGCGAGTAGATATCATGAAGGCAGGAGAGTATATATAAAAATATATATAAGCATATATACAAGAAAACTGTAAGTCATCATGCAGGCGTGTATTTAAAACCAAAATTACCGGTCTGAACAAAGAAAAGCCGAAAACTTGATGAGCAAGCAATCTATTGCTTATATAAAACTTCACAAATTCTCATAAGCGCACTCAGAAAATCCATCGGACTCCACAATTTTAAGGCCTGTTTTACATGGAACAAGGCGATCTAAAACGCCAAGTTAGAAAAGATAGCGGTTTGATCCTAAATAACGAGCGTAATTTTTGTCTAATTACTATTATTAACCCAAAAATAAAAAGGAAAATAGCTAAAACACATAGCGCGCTTAAATTCTTTTCTTCTCCAACACTTTCTACAATTCTTTTGCTTAGCTGAGTTTAATTTCTCATTTTTTTTTGTTAAACAAAACAAACAGAAAATAATATGTTACGCGAAATGAACTTTCTTCTCTTAGACCTCCATTTTCTCAGCAACCAAACAGAGTATTATTTAACACCAAAAAAATTATTAAAAAATAATAATAATAATAATTAAAAATAAAAATAAATAACAAACAAAACAAACAAACAAAACCAGCATTTCTTGTCTCGCATTGTCAATTCTCACAGATCAGATCCGCCCGAAACCCCAATTTTCGCAGGAATGAGAGACGAACGAGGGGAATGTAGCTGAAAAGTACGAACCTGAGGGTTCATAAGGCTGCGAAATGCGGTTGAGATCTCCGGAAACCACAAATCGCCGAGCTCCGAGATCGGCGTTACATACGTAAAAACATACAACAGCAAAACGATGCGCGTTTCGGACCGATCCGTTTGCGAAACGAAGCCGAAATCGCCGAAATTCAGGCCCGATATTTCAGAGAGCGAGAGCGATAAGAGAGGAGAGGATTTTCTATTTTCTTTTTCTTTTCTTTTTTCCCCTTTCTCTGTTTGTTGGAAACGTTGGGAAATGTGGGACTGAAATGAAAAAGGATTTGCTTTTTGTGATTCTTTGTTTTTTAAAATGAGGGGCTCATATTGTTACCTAATTGCGGTTTTGCCCCAGCCCCCCACTAACTTTGGAGTGGGCGTTCCCGCCTTGTACTTTTTGTCTTTTGCAAAGCTTTCATTGTATTTGAAATTAGCGACAGAACAAACGAATGAGCACAGCGCGATGTGGTCCCACGCGCATAGTGGCCAGGTCGAATAAATTTCCAACTAAATATGACGTGGAGATTTATTTCTTAATGGTGATTATTAAGTATTAAATTCAGTTCAATAATTTTTCTTTTATTTTAGTTCAAATACCCTTTTATTTAAATTGAGAAATTGTTTAACAATAGTAGTGTAATACCCAAAAAAAAAAACAAAAAACATAATTTTAAAATAATAATAAAAATAAAACACAATTTACAATAATGGTACAGAACGACTCCCAAATCAAATAGCACATCTCAAGGACAAAATTCGATATCAACCCATCTCAAATCTAATAATAATTTTAAATGGTACATCAACTTTGTATTACTCCACTCCAAATAGCATTTTAATGTCATGGTAATAAAGTGAAGCGAACAATTTTTAAAAAAAAAAAAAAAAAAAAAAAAAAAAACCCAATAATAGCTAAAGCCACTCTGCGGCCAGTTTGGTAAAGTAAATCAAACATATTTTAGATTTTGAGTTTTGGAAAAAAGTGAAAATTGAGAATTGTTTGAGTGGGATCCACTTGGTAGTAATTTGGGAAAGTAATGTGAAAGACCTATATAGAAACCACATGTCCAAATAAATTTTGGATTGTCTAACCACTTACTTGGAAAAGTGAATTTCATATGAAATCTCTTACATTACCTGACAAAATTACTAGCAATTCAAACAAATAATTACCGTATATCTTTATCCTTGTCTTACACCCAAACATGCATAGGTAGTGGAAAGGCACTATGCAATTTGGAAGTGTTTGAAATAGAAAGATAGGGGATCATGGATTTTGAGGAATTGTTTTTGTGTTGGTCCAATTCAATTTGGTTTAGACCTTGCTTTTTAGGCTGAAATGGAGGGCTACTATATGGCAAAAAGATGTATAGTTGGTTCCATTTATATAATAATCATTACTTTGCGGTTGACATTTAAAAAAAAAAAGAAGAAGAAGAAGAAGAAAAGAAAAAGGCCAAAAAGTTGAACCCTTTCAATCACTCATAAAATTATTATTTTTTTTTTTTTTATAAAAAATGGACAACTATTTAAACCTTTTAAAGGGTGGGGGAGGGGGGAGACAGGGATTGGGGAGAGTTTATCCAACCACATTGCCGACACAATTTTACAAGCAAATTAAATTTCTTGTAAATCATGCATTCAACAAGTGAGCAAAAACCAACCTCTTAAGCAAACAAAGATGCACTGACCAAACTGAATTGACAATAGGTGTTCATTTCTACTACTCATGGGACAATTGTTTTAATATAATTATTCAAACATAACATATGTCAAGCTAACATGTTTTAACAGGATTAACATACCATAGTTTTTAAAATAAATAACATAAAAATCGGTTCCATTTTTGTTTTAACATTAATTATTTTGTAATGTAAGACAAATTTTTTTTTTAATATTTTTTAGGAAAACTATTGAGTTTTCAGTGTTTAATGGTCATCCTCAAAAAAAAAAAATTAAATAAATAATGATTGGTTTGTATGAAAAATATTTTGTTAAGAACATTTTCCATTGGTGATGGTGGTTCCAGTGGCGTTTGGAACTATGAGTTCATGGCTCAATAAGTAGATAAAATCAATCAACCGTGTCTGACATGAGCTTTTAACTGAGAAATTCATCTCTCCTATTTTTACTAAAAAATATTGTTTTAACATAATTTTAGGAGATGAATTAAAACACTTCATTTAAATACATTTTTTGATTATTTCATAAATGGGTAAATGTATAATAAATTCTTGAGTTGACACGCAATTTGAAAATTTTAAACATTTACTTCTTAATTTTTTCGCATTTTTGAATTGAGTCATACTCCTTCCGTCTATTTTCCATCCAATTTTGTTAACTCTGTTTGGCTGAGTCACTGTTTGGCGACGTCAAGATCGACAACTAAGTCTAAAAACGACGATGTTTCAATATTTCCTTATAATTTTATTTTTTTTTTCAACCCCCTTGGCTGATCTGGGGTAGCCGAACCACCCCATGGCAAGAAAAAATAATGATGTGTTTTGGCCTTTGGGGTAGCCGAACCACCATCATAGCCTATGGGGGTGGTTCGTCCAATGGTCAAACCCTCTAAAAAAAATTTGGGTTTGTCCACGGTGGTGGTTCAGTCACCCCCAATGATCAAAACCCATCATTTTTTTTTTCATGCCACGGGCCACCCGAGACCGACCAAGGGGTTGCTCTTTTCTTTTTTTCTCACATTTTTTTTAAAAAAAATTAAAAAAAAAATTAAAAAAAAAAAGAAAAAAGAAATATTGAAACAATATCGTTTTTAGGCTTAGTTGTCGATGCTGACATGGCCAAATAGTGACTCAACCAAATGGAATTAACAAAATTAGATGAAAAATTGACAGAATGGCCCAATTCAAAAACTCGAAAAAATTAAGAAGTAAATATTTAAAATTAAAAAAGTGATGGACTATTTTCAAATCACGCATTGACTCAAGAATTTATTATATATTTACCCTTCATAAATACAAGAACCTAAAACATTACTTGAAACCATCCTCCTATCATTTTCCCTCAAAACTTACGAAGAGCGTTACATGAACTTTAACATAAAACCTTGCACATCATAACACAATTTTCTCATGCATAAAAACATACGTACCATACATATTTATTTAAAAAAAAAAAAAACTATTAGATAATTATGTTGCCAACATACACATACTTAAATTTAAGGGATAATTTTTTTTTTTTAAAAAAAAAAAAAAACAAAACAAAACAAAACTCACACTATTAGTTGTTTTTAAAGTAACCCCTGAAGTATTAAGTGTACTAATATGACCTCCCAAACTACAAAAAGTACAAAAAAGACTTATTTTGTCAAAATACTCCTATAATACCTCTGACAGTGTCATATATTTAATTAATAAATAAATAAATAATTTTAAAAATGAATAAAAAAAAAATGAGGGGTGGCTCGAGGACAAAATGTCTTGGGGGTGGTTTCGGCCACCCCCATTTTGCTATTTTGGGGTGGCTTGAGCCACCTTTCATTTTCTTTTTTCTTTTTTTTAAAAATTTTTTTTTTTAAAGCTTTCATTTTTTAATTAATTTTTTTTTAAATGAATATATGACACGTGGCAAGGGTATTATAGGAATATTTCGACAAAATGACCTTTTTAGCACTCTTTGATAGTTTGAGGGTCATATTAGTATACTTGGTAGTTCAATGTGCTACTTTAAAAACAACTAGCAGTTTGATAAACTTTTTATAATTATCCCTCAATTTAAGATATGACCACATTCATTTAACAATACATACATACCAGCTTTACATTTCCCTTTGATAATTCTTTCTATTCTCGTTTGCTTTGTGGAATAAGTCATTTAAATTGAATGACTATTCCATTGGAATATCTATTCCTTTATTTGGTAGAGACCTATTCCTTGGAATGGCTATTTCTCAAGTAATAGACAACCTTTTCCCAAAAAAAAACATATTTTTCTTTAATTTTTCCAAACTAAACTTTAAAAAAAAAAATTAAAAATTAAAAAATAAACAAAAAAATAAAAATAAAAAACAAATAATTTAGATCAGATATGTGGTCGACCACCCACAGATCTAAGGTTCAACATTTATTATTATTATTATTTTAAAAAGATTTCTTGAGTTTTTTGAAAAATAAGAAATTATGTAGGTTTTTTAGTAATTTTATGTCAATTCCAATTGTGGTATATGTGTTGTCACCAAATTAAGAAATTTGAATAATTATTTCATTCTACTCTTCCTCATTTTCAGTAATAACTATTCATTTTCCTAATAGAATACCCATTCCACGAACCAAATGAGGTCTTAATTGTTTTTCATTTCCATTCATGTGCCATTGGGGATGTAGAACTATCACGTGAAAATTGGCACATATGGTCGCCTCACTACTTGGGCCATCGACGAATCAAGGATAACCATTTCATTACCGTACTATGGGCACCTCACTACTTGGACCATCACCAAATGTGCTAGTCCTTACTTTTTTTCTTTACTTAACTATTCATTTTTGTTACTCTTTTAACTTTAAAACATTACATATATTACATTATGTACATGCCATTTTCCTTAAACACCTTTATGTAACACATTTGATAATATCATTTGTAACATACTTTCTTTACAATTTAAACTACGTGAAAGATAGGACTCATCTTTACTGGAGTCCATAATGTAGTACATACTTAACATTTAACATCGATGCATTCGATCAATACAAAACATTTCATGTAAAGTATTTAATTTACAACTGGTTGAAGGCTCTATATACAACTTTCGCTTAGTTCCCTTGCTAATTACACATCATCAATCCGTTTTTGAACTTGTATGCATTATGCCACCTTATATGTTAGGTTTTATGTTATTTTGGTGGTTCTAAGACCCTACTGAACTTCATATAGTCTTGTTTATCCCATTGAAAACCCTAGTTTCCAATTTTGAATACTCTCGTCCAGACAAGGTCCGAATGGAATACTGAACGAGCTGTTTTGTCTAAAACTTGTTGGGATAGCCAAACAAGCTATCTTGTTTGAACTCGTCTGTACATAAACCAAATGAGCCTCTCGGCTCTCCTCTTTTTATTTCCCTTATCAAGACCTCGACCAAACGAGTGCCTCTTATATCTATTTCGGTGTTTTGTCTAAAACTCGTTTATATAGGCACCAAACAAGCTATTTTATCCGAACTCGTTTGTACATAAACCAAATGAGGCTACCGAATGAGCCTCACGAGTCTCCTCTCGTTTGGATGGGGCTATAGTCGTCTGGACGGCAAATGGCATAAATTGCACCAACACTCGAAAATCACCTCCAAACATGATTCCAATCCCTCCAAAAACTCTTCACAACACACCACTCAAATCATTACTCATGCATACAAAGAACACCAACTTCATGCTTACTGTTGGGGTTAAAATCAACTCCGAAGACACATGGATTTTGTGACAGTCAAAGGTTCGGACCAAAAGAACCGACCCGCAGGTCACATCGGACATTTGTCAGATACCTTTTATAGAAAGTTCATCTCGGTAAGATCACACCTCGGACCTACTGAACTCTTCACAGTGCAGAATAGTCCGAGGTATCCAAGTTGGGTCCCAGACCTACCGAGCTCTTTACAGTGCGGAATAGTCCGAGATCTCCTAGTTTGTCCGCAGCGAACATGTCTCGGATATTCCCATAGCGTAAGGTTGGTCAGTATACGGAATAATCGCCTCAAGGTTATTGTTTCAGGTTTAACGGGTTTTTCAGAGTCCATAGAACTCTACGTCCAAGATTCATGGACACAGATTCCTATCTGCGATTAAATTAGAATAGCGATAAGACTCCACTCCCTAGATCTCCAGGATTGACTCTTATCCCCTCACCAACAGGATAAGATTGTTGATAAGATGGAATTAAGATCGAGAAATGAGAGTAATTCATAATCTGGACTCTACTGCCTTATTCAAATTCCCTGAAAATAAGGTTAAGACCCAAGCAAATCAGGACTCAGACTCCTAGTCCAATTGTACTTCGAGAGCTTCAGTAGGTCTGTGACTACTAGCCTATAAATGAGACTACTACGCCAGGTATTTTGCACGCATCTTCTAAGCTTTGAGATTATAGACATTTTCCATAAATAAATAGTTTGAACTGACTTAGGCATCGAGTTGGCGAAATCGGCACCCCCAACTAGTTGTTTGTTATTTTGCAGGTTACGAGGTGAACAAGAATCAAGGGCAGCGACGAATCACAAAGCGACACGTCATCATACTGAAAACTGTACCAACAATTTGGCGCCCTCTGTGGGAATGAGACTATTTGTTTTTCATAAAAATCTATGATGGTGACTACGTGACGCTTTAATCCGGTTCAAGACAACACCCATGATGAAGCACGACACCCTAATCCGGGGTGAGACGATATCCATGGAGAAGCAGAGTCTGTCGGTCTAGAGGCTAGAATAGCCCAGTTGAACCAACAATTGGCTCAGGCACAGAAGAATGTGGAGGACTTGCTGGCTTAGAATGCCTTGCTGCTGGCTGCTCGGACACCACCACCATTAAATCACGACGTAGTTGGAGGAGCAATTCCTAATGGAAACCCGAAAGAGTCAGGAGAACGAGCCGAGCCACGGATCGAGGACCATGTGACCTACAAACATGGTTCCAACCCTCACCAACGAATGCTGAAAAAAGGCTGCAGCAGATGGTACTGGACTTGGACACAAAGTATGATGCACTGTCAAGAACTATGGATTAGAAACGCGATGGAAAAGAGTCTCTTGTGGACAAACTCTTCCAACACAAGGAGTCTATATTTACCGACGAAGTATCCAACTTCGACTTGCTCGGAAGGTTTAAGGTACCCGATATCTCTGTTTTTTCAGGTAGTGAAGACCAAGTGGAGCACTTGGATAATTTCCGATCTCACGTGTTTTTACACTAAACACCCGACGCAGTGGCGTGCCGAGCCTTTCCCCTCACCTTGTCGGGGAAGGCCCGAGACTAGCTCAGGAACCTTCCACGAAAATCGATTGATAATTTCGATACTCTTGGGAGGAAGTCCCTAGCCCAGTTTGTGTCCGGGAGAACCAGGAGGAAGCCCCGAGGGTATATACTCTCTGTACGTCAGGGACCAAACAAATCTTTGAAAGATTATTTATGGAGGCTCAACCAGGAGAAGTTGGAAACAGAAAGCGCGCCAGATGATTTCATTTACGGTGCGATCTTTCAGGGACTAAAAAAAAATGGGCCGCTGACGGCAGATTTGGCGTTAAAACCACCGAAGGATCTTCACACCTTTATGATAAAGGTGGACAGGTATATTAACCACGAGGAAACACTCTGAACCCTTCTCGATGTCTCTCCTTAGCAACAGGAGCCCTCCTATGAGAAATCAAAGAAAAAGAAAAAGCCCGAGGCCACGCAGGATGACAGTCCCGGGGAGAATAAGAAAATCAAAAAGAATTTCGGAGATTACAAGTGGACTCCATTGAATGCCTCTCTTTTTTCTTTTCTTTTTTGAAGGGCATTGAATGCCTCTCTTACCAAGGTGCTTATGGAACTTAAAAAGGATCCTCACTACCAAAAGCTGAAGCCCATCCCAGGAAATCCACCTCCACGCTTGGCCCACAAATACTACACTTTCTAGGATTCTTATGGTCATCTTACCGAGCAGTGTGTATCATTGAGGCAATTGATTGAGAAGCTCATCGAAAATGGGAAGTTAGTCCGATTTCTCGTTGATGAAAGAAATCACCAGCGGCAGGAGCAGGACCAATATCCGAGGCCTAGGAGAGAAGAAGAACGAAACGAAAGAAGAGATTATCAATCGAGGAGGGAAGAAAGAAGAGATAGGGCCAGAGAACCTGCACCTCGGTCTCGAGAGGAAGAAAGACGGGGAAGAAGTAGGAGTAGGGCCCAACAGGCGTAGCATGACAATCTTCCCATCATTCACACCATCTCGGGAGGATTTGGAGGTGTGAGAGAGTCCAGCTCGACTCGGAAGGCTTATGCCAGGCAGTTGGATGATTTTGAAGTATATTTGGTCCAAAAGCCCCCTCAAGTCCCGAAACTATGATCCTATGATTGTAGGGTTCTCAGATGATGATTATGCTGGAGTTTCCCTTCCACACACCGACGCTATTGTGGTCTCACTAACAATAGCAAATTATCAGACTTGGCGGATCCTTGTTGACACAGGAAGCTCGGCTGATATCCTGTTTAAATCAGCCTTTGACTACATGGGTGTTCCACGGGAAAGAGTGGTACTGGTCTCATGCCACTTGTTGGGTTTTGCCGGAGAAAAGGTGCTGCCCCCCAGATCAATTGAACTCCCTGTCACGGTAGGAACTTATCTGAGGCAAAATGTCATCATGGTAAGATTTATGGTAGTAGACAGAACTTCAGCTTACAACGCCATTATTGGAAGGACAGCTCTTAACGATTTAAAAGCTGTGACCTCGACACTGCATCTCAGTATGAAGTTCCCAACAGAAGAAAGAGTCGGAGTGATAAAGGGAGATTAGAAGGAGGGTAGACGTTGCTACAACTGGTCCTTGAAAAGCACCTCGAGGTAATACAATCTGGGTGAGAAAGCTAAGGAAGACGGGAAATAGCAATCACCGTTAGGAGAGCCTGTGTAAGACTTGGAGGAGTTTGAAATGGGTGATCCTGGGAAGAGGGTTCGTGTAGGTTCCCAACTCCTTGGACGTGTGAAGGAAGATCTGGTGGCATTCTTAAGGCGTAATAGTGATGTATTTGCCTGGAGCCACGAAGATATGTCAGGGATTGATCCCTCGGTTATTGTCCACAAGCTGAATGT
Organism: Alnus glutinosa; assembly: GCF_958979055.1. Classification (NCBI taxonomy): domain Eukaryota; kingdom Viridiplantae; phylum Streptophyta; class Magnoliopsida; order Fagales; family Betulaceae; genus Alnus; species Alnus glutinosa. The sequence continues at coordinate 5,653,072 of NC_084898.1, read as the reverse complement.
GGACCCGAACCATCGACCGGTAAAACACAGAAAAAGAAATTTCACCGCTAAACGAAATCAAGCTATTACGGAAGAGGTAGAGAAGTTGTTAAAAGCCGGATTCATCCGGAGGGTGGATAACCCCAAGTGGCTAGCCAATGTGGTGCTTGTGAAAAAGTCTAATGGCAAGTGGAGGATGTGCGTAGATTTTACTAACTTGAATAAGGCATGCCCGAATGATAGTTTTCCCTTGCCTCGGATTGATTTGCTAGTAGACTCGACGTCCGGACATGAGCTCCTAAGCTTTATGGATGCTTTCTCGGGACATAACCAGATTTACATGGAAGAGGCAGATCAGGAAAAAACTTATTTCATCACAGACCGAGGACTCTACTGTTATAAGATGATGTCCATCTGTTTGAAGAATGCCGGTGCCACGTATCAGTGACTAGTTAACAGGATGTTTTCGGAGTTAGATTGGCAGAAATGTCGACGTGTATGTAGACGACATGTTGGTTAAAAGCATCCGGGCAACCAAACATATAGAAGATCTCCAAGAAACTTTCTAGACTTTAAGGAAGTACAAGATGAAGCTTAACCCTATGAAGTGTGCCTTCGGAGTTTCTTCAGGCAAATTTTTGGGATTCATGGTTTCGCAAAGGGGTATCGAAGTAAATCCCAAGAAGGTCAAGGCTGTCCTTGATATGCAGGCATCGAGAACAACAAAACAACTTCAGCAGTTAACAGGAAGAATTGCGGCCTTGAATCGATTCATTTCACGATCAACAGATAAATGCCTTCCCTACTTTAAAATTTTGAGAAAAGCTTTTACGTGGAGTGAGGAATGTGAGGAAGCTTTCAGAAAGTTGAAGGAATACCTAATGAATCCTCCCCTGTTGAGCCGACTGACCTAGGGGGAGACACTTTATCTCTATTTGACAGTATTTCCCTCGGCAGTAAGCTCGGCCCTAGTTAAAGAAGATGTGGGAATTCAGAAACCAGTTTACTTTATGAGTAAGGCACTTCATGGAGCATAGGGGAGATATCCTCGGATAGAGAAATTGGCGTTCGCTTTGGTTGTCTCGGCAAGGAGATTGAGGCCATATTTTCAGGCTCATGCCATCCGAGTCTTAACGGAATATCCAATGGGGAAGGTCCTGCAAAAGCCCGATCTTTCAGGAAGATTAGTCAACTGGGCAATGGAACTCGGACAGTTCGATATTGAGTTTCATCCTTGGACAGCTATCAAGGGGTAGGTTTTGGAGGATTTCTTAATATAATTTTGCAACATTCCCGAAGCGGAAGAACTTCCCAAAGAATAGAAATGGATTGTGCATGTGGATGGTTCCTCGGCATGAAGCAGAAGCGGGGTGGGGGTCATCCACAGGAACCCCGAAGGCTAAGAGTTCGGTTTTGCCATAAAACTAATTTTGTCACCACCAATAACGAAGTAGAATATAAAGCCGTAATAGCAAGCTTGACATTATCCAGAGAGATGAGAGCAATTAATGTTGAAATTCGAAGTGATTCCCCAATGGTAGTGGGCCAAGTTCAAGGACAATTTGACACACAAGAATATCGAATGACCAGATATTTGGACCAGGTACGCCATTTTCAATCTTATTTTGACAGAGTTGTTGTCATAAAGATACCCCGGGAGGCAAATGTACGAGCAGATGAACTCTCAAAGATAGCTTCAGGAACAGATGAAGAGATTGAGGTTTCACGACGACAAATTATTGTTCTGACCGAGCCGTCCATAACTCCGAAGGTTAACATTATGGAAGCAGGTATAACGTTGAACGAACCAAAATGGGCTACTGAAATTATTCAGTTTCTAAAGAACGAATTGTTACCCCAAGACAAGACTGCGGCTTGGAAGGTCAAGAATCAAGCAACCCGGTTTTGCTTCCTTGGAGAAGTACTCTACAAAAGGGGATACTCTGAACCCTTGCTGAAATGCCTCTCTAAAACCGAGGCGAAGTATGTGTTGAAAGAAATATATTAAGGTGTGTGCGGAAACCATTCGGGAGGACGGATGCTGGCACAAAAGACTATTCGAGCAGGTTATTATTGGCCTACGGTCAGTAAAGATTCAGCCCGGTTTGTAAAGCATTGTGACAATTGCCAGAGATTCTCAAGAGTCATGAAGACCGCACCTGAGAAGCTTACTCCCCTTACTTCTCCATGGCCATTCACGAAGTGGGGGGTGGATATTGTTGGTCCAATGCCTATAGGGAAAAGGAATCGGAAGTTTTTGGTTGTAGCTGTAGATTATTTCACCAAATGGGTAGAGGCAGAAGCACTGGCTGCTATAACCACAGCGAACATCACAAGTTTCCTATGGAAGTCAGTGGTGTGTCGGTTCGGGATTCCACATGCATTTGTCACAAATAATGGAAAGCAGTTCGATTGCAGACCATTCTGGAAGTGGTGTTCAGAACTACGTATCCGCAACTACTATAGTTCAGTTTTGCGTCCAAAGGCAAATGGGCAAGTAGAGGCAACGAACAAGACCTTGGTAAGAACATTGAAGAAAAAGCTCGAGAAGAAGAAATAAGCCTGGGTTGAGTATGTGCCCGAGGTGCTCTGGTCATACCAAACCACAAGAAGAACTCCGACAGGTGAAACGTCATTTTCACTCACTTATGGGGCCGATGTAGTAATACCAACTGAAGCAGGCTCCCCAAGTTTTCGTGTAGCTTACTATAACCCATGGCTCAATGACGAGGGAGTAAAGCTACATCTAGATCTTTTGTAGGAGAAAAGAGACGATGCTCAAGTTACATGGGCAGCATATCAAGGTCGAACAGCTCGATACTTCAATAAAATGGTGGTCCCTAGAAAATTTCAGGTCGGAGATTGGGTCCTCAGAAAAGTGAGCTTAATGACGAAAGATTCAAGTGAATGAAAAATTACCTCGAAATGGGAATGTCCATATCAAGTTGTGGGATGTCAAGAAAAAAGGGGCTTATCATCTAATGACCGAAAGTGGGAAGATGCTCCCGAGATCATGGAATGCCGAACATTTGAAGAAGTACTACATGTAATCTTTATTTTTCTTCAATTTTATCATCAATAAAGTAGATCTTTTGCCAATTCATTTTCAAGAACAATAGAAAGTTTAAGAATCCGCTCGACATCCTTACTCGGACGACCCGAAAGGGTTATGGAAGGTATACCCAGGGAAGAATCCACCCGACTTCCTTCCTAGGACGACCCGAAAGGGTTATGGAAGGGATACCCAAGGAAGAAACCCCTCGATTGGGGGTTTCCGAAGGATAAGGATAAAGATAAGGATATGGTAATTTGAAATATAGTCATCACAAGATATAACTCCACAAAGACAGATGAAGAGAGATTTCATCAAATGATAAGGGTATGATGCCTTTCTTCTAACTTCCTCAACAAAAAACAAACCGAGCGTTTGCCTAAGTTTTATTGGAGGGTAGTATTGGACTGAAGAAATTGAAAACAATTTACGAAGATAGAAGTATTATGAAAGGTATAAACTTTTCTTGAATTGCAAAATTTTTACAATTTACAAAAATCATAAAGTCCAGGTCTAGCACCTGCGCCTCGGAAATAACTCAGGCTGCCGCGTCTTCGAGTGGATCATCTCGAGGATCCGGTGTATCAGTGCCTCAACTTGGAACATCGGGCATGAATTCTTGACCGAAGTCTTCCATTTCTTGGATTGCTTCATCCGGAATTTCGACTAAAAGTGGCCCGACAGTTTCAGGATCGAACTTATACTGAGGGTTCTTAACCAAAGTTTGAAAGTTCTCGAACCCCCAATTAAATCCCCGACCCCAACTCTGGTCTCGAAGATATGGCACGTAGCTTAATTAATTCAGATAATGCTTCAGTTTGGCTTGCCCTGCGTCATATCTAGCCCTAAGTCTGATCAAAAGACTCTCCGACCAGTCCTGTGCTCTTACATCTTTGTCTCTTTCTGCCTCAAGTCTTTCAACCTCAGCCTCGAGCTTCCCCTTTTTGGCTTCAGCATTTTCATCATTCTTGCACGCTCCGGAGCAGTCGTTTTGAACGGCCCGAAGATGAGACTCGAATTGATCTGCACTGTCAAGTTCAGCTGAAAGACTCGCGATAGAACGAGTATAACGACCATTAGCTTCTAAAACTTCTTTTTTCGGTCGAGCGTTGGTAGTTCACTCCTCGGATATAATTAAGTCCCTGGAGGCAAGTTCTTCGTCCCGAGATTGAAGGAGAGCTTTCAAGGTTGCTACTTCCATCTCTAACCCCGAGAGTCGAGCCTACACTTTGGGGGGGTGGAGTCGGCTGCACTTCTTGACGGCTTTCGTACCTTTGCCAGAGGGTCGTCATCTTCACCAGAAGCTGCCAAATCAAAGAAAGAAAATTCAGAATAATCTACGAGGATTCGGCTCAAACAAAAATAAGTTTCGGGAGTTTCACCTGATAGTGGGAGATAAGAATGCCTTGAGCAATTCTTTCAGGGGAAGAGGTTCCTGCGTTACCCAGGAAACCTTCAGGAATTAAGTTTTTGATGGCCTCCATAGGGTGTCCAAGAAGGCCTCTACCCAAAACCTCGAAGTCTGCCCTGAATCTGGAAGAGCTGGTTCCCTCAGGAGGAGCAGCTTCTATATTCGGGGCCACCTCTGATTCATTAGGCCTTGGCCTAGATGTGCTGGCTTCGGTGTTTTCTGTGGACCTATTAGGCACTGCGGTATGTTGATTTGCCTTAGAAGTGCTGGCCTCGGTATTGACTTCGGATCTTTCGGGCATCTCAAAATGTCGAGCTGCCTCGGTTCTATTTACGCCCTACTTCCAGATCAGCTTCCAGACTATTCTGAACCCTAGTTGGTAGAGAAATCTCTGGTATTCCCTTTTCAGGTACTTCGGTCTGATCAGGAGCCGAATGGGACCTCGGAGGTGAAGCACGCTCCATCTCACAGTTATAGTTGGGGGTAGGGGAGTACCGGGCCGCTCGGTTGAAGGAGTCCGAGGTATATGCTACTCGTATATCTCTTCAGCGAAAATTTGATATTGGGGGGTGACAGTATCCTCATCCCCGTTTCCAGCAGACCCTTCGCCCGAAAAAGCGGACTCTTGTCGAACCTCCTCGGCCTCGGAAGGCCTTATAACTGGCCTACCCCACATTTGCTCAGCTCCAGAGATTATTTTTGCAAGGCGATCTAAAGGGACGAATTTCTTCCTCTGTGCCACATGCTTCACTCGGCGAGCGGCCAGCACGAGACTGGCTTCAGGTCTCGGTTCGCCTTCCCCTTCTAATCTTGCTAAAGCTGGACTTGCTGTCACTGATTCCCTAAGATTAACTTCCTCATGTGGAGCTTCCGAGCCTCGATGTGATGCCTCAGAGTTAGTCTCGTCTCTTAGGCCCAAAGGGGGCGAGGGTCCAGTTCCTCGGTTAGGGGAGACTTCCGGAACAAAGCCCTGAAAACTCGCGGAGCCCTCCTCTGTGATTGTTTCAGCCACAGGCTTCCTTGGAGGTGTTCTCTTCGCACCTGAAGCGGCCAGAGGTATATTTTGCTTCTTCCTTAAAGGAGCATCCTCGGGAGTTACATTGACTCGTTCAGAAGGCCTCTTTTTGGTAGTAGGCCTCGGGGAGGAAGGGGCGTCACTTCTTTTTTTTGCTGCTCCTTTTTTGGTGATTGTTTTCTTGTTTCGAGGAATATTGTATCCAATAAATTGCCTCAGATATTCCTCGGTCACAAGATTGTCAAAGTTAATCTCCTCAAATTTGGCTGCCTTAACCCTAGCTGCCTACCAGTCGCTTATCTTCGTAACGTCTTCCCGATCAGATATACTAATCGAAGGAGGTTCGCTTTGGTCAGGTCGCAGCAATTGCCAGGTCCGAGGCATCCTGCAGTTTTCGGACAGAATCATACCTTTGGGACATTCCCATTCCCTAGATACTCGAAAGAACTATTGTTCCTAAAACTTATTGTTGGTCTACCCGCTCTTAAGCTTGATGAATATAGGTGGGTGACGGACCGAGAGCTCGATTGTTCCCTCCAAAGTTTGCCTTGGCCGATAGATGCTAAAGAATTGGAGGATCTTCATCTCTTTCTTCAATACTAGCCTCCAGAAGATATAGGAGGCAAACAGGTATCTCCAAGCATTGGGCATGTTTTGGCTTGGAGCGACCATCAGAAAAAAGGACAAAATCACGGGCGATCTCCGGGAAGGGTAGCCGAAGTTCGGCCATAAACATCCTCTCGAATAGAGTGATGTCACTGCCATAGATAACCCGAGCCCCAAGATTTTGATAGAACATCCTTACCGTCGGAGGGATGTCATAGTTCAGCCGCAGAACACCTTCGTGCCTTTCAAAGAGGGCGGTTTCCACCCTGTTCTCCAGAGGAGAAAGGTCTACGGGGCCGTCGGACTTTTTGGTCCGGGCCTGTGAAGTAATGGGAATATTGGAAGCAACTTTCTTGGGGGCCATTTCAGAAAGAAGAAAGAAATTTCAGAGAAGAAAAGTTCGAGAAGGTGGCGATGATGGTGAAGAGGGGTGAATAGTGAAGCAGTTGAAGCTTTAAATACACTCCCCACGTGTCCAAAATATTAATAGGCACCATCATTTCAATACATTCGAAAACTGAAGAGGCATCTGTTTCGAATCCGGAAATTAAATTTTTATTAAAAGGTGCAATCTCGAAAACGGCATTTCATGATTTAAGAAAGACAACGCCATCAGGATGTGTGGACTTCTGTCATGATGAAAGAAAAAGGCGGCACTATTCAAACGTTCAAACTTTCAAAAAAGGCGCGGCATGTATGACAAAAGTGGTGTCAGCTTTCAAAAGGCGCAGGTTAACAGGCAACAGATAATTCCTTTATTTTCAATTTATTTTTGAAATTAGAGAATTAGGGGGTAACTGTTGGGGATAAAATCAACTCTGAAAACACGTGGATTCTGTGACAGTCAGAGGTTTGGACCAAAAGAACCGACCAGCGGGTCACCTCGGACATTTTCACCTCGGACATTTGTTAGATACCTTTTATAGAAAGTTCATCTTGGTAAGATCACACCTCGGACCAACCGAACTCTTCACAGTGCGGAATAGTCCGAGATCTCCTAGTTTGTCTGGAGCGAACATGTCTCGAATATTCCCATAGCGAAAGGTTGGTCAGTATACGGAATAATCGCCGCAAGGTTATTGTTTCAGGTTTAACGGGTGTCTGAGAGTCCATAGAATTCTACGTCCAAGATTCATGGACACAAATTCCTATCTGCGATTAAATCAGAATAGCGATAAGACTTCACTCCCTGGATCTCTGGGATTGACTCTTATCCCTTCACCAACAGGATAAAATTGCCGATAAGATGAAACTGAGATCGAGAAAGGAGAGCATTTCACAATCTGGACTCTACTGCCTTATTCAAATTCCCTGAAGATAAGGTTGAGACCCAAGCAAATTAGGACTTAGACTCCTAGTCCAATTGTACTTTGAGAGCTTTAATAGGTCTGTGACTACTAGCCTATTAATGAAACTACTACGCCAGGTATTTTACATGCATCTTCTAAGCTTTGAGATTATAAACATTCTTCAGAAATAAATAGTTTGAATTGACTTAGGCATCGGAGTGGGCGTAGTCGGCACCCCGACTAGTTGTTTGTTATTTTGCAGGTTACGAGGTGAACAAGAATCAAGAGCAGCGACAAATCACAAAGCGACACGCCATCATATCGAAAACTGTACCAACACTTATAAATCCATCATTTTTTTTTTTTTTAAGGAAAAGCCTAATTTTCTCATAACTTTCAAAGCATCCCTTCAACCACTCTTTTAGCACTCCACAAACACCAATACAGGCTACAACATAAACTATCATCTTTATAACCCTAATACACCGAAATGAAAGAGAGAGATATAAATAAAATGAGAAAGCAAACACTTTAGCTGGAAATCATTTAAATAGGCAATTTCACGCCTATTGTGCAAGCTTGTCCAGATGGCTTATTGAGGCTGTCGGGGCAAAATCGAGTTAGAAGCATTAAATCCAACCCCTATCAATGTCTCATTGCTTATGTCATAATCTGACAAGTAGATATCCAATCTCAGCTAGACAAATAATGCCCCTCGTTCGAACCAAAACAAAAATTTCGCATTAAAAACATGTCTCATTCGTCAGATACGCTCATGTGCAAGATTCTGGTTGTTGATCTAAACTCGTTCGGATGCTGATCCCTTCTAGTTTGGATGACTATTTAATGTTTTTTTGTCAGGGCGGTATCCTTCATGTGTTCGAACGAGATGCTTAATTTCATAATTTTTCTTAAATTTTAAGTCAAGTTCTTGATTTCCAACTACCCAACACCCTTGACTAACCCGTGTTAGTCTGTATCTTATTTAACGAGCGTCCTAGGTCCGAAATTATTCTATTTTCTAAGTTTTATGCTTTTAGTAAATTATTACATGAGAAGTATGCCTAACGATCTAATGTTAAGCGGGGGAATACGCTTAACGATCCTATGTCAAATGGAAAAGTATAGTTGACGACTTAGTGTTAGGTAAGGGAATATGCCTAACGACCCGATGTTAGGAAGGGAAGTACGCTTAACGAAACCATAAGTTGAAAAAGCAAAGCAAAAGTTTTGTTAAAGATATGTTTCAGTATTACAGATTCTCAATATTTATTGTAGCATGAGCATGCTTTGATTTCAATAATGTTTCTCAGTATTGTTTGCTAGCAAATAAATTGAAATATATGTATATATAATGCTTTGAAGCGATATTTGAAAAGAAAATGCTAAGGATTTATGGATTTTACATTTTACAATCTACTATTAAAGATATATATATATATATATATATATATATATATATATATATATATATATTGTTAAAGAAATAAGTTTTCACTGACGTTTAAACAAAGGCGCATTGTTCTGATAATTTTTCTAAAAACAATACATTTGTTATGAAAAAGAATTTTATCTCGAGTTTGAGAACTAATTTTATAAAGAGAATTTTTTCTTGTATTTCAAATGACTTTAACAAACAAAGAGAGATCAATTTTGAAGTAAAATAGGAGCTTGCGTTACACATGTAATATTGATGTATGCTAACCTCTCTATTATTTTTTTTTTTTAAAAAAAGGTTTGGAATTGCTAATAAACTATAGCTCTATTTGGTATAATACCATGAAATTATAGCTCCATGAACAAGGGGAAGTTTTCATGGTAAAATAGGGACCACTAAAAAAAGGGGTAAATACACTTTAACCTCCTAATTGACAACCATTTTCCAAAATAGCCATACAAACTGACATGTCTGACATTTAGATACATCAAACTATTTTCTTTTGTAATTAAGCCACTCTATTAGCCATGGCCATTAGGTTGGATGGAAAAGTGGTCATGTGCCTTGTAAATCTTCCAAAAATACTCTTTTTTTTTTAAAAAAAAAAAATAATAATTTTGAAAAACTAAAAGAAAATAAAATAAAAATCATATATATTTTTTTTTAAAAAAAATACGAAAAAGCAGCGAAAAGAACCAATCCATGAGGGATGGATTGGCCGCCCAAAATGAAGGAGACGAGCTGTAGGGGTAGTTTGGCCTCCCTCAGAGGGGTTAGGGTGGCTGGGGTAGCTCTCCATTTGTTTTATTTATTTATTTATTGATAAATAATTTTAAAGGGTAAATTTGGTTTTTCAGTGGTTAAAATGAGGGTATTTTCGAAAGATTTTGGTCAAATTTTATTTTTCCATCCACTCTAACGGTTAACAATAACGGATGGACTTAGTTTCAACAAAATAATAATATGATGTATCTAAATGTCACACATGTTAATTCATGAGACTACTTTGAAATGGTTGTCATTATAACCCCATTTTAGGGGGCTAAAACATATATTTTTTTTTTTTAAAAAAAAAAGGAAAAAAGAAGAAGAAAGGATCAAATTTAGGGATTATAATCCTCTACAATTTTTTTTTTAAAAAAAATCGTAGATTATCAAATTATGTGAATTTAGGTCATTTCATGCATTGAACGGCATAAAAATGCTACATATTAAAAATATAACATGCTAACAATGAGAATCGAGTATATTTTTATCAGGTTCTTACACTTTATGCCTTATAACAATTTTGAGCAAAAAACTATTTTTTGGTTTAGTAAATATGAAGTGTCTTTTCAAAAGTTTAAAAAATAAAGGCTATTTGGAATGATATTTTTTTAGTTAGTTGCCTCGATGAGATATTATATTTTTAAGAGTAATGATTCACTACCACCTAAATATACAACTTTTCACCACCTTGCATATGTTGCAAGGTGGTCCCTCACCTTAATTTATTTTTAAAAAATAAAAAAACTCAAAAAGTAGTAGGGGACTACCTTGCCACATAGGCAATGTGGTAAAAAGTTGTATCTTTAGGTGGCATTAAATCATTACTCTATTTTTAATATGTAGCATTTTTTTTACATTGAACGTAAAAAGGGACTTCAATGACTTGAGATTCTAAAATTTATTTAAAATTTATCTATAAAAAAAAAAAAAAAATTATTTAAAATTGTAAACATCCTAATCCCAGATTCAGACATTATGTATGCTGTCAAAGACGACACCAAATTCATTAAACCCTTCTACAAACGAGAAGAAACAGACCTCTCTCCCTCGACTCTCACTCTCTCTGTCTGCAAAACAAAAGGATCATAAGAGTTTATCTGAGGTAATATCTCTTTCCCTCTCTTAATCTTATTTTGTTTCAAAACCGAAATTAATGTTTGGGTTACTTTAATTTCGAAATCTAGATAATACCATGAAATTATAGCTCCATTTGGTATTTGGTGTATGGGAGTTGATTTTCTGGGATGAGGTTGGAATCCGAAACCACTTGCAGGTTGTGAATTTCATTTCACTTTTGAGTTGTGGGGTTGTTATTGAACGGGTGCTTGAATTAATTTCTTGGGTGTTCTGAGATCGCCCTTGTTTTGAATAAGGCTTGATTTATTGCCATTTCTGTTGTGATTGTGGATGTATATGTTGTGTTTTTGAGTTTGAATGAGGGGTTTTGTAGTTGTGGGCAACCCTATTTCTTGAGAAAGATTGTAGATTGGTTGATGGGTAATGCCTCTGGAAGTGGTTGAGGTGTATTTCCATTGAAAATGTCTATTTTGAAGGCATTTACCGTATGTGGACAATATAGAGAGAAGGGAATAACTGCATTTTATTTTTATTTTTATTTTTGTGGTCATTTTTTTTTTTTATAAGTAAATGAAGTTTTATAAAAAGCGTAAGGCGCCCCTTTAGTACACTGGAAGTATACACAAGGAAACACCTAAGAAGACAAAGAAAAACGAACAAGAAAATCAGAGAAACTAATAGACACGGGTGACAAAAAAGCCTCCGTTCAAAGATACAACATAAGAAAAAACGAAGCAACAATATCCTCCATGGAATTCTCCAAGTCTTTAAAACACCTAATATTTCTCTTCTTCCAAACACACCAAAGAATGCAAATAGGCACCATCTTCCAAACTACAACACTCCTTGACCTACCTGCCTTCCACCAACAAGCAAATAAATCTACAACTCTCCTAGGCATAACCCAAGACAGACCAAACCGAGAAAAGACATGATTCCACAAAGTAGAAGCCACATCACAATGAAGAAGAAGGTGGTCTACAGTTTCCCCATCTCTTTTGCACAAATAGCATCTATTCACAATGATGATCTTTCGCTTCCTGAGATTATCCGCTGTAAGAATCTTTCCAAGGGCTGCCGACCACGCGAAGAAAGCGGCCCTCGGAGGAGCCTGAGTCCTCCACACACTCTTCCAAGGGAAATGACTACCCTCACAACCGGCCAAAGAGCTGAAATAGGACTTCACCTTGAACACCCCTTTCTTAGAAGGGACCCACCTAAGCCTATCAGCACGATCTTTACTCACTGTGGCTAAATGCAACACATGATAAAAAGATGCAAATACACCCACTTCCCAGTCATGCGCCTCTCTAACAAAGCTCACATTTCATTGGATAGATCCGCCCAAAACCTCCATATTATCCGCAACAGAAGCATCCTTCATCTGAGCAATACCAAACAGAACAGAAAAAGCTTCCTTCAACACCCTATCCCCGCACCACAGATCATGCTAAAATTTTGTCCTAACCCCATCCCCCACTTCCAATCTAGAGAGACCAGAGAAACTCCCCCACCATTTCCTGATATTCTTCCACAGCCCCACCCCATGAGCACTTACAGGCTCGCGGGAACACCACCCACCCCACAAACTACCAAACTTGGCATCCACCGCAACTCTCCACCAAGCTTCTCTCTCTATTCCATACCGCCACAACCATTTACCCAACAAAGCTTGGTTGAACAACAACAAATTCCGAATATCCAACCCTCCATCTGAAATTGGGGAACAGACTTTCGACCACTTCACCAAGTGAACTTTAGATCCTTCATCCAATCCACCCCAAAGAAAATCCCGTTGTAGCTTCTCTAATTGAGCAGCAACACTCCTTGGGAGATGGAACAGAGACAAAAAATAAGTAGGCACATTTGCAAGAGTACTCTTAATAAGGGTGACTCTACCACCCTTTGAGAGATACAACCTTTTCCAACTAGCCAAACGATGTTCAATCTTCTCAACGACCCCGTCCCAAATATGCGTAAACTTATAGGAAGCCCCCAAAGGAAGACCAAGATACTTAGCCGGCAAAGTGACAAACCCACACCCTAAAATATCGGCAAGCCTTTCCGCTTGATCAACATGCCCCACTGGAATTAAATTAGACTTTGCCAAATTAACCTTTAGACTCGAGACTGCTTCAAACAGGAGGAAGAGACTCCGCAAATTACATAACTCAGAAGAATGAGCACTACAAAAAATTAGTGTATCATCTGCAAACAGAAGATGCGAAAAATCTGTGTCACCTATTTTAAAACCTTCCAACAAACCCCCCCTAACTGCAGCTGAGATCATACGGCTTAAGGCTTCCATCACATAAACAAACAATAGGGGTGACAAAGGATCCCTTTGTCTCAGACCTCGGGAGCTACTGAAAAAACCAAAAGGGGAGCCATTGATTAACACAGAAAACCGCACAGTTGAAATGCAATGAGCTATCCACCTACACCACTTTTCCCCAAAGCCACACCTCCTCATTGTGTGTGTGGACTATTGGTTTTGGTAGTGCTTTATATAACTTCCTTTGTAGACTTTGTTAATTATTTGAATTTTAGTTTGTAATTCGTTAGAGGGGTTCTATCTAAACTGCTTGCATGAGTACATTCTTTTTTTTTAATAGATTTTAGTTAGGAAGATGTCATGAAGTCCATAATGCACCATGGATTAAGTGATCAATTTTGGTTCATATGTGATGCAAGTTATACCAGCTTGGAAGTTATGGTCTCTGTTCATTGTACTGTGGCATTTGGATTTTATGCCTGCCTTTTCGATTCTCAGAAGGAATGAGGGAATGGAATGGAAATTTCTTTATGAGGCTTAAGAAGGGAGGTTGTTTTCAAGCATTCTCGTTTCATTTTCACTCTTTTTGTTTTGTTGTTGTTTTGGCAGTTAACGTGAACCTTTGTGGGAGTGAGAATTTTCTTCTTAAGACCTTGCTGCTGCCATTTTTTTTTTTTTGGATGAATGGAATTTTTTTATACACCAACAAACAATTGCTGCTGCCATTCTTGTATATAAGTAAGTATAATTGAATATGTAACTGCTTGTATGTTTGTTGGTTTAATAAGTAACCAGTCTATTAAAATTGCTATTTTAATGGTTAATGGACTTATAGAAATCTGTAGACTTTCTCTTATTCAGATAAGGGTTCACCCCTGCAACCACATCCTGAACTCCACAAGGTTAAGAAACAAGATATGTGAGTTTGTCTTACCAGTTCAAGATGCTAACGGCTAATAATACTGGTTGCAAGGGGTAACTCTGGGGACCTTATTTTAGCTAAGAAAGGCCTTGGTTTTTGACAGAATGTAAACGTTAAGACATATGAAATATATGTAAGAGAATGCTTGAAACTTGACAACAACACTGACTTTGTTGATTATAGATATAAAACCGTATGCATTATTATTATTATATTTTTAGAGTTTCTTTTGCTTTTCATTTAGTTGAGCTAGAAGTTCTTATTAGCTAGCAAGGATAATATGTACTTTCAAGAGACAAGCTGTTTTTGGGGGAAGCAAAACACTTCATTCTACATCATGTCGAATTTTGGACAGGTAGTGTGGTTCATGAAGTTGAATGTTGCAGCTTAGATTCACCATACCATTTGTCTGAAAATATTAGAAGATTGGAAGCCCACATAAAAAGGAAAAAAAAAAGGTACTAGATAATAATTACAAATCTTGTTTTAATTGCATGGATTTTGTTTTAGCAAAATACCAACTACTTATAAAAGATTAATCAACTAGTTGTCGAAATCAGTGATAAAACAATATCTTTTAGCTAGCAATAGTTATTACTTGATGTAGTTTACTTCAAATACTTTCTTTTCAAAATAAAAGTAGGTAAATAGAAGAGGACAATTCTTCGAGGGTAAAGAAAAATTTTTGATATGAAAATTTGGGAGCAAGAAGAGAAAGAGAATGGAGACGAAAGATGAAACAAAAGAAACCAGAGAGACAACCACCTTCTAACGCCAACCCTATCCCTTACTGTAAGGTGAGGACTCTTTATCCTTAGAAGAACTTCTAAAAAAAAAATTACAGCAAAATTTAAACCAAAAGAAAGTTGAAGGGACCAAAGAAAAAGACTTCAGATTAATCATACGGGACTATAATGTCTATGGCAGTTCTAAATGTATGACCAAAAATCCTCTGGACTGCACCTTATAGCTTCTACTGCATCTTGCTTTCTGCTTTTCACACTTAATGTGGTAACAATGGACTAAACTATAAGAAGAAACAACAAACATAAATCTATGTCTATGAAGCAAACAACAGCAAATAGCAAACAACAAACAGAATTCCATATGATTAGCGAAGTGCCAACTGAGAAAAAACGAAACCCATAGTATAAATGAAAAACGAAAAAAAGATTACAACAATCCAATCGATGTTGGAACAGCAAACAGAAAATCTCACCAACAGAAATCGACTTTGTCAGGCATAATAAAACGAAATTAACCAGAAATACAAGATGGTGAAACAGATTGATCAAAAGAAATAGTATAAGCATATTATGTAGATCACAAAAATGAAGATGAAAGCACCTTGCTGTGAATGATTTTAGCTGAGAGAGAGATAGTCTTTACTGAATTCGGTGAGGAGGAGTCGTTCTGTGAAGGGGCAAAGAGGCAAGACAAGAGAGTAGAGAAAGCATGGGGCGGAGTGAGGAGTGACAAAACCAATAAGGGAAACTATTGTAAGCGAAATGTTCTGTTTAGATAATCAGCTGGAGCAACATTTTAATTGATATTAGCTAAATTTAGACAATCAATGAGTTTTAGCTAACATGTTGGAGACGCTCTTGAAGTAGACCAAATGCCTTTGCCTATGGGTTGTACAACATCATGAAGAGTTTCCCTAAAGTTACTAAGATATTATTCATATTATTTTAATTACCTACATTTTTTTGATAAGTACTAATCCAATCTTATTAAAAGCGTAAAGCACTCCTAAGTATACCAGAAGTATACTAAAGGAAACACCTAACTAATAAGAGGAAAATGAACAAGAAAATGATCATAGTTAATCGACAGAGGGGAACTTATAAAAAAAGAAAAACTAATCGAAAGGGGACACAAAAGACACTAAATTTGTTCCATCAACAATTTAAAATGCAAGACACTAAAAACTTACATGTTTATATTAATAATCAACTATTGATTAATAAGATTAATCAAATTTCAATTGCCCATTTATTAAATCACTTTGAACAAACACTTCATTCAAATTTGACAAATTCTACTAAGTTATTCAATGTTAGTCCATTAATTTTCCAAATATGTTGTTACAATTACCCATTACAAAGCTGAACTTTGTAGGATGAAGATCCTTGAGAATTTTTATAATATTTTATTACATAAATTTTCTCAAATTTCAATTATTGTTTTTAAATTAAATAGTTGGGATTTTATCATATCAATATCTATCGTTTTGAAAATATAAAAAAACCATAATAAATACTACGGTGAAAACGTTTGACTACCGGCAGTACGCGAAGTGTTGCTATGTGGAAGATAGTGTCTACGTGCCTTTTTTGGTGTTTATGGAGGGAAATGAATGACAAATGTTTTGAGGATTGTGAGAAGACTTTGGAGGAGATTATGTCATTTTTTTTCAAAATTTTGTATTTTTGGATGGTTGCTTATGTTTCTCCTTTAACAATAAGTTATAGGGATTTCCTTGTTCTTTTTGCTCCTAATTAGGTGTTTTCTCTTGTATACTTCATGTGTATTTAGGGGCGCCTTTACGCTTTTAATGATATTTGCCAATTACTCATAAAAAAAAAAATAAAAAAAAAAACTACTATGAAAATATTATGGTGATAAAAGTGATAAATACTCATATAAAAAAATCCCAACCATTTGATTTAGAAAAATTAGGGCTGAATCTCTCTATACTTTTGGTCATTTTGACTTTAAGACCTGAATTTTAAAATTAATCATCCCTCAATTAGGCATTAGATACTACTTTATTTATTTATTGATTTTTGCTTCTTTTTTTTTTTTTTTTAAAAAAATATGAATGACATAATTGCATTTTTATGTTGATTCTGTTATCTATCAAAGGTGTTGAGTTTAAAATAGATCTAAACTCGGATTTTGAATCAATTAAAATTGTCGGAGTTTTTACATTATTTTCTTTTAATTTTAAAACACTAGTTAGAATGTGATTAAGAATTCTATATGAGTTATGACATAATTTCCACGCCACCATCTTCAAATCCCACAGGTCCACGGGTCACGTGACACATCACTTGTTCTTCACGCTTCGTTCACAAAAACCCTAGCTCTTGAATCGCAGTCCCAAAAGCCCACTGAGCATTGTTTGCTTTGTAGCTCGAATGGCGACCGAAGCACCAAACCAAAATGAAACCCCACCCGAGGCTACCATTCAATCGCTCTCGGTCTCCGACTCTCACGCTCATGAACCATCCTCGAGCTCTTCAAATCCAAGCAACCAGTTAGAATCTCTTTCAACTTTGCTTGATTGAAATTCTCGATTTGTATGGATACACAGGAATCTAATTTGTTTGTTTGTTGTTTGATGATTTAATTGATGCAGGATGAGTTTGGAGGAGAAGTACCAAATCGTGAGGAGCGTTGGAGAGGAGTGTATTCTCGAAGAGGAGCTGCGAAATCTGCTGGCAAACAAGCCCGAACCGGTTTGCTATGACGGCTTCGAGCCCTCTGGCCGAATGCACATCGCTCAGGTACAACTGTTTATTTGTATGTGAAAAGCTTTTTCAGTTATTATAATTTCCATTCATATACTCTATTTGCTTTGTGTGCAAATGCATTCTATAAAAATTTTGGTCATTTCTTGAATAGTTTGCAGCTTTGAAGTGTATAATTAGTAATTAGCTAAATTTCGGATAAGGTAATCCATTGTTTTGGTGTTTAACGAATTCTTACGGTGTGCCCTTTATCCGAATTTCTGGTTTCTTATGTGGAGAAATTTGTGCCATACTTATAAGAAAGCATAAATTTGTATTTAGTCGGGGTATCTTGATAAGATACCTAGTTGGATGGATAAATAGATAGATCTCGTGTTTTGTTTGATAATTGTTGTGAGGACTATGGTATAAATACATGGCCATAACTTTGAATTTTGACTCTTTTATTATTATATTAAATAAATCTAAACAGGATAGAGTGTGCCATGTATTCAAACCCATTTTCTTTTCTTTTTTCTTTCTTTTTTCTTTTCTTTTCTTTTCTTTCTTTCTTTCTTTCTTTCGTTCTTTCCTTTCTTCTTCTTCTTCTTTTCTTTTCTTTTTTTGTTTACATTGTTTCTGGAATCTTTATTTTATTATATTTATTATGATTGAATTATCAAGGTGGGATCATTGTTTGGAAGGGCTCTTGGAAATTTGGGCGTGGGGCATGTTTTAGTTGCCATGTGCTTTGTATTCTGAGATCTGAAACGGGTTCTTTTCTAACTTGTTGTACAGGGAGTTATGAAGGCAATAAGTGTGAACAAGCTGACATCTGCTGGTTGCAGAGTTAAAATCTGGATTGCTGATTGGTTTGCCCAGCTAAACAATAAGATGGGAGGTGATTTAAAGAAAATCGAGACTGTTGGGCGCTACATGATTGAGATTTGGAAAGCTGTTGGGATGGATCTAGGAGGAAAAGTTGAATTTTTGTGGTCGTCAAAGGAGATTAATTCTAGAGCACATGAGTACTGGCCTCTCGTTATGGATATAGCTCGAAGGAATAAGCTCCCAAGGATAATCAGGTCAAGAATTGTATGATTTTTTTTCACTAAATTGGCCATATGGTCATTTTTTACTTAGATTTTGCTGTTTGTTATTTCAGGTGTAGTCAAATTATGGGTCGAAGTGAGCAGGATGAGTTGACTGCGGCCCAAATACTCTACCCATGCATGCAGTGTGCTGATATATTTTTCTTGAAGGTGCTAGCCTTTTGCTTTTAGTTTGTGCATATACTGTTTTGTTGTACTGGTTGGGTTTTGTTGAGACTATACATCGCACTTACTCATTTCCTTGAATATTGCTCAGTGTTTCACAAAGGTCTTTTGCTACTATAACATAATATACGCAATATGCAGTGGATTCTCTCCTAGCATGTTGAGATATCTGTATAAGTTTGCATACGCCAATGTTAGAGAAAATCTTAAGCGTGGCGATGAAAATTCTTATCTGGGTACTGATTTGTATTTATTGTCACTATTATCGTGTAATAATTTGAAGGATTCTAGGTAGAGGCAACACCATATCTTTATACACAGGTCAAAATTTGTTGATTTCTGTTTGTAATGTGTACAGTGATCATATTATCAGATTTTTTGTGCATTTGCTCAGTAGGCTTAGCTAATCCTCACACACCTTTTTCAGGTTTCCAAATGGAAGTTGTAATAATCATTACATGGTTATGCCATCTAATTATAATCACACTTGATTTTTTATTTATGCAAGTACTAAGAAATTACTATTTTGTTGTCTAGCTCTCAGATTGTTTTCTCCCTTTGTGCATTCTAAAAAGTTGGTTCTATATTGGGAAGACGAATTACCCACATTGAGTGGATGGATTATAAAGGTGCTCATGTGTAAGTCCCTCATTGGTTCCTTACTAGGTGAGACTGGACTTTTTAAGTGATTTTAGGGAGCTTCAATTGCAACTTGACTTGTACTTTTGAAGTAATAACGTAGAGGTGACTATTTTTTACTTTCTTGTTCGTTTCTTTCCTCTGATTAAGGGCATTTTTGTATACTTCATGTGTACTAGGGTTGCGCCCCTCTGCACTTTTTAATGAATTCTTATTTATAAAAAAAAATAACGTAAATGTGACTAATGATTTCCTTGGGTCATTACAAATGGTATCAGACAACTTAGTAACATCATATGGTGCTTAGGCATTTCATGGTGTGGGCCCTGACGAGGACGTCAAGGATTTGAGTGAGGGAAATTGTGACACCTCATAAAGTTAGTCTCATATTAGGAAGATGAATTGCCTACATTGAGTGGGTGGATTATAAAGGTGCCCATGGGTGTCAGAGACTAGGCTTTATAAGTGATTCTAGGGAGCTTCAATTACAAATTAACTAGTCTTTTTAAGTAATAGCTTTATGTGACTAGTGATTTGTCTAGGTCGCTACACCCTTTTTTTGGAGACTTTGATTTTCTTGTAGTATTGTCTTTTGAACTATGCATATAATTGTTTGAATAATGCAGACTTTGGAATTGAATTAGAGGGGAAAGAAGAAAATCCAGTGTTGATTTTGTGGAAACTCATCATTGTTGACCATATGAAATTCTCTTCTTTTTTTTTTTTTTTTGGTCAAAATAGGCCGACATTTGCCAACTGGGAATGGATCAGCGGAAAGTGAATGTACTTGCAAGAGAGTACTGTGATGACATCAAGAGGAAGAACAAGCCCATTATTTTGTCACACCGTATCTTCCTAATTTCTTAAACTATTTCTATCTTTATTTTTCTATCCTATAATTTTTTATGTGTATAGTTGTGTGGTATTTATTAGTTTTGCTTAATGGTGATTTACAGACATGTTACCTGGTTTACAACAAGGGCAGGAGAAGATGTCAAAAAGTGATCCATCGTCCTCCATTTTTATGGAAGATGATGAGGTAGGGTGATAGTAAAGTGGTATTAACTTGCGATTTAGGTTGTTATTGCTTCTATCAAACTAGTCTTTTAACCTTGCATTTATTTTCCTGAATGTCATAGGCTGAAGTGAATTTGAAGATAAAGAAAGCTTACTGTCCTCCAAAGATTGTAGAGGGGAATCCTTGCTTGGAGTACGTAAAGTATCTTGTTTTACCTTGGTTTAAGGAGTTCATAGTAGAACGCAGTGCAGAGAATGGTGGTCATAAGTAAGTTTTACAGATCTTATGATCTTATGCGGTACATTTTTCTAGAGTTATTTTCCAGAGCCAACTTTAACCTAGAAGATAATTCCTGATTGTTTTCTTCCTATGCCTGATGGTCTTTATCCACAGAACCTTCACAAGCTTTGAAGAATTGATTCCTGACTATGAAAGTGGGGAGTTACACCCAGCTGACCTTAAACCAGCTTTATCAAAGGCATTGAATAAGATACTGGAGGTAACCTCTCTCCATTTGTATTTATATTCCTGGTTTAGATAAATGATATTAGATTTCTTCAAGCAATAACCATCTTGTAGTTATGCTTGAAGTGCGGGGAACCTTAATTTGATCAGCCCAGTTCATCAAATACTTTTTGCAAGTTCTAAGAATTGCAAAAACTGAGTACTGTGACATTTGCTGAATTTCCCCGTCGTAAACTGTACATCCAGTAGTTGACTTGTCTCAGTTTTGTAGTATTTCTCTGTAGTTGGGTTGCGCCCCTTTGTGCCTTTTATCAAATTTGAATTAACTCAAAAAAAAATAAAATTGAAGTATTTCTAAATTAAAATATTCTATCGTTTGGTCCGCCCCCCCGGGGGGGGGGGGGGGGTTCATTGTTTAACTACTATAATTTCGTAAGTAGTATTTGTATGGTTTTGAAAACGCTGTCCCCTCTCCTGAAAAACCCAACCCTAGTTTCGGCTCTTTGGCTGCCATGGGAGGAGGGAGACACCTCCTCCTTCCCCTTTACTCCCGTCTTCCTCCTTCCCCATCATTTTGAGCCTCTTTTGAGGCTCCACTTGCCTCTTTGGAGGCCCTATTTGCCGCCTTTGGTGATTTATCTTTGTCCAACAGTTCTGTTGGCTCCTCCTCCACCGTAGACCGTCTGGTTCCAGCCTCGGATCCGCTCCCGTTTCGAAGTTTTTGGATCTGGTTTTTTAAAACCAGATCTATCAACTTCAGGAAGCTCTACCCTTAGATGTGCCACTCCACCGTGATCCTGGGTCTCTCTTCTCCCAGTTGCTGTCTAGCCAACATGCGCGTGTGACGTCTTCTACTGCTCTCCTGTGGTGGTTCCTTACCTCCCGACACCCATTGTTGGTGCATGGGCTTTACACGCCGACCCTCCACCGTGTCCACACCGCCTCCCTCCGACATGCCATCCGTCGATGTTTCTGTTCTATGTTTTGGGCTTTAGACTCTGTTTGTAATGAAAATCCCATTTCCGTTGATATTTTTATCCTTCGTCTGTTCGGTTTCCCTTGGAAATTGGTGAAGCTCCAAGTTTATAGGAGTTTTCATACTCCCGATAGTTTTACTCTTCATAGGGGGCAGCGGCTTTTATTGGCTGCATGCATTCTCAAGTGACTTCCACCTTCCTGTTTCCTTCTAGTGCATTGAGGTGCTAGTAGTCTGACTAGATTGGGTTTCTCAGTTGTTTCTCTGAAGTACTTATATGTGTGTGTATATATATAAAACTATTATAATTTCTTCAAGGGGATAACAAACTGATCCGTTGGTACCATTGCATTGTCTGCTCAAGAGAGCCAGCCCTCAAATCATGAACCCTGTTATTTCTTTGGACAAACTTTTTTGTTCTGTCTATTTGCAGCCAGTAAGAGAACACTTCAAGAAGGACAGTAATGCAAAAGATCTGTTGAAAAGGGTTAAGGTATGCTCATTCAACTTAACTAATATTTCTTGCTTGTTACATTTTAATCGCAATTATCATTCGCAAATCTTGTTTGGCTTTAAACAATGAAATATTTCATTATTTTGGTGTCTGGTTTTGAAGGCTTACAGAATCACAAGGTGATGCGGATGCTTTGCTCCTTTCAGAAAGGTCTGATGTGTGGGAATTGGTTTGAGCCATTGCACTCAATTAAAATTGCAGTATGATTTTAGTCCCCAATTATTTACTTTGAGAAATAAGCTGATCTTTTTACTGAATTATGTTCCACATCTACTGAATAAGAGCAATGCAAACCCTAGATTTTAGAGTCGTAAAAACAGTTTTGTTTTTATTTGCTAATATCACTTACTTTTTTCAATTGCCTGAATTCCAAATTTCCAATGGAGCTCCGACTTGATTCATGATAAATGCTGAATATTTTGCCTGCAACTAGGTCAGAAGCAGCTTAATGAAATTTCATCATATTCAGGCAGCCCCATAGAGCGGCCTTCGCACTTGCCTCTCCGTGGGGGTTGCCTAAATTGCAAGCAATTCGCTGTCCGAATTGTATATAAGTTCGATTTCACCTAAGTTTAATCTCAATCTCGTAAGTGCTAACTACTAAGTGTTATACACCATAATACAATTAAAAAACTATAATCCACAAGAGTGTCAAACAATAAGAGTTATTTTAGGCTTTAGCTGCTCAAAAAATCATCTTTTATTTTAGCTACTAATTTTTTTAATACAAATTTAAGCAAAATTATCTATTTCACCTTTTACTTTTTTTAAATATTATTTTTCTAATCCTTTTATATATTATTTTTCACCGTTCTCTCTCCCTTTTGTTAACTATTATTATATTAGTACAAGTTGCTAGTAACAAATTAGATGAGAAGCTTTTATTTTAAAAGCTCTGATGGAGGGAGAAATTACTTAATAATAGCTAAATATAGTTATTATAATCAATTTAAAAGCTGTGCTGGAGATGCTCTCATAAGATAACATGGAACAATTTAATTTAGTCGACTTGGTCTATCTATTCTTATAAATAACATGAGATTTAATCAAAATAATTTTTCAAAGAGAACAAAAAAAAAAAAAAAAAAAAAAAATCTGAAGGAAATTCAATATTTAGTCAAGATGTCACAAACAAAAAATCTGAAGGAAAGATCACCCAAACACACTGTACAGTCCTTTGGACTCAACCCTTCAATCCTCACCATCTTTGGAGATTCTTTTCATATCCAACCCTCTCCTCCACAATCATCATAGTCCACCTTATCATCTTGGTCATCATTATTATAGGTGTGTTTGCCGTACTGAGGTGATTTTTTTTATTTTATTTTTAATAATTTTGAAAATCTCTTTTCATATATTAAAAGAGACCAAAAAATCTAACGTTAAGGGTTACAATGATTTCTTAATACACCAAGTCAGAGGCACAGTGTTTAGAGTTTCCTCCACTCAGGCAAAGTCAGACTTAAACTATATCACAATTGCTCAAAGGGTACCTAGACAACAGGAAGATGTCTCTACATAACATAAACCTTTACTTGATCTAGGAGTGGGCACACAGCTTTGACAGATCAGGTATGATCTAAAAAAACAGAGCAGACTGCATAAGAAGACTACTAAAATACAAACAAACATGAAAGGAGAAAATAAAAGTAACAAGAAAGTAGTATATAGGTGCAAGAAAGCAATATATGGTCGGCGAATCTCATGGAAAGGGCCATATCCATATCCCCTTTTAAATAAAGGTAAATTCTTTTTTGAGTAATAATAAGAAGTGATTGATATGATATAAAGTAGAAATAATTTGTACGGAAAGATAAAAAAAAAAAAAAAAAAAAAAATTGTTTTGTTGTAATTTTTTTTATTTGAATAATAATAAAAAATTGTTAATGTGATATTTTTAAAATTTTTAAATTTGTTGTAAATTTTTAAAAATAAAAAGCTTAACTATGTTTTTAAAAATTGCATTTTCAAATCTCTATTTTTTAATTGCACTTTTTGAAACTGTAAACTCAAACAGATTCTTATAGAACTACCATATAACTCGATAACGTGACAATAAAAACAAGTACGGGTCTAATAACTAATTTTTACTATCATATTATGAAATTATATGATAATTATATAAGAATATATTAAATAAATTACCCATTATCAAATACATAAAATTTAAAAGAAATAATTATATTCTTCGCATCCATTGTTGTTTTTTTTTTTTTTTGGTAAGAACATCCATTTTATTACACATACACCCAACATGTAAAAAAAAGAGTCTTCGTTCTTGAACCAGTTGCACCGAATAGCGAACATAGTAAGTAGCACCGGATCAAAACCGCGGCGATATGGAGGGAGGAGAGGAACAACGAGCTCAGGGAGACAGTGATTGCAACTCAGAAACCCTAATCTCAAAACCAAAACCGCTTGATCCACCGTCCATATCTCCCCGACCCGGATCCAATTCTTCTGAGGATGACCGCACCGAATCGAGATCCGCTCTCGACCAGACAGAGATGTTCAGAGCCCTCGAAGTCTTGGAGAGAGACTCCGTTGCCATCGCTGAGAGCTTCACTTCTCTCTTTGCTTCTCTTCGCTTAGCTCTCTCTGAGGTAAATCTTAGCTTTTTGCTTGGTTTCTTTTTTCCTTTTTTTGTTTAATTTTCTGTCTAGATGGTGAGAAAATGTGGGAAAAGAAATTTGGGTTCAAATGTAGAAATGTATGCC
Organism: Alnus glutinosa; assembly: GCF_958979055.1. NCBI lineage: Eukaryota > Viridiplantae > Streptophyta > Magnoliopsida > Fagales > Betulaceae > Alnus > Alnus glutinosa. The sequence goes on along the minus strand of NC_084898.1, from coordinate 5,628,179 downwards.
GTTGTATTTGGTTTCTAAATAATAGGTTAGCCCTCGTTTGAGATTTTTTTTTTTTTTGTTTTTGTTGAGTTTTTCTTTTATTTTCTGTTTGGATGTCGAGAAAATGCGGGAAAAGAGAGGAAAACAAAGGAAATTTGGGTTCAAATTTTGAAATGTATGAGGTTGTGTTTGGTTTCTGAATAATAAGTTAGCTCTTTTTCACTTATCCAAAAAATAAAAAATAAAATAAAATAGGTTAGCTCTTGTTTGAGCGAGAAAAGGCCTTTGTTTTCTGGTGCACAATAAATTATGAAATAGTTTCATAAGTGAAGGTACAATTTTATTTATTTATTTATTTATTTTTTTAAATTTAATTAAAGTTTTTCAGCAGCCCAAAGGAGCATAATTGATTTCCAATCTTTCTTAGTTCATACATTCCACATAGTGATGCATGAACCAGTACTTTTTGCTGTTGAAAACGGCCGTAGTTCTCTCAACACTTTAGCTGATGCAACAATGTGAATGTTGTAGGTTACTGGTAGCTCGGTTGATCATATGCATTGCTTCAACGATGCCGCAGGCCGCCTTCAAGAATCTGGTAAAAGTTTACATAATGCATATAATGCTATCTCAAAAGCCTAAATCTGTGATTATCTATTTTGTAATGTAAAAATCATGATTGTGATTGTGGTGACTAAGTCGTCCAAGTGATGGATCTGTTGTGTAATTGAACATTTAAGCCAAACAAGTGTGAAAAAGACACTCTCAGCTCCTTCCATCAGATGGCAATGAGACCTGTCTCTTTTGATTTCCCATACCATTTCTTGGGTGGATGATTGGGGGAATGGCAGCAAATATTAGATATGACAAGCACCACGGGTATAGTTTTTATGAAACCCTAGACCAACTATTTTTTCTAATAATTTGGTCATCAACTACTTGTCACAATATCTAATAATAGATTATTAAGTATACATGCACACACTTGCATAAGACTCTAGGTCCATTAAGAGTTTCTCTTTTACATGCTTTATATGAGACACTATAGTCACTAGAACTTTTGTACATTGCCAATATGGCTTGATTTGCTCCCTGAAATATTACATAACTAATATCATGGCCCTCCTGCTATGAGCCATATTCTTCTTTCTAGTATTATTTTTTTACTATGCTGTTCTTTTTTTCTTTCACTGTGCAGTTCTTGATTCAGCAACCAAGGGTAATCGGTACATAAATTCATGTCTAAGGTAATTTTTTATGTCCACCTTTTGATTCAAAAGATAATAAAAATGGTTTAAAGCTATTAAGGGTGGGCAGAATATCCGATTGTTGCCTACCGACCGCCACCGAATGCCTACCGACTTCCGGTGGTCGGAATAAAAAAACTGTTTTGACGTTGATTTGGTTCAGTAAGCGGTAGAATTTTTATTCTGCAATTAACGGAACCAAATTGTCATAACTTGTTTAGCCCAAAAACATGTCCAATAATCACTTGTTTAGTTAAAATAAAATAATAAAAAAAAGGCCCCAAAACAACACATTTTGGCCCATAAAAATAGTCTTGACCCAATATAAAAAGCCCACGACTAACCGATTTAACCGAGTTAGTCGAAATTTATTCATGTCGGTATGAAGTGGGTTAATTAACCAACTTTTTCGGTTCATTGGGCGAAAGTACCCTTACTGTTAAAAGCTATGTTTACTGTACTCAGTATCAATATCAACTTGGAAGAAGAGCAGAGTTTTTATATCGGTGCTTTTACTTTTGCATATGCCTTTCTAACCTGATTTGGATATTTTTACAGATTAAATGAGGAGATGAAGGGTGTAGACAGTCTAGCTAAGCAGCTGTATCCTTTCCTTCCATTTCTTTACTGTGCATACATGTTGCATATGAACCCTTTTGAATTATTGTTGTTCTCTTTGAGACCTTAATGCTTTTGAAGAAAAATCCTGAGGAGAAATGTAGATGCTATGGACTCAGGTGTGAACAGGCTCCTCCGTCTTCCATGAATGAAATCTTCTTGAATGAACTAGAGAGATTTCGGTTCCTGAAAAATGAGGCAAAATTGTTATTTTACTTTTTTTTTTACTCTCATTTTTAAGGAATGAACCGGAGAGGATCCGATTTCGTTGGCTCGGTTTGGTAAATGGTTGTACTAAGAAATTTTTGTTTGAATAGTAATAAAAAGTGATTGATGTGATATAAAATAGAAAAAAGTTTGGAATTGTTTTATAAAAAAGTGAAAAAGTTTTATTTTGTAGTGGATTTTTTTTTTTATTTATTTAAATAGTAATAAAATTGATTGATATACAATTGTTTTTGCTTGGGATCCGGGAATTATAGAATTTATTTGTGATATGCCGTGCTTGTTGAAATCTTTCTCTGGACGTTTTTTTTTAACTTTTGGATGTATTGGACAAGCTGCCCCATTCAATGCAAATCAACCAGGTGATTTTTTACCTTTCGGCTTTTGATGGCAAACGGATTCTCTTCGTTTCAACTGAAATGGAGAGTCGTTTCTTGTAAAACAAAGGGACAAAATTATCCAAAAAAAAAAAAAAAAAAATGACAATTTTGCCCCTTATTTTATAAGGAAACGGATCCTCTCTATTTCAGGTGACTGATGAGTCTAGGGTTTGGAGAGCATTTGTGGACCGTTTGAATTTACACCGCCCAAGCTCGATTGTGTACACTTTTTTTTTTTGCAGGATAAGAATTACATTAAGGGTTAAATACTCTACACATTCATGTGGTTTAAAAATTTTATTTTTTGCCTCTTAAGTTTTCATTTTTATCATAGGTGGTACCTGTAGTATGAAAAAAGATGGAATGGTACCTCCGTCTATTTTTCCATCCAAAATTGACAAAAATTCACGTTAGCGCCGCGTAGCACCATTCAAAATGCGATATGTGGTCACACTATTTTTATATTTTTTTAAATTGTAAGGCCTTTTTTTTAAAAAAATAAAAAATAAAAAATTGTAGTGGTTTTATTTGAGGGTTTGACCTTCAGGGATGACCGAACCACCCCCATAGGTCATGGGGTGGTTTGGTCACCTCCAAGGCAAAAATATTATTATTATTTTTTTTTCTGTCTTTCTCGTTTGGTCCTTGGGGGTTGCCCCAAGGCAAAAATAATTTTTTTGTCTTTTTTGTTTGGCCCTTGCCATAGGCCGGGGGGGTGGTTCAGCCACCCCCAAATCGGCTAGTTTGGGGATGGTTGGTCATCCCTACAATTTTTTTTTTTCTTAAAAAAGCCTTAAAATTAAAAAAATAAATAAAAAAATAGTGTGGCCACGTATTGCATTTTGAATGGTGCCACGAGGCATTGACGTGGATTTTTCGTAAGTTTTTTATGGAAAAATAGACGGATGTATCATTTCTATCTTTTCCTATACCATATGTATCACCTATAATAAAAATTAAAACTCAGGAAACAAAAATTAAAGTTTACAAACCGTGGGGGGAATTTTGTATTTAACCCTTACATTAACTAAAAATAAAATAAAAAATACAATAAGGTAGAAACCCTAGCAGGGGTAGAGCAAGAATAGTGTTAGTGAAAAACAAAACGCAAGGATAAAACTTGATCGAATATGTTTGGATTATAAGCGGTTTTGTCAATAAATTCCATTTTTATTAGTTCAAGGAATAATTTTGTTGAAATTGAATGAGAAAATAATCTTGGTAGGGACATTACAATTTTTATTATAAGTTAATTATAAATTGATGTGGTAAACTATGTGATACTTAACCACGTTAGTTACTAAAATGTGGATTGTTACGTGGTAATTCACATCACTTACCACGTTTACATAATTGACGTAATAGTTCACGTGGCAGTTATTGCGTCAACCATTAAAATATAAAATGACACATAACAATCAATAGGACACTCATATTCATAAAATATGGATGGCCGCATGAGATTGTAAGAAATTATAGTAAAATTTGTAGTACTCCGATTACATTTTTGAAAAATAGTGATATTGAGTTTTTTATTTTTTATTTTTATTTTTTTCTATTTCTTGTGCTTAGCTACTAAGTCTTTTCCAAATACTAATTTTAATATTATTTTCAAGATGGGTAGAACCTTAATTCTAAATTTTATATGTCAACCTGATATATTAATTCCAAAATTCAAAAGACAAACAAGAAAAAGAAAAAGAAAAAGAAAGAAATATTATAATCAAGTTTTAGTTGAGTCTGTTGCCATCATTGGAATCAACACTTTTCTGTTGTTGATTACTATGCACAACGTATTCTGTTCATCAACATGAATAATTGAGTTGTCAAAATAAACAAAAAATTTGTTGGATAAGATTTATAGGCCGATTAAGATTTTCTCAAATTATGTCTGAATTTGAAAGAATTTAGACAGTAGTTATAAAAGATTATTTATGAGATTCATCTGACCGGATAAGTAATTGAGAAGCCCAATTTTTATTTGGTCAGGTAAATTTCATAAGTGGTCTCTTACAATTACCTAACTGAATTTCAGTGGTGGACCCAGCATTGACAAATTGGGAGGGCCAAATTGAAAAAAAAAAAAAAAATTAAAGGAGGCAAAACTAAAAAATTAAAATAAATTAGGTACAAACTTTTAAATTTTTTTAATGTTTAATTTTTTTTTTATTGGATGAAAAAATCTGGGGCTTGAGGGCCAGGGCCCCTTCTTGCCCTTGAATAGATCTGCCTATGCTGAATTCTCTCATGTTTAAACAAATAATTTGAAAGATGATATCCATCTCTTAAGATAAATTGCATTGGTGAAGATTTCTGTGCCCAATGTGCGTACTTAATTGCAATAAATACTCAGCATGTTCTGTAACAAGAATTTTGGGAATACTTTTCAAAAAAAAAAAAAAAAAAAAAGAATTTTGGCAATAAATACTCAGCATGTACTTTGATGTCATACAAATAATATCATCACAAATAAATTGAAATAATATTAGACCCTCGGGAATTGTGGGACTTTAATTTTATAAATAATTAAAGTTGCTTATTGAAAGGCCCAGCAAGCAAATTAGAATAGATCCTTTCTCAATTTCATTTATAATATCTATTTTATAGTTAGAATTTAAAGTTGATGTATTTAATGCATACATAATTTTATATTATTAAAATTAATTAAAAGACATAATAATATTAACTTCATATACACTGTTAGATGCACTAATTTTAAATCTTGACCTTAAAATTGATATTATTCATTTCATCAACCCGCCCCATTATTCAATAAAATTATGTGAGAGGACTAATAATTATTTTTAGATACAAAAAGAGACTCATTTTGCTAATAAATAGCCCTGTCTTCTTGGTGAGAGAACCCCCTTTAGATGGTGATGAAGAATAATGGCCTCATTTGAAGTGAGGAGAATTTAGTAACTTGCATTACTTGCGGCTATCTTAATTTTGGAAAATTATTTATTTAGTCCCTATAGTTTGTAGATGAATCAAACTGATCCCTGTGTTATGGAATATTTGTGTGTTGTAGAATAAGAAGTGATTGTTGTGATATAAAATTTGAGAATGTTTTATAGAAAAGTGAAAATGTTTTGTTTTTTAGTGGATTTTTTTATTTGAATAATAATAAAATATAGTTAATGTGATATAAAAAATGTAAAAAAGTTAGAATGTTTTTTATTTGATATATTTGGAAGAAGTGAAAAGAAATAGAGGGAGAATGACAATGGGTTGCCAAACTAGCCCTAAAGATCATTGGGGTAAGCTATGTGTATAAAATGGTTCCTACTGTCAATTGTTTGACAAAAACTGTTAGACCTACACGTGGATCTAGTCATAACCAATCGTCGATGGATACATGACATGCTGATGAGTCAGCCTTTCATAAACTTATAGTTTTATCATTTTTTATTTTTTTATTTTTTATTCTTTATTTTTTATTTTAAATAAGGGTACCTTTCACTAGATGATGTAGCACCTTGCCTAAGAAAATACCAAAAAAAAATTATAATGATATAATAAAAAATATATTTTGACCTAATTTGATAGAGTACATTAAAATTATTGAAAATTAAAGCCTCATGCCCACTGGTCCACACTGAAGCAGGTTTCAATTGACACCCAATCCGCAATGGGCCTCCATCTTTTAAAATGCCTTACTCCAAGCAATAGTGAAGAGAAGACATTCTGTGTTGGTTAATAATCACAGATTCTCTATTCAAAAAAAAAAAAAAAAAAAAATCACAGATTCACAAAGTATGATATAAGAGAAAGGAATATATATATATATTACTTTGAAGATATAAATTGATGGACAAAGTTTTTTTCCGATTTGGGTTGGAAAGAATTTTTTACAACTAAATCTTTTAAAATTACAAGTGTCCAAAATGTATAGGCTCTGTTTGTTAAAAAAATTTGTTTTGTATTCTCAAAATAAAAAACATTAACAAACAACCCAAATACAAAACACTCATAAAAACACAAAAACGGTTTTCACATTTATGTCATATTAAGGGTCTGCTTGAATTCACAATTTTAAAAAAGTGCGATTTTGAAAAAGTAATTTTTAAAAACGTAGTTAAGCGTTTGGCAAAATTGCAGTTTGGCTTTTAAAATTTCACATTTTCAAAAAAGCATCCCCTTGTTTGTGATTTGAAAAAGCAGTTTTATGTATTTTCAAATAGCAATTTTTTTAAAAACGCAATTCCCAAACGGTTCATTTTCTGCAATTTGGTTTAAAATCATACTTTTTTGTCCACGAAATTGCAATCCTAAGTGCACCCTAAAACATTTAAAAAAATAAATAAATCACTCCTCAAAAAAACATTAAGATTCCAATATGTATTCTTTTTTTTTTTTTCTTTTTTTTTTTTAAAAATAAAATAAATTAATGAAAAAAATAGAAAAATTGTCCAAATTTTTTTAAAGGATATTTATTTAAAGGACAATTTTTTTTTTTTTTCAAATTAGGTTGGAGGAATTTTCTCAACTTGATCTATAAAATTGTCAGTGACTCAGGTGTCTCTTGAGTTCTATTAAAAAAAAGCATGTATTACTTCTCACATAAATATCCAACCTAGTTCGGAAGAAAGTGTTGTCACTATTAAAAATTAATGCCGGAATTAAAATAGCATATGATAATCATATGTATTGTGAACAACATATCAATTTAATAAATTATTCTAACTCAATTTAAAAGAAAAATTTGTCCTTAAGGGAGCGTATGGTTGGACAATGAGCAATTTGTTCATCAAATTCCTTTCGTTTTAAGTTATAGGGCTAATTTGATTGAAATGGTCAAATGGAATGAGGAAAATAATGAAACATGCATGGTAGATTGTTCTGTTTCTCACGTTTCTTCACTCAGACTTTTGTTGTTAAATAGTCATTCCAACATTGTGTTCAACTTAGGTACCTTCCTTGAAATCTTAACCCAGGTACATGTTTACGTTGGATGATGATTCTTTCAAATTATTTGTTTGAATTTGATAAAGTTCGGACACGTTATTATGAGAGATCACTTATAGGACTCATTTGACCGTATAAACGGTTGGATATATCAATTTTTATAAAAAGAATATTTTAGGTATTTAAATTTTTACAATGAGAGTCTTACCAACTGATGTGGAATCTGACATGGCGTTAGAAAATTAAAAAAGTTAGAGAGCCGTGTTAGGGTAGGCTCAAGTGATATTTACTGTTTCACGTAAGTGTCTTTGTAGCGGTCAATCCTGTCTCTAGCAGTAGCATTTTCACCAATAGCATAGGCGGAGGAACTGCGGCAGTTGGTTCAACGGTTGATTCAGTATAATCCGCCATACCCTTCTTTGGTCCAGCAGTGGTGGATCGAGCAAAACCAGCAACATACTTTTAAGTTCGATAAATTTTTTTTTGAAAAAGTTACGTGTTGTTTCTTTCTCTCCAAAGACTGACGTTTATTCTTCAATTTAAATTTTTATATGGTCAGGTGAGTCCCATAAATGATTTTTCACAATTACCTGCCTGAATTTGAGGTAAATACAAATTGGGTTGTCCAATCACTTATCCGGTCAAGTACGTTCTATAAGTGCCCTCTTACAATCACCTGCCTGAATTCTTTCAAATTCAAACAAACAATTAACGGGGAGAATGATCCTTTTATGTCACCCCAAGAACCAATTAGCACAAACCCAATGAATATATATATATTAACTCAAATTGCACTGCTGAGTAATTTAAACAACAAATTACTGAAAATATAAATCCTAGCAGGAGAACCCCCTCGCTTGCTTGCCGTATTGGATAACCTGCCTCCAGCATCTCAACCAACAACTTAGGTGACAGTACAGATTTTGAATACTTGGCATTTATGGACTGAAAATTAGCAATGGACCACCAAAACCATCCCTATTGCACATGCTATGATTTTTTTTTTTTTTTTTCTTTTTAATTGGTATTATTGCATGTATGGGTGTTACAAATTTGATATGCTAACTTAATGATGAAGGAATATTGTCATAATATTCTCAAAAAGTGTTATAATTATTGAGACAATAGTTAAAAGTACTCGAGAGACAAAAATTACAAAATTAATTTATGTAAATTAAATTTAATATTGTTAATATATAAATAAAAAAGGCATGTAACTTTTAAATTATTTTTTTATAAATAGATTCTGATGTATAATTAAATAATTTAAGTGAATAAGAGCAATTACTTACCTCTTTGATTATTGTCGATCATTAATTTGGGACCATCATGCATGAATTCAGGAGACTCCCTTGAAATTTTCTCTCTTATTGGTGGAATTTCGCTTTCCCTTGCAGCGTTGAATGAAAAAGAGCTAAACTAATACAAGAAATACGTCCAATAGTCATAAGGTGAGGGTGACAGACTGACTGTGACGGTGAGTTTAAATTTTCCTTGTTTTGGTGTCAAACTCATAATTATTGTCCTTATCATTTATTCTTTCTCAAAATTTGCACAATTATGTATATATATATATATATTATTTTTTTTTATATAGGAAAATAAATGATAAAGATGGCAAGATTGGGAAAAAATTCCGGTTGTTATATTGCTGGAGGCAATTGTCAGTCTATTTTCAACAGAAATTTTTTTAATAGTTTTTTGAAGGACAAATTTTTTACAAATCGATTTATAAAAAATTTCATACAAACCACATATAAGAATGATGGATGTCTTTTAAACATATAAGAAACATTTTTTTTTTAATTAATGCTATTAAATATTAAAACAATATGTACTTTTTACATGCCAAGGAACACATGTCATTCTTATATGTGAGTTGTATGAAATTTCCTACAAACCTATTTATAAGAAATTTCTGTCATTTTTTGAATGAAGGCAAGTCAATCTCGTAGGTACATACATAATTTGAAATTTGTTATGAGCATTATCTCAAACATATTAATGACTGGAAAATGTGTTTTTGTGTTGCCCATGGGATACAACGAGTGCTGATTGTAGGATGCTTTGTCTATTGTGGTGGGGGAAATGATTTTTCTACATCACATTACCCTACATCAACTCTATACCAAGACACATAGGATGTGAGACCCATACTTGTAGATCCTATATATGTGGGTCTCATATACATGAATCCTACACTCAATGTGTCTTGGTGTAGAATTGATGTAGGGTAATGTCATATAGAAAAAACACATCCCTTGTGGCGGCCTTACATATGTTAGGTCAGTGCTGGAGTTCTTATGTGCATCTGATAGAAGATACAAGGGTTTTACTTGAAAGGGTGCAACCTTTAGATGTTAGACATGTAAACCAATCTACTAATATGACTGCTCATACTCTGTCTAAGATGGCAGTTACTCAGCTTTTAGATACCATTTGGATGGAAGATTGTCCTCTTTGTATCCAGCATATTGTGCTTGCAGAGCAAGTCTCTTCTATTTGATTTAATGAAGATAAACTCTTCTTTCAAAAAACGGAAAAAAAAAAAAAAAAAAAGAAAAAAAAAAAAGTGTTAAAACCTATTATCTATTATAACTGTCTATAAGATAATAAATCATACAAGGACAAAAATTGCTACAAATCAGTCCAATAAATTATCATGTGTCACTTAGTATATAAGAAATATATGGATTTTTAATAGCATTAATAATGATAATAATAATAAACACGTTTTAAGAACACATATCACTTTATTAGATTGGTTTGTAGCTAATTTATGTCTGTCATATATAGGGAAAGGAGACAGGCCTACTGTACAAAACTAAGACATGATCACTCGAAGAAAAAAAAAAAAAATTTTAAGACAAGGCCATTTCGTGTATCCAAATAAACCCTAAACTTGTGCAAAATGCCCTTTACACGAATCGGATAAGATTGCGAGCGTGTGTATGTGCTTTAAAAAAAGACATGCTTTGCTTTGCTATCTTACTTTCAATTTTTCTTTTTTTCTTTTTGTCTTTTTAATGATAGGGAACCCCTTCTAAGGAAAGTCACTTTGTGTACTTACTCATAAAAAATAAACCCTAAACTCATACAAAGTACCCATTACCTCATACAAATCAAATAAGACTCGACTTTACCCTAGCGTGTACGTGCTTTATTGTTAGAGGTCATTATTATGTACGTGCATAGACCTCATTATTGTTTCTTGTACGCGCTCTGCATGTCAAAATCATTATTTGTGTATTTTGTAAAAATTTGGCAATAAAGGCCTCGTTTTATATCTAACAACTACAAAATAGGTTAATATATGTTTGGAATAATCTCACTTAGACTGGCTCATTTGAAGAATTATGAGCTTCCCGGCCAGTATCGGCCCAAGGAGAATTGTGAGCCCGGAGCGAAGACAGCAAGGCTCCCAAATGGGCTTATCCAAGAGATGGACGCCCAAACGTGTCGTCCCCGGAAAAAGCGACACATCCAAATTAAGTCCCGAGAGTGCAGACATCCTAGGAGCAGGATTCAACTCCTCCAGCCAAGGCTTGGAACAAGCATGCCCCGGGAACTCAAGTCTCATCGCAGAAAATTTGAATCATTAGAACCTTACTCCAAGCTAAATTGGGGCAGGAGTAACAATCTGGGTCCAATTAGGACTCTTTGAAGAATCTGATCAACAATCATATTCCCTGTAGAATTGGGATAGGACTCTCGGTCCAAATCAAACTCCCAGCACTCCTAGGTTAAATTGGAGTAGAAGACCTAATCCATATTTGACTTAACCTCTGAGCCTATAAATAAGCTATAGCACAAGCCCGTTTTGCAACCCCCTCTTTTTTCCTATATATTTTTTTTTCCTAAAAAAAAAAATCAAACTCCTTTATTCACATTACAAACAAATTTCTTCAGTTTTCTCTTACCAAAAATTAAAAACTCATTTGCCTTTAGATCACATCAATCAATTCTTATTACTATTCTAAAAAAAAAAAATGAGAATGTTTGCTAAACTCACCTGTATAGTGCTAATAGAGACTACGTTAATAAATTATACAACTGCAAAAGTACAAACGAATGTTAAATAAAGTCATGTGCCCGCGTATGGAAAAGGGAGGGGGTGAAAGAGAGTTGAGCTACCTTCAAAGAGAATTGTTTTCATCAAAGATATATGTTTTGGATTAAAAAGTAATTATTTATTTATTTTTTTAACATTTTGTTGGGAGGTCATATATTTTTTTCTCTTAATTATTAGGAAGTCATATGACTAACATATAATTGGGATAACGTGGCAAATACATATAGCTTCTCACTGGTCTAGCGCATTCCACGCTCAAGACTCCTAAAAAACCATGCAAATATAGCATCCTCCAAAAACACACTCAAACAAAGCCATTGCATGCAAAGAATAGCACACCCAAGCTTAAATGTACACACAAAATAAAACCTTCTATATTCCTCTAGATAGCTCTCTCTCTCTCTCTCTCTCAACGCAACGACATAACAAATTAAGCTTCCCCTAAAACCTCTCCCATCCACAACTCACCACATTCTCCCCCTCTCCTTTTTGCTCAAACGTGTACATCAGCTTTCTCTTTCCTCCCTCTGCTGAGGAAACCTAGAGGAAGCAGGTGACCTCCACGCCCTTCTTCCTCTCCCATTCGCCATGGCTTTCCCTTTAATTTTCCTTATCTTCCTCTCCATTTCCTTCTCAGAAGCCAGTCTCTCCATCGACTACTACAGGAAAACATGCCCGGACTTCGACAAAATCATGCGCGAAATAGTGACCAGCAAACAAATTGCCAACCCCACCACCGCCGCAGGCACCCTCCGTGCCTTCTTCCACGATTGTGTGGTTGACGGCTGCGATGCCTCTGTCCTCATCTCTTCCAATTCCTTCAACAAGGCCGAGCGTGATGCTGACCTCAACCTCTCCCTCTCGGGTGATTAGGGGTGGAATTGGCTCAAAAATATTTTCTATTTTTTTTTTTTTTTTAAAAAAAATACCTCCATAATTCTTTTAAAATCAAACTTTTACTTCTTTATATTTTTTTTTTTCCACATCTAAAATCCTAGTTCTGCCTTTTCAGGTGATGCCTTTGATCTTATTGTTCGAGTGAAGACTGCCCTTGAACTCGCTTGCCCCGGTATCGTCTCCTGCTCCGACATCCTCGCTCAAGCTACACGCGACCTTGTCACCATGGTCGGCGGTCCTTTCTACAAAGTCCTCCTCGGTCGAAAAGATGGCCTTGTGTCACAAGCATCACGTGTAGAAGGAAACATTCCAAGAACGAACATGTCCATGAACCAAATCATCAAATTGTTCGTATCCAAAGGGTTTACCGTACAAGAAATGGTTGCTCTAAGTGGTTCACACACCATTGGATTCACTCACTGCAAGGAATTCGCCGATAGGATTTTCCATTATAGCAAGACCAAGCCGACTGACCCAGAAATATATCCCAAGTTTGCCGAGGCGTTGAAGAAGACTTGCGCAAACTACACGAAAGACCATTCAATGTCTGCTTTCAACGATGTGATAACCCCAGGCAAGTTTGACAACATGTACTACCAAAATCTTAAGAGGGGATTGGGGCTCTTGACTTCGGATCATGCACTTGTTAAGCACCCTAGGACGAAGCCAATCGTCGATTTGTATGCTTTAAACCAGACAGCATTCTTCGAGACTTTTTCGTATGCAATGGAGAAGCTTAGCGTTTACGGTATCAAGACTGGTCAGAAGGGAGAGGTGAGGCGCAAGTGCGATGCATTCAACTCTCTCACGACATAGAAAGAATGTTCTTGGTTCGATAACCATGGATGACAGGAAGCATAATTTAAATTCTAATTTTGTTTTAACTTCATTTTTCTTCTGTTTTCAAAAGAATATTTATGATGGTGATATGACGATCCAGTTGATATGCTTCATGGTGATAACTATAACACATTCATTAACTATATAATATTTAATTTAGAAGTTTGTATGTTTTTTATATGAATGTTATATTGTTTAAGATTTTGAATATATGATGAAAGAAGAGAAATAATTTTCCTCTTCATTCTGAAAGGAAGGTGTGTTTATTGAGATTGTAATTTTATTTCATGGGTGAGTTTAAATTTTTAGTCTCTCAATTGAGAATTTCTTTTTCAGAGCTTGTTGTTTATTGGAAATTACTTGATAAAAGATGAACAGATGGATTTTCTCTCCCCCTTTTTTCCAGGGTTATAAGAAAATGACAAAATTTTCCTCTAAACTAAACTCAATCTATTAAAATGACATCTCTTTAAAACATGTGATTTTTAATTTTATGTGCATTTTTCCAGTTTCTATTAAATGAAAAAAGATGCCTCATGACCAAGGAATGTGGTGAAGATAATGCAGTGGAATAATCAGTTTGCCTTCCTAGAAACTTCTCATATGATTCAATATAATATCTTTACTTTTACCCATTTCTTCCATTTTGGAAGCAAGGGAGGAGAATAAATATAGATTTTAGAATGTATAACACGCACTTCTGGAGGAGTTACATATGCTTGGCTGTTGAGCAAGCCTTAATTGAATACACAGGCTCTGACAATTTTCCTTGAAAAATATGATGGAAAATGTTTGATGACTACTTGTCTAACACATGTTTCTTATTCAAATACTAGCCAGAGTTATTGAAGTTAACCTCATTTCCCTGAAGCTGCATGCTTTTTCTTCTTTAGCCTCTCCTTATTATGAGTATTTTGCGGCCTCCCAATGGCCGTGAGCTTGAAAACTCCTTGAAGGGAAGAAAAAAAAAAAAAAAAAAAAATCTCTTTCATACTTCTCATGCTCTGATTCGCATATTAAAATTTGAGTAATACTACATATTATACCCTCATCTTACCCTTATCTCAAAGGGCTAATGTAGCAGTGCTTATCAATCTTTGATATTTTTTTTTTATTTTTTTTATTTTTTTTTTATTTAACAATGGTTGATGGACACTACCACATCAACCCATTAATATAGGTTGAATGGAAGTGTAGTATGTAGCATCCTTCACAATTTTCTCCATCCTTAAAAAAGGATGGCTTAAAAAAAAGAAAGAAAAAAAAGACAAAAAGAAGAAGAAAGAAAGCAAAAGAATACAAAATACACACACACACAAAACATAGATTGAGCTGTATGTTCTTAAGTTTCATAAAAGAGAAAATGCCATATATTCATGCTAGAATATATGGAGGTCATTGCAATATACTTGAGAGATTCGTGGAGAGCATAAGAACTTACAGTAGAAGCTCCACAAGTCGTGGGCAGACACCTGCTTCAGTATCACCCTTAATTTTATTATTCAGTCCATCTGAAAGATAAGATAGGGTTCAGCAAGAATCAGACAGAAGATAATATTTTTTTTAAAAAAAATAAAAATTTATTAAAAAGAAAAATGCTCATCAGAACCAGCTAAATAAAAAAAAAAAAAAGAGAGATATAGGAGTCACAAAGACTCCTAAATTTTATGCAAGAAATTCATAGACACATCTTTAAATTTCAGTAAAACATTGTCGACAATCCATTGACGATCAATGTAGATGCTTATTAATTTGGAACCAATGAGCCATCCCTAAGTTGAAAAACTGTTATATGGTATGGCCATATGGGTCAACAACTTGAAGGTTAATGTTGAGAGAGAGAGAGAGAGAGAGAGAGAATTGGATAGGTAATATTTAAGTTAGGTCAAGGTCATCCACTAGTTGCAATTGAACCCCATTTATTGGATGGTTTAGACAAAAAAAGAAAAAAGAAAAAAAGAGGCAAATTGTGTTACAAAAGCATAAGAAATCGAAGTATGAATTGGATAGGTAATATTTAAGTTAGGTCAAGGTCATCCACTAGTTGCAATTAAACCCCATTTATTGGATGGTTTAGACAAAAAAAAAAAGGCAAATTGTGTTTACAAAAACATAAGAAATCAAATTATCTTGGCCATCTCACATGAGCCAATCCCTTTTCATTGGCTAAATTAAAAACTCAATAGGGAAAAAGAAGATAAAAGAAGAAAAAAACATGGACCAAAAGGCTCTCACAGCACCCTATCTTCACATTTTCAAAAAAAAAGAAAAAAAAAAAAAAGCACCCTATCTTCGCACAAGTTATAACATAGCACCAAGCAGCAAGCCAAGCAACGTTTGAAAAATAGCATGTTTGGTAAAATAGATAAACTATGTTTACAAAAAAAAAATAAAAAAAAATCAAAGTATGTTTGCCTTCTCACACGAGCCAACCGCTTTCCATCAGCCGAATTAAAAGCTAAATAGAAAAAAAAAAAAGAAAAAAAAAAAAAAGAAACCAATTGGAAGGCTCTCACAACACCCTATCTCTGCACAAATTAGAGTATAACATAGCACAAAGCAGCAGACCAACCAAGGTTTGAACAATAGTATGTCTAGATCAGACCCCCTCTCGCCCCCCCCTCCCCCCCGTGCGCTCGCGCGCGCAATCTATTCAACGTTGGCAAATCGTACCATCCATCCATGTTGTTCGTCACTTTGGACTAGGGCTGAGCATGGGGCGGGGGGGGGGGGGGGGGGGGGCGGGGATGGGGATTTTTTGACCCCGCCCCGCAGAGGTGCGGGTTCCCCAAAGTGAACCCGCACCTCGCAGAAAATCCCCTACACCCGCACGGGGCGGGTGTAGATGGGGCGGGGTTGCGGGGCGGGGATCCCCGCGGGTATGCGGGGATCCCCGCGGGTTTTGACCCATTAACCCTTGTGTTCAATTTTTTTTTTATTTTTTTTATTTTTTTATAAGTATCCCTATGTTCAAAATTTACTAATCCAAATTAATAATCCATTATTTGTACTCCCTGTCACCCTTGCAAATTGCAAGTTGCAATTGAACCCTAATTAAAATCCCAACATCTATTAAAATGTAAGGAGAAAAAAACTTAAAAAGAAGAAAGAAAGCATTTTTGCTTGCAATGTTTTCAATCACTTAGTGCAAAAAAAATTGAAAAAAAAAAAAACAGATTACAAAGCAAAAACATAATATTACAAATATTACACATAACTGCTAAATTACGAATAGAAATTCAATCCCATAAAATGAACAAATTACTGACAAAGCAAATAACATAATATTACAAGATGAAGAAAACCCAAATATTAAATGTTCCAAAGCATCAAGCATCTCCCAATCGGATTGAATCTTCACTTCACTAATCCTCCTCAAGCAAAAGATTGATGTTCTTCAAATTGATTTCTACAAAGATTGGAACAGATAATTAGAAATTTAGAATATTTAAATAGCAAAATAAATTAAGAAGTGAATAATAGAAAGCTAAAGGCCTAAAAGCTTACCTGACTCGAGCTTATAACTTTCAGGATCTTCAACCATCTCTGTGTCATAACCATTGATGGGTTTTGATCTCAACCAGTTTTGTGTACACACCAATGCTTCAACCGTTATTGGGGCCAATGAACTTCGAAAAGGATCCAATACACGCCCTCCAGTGCTAAATGCCGACTCTGAAGCAACTGTAGTAATGGGAATGGCCAACACAATACGTGCTATGTGGGATAGTACTGGGAATTTGGTTGAATTCACCTTCCACCAAATTAAAATATCGAAGTTCTCATTCGGTTTTTCATTCTCCTCCATCAAATACCGATCTAACTCCGATTTATATTGAACATCACTATTAGGAGTCATGAGGTTTTTGTACCTATTCATCAATGTATAGGTACGTTTCCCAGTTTCTCCCGAGGAACCTTGAGGAAGTGCACCACTATGTTCACCTTGAGAGTTTTCTCCAGTGTTGAAGTGATCAAACAATTTCTTAAGGTAGTTCTTCAATTTTAATATCATATCATTGCCTTGCTCAGCACCAAGAATATCATTGAACCAACATTCTAATGATACCAACTTGGTCCGTGGATCGAGAATAATAGCAACAAACAACAACACATTAACTTTATCAAGATCCCCCCAATACTTTTTATACTTCAACATCATTTTTTCCGCCATAGAACTCAATATATAATCATCACTGTCACAATATTCTTGTAAATGCAGTTGAATGGCAGAAACTTCTTCAATGTACATATTACATGTCACATACAAAGACCCCGAAAGTCGCATTGTGGCTTCATAAAAAAACAATCCATCATCATAGTAAAACGGGAAGGAATTGAAAACCTAGGTTCAACTGTTCTCATAAAGTCCTTAAACCCTTCACCTTCCACAAATCTAAATGGCAACTCATCCACTATGATCATCCTAGAAAGTGCTGCCCTTATTTTTGAAGCATTAAACTTAGCAAGCACAAGGTTACCACTAGATCCTTCACCCATTGCCGCATGTCCTTCCCTCTTAGCCTCAAAGTTCAACTTCGATTGTGTCTTATCAAACCTATCAGGAAATTTTTTACAGCTTTTCCTTATATGTTGTAGCATAGATGAAGTACCATGGGTTCTAGGGTGACAATTAAACTCTCTCTTACAATAAATGCACTGTGATTTATGATCATCGGGGTCAGTCGACTCTAACTTGGTAAAATGTTCCCAAACCGATGATGTTTGCTCATTTTTTTTAGGTTTTGGTGGGAGAGCTGCACTAGGATTTTGAGGGCCCATAGTTGAAGAACTAGAACCCATATTGGTATCCAAAAGACTTGGCCTAGATGAAGCAGAACTAGAACCAATAGGTCCAACAGTAGCACTAGTTGAATCGTCCATGACTTGATTCTACAATTTAAGTGGAAAAAAAAAACATAAAAATTAAATCTCTTATTAAATCATTGTGTCATATAGAAGAATGCATGAGAAAATGATGCGGTAGATCAGCATAATCTTAAAATAAATGCGAATAGGGTCGTCGTACGTCTTCTTCTACTAAATAAATTATCAAGAATCAGATACTGCAACAAATTAACCAGACAGACTAATATATATATATATATATATATATATATCTTAGGAAGCATCATTTTTTTTTTTTAATCCAAACTCAGATTTGACTATTTCTTAGGCCTAATCAACATGCTAACACAAAATATAAATTACTTCAGGTTTATATACAACAACCAAATAAACCTGTATGTATTAGTAAGATGTTAGAAAAACAGATTAAAACAATGTGTAGTGTCTAGAAGCAACCGTAAGAATTGATTGCCAAGGAAAACATAAATCTGGTGCTTCATAATTTTCTTTATGGGAAGTGAATGCATAATTATCAGTTTCTCATTCTAATCAAGTTTAAGAATTGGTTAAGAAAATGAAACATGAATCTCTTAATGCTGGTATAATTAACCTTGCAATAAAAGAATGGAAGAATAAACAAGGCAATCTACTACCTCCAGGAACACTGAGAATGACCAACTGTCCTATTCTGAGGATCTGGATTGGAAGTATTGAAGGCTGCAAATACCATGGACAAACAAAAAATTTAGTAAGCAAAATTATCAATTTTTTAGAGGAAAAAAATTAAAGGACTGAGTAGTGGGCTCAGAAGACATCTATAGCAAGATATTTTCTGGTTACTAGTATATATAAATCAAGGAGGAATCTTAAAAAAAAATTAGGTCAACATTAATCACTCTTTCACAGAGACAAGACAGTAAATGTCCTGAAGACAATTTCATATATCAAATGTTTGCAATCTTCCAATCACGTATTTCTTAATGAACTCCAGTGTGATGCCATTGCATTGCTTTTCAGGCAGGACTACCGCAGTTTAGGAAAAAGCATTTAGTAAACCTTATGGCCAGGAATTCAGGGCATTAGGATTTCTAACAACTATGTTCCCAACCTCAACAATCTCACATACGTCAAAAAGAAACCACTATTGCCCATCTCTGAACTCAAATGAATTCTACCAATCAGTCAGTTCTAGGCACAAACTATGTGAATAAAAAAAGCTAGAGACACTCATGGCATTTATCGAAAACTCATTACCAATTACATTCTATAATAATCTGAGACTTCACAGTTTGCTCTACCAAGTTTCCTTAGTTTGACCTCAGGAAGACTCTGGTTCAATACTCAGTCTGGACCCTTTCACCTGTAACTTATTATATCTTATACAGACGAGATTAATCTGGCTTTCTTGCACACTTCATAAAAGAAAGTCATATACAGAGATTTTAAGGCCTCAACGTAGGTTTTGATGGGGACATTGGTGGAGAGAATGAAGCAAATTTCATTTTAAAAATCATTTGCATCATTAAACAAAAAAATCATAATAAACAAAAATTAATTTGCATCATTAAACAAAAAGATTGTTCTTGTTTACCTGAACAAAAAGATGGAAGTTGTTACTTTCTCAGTCCCGATTTCCCCTTCCTCTGCTGTGGCCTGCGGCTGCGGGTGTGTCTGTGGCGGACCGTGCGTGCGGCTGTGCGGGGAGGTGAGGGCGGGTGACTGGTGCGGCTGTGTGGGGAGGTGAGGGCGGGTGACTGGTGCGGCTGTGCGGGGAGGTAAGGGCGTGATGTAGGCAGTGGGCTTACTGGGCAGTGGGCAGTCTGGGGCTTGGGGGGGCTGCGGCGCAAGTGAGAGTTAGAGAAGAGAAGAGAGGTTAGAAGTTAGGGTTAGGTTTTGTTTTTTCTGCCGCTTTCTTCCTTTTTCTGCCACTTTCTTCCTTTTTTTTTTTTTTTTTTTTTTTTAAATCTGCGGGGTGGGTTCGGTGCGGGGCGGGGACCCGAGAAAAATTAAAGGGTCCCCCCGCAACCCACCCCGCGCGGGGGGGCCAAAAACAGCCCCAAAACCCGCACCATGGGTGCGGGTTTTGGGCTCTACGGGGAGGGTTGGGGCGGTTTCTGCGGGGCGGGGCGGGTTTCGCGGGGATTTGCTCACTCCTACTTTGGACGGAAACGAAGTCACATGCAACGCATGTGACCTTTTAAGGCTGCATCTCCCCATTTTGCCCCTCCATTCAATCCGCGTGCTTAGAAAGAACAAGTACATATACACACAACATTTATCTCTCCCCACACTCGAAAATTTATTACACTCCAAACCTGTAATTTTTTATTTTATGAAGAAATTAGTGAAAAATCAAACTTGTAACTAACAGTTAGGGTTGTCGGCGATTTGGGGGTTTCAGACAATGTTGGTTGGAGCTGAAATTCAATAGTTTTACTTTCTTAAAATCCTTCCATTTTTTACTACATGTTGCTTTGTTTGGCTCGTGCCATTTTTTCCATTTTTTTTTTTGTATCTTTTGGAATGTTTTCCGATGAGAAAGTAATTCATGGTGGTGGTGTACTTTCTTTGCATTGGGTCCATGTGCATGGTGGATTAGTTTATTTTGTTCGTGCATAAGTTTTGTTTGATTCCAAGTTGGTGTTATTTCTCTGCATTGGGCCCATATATTCTAGGTTTTGTCTGCAAGTGCTTTCTTTAGTGGTCGCCTGGTCCCCATCAATAGCAACACCCTCTTTTGTTAGAATAATGATTTAATGTAACAATTTTAAATTTTAAATCATATATGAGTGGTCCCCTTGCCCCATTCATAATGTTGTATTTTTGCATGTGTAGAATGCAATTAGTGTTTGAGGTAAACTATGGGAGTAGGTTCGACCAGAAACATCGATGCATTTATGTGAGGGGCCAAATGGAAGTTCACCATGAAAATGTTGACACAGATAAGTTGACATTTTTTGAGCTTGAAGCTTTTGTAGAAAAATATGGATACATTCCATGTGATTTACTTTACTTCAAAGACCCTGATAAGAGTCTAGTTGAGGGTCTATTTCTAATATCCTTAGACTATGATGTGGTTTATATGGGTAGCAAACATGTGGGCATTCCTATTGTTGGTTTATACCTTGTTTCTTTCGAATATGATGGAGATGGGGAAGGGGAAGATGGTGAACAAGAACATGGTGTTGGAGGTAGGGTTGAACTAAATGGTCCATGGTGGGATGATAAGATTAGTGATGATGTTTTTTAAGTAAATTATCGTGTGAATAGGGTTGGCCCCTCCACAGAAGCTGCTACCAACTCGATGCCACAAACTGATGAGGGCGGTGTGGAGGGTGATGGGGATGGGGATGACTTTAAGGGTTGAGGGTGATGGTAATGGTGATAAGGGTACCAACACTGCTAGGAGTGGGCCTTCTACATCTGGCCACTGCATGAAATCATTTGAAGATGTTGAGGTGGATGACAATCATTCGAAACTGGGTAGAAGTGACATCCTATTGTCACCACCTATTAGTGATGAAGAGGATGATGAGATTTCATCTTACCCTAGTGTGGAGTTCTATGAAATTGACATTCCTAATCCAACCTTGAAGCTTAAGATGAAATTCTTTACCATACAACTCTTTAGAGAAGCTATTAGGGAGTGTAATGTGAAAAAGTGAAGAGACATAAAGTTTGAAAAAATGAAAAAGCTAAGTGTGTTGCAATGTGTAGGGATCCCTCATGTGACTACAAAGTGTATGGTAGACAGATGGTGGATGAGGAGTCATTTGAAATAAGGTCCTTAACACCTAAACACTCATGTACTCGTGTATACAAGATTTCAATTGTAAATTCTAGGTGGATAGCATACAAACTTATTGATAAGTTTAAGATTCAACCCGACATGTCAATTCCAGTGGTACGAGATGAAATGAAGAGAAAATAGAATGTGGATGTCAGCAAGAGCCAAATGTATAAGGGTAGGAAAAAGGCAAAAAAAATGATATCTAGTAAACTGGGGGAATAGTATAACAGATTGTGGGATTATTGTGAAACTTTGAGAGGTATTAACAATGGTAGTTGTGTGTTGATGAAGGTGGATAGATCAAACCCTGATTTGGCTCCTAAGTTTCATAGACTATACTTTTCACTAGCAACCATGAAGAAATGATTCCTAGAAGGTTGTAGGTCTGTAATAGGGTTAGATGGGTGCTTTCTTAAATGATCATTCAAGGGAACACTATTGGTGCAGTTAGTAGGGATGCCAACAACAACATGTACCAATTGCAATTGTTGTGGTAGAAGCTAAGACAAAAGACTGTTGGTCTTGGTTCTTGGAACCCCTAGTTTCAGTCCTTGGTGTACATGAGAGGCACACTAGGCCTATATTCATTTCTAATCGGTAAAATGTGAGTTATATTACTTATAGAATTGACACATCATTTTAGTCTTTTTTTTTTTTTTTTTTTGGCTCACTATATTTACATTGGAATGATGTAGGGTCTTATTCCAAGTTTTTATGATGTTTTACCAATGGCGGATCACCGAATTTGTGTAAAGCATTTATATTGCAACTTTTGAGATTAAGGGTTTCAGAGGGTGGCCCCTGAAGGAAAAGTTTTGGGCTGCAGTATCGGCTTATACTGAATCTAACTTTAGATATCATATGGAAGAGTTAAAGAGAATCACTGGTGATGCCTTTGATTACCTATAGAATATTGACCCCAGCGGATGGTCAAGAGCATAGCAAGAGCATAGTTCAATGACTATCCCAAATGGGACCTTTTTGTCAACAATATTTCTGAGTGTTTCAACTCATACATCTTAAAGGCTCGTGATAAGCCTATTTTGACAATGCTTAAGATGATTATGAAGTAGCTTATGAGAAGGTACCAGCTTAAAAGAGATGACATTAGAGCATTGAAGGGTAAGTTGTGCCCTAGAATTGTAGAGATATAGCGCACTAGCTTTTAAGACATAAAAATATAATGTCTTAAAATAAAATTTAAGATCTAATAATAATATAAAATAATATATGAATATTTATAAAGATTAAATATTCATTGATGTCTGAGACACATGTATAAGTTCTAAAATGATTAAATAAGTTTATCAGACCTTAAAACTATAAATCAAAATAGAAAATAAATAACTAATCTAGAAGTCGAAGATCGATCGCCCAATATCTGGTGATCGATCGCCATAGATCTGCAGATTGCAGCAGCACCGAATACCTGTCCTCTGATACGAGTTTACTACCCAACTGCTGCTACCCCAGCCCTTGATCAGTTATAACCTAATTGATCATAGCCATTCAAGTCCTTATATAAGGAGATGCACCACTTCGGATTCACGGACCACTTCCTTCTTCTTCCTCCTTTCTTCTTTTCTTTTCTGGTTCTCCAATGGCAGATAAGTCTTCTCTCTTATTCTCTGGCCTTTCTCTTGCAGGGAAGCTGTCCTTCCTCTTTGTTTCTCTTTGGAGCAGCAGCAGCTTGTGTGCAGCAAAGCCCTCCAAAAATCTCCCTCTCTCTGTCTTCTAGGCCAGCACAAAAGGAGAGTTTCAAACTCTCCCATCTCTTTATTCCAGCAAGCAGGAACTCCTTCTCTCGGTTTCTCTCTAGCAGTAGAGAAAGGAAGTCCTCTCTTCCTCTATATCTCTCTTTCGGTCAAGTTACAGAACAAAGAAGAACTCTCTCTGTCTTTTCTCTTAGTTTGTAGCATCCTCTCTTTTGCCCCTCACTCGGCCTTCACAACAAATTAAGGAGAAGAACTCTCATGTTCTCTATGTTTCGGTTGCATCAGAGAAACCATAAGCTCTCTCTCCTCTGTTGTTATCTCATACAGTAAGTCTTTCAAACTCTATGTTTCTGTTCCTGTGTGTGTGGGTTTCAGCTACACTTAGAACAAGATAAAGAAGGAAAAGTTCTCACTCTCTTCCTCTCCATAACTCTCTCGTCCCAGGTGCAGTAAAAGGAAAAGAAAAGGATCTTCTTTGTTTCCTTCTCTCAGCTCAGAACAGGGAAGAGGAGAAATTCTCTCTGACTCGGCCGGTCCTTGTTAGTGCAGTGGGGTCCCTTTTAAAATATCTCACTTTGGGATATTTTTGGTAAGCCTTTAAGCTTTGTTTTAATGTTTATGATTTTTAAAATGGCATATTTGATTTATAAAACACGCCGTTATAATGCCAAAGTAAAAAATGAGTATTTTATAAAAAGCGTCGTTGCGTTGCCCAAAGTTTTAAAAGGTTTTATAAAATGTGTCATTATTTTGCCGAATTTTATAAAAAGATAAAATAGAAATTATTTATATTTGTGCCGTTGTGCCGCTCGTCTATTTTTAAAATGCTATACTCATTATTTATATTAATGAGGTCACCATGTATATTTTATAAATAACTATTATAGCAGTTATGATATCCGCCTTATATGATATATATATAGTTATTGTAATTTTATATTGTATATAAAATATACTGATATGGTTGTTTTGTGTACAAAAATATTAATAATAAAATTATCACTCGCAATAATACGAATCCTTGTAGGATAGGACTATATTGAGGGTGTCGAACCTCAAGGACTGTGTAGGAATTGCTATCAAGTTTTTCAAGATTAAATATAACTTAATTTAAAAGATTGTTTGATGTTTGTTTTCTAAAACTAAATACATAAAAATAAAGATTGTAGTAATGAGAGAAATAATAGGGGATTGAGGAACATATCATAGAATCAAGTGGTTCAGCTGATTTTGCCGAGGAGTGAGTAAATGTGTTGTTTGTTGAATTAAAATGTCTAACCTGTCTCCGTTGGGGGTCATCCTGTTCTTCCCCTATGAGGGTAAGGATACTCATAGTCTTTTTTTTCGGATTTCCTAAATCGTTGTAGTAAGCATAGTTATAGACCCTGTCCCATTCCTGAAGCTCCCCTATTCCATCTCCTCTCAAGTTCTCAAGCTCTTCTTCTCTGTACT
This sequence comes from Alnus glutinosa, assembly GCF_958979055.1. Lineage (NCBI taxonomy): Eukaryota > Viridiplantae > Streptophyta > Magnoliopsida > Fagales > Betulaceae > Alnus > Alnus glutinosa. The sequence continues at coordinate 5,603,208 of NC_084898.1, read as the reverse complement.
TTAGCAGTGGCGCCAATGTTTCACTTAGCTTGGAAGAAATGTCTGCAAAAATATGAATGCATGGACAACTTGTTAATTTAGATGCAAAAATATGAATGCTTATTATGTATGCCAACTTTGGTATTACCTTATTGGAGAAGAAAACACAGTTGTTACTGAGGGAGATGGAGAGCACAGAGGGGAGAGGGGGAGATGAGGGAGAGCAGAGAAAGCGGGAGATGGAATTTGTTTCCAAATTCCGCGCGGAAGTAGCCCGCGTGGCACAGGTCTCAAAATGTTTCAGTAACGTGCAAACTACTTGCACGTTAATGACACATAAAACAGTAACGCGGAATACAATACCGCGTTATTACATTTATAAAACAGTAACGTGCAGATGGCCGTTACTGTCATTTGGAAAAGTAATGTGCACTCATATGCACGTTACTCCATAGTAACGCGTAAAATAATATAAGGTTACTATTTAATACAATATTTAACTGATTGATCGGATTATCTAATGATCTTATTGATCCATCACGATTGATTGAATTATCTTCATGATCTTATTGATCGATCGGATGATTGATCCATCGTGATCGATCGGATGATCCTCATGATCCTATTGATCCATCATGATCGATTGGATGATCTATTGATCCTATTGATACACCACGATCGATCGGATGATCTATTAATCCTATTGATCCATCACGATCGATCGAATGATCCTCATGATCTTATTGATCGATCGGATGATCTATTGATCCTATTGATCCACCATGATCGATCGGATGATCTAATCCTATTGATCCATCACGATCGATCGAATGACCCTCATGATCCTATTGATCCAGCATGATCGATCGGATGATCTTTTGATCCTATTGATCCATCATGATTAATCAGATTATCTATTAATCCATCATGATCAATCGAATGATTCTCATGATCCTATTGATTGATCGGATAATCTATTGATCCATCATGATCGATCGAATGATCTATTGATCTTATTGATCCATCATGATCACAAATTACTAATTGTGTCAATATCCCCCTCTAAATTATTAAAAATTTGTCAATGTCCTCCTATTCCAAAAAAAAAATAATAATAATAAAAATTTAAAATTGGTTTTGTTTTTTTTTTTTTTTTTTGTTTTGTTTTTAAAATTGTTTTTATAATTTTCAGTTATTTTTTAAATCGTTTTGTTTTATTTAACAAAAAAGCTGGTTTTTTTTTTTTTCGTTTGTTTTGTTCTCTCTCTCTCTCTCTCTCTCTCTCTCTTTTGTTTTAAAAAAATGTTTTTATAATTTTCTGTTATTTTTTTTGTTTTTATATATATATAAAAAAAAAAAAAAAAGTTCTTTTTTTTTTTTCCTTTTTTATTTAATTTTTTTTTAAAAAAATAATCTTTTAGTTTTAATTTTTTTTTTTTTTTAACGAATTTATAAGGACATTTTATAAGTTTTTCTTTGCCATTTTTTAAATAATAATTGCAATTTATAGTAACGTGGGCATACTCTCCACGTAACTATTGATTCTAACGTGATATTTACAATCACGTTACTATTTAGATTCTAGAAATGTGAGTAAATGTTTGCATTACTATTTTAATAACATGATAATTTGTCAGGTAAGTATAAAGTCTCTTCTTTTTCCTCGTAGCCGTCTGGTTTCCCCGACCATCCCCGGATGACTTAGAATTCTCAGTAAAAGCTCGCACAACTCCTAATCCTACAAAAAAAAAGAAGAAAGAAATAAAAAAAGATTGTGTTTTTATCCTTTGGGGTAGAACTCCAAGCAGATCCAGCATATTTCTCCAACACAGCATACTTCGGAATTCTTTGTTCTAGACCTATGCAACAAATGAAAAGACCATCACAATAAAGATTCCATCTCATTTGTTGCAGAGGTCAGAAAAAAGGAAAACCAGAAAGTTGAAATCGAATGAAGACGAAAGATCTGAAGAAAACCTCACATCTTTGAAAGATTTCCAAAAGGTAAAAGTATTTATAGAAGATAGAACATCAATACAGCGTCAATTCAAAACACAAGTAAATGCGCCCACATGCTACATCCATTCGAGAGTCCAAGCGACGCCCATCAATGCGCCAAAGATCACACAACTAATAAAGGGCACAACCATTTCAACAACACCTCGAATCCAACAGCCCCAAAAAATGAAGCGTCATCTCAAATATCTTCAATAAGGAGCCTCCCATTAGGGGCGGAGGGAGGGCTGGTCGAGGGGGGTCACTTGCCATGGTAAAATTTCTACCTATTGTTCCGGTTGCCCACCCTAAAAAACTCATTAGGGGGCAAATTTGCCCACCATCTGCTGTGGTTTTCTTTTATTTTCATAGCTCAAGCCTTTAAGGCATTTTTGTAATTAGGTTAGAAAAATTACAGAAGTTGAACGATAGACCAAGGTTGAAGGCGATCCGGCATATTTTTTCTTTTCTTTTCAAAACACATCGTATAACTTAGGTGAGCCACGTTCGTTTAATTGTCACGTTACTAGTATAGTTAAAAATTATAAAAATGCTAAAATATAAACTATGTAATTTCTAGTAACGTGGGTAAATTGTCACGTTACTAGTATAGTAACGTGATAATTTGTCAGGGAAATATAATTGTCTTGGGAAATCGTAGGAAAAATTGCGCATGCTCAACTTTTTAGAAATGTAAGAAAACGCCACGTTAGTGAAATACTAACGTGCGATTCCTTGCACGTTACAGATAGGTACTAACGTAATGTGCTTCACGTTAGTAAAAAATTTCTCAGTAACGTGTAAATATTAATAGCGTTACAATTTAATAAGATCCGTAACGTGAAATTAACATCACGATAGTATTTTTATATTAACAGTAACCTACTGTTATTCACACGTTACTGAAACCCTTCTTCTTCCCCTTATTTTGGCAAAAGGGTGGCTCAGCAACCCCCTTGGCCGGTCTGGGGTGGTTCGGCCACCCCATAGCAAAAAAAATAAAATAAAATAAAATTGATGGGTTTTAGCCCTTGGACTTGGCCGAACCCTAAAGAAATTTTAGATGGTTTGGATATTGGGAGTGGTCGAAGGGTAAAAAATATGCTCGAGAGGAAAAAAAGAAAAAAAAAAAGAAAAAAAAAGAAAAAGAAAAAGGTAAAAAATAGTCAAATTTGACTATCATGAGAAATTTAATTATACGGTTGGAAATGCTCTAATATGCTAAATGGGGTGGCCAAAATCACTCCTAAAAAGTTTGAGGGTAGTTCAGCTAATCTCTCTATCTAATTAGGGTGATCCGACCATCTCAGTTTTCAAGATTTGTTTTCCTTTTTTTTTTTTTTTTTTTTTTTTTTCACTTTTAGGATTTTTGTTTTTATTTTTTATTTTATTAAAAGGGACATATGTCACTTTTTTATTGGATATAACATAACAACACGGTTAAACAATTAATGAAAGTGGATAATATAATTTTTTTGATAGCAATTGTAAGTTTAAGAAATAGATCCCTAAGATTTAAACTTTAAAAAATAATTTGATTAAAAGTCATAACCTCTAAAAGCATTGTCCTCTAAAATATTGACCCGTCCCTCGAACTCTCGAAGGATCTCCCCCATTTCACTATTCCAAAAGGCAAAGGGCCTGTATAAGCAAAAACCCACGTTCTACCAAGCCCAAGCCCAAGCCCAAACCTACACACACACAAGCAGTGGATCATTTTGGAGATGAGATGATCAAGTAGTCTACCACGAGTCCCCAAGCCTGAATCCCTAATCTCCTTCTCATCAGCACAATGCCTTGATCCTTCCCTAACTCAATAACTCCAGTGGCACAAGAATCCAATAGCTGACAAACGAAAGAGAGAGAGCCAACAGCGCTGGATCTTTGGATTATTTCCAAATCCGGCCCATGCCCACCCCTACATAAATATCATCATCCTTTTCGTTTTCCTTTTGACCTTTCAGTCCCAATTTGTTGTCGCAGCAAACGAAGAAAAGAGCCACAAAAACCCAAGCTCCAGTCATAGCTCGCTACGCGAAGGGATACGTATCACTTGGTCGTCGTCGCTGCCCTGCACTCGAGCTCTCAGATCGTAGGTATTGTTCTTAGTGAATCTTTTCGTGCAGTGCGTTCATTTAGGGTTTTGATATGGGTGCTTGTGAGCTAAATTAGATGTTATTATATTTTTTTACCCATTTCCTTAATGGGTTTTGCTTGAGTTGCTGGGAGCATACGCATATATATATATATATATATATATATATATATATATATATATATATATATATATATATATATATATATATATATATATATATATATATATATATATATATATATATATGTGGTGCAAGCATGCTTCTTTTATGTACGGGTTTTGATTTGTGGGTTGTGTTAAAATTGATATTAGTCGATGTATTAACTGGAAAGTTGGTGTATGTAATCGAGTTGTGGTGGAGGTTTTGCTACACCGAAATGGGGTTTGACAGCACATTGTGGTGCTTTGCTCAACTACCAGTCTTTCTTACTCTGCCTCATGGTAGAAATACTTGGACTCTTGTAAGTAGATGAGATTTTGTGAATGGGTTCGTTGATACATGCTGAAGCTATGTTTGTTTTGAAGGAGAATTTTCCTGAACGGAAAGTATTTCTGCAATGGAATGAAGATGCTTGATATATCTTTCTTAAGCTGCATGATAAAATATTTGTAGAATTAATTGGAGCTCTTAGCCCCATGAACTAAGGTGCACGTAGTGAACATCTTGGGAGTGATCCTCAATTGCCCTCGGGCTTTCCTCTATTGCATCAACAAGCATATGCTAAGAAGATCAGATTAGATTAGATCCATTATAGTTCGCTGTATCTTTTTTCCCTCTTAATAGATTGATGTAAAAAGTTTGACCCTTTAGAGTTTATTGTATTGCCTCTAATTTGAATTTATTTTTGTTTAACTTTAGGTTCATTGGTTTTTTTTTCCTGACTATTGTTAATTATTGGTGGAGAAAACAGTACATTCATTTGAATTCACTGTATTATATAGAGCCTCATGCAAAATTTTTCTGTGATTTCATGTTAATTAGTTTTATTTTAACAAATAATTCTTGAATATGTGGGGAAAGAGGTGGAGAAATGTACGGATATTCTCTCTCTTCTTCCATTCGTCGCCGAGCTACGACGGTTCGTTCTCTGATTTCTCTCTTTGGGGCCAAACCCGTATCGCTTCTACAATCCCATGGCCGCTTTGGCCAGCTCAGTGCTGCCCCGAGATTGGAAGAAGCCAAGCCATTCTCTACAGATACGCCACGAGTAGCACCCGGTGAGATTCCGCTCTACTTTTCGTCCTTTGGGTTGATGGTGAATTTGTTTTTCAGTATTTTTTTTATGAGTGAAAATGTTGATCTCTTGATTCCTAATCATGGTGGTTTGGGTTGGGTTTATGCTCTGTTTGGTTACTGAGACATTGTAGAAATGGGTTTGAATCAACCTCAGATCCTCTATGTGCTAAAATATATTTGTATTTGTGTTTGGATTTAATTTAAACTCTCTCAAGCTTGTTTATATGCCTTGTTTTATAGCTTCATAGCATTGGTATTGTTTGGAGATAGTGACGTTGATCATTTAGTTTAATGTCAGAAGAAGAGGAATTAGTTGTGGAGGTCATGTCATGTATAAGAGTTCTATGGCCTATTTAGTTAAAGAATGTAGGGATTTGCATTTGGTCCGATGTGCTACAGGCTTTTTGTCTTCTTTTTTGATATTATTTGGACTAGATTTTGTACTCAGGAATATGTAATAGTGTAGTTCAGGTGTATGTATATAGCTGCAACTTTTCGTTTAACTGAAAAAGTCCCTGATCTGGGTTTGTTTGAATTTGTCCTTTTAGTCTGTTAGACAAAGTACTAATCATGATGCAGTTGCTGTGGTTGATATAAGCAAGAAAGGGCAGGTTTGTTTGAAATTTTTTGACTAATTTTTAGCTGAAATGTTTGTCTGACTAGCTAATGAAAAAGAGAACTAGGTTTTATTTCCAAAGCAACCTGTAATTGGTGTTGAAAAATGCCGACCTTTTCATCTGTCAGTTGAATAACCATCTTAAATACTTCTGTTGGTGGCGTAAACATTTTGGGTTTCGCAGGTTGTGTCGAGAGTATTTGTGGTGGTTCTCATTCTTGTGAGAATTTTGCAAGAGGTGGATTTGCTGGAACTTCAGGACTGAGTTTTGGTTTGATGAATGCAAGAAAGAATTTCTCTGCTCCCTATGCTTTGAGTTTTCGGAGCTGCATATTTTCTTCCAGTCGAAACAATATTGAGACTGGGGGGAATTCTAGGTCCATGAACTTTGTTAGGGGAATTATAGAGGAAGATGGGAAGGACATCATGGGGGGTTCTCTACTCTCTCGAAACAATGTTGAGCAAAATGCTGATATTGTCCACATAAAGCTGCTGCGTAACAATACTTTTGTTACAGTGACGGATTCTAAAGGGGACACAAAATGCAAGGCCTCTGCGGGATGTTTGCCAGAAATGAAAGGGGGAGCTAAACTGTCTCGATATGCTGCTGAAGCAACTTCGGAACACGTAGGACGAATGTCCCGAAGTATGGGGTTGAAATCAGTTGTAATGAAGGTGAAAGGGTTTACTTATTTTAAAAAGAAAAGGCAAGCAATCATGAGCTGGAGAGAGGGCTTCACTAATTCTCGAGCGGATCCGAATCCAATTGTATACATTGAAGACACAACTCGTCGTCCTCATAATGGCTGTCGGCTCCCAAAAAAGCGCCGTATTTAAACAGTGGTAGTCTGGATGGTGAATACTGACAGAGAGCATTAGGATGAGGAATTTGTTCAGTACTAGCTGAGCTTAGTGGTGCAAATAAACTTCTGCAAGATGTCTTGGATGTACTTATTTTTTTTTGAAGATTGAATTCATTTTGATTTAGTTGCAAAATTGACATCACTTGTTTAGTTCACATAAAGTCATTTTGTCTTGCTTATTATGATAATGTGGTTTATGAAAATTTTCTCTGACAATATTAGTGCTGGAGGATTGTTAGATACCAAGCTCTGTTGGGAGGTGTACGGCCTGTTAGATATTTAAACATGGGAGTACCGATATGGTGATACTGATGGGCGGTGCAAAATTTTATTGTTCTACTGGTTTTTTTTTTTTTTACTTCAACTGGAGCAGGTGAAGAAGCACGAGGGCAGTCCCATAAAGAGCCGAAGTAGAAGCCAAGCAGAAGTGTCAGAGGGGACCGCAGGTACTAACTATGTCCTTCACTTTTCTTTTTCGTGCCTATATCTTGTAATCTACTGTTTCTCTCTACAGCAAATCATTGGAGCGGTCTATTTCTAGATCGGTATCAAGATCAAGATCTGCATCTCCCATCAAATCTTCCAGGTATCTGGGTTTTGTTGCCCTGGCTCTTTTATGTTTTAGTTTTCTGGTGTTGTTTTCTTACCTATATCATTGATAATAATTTTGAAATACGCAGGCCAAAATCAAGATCAAGGTCAGGATCTCCCCGCCAGGTAATTAAACTTTGGGATCGAATGATGAAATTGTAGTGTGCATGCATGTTGGGACTGAGTTATATGTCCCATTAATGTTTAGGCCTGAAGATGTTTGTAACTTCAGAAATCGTGATCCTGGGAGTGTAGGAGCCCCAGTTTATGAAAACTCATTTATCATCTGTTCTTTTTTCATTTTCCTTTAGTTTTTTTTTTTTTTTTAATTCAAATAAGTAGTTCCTTTCTTTTCATTCTTATTTTTTTTCCCAGTCTCATTTGTCAGAAGTGCTTTTGTCACTCTTAATTGTTCCTTTTTAAAAAAATAGCGACGTTGGTTTAGATTTTGCTTACCATGCTTTGGATAGAACAAGATAAATAGACAATTTGTTAAGATCATGCTTGCCACATTTTGTGAACCATCTTTCTCATAGAAAAGTTAATTTCTTTTCAGGCGCGTTCCAGTAGTGGCTGATTTCCATGCAAGCGATGTCAAAACTCGTCCTGACCGACCCATTTGGTAGAGTTTGAGGGGAAACACTATTATTATTTTATTTATTTATTTTTTGGATAGTTGGAAAGTGAACGACTTAATTTGTCTTGATGCAATTGGTTATATTCCCCGTTTATTTTTATTTTAGCTACTATCTGTGATCGAGGTGTGTTAAGTAGCTAGCAACTGAGGCTACTACCTTGGAGATTTGTGACTTTTTTACGCATTATGCATGGCACGTTTGTTTTGAGTTAAAATTTGGTCTTTTTTAAATAATGCTGGATGTGGTCGTGATCATTGAATTTTAACATATATGATTTTCTGAAGTGCATCATTTTTCTTGCCTTGAAAAGATCTTTAGATATGGATAGTTTCAGTGGATAAACATTTTGTATATGGCGTTAGAAGTGTATGGATGCAATGGATAGTGTGTACCACCAGCACTGCTGCTGGCAGCTTTTCTGCTTCCTTGTTCCATCTTTCTGTCAATGTTTTGGACATTTGTAATTTTCAGGATATCTGTAATTTTCTTGTGATGCATGGGTTTGCTGTTGTGGTTCTTGTTTTACTCGTCTATATTTATTTTATTTTTTAAAAAAAAGAAACATGGGAGGGTGTGTTCATTATCTTCTTTGACAAGGCCCAAGTTAGCCCCATGTTTCCAAGTCCTGCATTATTTATTTATTTATTTTTTGTTTTTCTTCTGGCAATTTTTTTATCTGGAACTTAAAGTCTTCCATAATTCCTTTTATTTTATTTTATTTTATTTTTTTCCAGTTTTTCTTCTTGTGGTTGGGGTGCTCCAAAAGGTTTACTGGGCAGTAGGGCCCAAGGATTAGGGCAAAAGTTTTGCTAGCTATATTTTTCTTCCAGTCTGTTATCCATGAGCTTGGGAAGAAAGAGCATTCTTAGCTATTCCTTTTTTTAAAGCAATCTTCCTCATTATTTTAGCTAGCTATCAACTCTCGATATTTCATTTAAATATTTTTTTTCAAAAATTTCTTTATCCTTTTTCCAACATTTATGTTTTTGAATGTTAATCTTTTTCTAACGGTTATATTTTTGAATGTCTTATTTTAATGATCATATTTTTTTTATTATTTATCTTATTTTAAGGTCATATGCTTTCAATATAAATAAACGTTAGGATACTAAATAAAAAAAAAAAGAAAAAAAAAGAAAGAGAAATGAGCGTTTGTTTTTAGTTGGAAAAAAGAATTTAAAAAAATAAAAAAAGGAAGTAGATAAATTTGATTATTGTCATTCTTTTGGTGAGTTGCGAGTATTATTCACTTACCAAACAAAAATGGTACAAAAATTACCATTTTAGTGAAGTTATTGGGAAGGTTTTTTATTTTTTATTTTTTATTTTTGTTTTTTATTTTTTTGTTTTTAGGGATTTGGCTCACCAAAATAGATTAAAAAAAAAAAAAGGTTAAATACCTCATTGTCCCTCGGGGTTTCAAAACTTTTTTTTTTTTTGCTCTCTTAGTTTTCATTTTGTGCATAAGAGGTATCTGTGCTATGGGAAAAGAATGAAAGGGTACCTTCGTTCATTTTTTCGTCCTAAATTAACGTCCAACCATGTCATCTTGCAGGTGTCGGCTTCCTTTTGTGACATTTGTCCCCGCGCCACCTCAACGTTCAAGCAACGTTCACGTAACATCTCCATTGCCACATCACTTAAGAGGGAAACTAAATATGGTGAAATTTCAAAATAATAATAATAATAATAATAATAATAATAATAATAAAAGGCGAAGCATTCCTGGCCCTAATTCCTCAAAGTTTGTTATTCTCCCCCAAATCTCTTTCGTCCCTTCTCGCCCCGTTAAATCTGCCCCCAAAGCTAAGTTTCAACATTTAGGCTGAATTTGTTGTCGGAGGCTTCGAAGTTGACTTGCGGTTAGATTTTTCCAAAACCCACTCGGGCAAGCTTCTCCCATAACCCACTCGGCCAACCTTCTCGGAACCTACTCGCGACAGAGTACCAGCAAAAGACAGAAGGTATTTCTAAGACTCGTAAAAGACTTTTTCATGATGCTTTGTATAGACTTTCTTTGTGATATGCGGTCTTCCAACCTATAAAGCTTTATATACATCTTTTATCTTGGGGTTAGTTGTTAGTCAAAGTAATTTATATATAAATGAGTTTGGTTTTGTAGGCAAAGCATAAAGTGCCAAACTTTATGTAGGGTCCCCAATGCACTATCTATTGTGTATTTTTGTCAGTTATAACTTTTGGCATTTTCTGTCATGTTCTTGTTTGAGGGTTGTTGGAAACGATGTATAAAGAATGGATCGGGTCTGGGCTTGAAATTTTTAGGTCTTTCAACTTCCAAAAAATTGGAAGTAGTTGAGAGAATGACTAGAAATTTTTATGATGTGTTTGGCAACCGAGTGGAATAATTATTCCACTCGGATTTTTTCTAAAACCCGCCCCCCGCCCGAATACCTGAATTTGACCCGAATTTTGTTTGAATTTTAAGCTGATAATTTGAGTACTGGCTGGGCCCCACGCGCAGGACAAACTGTCTCCCAAAAAGCGCGTGGGTCCCACATATAAATAATAAAATAATACAAATTTAAATAAAAAAAATAAAAGAAATTAATTAAAATTTAAAAACAATAGGGGTGGCTGCCGGTTGGCAGCCACCCCCGACCCGGGCGGGGGTGGCCGCGCGGTCACCCTCGACCAGCGGGGGTGGCCGCGCGGCCTCCCCTGACTAGCGGGGGTGGCCGCGCGGTCACCCCCGACCACGGGGGGTGGCCGCGCGGCCTCCCCCGGCCACTGGGGGTGGCCGCGCGCCACCCCCAAAGGTTGGCAGCCACCCCTGCATCATTTTTTTTAAAAAAAAAAAAAAAATTATTTATTTATTTTTTAATTAAATAATCTAAATTATTATTTTACACAACTTTTCAAAATACCAATCATTATACACAATTTTTTAAACTTCCAATCATTTTTTACCATTAAAATATAATATTTTTCAATCTCAAAATTCAACATCCAAACACAATTTTTTACCTCGATATTTGTAAATAGAATTAGAATTCAATTCTAATTCTCAAAATTCAATACCCCAACGCACCATTAGGTCTCCCATGTCAGGATGAATTCATTTGTCATATGGTCCCCACTCATTGGTGCTAGTTCTGACAATATGGGTATGCTAGTTCTGAAAAGGTCTTAAATAAAAGGTCATATGGTCCCCACTCATTGTAATGTGTAATAAGTTTGTGCTAATTAGTTGCATGTTATTGCAATTGGAGTATATTCATTGACTTCCAACTTTTTGATAATTAGGAGAGTACAATTTTTCAAAAGTTGAAACTTGTTAGGACATTGTTAAATTAATGTCTTATGAACTATCTATGTATTTCTCTCCTTGTCCTTGTTCTAAATTGTATGTGTAAAATGATGTGCTAATTACTTGTTAACTTAATGCTGCTTCAATTCTTCATAATATAATTTATGTACTTTGTGCATAAATGGATCGACTGTTTGAATATCTGTTTCATCTAGTCATTTACCATCATGGGCTCCTGTCTAAACACAGGATGTAGTATATACTATATAGGAGGAGACATTTTCGAACTTAAAAGGCTGGATGCAGACAAGTTCGGGTCAACCATCAGGCGACAACAGTATCTATCCCTATAAACATTGCCACTGTTGGTCAACAATTAGGTGACAATCCTCACACTACCTGTCAACCATCAGGCAACCATCAGCCTACATCCCAACCCATCAGGAATAGAGAAATGCGGGTCTCTGACCTATACAGGAGGCTAGCACAAGTGAGCTTCTCATAAAAGTTTGTGTGGATTTTCCTTTAATGTCTTACATTAATTTGTTATCTATTACCTTGTAACTTCAGGAACAAAATTGAAACCCAGTTCATCAGATGCAAGGATGATCGCATCAGGATTAGAAAACTGATTGTGTCTTTGACATTTGGTCCATTAGTATACTTTTATTTGTGAAGCATGTGTATTTTGGTCAATCAAAGTGGTGTATGGAACAAAATGTGTATTTTGGTTATTCAAAGTGGTGTATGTAAATTTTGAGATCTAGATAAAAACATGTGAATGAAGTTGGACATGTAGAGTAGTGCACAGGTTTTGTGTGTGTAAGGAGATGGTTATTTTTTGAACAGTTTTAAGTGTGTGTAAGAAGTTGGTCATTGAATGTGAATGAATGTGAAGTTGTTATTATTGTTTTTGGTCATTTTTTGGAATAGGATTGAATGTGTTTTGTTCATATTTTTGTTTGCAAAGGAATGATTTGTTTCAATAGGTTAGCTTGGTACACACATGTTATTTTGTGTGCAAAACATTCATGCCAAACTTTGACAAAACAATATGTGTACCAAGGTACCATTTATGATAAATGTAAAAAACCAAGATGCTATTTGTGATATATTTGCAAAACTAAGGAACCATTTAAGAATTGTTTTGATTCAAAATGTTAGTTTGATACATAACAGGCATACAGATTATTTTGTGTGCCAAACATTCATGCCAAACTTCGACAAAACATTATGTGTACCAAGGTACCATTTATGATAAATGTAAAAAACCAAGGTACCATTAGTGATACATTTTAAAAACCCAAGTACCATTTTTGGTACATTTTCAAAACCAAGGTCCCATTTATGAATTGTTTGTTTCAAAATGTTATTTTGTGTGCAACACATGCATACCAAATTTAAACGAATAATTTTGTGTAAAAATGTACCATTTATGGTAAATGTACCAAACCAAGGTACCATTTATGATCAATTTTAAAAACCCAGGTGCCATTTGTGATACAACACATTGAAACAAAGTATGCATAAAATGGAAACAGAGTATGCACAAAATGGAATTTGATATAAATTCATTTGGCCATTTTTTTTTTTATAGAAATTTGATACAAGACAATTCAAACTTACATAAGTCACATACATATGTCAAACTACAAAGTCACTTTAGGGTGCAACACAAACAACCAATAACATTGTAACCTAGTCGACTCTATTTAAAAGAATGATTATGGTTTTTTGTAATTTGCGTTGAGCTATCTAGATCCTTTTTTATTCAGTATTCTAGTGGGAATTCGAATCTCCAACAATTTGTTATTTGAATTGCTAGCGATTCAAGTAATAAATATGAGAGTCCATCAGAGCCTACTTACCCTAATAAGTAGGTGGATAATTCAATACTTGCTTGTGATATAAAAGATAAACTAATAGAAAATAGTGTAAATAATAAAATAAGAACACAAGAGATTTTACGTTGTTCGGTCTATGACTTACGTCCACAGGGTAAAGCCCAAATGATTACATTATGCTCTTATTGCTTGATAGTTTTACAATACAGAATACTCATATTTTTAAGAAAATTGAGATAGGTAAGAATGATGATCAAATCTAATTAAATTGATTACAATCAAACCTAATTACAATCAACCTTATAAGAGGAAAGTAACGTCCAATATCATACCTATCACTTTTTATTAACTCGAAAATTCTTTCTTTACTATTCTCTTATGTTTCCTCACTTGCCAAACATACCCGGAATCAACAATGGAATTCAAAAGGGAATACTTGAAGAATTGCATTGCCGACAAAGAAGGATTTGTTTACAAACAAAACCGATCCAATTCGAGGTGGATCGGGCTGGGCTCCTTAAGAAACTAACAACTAATAAAAGCAACAATTCTCATCGATGATTATTTACAAAGGCTCTGGGCTTTTTATAGCCAGCCCAGCCCAACTACCTAATGACTTACAATCATAGCAGCCCACAACGGTAGCCCATAACCAACCCTCAACAGTTACTTGCCACGTAAGCCCTCCAACTGCTTCGCACGAGCTACGTCAGCTTCTCTTTTTCTTTTTTCTTTTTTTTTTTTGCTACCAGCTTCCATTTGGTCAATCCCCATCCAAACCCTAGCTGCCTCTTGCTGAGAGACTGGTAACTCTCTCTCTCTCTCTCTCTCTCTCTCTCTCTCTCTCTCTCTCTTGTTTTCTCTAACGGCTTGGCCTGATTTTGTTCAATTTTTTCATCTTTTTGATTTGAAGCTTGCGATTGAGTCTCATTTCTGCGACAATGTCTACCAGTGAGATTGCTTGCACCTACGCCTCTTTGATCCTCCAGGACGATGGAATCGCAATCACTGTAAGACCCACTTCTTTGAACTCACTGTGTATTCTCTGTTTTGATGCGAATCTAATGGATTTTGTCAATTTTTATTTGATTATGAAATAATTCTTCAACAGGCGGATAAGATTGCAACATTGGTGAAATCAGCAGGCGTCACTGTTGAGTCATACTGGCCCAGTCTTTTTGCGAAGCTTTCAGAGAAGAGGAACATTGAGGATCTCATTCTGAATGCTGCTAGTGGTGGTGGCGGTGCTGCCCCCGTAGCAGTGGCCGCTCCTGCCGCCGGTGGTGCTGCTGCTGCCGTCGCTCCTAAAGTTGAGGAAAAGGTATAAATTCCTCCACCCCTTTAATAATATGGTATTTGGCTTTCATTATGCTAGAGCTTGTCGTAGCAGAAATATTGGTTCTTTGTGCATCTGTTCCTTTTTCTTTTTTTTTTTGTTGGGTAGAAATTTTCCCTTTTACTTTATGTTGACTTATTGATTAACTTCCCTTCTTCAATGGTGTAAACAGGAAGAGGCGAAGGAAGAGAGTGAAGATGACTTGGGATTCAGCTTGTTTGATTAGGTTTTCTGCGGATTTGTTCTTTTCTTTTCATTGTTAGGCAGTTTAGGACACAAGTGGTGACCTAGTTGAATTTTGGTCTTGTTTTGATAATTTTTATTCGAGTGATGCATCTTGACATGACTATTAAATCCATTTATGGAGTTCTGATTCATAGCTAGCAGGAATTTTATGAAATCGGTGTGTTCGATTTGTTTCTTTATAATTATAAGTATGAAATCAAATTTTATTCACCCAGAATTTTGTGCAAGGGATTCAGCTCAATGGTAGAACTTAGTATGACATATTATGAAAGAAATAAGAGGGTGGATTGGATGTGTGAGAATCCTCTCTAGAATGCTTAACCATTTTCCCCTGAAGAACTATCATGATTTTTGAGATATGGGTGTTGCTTTTATGTTTTTGAGGATTTATTACATTCCTCCCTTCACTATATGCCCTACTGTCATTTGGTGTGTCTAAAAAACTACAGCATATGGGTTGTAGGTTTTTTAACTGTTCTGATATAATTCCAAGTTTTTAATGCGAAAGAGAGTGAAATTAAATATGGACTTTTGACTTTTGTTTCCAAGTTCCGGGTATTGCTTAACCAGGGCTAGTTGTTTGAGGCTTTGCTGTCGAAATTGCTTCATGTTGCCTTTATGGGATTGCATCTTTTGAAGTGTAGCATGTTTATGTCCTGATTTTGCATCATCTATTGTTTGTTTGATCCATCTTTTATGCACTGTACTTAGGAAAAAAAACTTGTGATAATAGCCGTTTTCATATACAATAGAACCCCCTAATTTTTTACCAGCTCTAATTTTTATCGATGAGCTGGACAAGGTGCAACCCCAGCCTATCACGGGGTGAGTGAAATGTCACCAGTCATCACACAAGCCTGAAACCTTCTGTTGATGTTTGAAGTCGAGGGGGTGAAACTTAATATGATTACACCTATTCATATTGTTGTGTAAGCCACAAAGTATTGTTGAATAGGTGAAATGTCACTAGTAATCACACATAGTAATGCTACATATCACCCTTGTGTCTTCTTTTTGTCCTTCTAAAATTGATGTGCCTCTTAAAATTACCATTGAATTATAATTCAATAGTGGTCTATTATAAATTTATTGGTTATTTTAAGAGCCATATAATTTTTGGGAGGACAAAAAAGAAACACAAGAGTAATATGTAACATTACTCTTATCACACAAGCCAAAACCTTTAAAGTTCTATTCACATCCTAATCTACAACTCGAGGTGTTGATCACATGGCACTAGCAGAGCCAAAACTGAGATGTTAAGGCACTCATTTGTGGGGCAACAAAATAAAAGCTGTGAACCATCTGTGCAGACAAGTTTACAAGCATGGCCCTCCTCAGGTTGCTTCAGCTACCGCGATATAATTTCAAAAGATCCAAGTCTAAGTCTTAAGAGTACAAAGCACTGGAATCTTTATTTAGTTAGTGTATGATGTTAATGGAAAAAGACTTTCAAGATGAATCTAGATGAATATAAGCAATGAAAAGAGTGAAATGAACAAAAACAAACCCTGAACTGCCTGCAATTAGGCAGCCTGGTATTCATCAGGTAATTCTTGCACAACAATTACATAACTCTACTCACATGGGTCTTATTTCATGTGAGTGGGACTTGACACATGAATTACATCTCATATATGAGTAGAATTGTGTAATTATTGTGGAAGGTTGATATACAAGAAGCATTTTCCTTCCTATATTTCCAAACCTTCTGGCCACGCCAAATATAACTGCCTTAGTCAAAGAGCCCCCGATCAAACTACAAGCAAGTACAACAGCCCCACCAAAGATGAGGAGCTTTGATATATTCCTCCTTGACGGTTTGTCAGATGCGTCTCCGACAAATCGTCACTGTCTCCCAACGATCTCATGTAGTCTGAACTTATTTTGGAGTTGATCTGAGCCAATAAAGGCTGGCTGAGAGTGGTATGGAGGTTCGATCTTCTTGACAGCTCCCCACATTCCTTGCCGTACTCTAAGCTTTACAATTTCCCATGGAATGCCCATATCTTCATGATGGAAGAGTAGCACCTCACAGGCAGTCAGTTACCATAGACGAACAACATTTCATCGTTAATTTGTTTGCCACAGGTATGTTTGCATTCTATTTACTCCTAGACTCACTAGAGGATTTGTTTTAACTGTCATTCTACTGTACTTAATTAAAACAGTGAATTTTTTTTTTTTTTTTTTTTTCTTTCCTTTGGCCCTTGCCAAACCACCCCGGGCCTATAGGGAGTGGCTCGGCCACCCCCAAGCCAAATGGAGGTAGTTTTGGCCACCCCCAAGCCTTCACTTAGCTACTCCCTTACCCTTGGCCAAAATAGGGGTGACATGTGGCCCAAAGAGCCACACCAGAATTTTGTCTTATTTTATTTTTATTTTTAAGTCCTTAAATTAAAAACAAATAAATAAAAATTTAAGGGATTTGATTCTTGTACAACACCAATATAACAACTGTACAACAAGCCTTCACATGAGGGTGGGCCCCAGTATCTGGGGCGATACTGGGGCCCACCCTCATGTGAAGGGTTGTTGTACAGTTGTTGTATTGATGTTGTAAATCTAACATTTTCCAAAATTTAATAGCCACGTCAGCGCTGACATGGCTCTGGGAATAGGTGTTGCACAGGTACGCTGACACGTGTAGGATGACATGGCGGGACGTTAGTTTTGGATGAAAAAATAAACGGAAGTACTATTTTCGTATTTTTCCATACCACATGTACCACCTATAATAAAAATTAAAACTCATGGAGCAAAAAATAAAGTTTGCAAACTACAGGCGTGTGCAATGTATTTAACCCTAAAAATAAATAAAAAATTTGTTTGATATCGTTTCTTATCGGATTAGCATCCTCTCAAATTCAGATTGTCTCAATTTGAGATAATTCATAAAGTAATTGTAAGAGATCATTTATGAAACTTACTTCAGATTAATGGTTGAGCAGTTTAATTTTTATTTGATCAAATAAATTTTATAAATGGTCGATGGTTAATTGCATTGGTGAAAGTTTATGTGCCCAATGTGCTACTTTTTTTTTTTCTGTTTTTTGGGAAACAATGTGCTACTTAATTGCAATAAATACTCAGCATGTTCTGTAACAAGAATTTTGGCAATAAATACTCAGCACGTACTTTGATGTCATACAACTAATATCATCACAAATAATATTAGACCCTTGGAAATTGTGGGACTTTAATTTTATAAAATAATTAAAGTTGCTTATTGAAAGACCCTGCAAGCAAACCCAGAAATGTATGATTCTTTTTCAATTTCAAAAGAAATAGGTAAATATTTTTTTTATAGTTATAATTTAAAGTTGATGCATTTAATAGTACACATAATTTTATATTATTTAAATATTTTAAAAGACATAACAAAATTAACTTCATATATACTGTTAGATACATCAACTTTAAATTCTAACTATAAAATTAATATTATTCATTTCATCAACCCACCCCATTATTCAATAAAATTATATGAGAGGAGAGGGTATTACTCATGGCATATTGAATAGTGGGGATCATAGGACTAAAATTTTTTTTAGATACAAAAAAAGACTCATTTTGCTAATAAAGTAGCCCTGTCTTGTAGTTGAGAAAACCCCCTTTAGATGATGATGAAGAATAATGACCTCATTTGAAGTGAGGGGAATTTTGTAACTTGCTTTACTTGTGGTTATCTTAATTTGGGAAAATTATTTATTTAGTCCCTATAGTTTGTAGATGAATCAAACTGATCCCTAGGATATCAAAAGTATCTTCAAAATTCTTGAGATATCAAAAATACCTTAAAGATTATTGGGGTAAGCTGTTTGTCTAAATGATTCTTACCGTCAATTGTTTGACAGAAATCGTTAGACCTACACGTGGATCTAGTCCGTTGATGGATACATGGTATGCTGATGAGTCAACCTCTTATAAACTTACAATTTTATCGTTTTTTTTTTAAAAAAAATAAAAAAATAAAAAAAATTAAGGCCACCTTTCACTAGATGATGTAGGACCTTGCCTAAGAAAATACCCAAAAAAAAAAAAAAAAAAAAAAAATTATAATGAAATAATAAAATAAAAAATATATTTTGATCTAATTAGATAGAGTACATTAAAATTATTGAAAATTAAAGCCTCATGCCCACTGGTCCACACTGAAGCAGGTTTCAATTGGCACCAAATCCGCAATGGGCCTCCATCTTTTAAAAGGCCTTACTCCAAGCAATAGTGAATACATTCTGTGTTGGTCAATAATCACAAAATATGTTATAAGAGTATATATATATATATATATATATATATATATATATATATATATATATATATATATATATACATATAAACTTTGAAAGATACAAATTGATGGACAAAGTTTTCTTCAAATCTGGGTAGGAAAGAATTTCCTCTAACTAAATCTTTTAAAATTACATGTGTCCACAATGTATAGGCTCGGTTTGTTAAAATATTTTGTTTTGTATTCTCAAAATAAAAAACATAAACAAGCAACCCAAATACTAAACACTCGTAAAGACACAAAAATGGTTTTCACATTTATGTCACGGGTCCGTTTAGGTTTGCGATTTGAAAAAGTGATTTCAAAAACACAGTTAAGCGTTTAACAAAATCACAGTTTGGCTTTTAAAATTCTGCATTTTTAAAAAGCATCCCCTTACTTGCGATTTGAAAAAGAAGTGTTTTTAAATCGTAATTTTTTAAAAACGCAATTCCCAAACGGTTCATTTTCTACAATTTGGTTTAAAATTGCATTTTTTGTCTACGAAATCGCAATCCTAAACGCATTATAAAAACATTTTTTTTTTGTTTTCAAAAAAAAAAAAAGAACTCCTCAAATTTTATTTTATTTTATTTTTTAAAAAAAAAAAATCACATGCTCAATTAAAAGAACAATTTTTTTTTTTTTTTCCAAGTTAGGTCGGAGGAATTTTCTTAACACAGTCTATTAAATTGTCAGTGACTCAAGTGTCTCTTGAGTTCTATTAAAAAAAGCATGTACTACTTTTCATATGCTAAATGTCATATCCAACCTAGATCGGAAGAAAGTGTTGTCACTATTAAAAATGTATGCCGGAATTAAAAATGCATATGATAATTATCTGTATTGTGAATACATATCAATTTAATAAATGTATGCCGGAGCAATTTGTCCATCAAATTCCTTTTGTTTTAAGTTATAGGACTAATTTGATTGAAATGGTCAAATGGAAGGAGGAAAATAATGAAACATGCATGGTAGATTGTTCTGTTTCTCACGTTTCTTCACTCAAGACTTTTGTTGTTAAATAATCATTCCAACATTGTTTTCAAGTAAGGTAGCTTCCTTGGAATCTTAACTCAAGACATATATTTATGTTAGATGGGGATTCTTTTAAATTATTTGTTTGAATTTGATAAAATTTAGATAGATGAATATAAGAGATCACTTATGAAACTCACTTGATCATATAAACGGTTGAACATTCCAATTTTTATAGAGAAATACTATAAGTATTTAAACTTTTACAAATGGAACCTTACCAACTGATGTGGAACATGACGTAGCGTTAGAAAATTGAAAAACTTAGAGAGGCGTGTTGGGGTAGACTGACATGATATTTACTGTTCACGTAAGTGTCTTTGTTGACAATTTTTTTTTTGAAAAAGCTGCGTGTTTTTTTTCTTTCTCTCCAAGCTTATCATTTTTTGAGAAAAACTAAGATTGCCGGTTCATCTTCGGTCTAAATTTTTATATGGTCAGGTGGGTCCCATAAATAATTTATCACAATCACCTGCTTGAATTTGAGGCAAATAAAAATCGAGTTGTTTAACCACTTATCCGATCAGATAGGTTTTATAAATAATCTCTCACAATTATCTGCCTAAATTCTCTCAAATTCAAACAAACAATATGCGAAGAGTATGATCTGTTTTTTTCAACCTCAAGAACCAATTAGCACAAACCCAATGAAGTGCTGACAAAAATAGAAAGATTATAATCAAGTTTGATTAGGACAAGTGGCCTCTTGGAATTAACCAGCACTTGCTTTAACTGTAGTCAATTTCCATTCTGTTCAATACCTTTAATAATTGAATGGTCAACTGTTATATATATATATATATATATTAACTCAAATTGCACTGCTGAGGACTTTCATGTGCCCATTGTGTGTTAATTACGTTGTCGTAACTCTATTAAGTGCTTACCTAGTCAACAAATACTTCAACCATTCCTTTCAAGCATATATATATATATATACACTTTAACCATGAATACTTTAATCTAGGCTGAAGACTTTATAGACTTAAGGTACAAGAATCTTCCTTCATGTTAGGCCCACAATTTTGAATATAATATGCGAATTCAACATCAATTTAATACAAAATTATTGAGTTAGAATTGAGAGATATGGTCTATTTAATTAAATAGGTTGGATTAAAATTGACCTATATAATCTTATACCTATATCTTAAAATAATTCAAACCTGACGTTCGAACATAATTCCCACCCCTACTCTCATGTTCAGTTTATTATACTGACATATTCTTATAGTATGTTAGTTTCAATAGAGTATGTAATTTTCACATGCACGCATTTTAAAATTTAGAGACAGTTTAATAAACTTTGTAGTTTGTAATACAAATAAATGTTATTTTCCTTTTTTTTTTTTTAGCATTCTTTCATGATATTCAATTAACATGGCATGTTCAATTCACCCTTAAATCAATCTTAATTAAAAAAAAAAAAATCAACGATGAATATATTGCGCATGCTACGGCAATTGAGTATGCTGAAGAAAAGGTAAGATAGCATTTCTATTGGAGGAAAAGTATTTGTCCCTTTGAAATTGTGGCACTTGGGTGAGTATTTAGGAATACTATTTTATCTTGGGCAAGTATATGTGCTGGTTTTCTCTTATATTTCATTTCTAATCATATGGGCATGTATAGTAGTTTTAGACTGTTTGTAACTTCATTCAATAAAACTTTTTCTTTTCTCTTTTCAAAATAAAAACATTTACAAACACTTCAAAACACAAAAATAGTCAAGATTACTTTCATATATATGTCGTATCGAAACATTTTTTTCAAACAAAAAAAATAAAAATAGCACATTTTAAAAGGTATTAACCAATGAAGTCACGCCAAGGATCTTCTCTATTTCTAGTGACACAAGAAAGAATCATTTTATAATCAAGATTATATTTTCCAGCATTTAATTGTATATATTCTCTCCAAGGGCTCCCCTTTTATCTTTTAAAAGCTGATATACGTAGCGTGGTCTTCCATAACATTTGAAAGACGAAACCGAAATAAAAAAGTGGAGTATGGAATTATTGGTTATTTACGTTGTCACGTCATTTAATTTTTTTTAAAAAAAATATTATAAAATATAATCTACACCATGCAACCCATCCTCTCCATTTCCTTCATGCTGAGAAGAATATGATTGGTTGTTTGGAAAATCAGAAGGAATTGAGTGGGGAAGAGAACAAAGAGGATCGGAGGAGGACCCAAGGACGAGTCCATTCATTCATTTTCCGTAAAATGACGTCATATACAGCCACCGATATTACGTATGCTTTCCCTGCCGGTTGGGCTATCAGAGATACGTGGCGCCCAAATGCACCGACCGGATCCGATAATGCTGTTTGATTTAATTTTTGCATTAAAAAAAAAAAAAAAAAAAGAGGTAAGGAAAGAAGGCAGCTAGCTATCAGGCATATGCTTTTCAGACCAGTACTACTTCCGACATGAGGTTTTTTTTTTTTTTTTTTTTTTTTTTTTTTTTTTTTTTTAATTAAAGGCCTCAACTATTTTAAATAAGTTAGACAATGCTCTTTAATTAAGGCATTAATTATGGTTAAAAGAAAAAAAATTTCAAGATATAAAACTTTTTAGAGAAAAATGAAAAGGCATGTTAATGGCACTCCTAAAATAATAACTAAACTCATAATATAAAACTTTTTTTTTTTTCACGTCATTTCGATGTAAAAAATAATTTGATTTTAAAGAAATTTAAAAATCTCAAATTTTTTTAAAATTGTAGGGATTCTTGATCCCCCTCCGAGAGAGATTGAAATTTTCAGCAATTTGTTATCTTAATTGTTAGGAATGATCTATATGAGTTTTACCCCTCTGAATAAATAGTTGAACAGTTTAAAATTTATTTGGCCAAATACGTCTCGTAAGAACTCTCTTACAATTTGCTGTTTAAATTAATAACAAATTAAATAACAAATTACTGAAAATATAAATCCGAGCTGGTGGGTCCCCTCGCTTGCCGTATTGGATATCCTGCCTCCATCATCTCAACCAACAACTTAGGGGACAGTACAGATTTTGATTCCGTGGCATTTATGGACTGAATTAGCAAAGGACCACCAAAACCATCCTTATTGCACATCCTACGATTTTATTTTTATTTATTTATTTTTTTTAATTGGTATTATTGCATGTATGGGTGTTACAAATTTGATATGCTAACTTAATGATGAAGGAATATTGTCGGGGGTGGACCCACGCGTTGGGTGGGTGGGGGGGAGGGGGGACATCTGTCCCCCCAAATTTTTTAAAAATAACCTTAAATATACTAAAAAAATAATTTTTTCTCCCAAAATTATACTTTTGTCCCCCCAAAATAATATTTGTGTCCCTTTTTAACTTATTTTTTTTAGTTTTGCCCCATCTTTTAACACAAAATCTAAAATACCCCATTCATTTAATTTCCTTTCATATTCTAGTTGGCTTCTAACTAGAAACTCAATTTGATTTAAGACTCTGAAGATGCGAAAAAAAAAAAAAAAAAAGTTAAATGGTTTGGTTTTTTGAGTGGTTATTCTAAGTGACTTCTAACTAATAATCAATTTTTTGAGTGGTTATTTTCAGTCATTTGGGTTCACAATATTTGTTTTGGTAACACAAGTTAAATGGTTTAATCATTTATGATTTCACCATTGTTTGACTCGATTCATAGCATTGTTATTTGGGGCTTTAAAAGATTGTTAGTAGAAAAATTCAACGATTTTAAGTATCGTTTTTATTAGACCTTATAGATTATGTTTAGGTTTTTTTGCTAGTTATTTTTTTTTTTTTTTTTTTTTTTTTTTTTAAGCTATTTTGCTAGATTTTTTTTTTTTTTTTTTTTTAGATAAGCTATTTTGCTAGTTGTTTATACCATTGTATGTTTGTGATGTCATAAGATTAAATATAAGACTACAATGCCTTTATTTAATAACAATATGCACAAACACAAATCTATGAAGATTTTTAATATCTATATACTTTTGTATTTATGCAAGTCCGTCTCCCCAATAAAAAAAAAAATCGTCCCCCCTTACCAAAAATCCTGGTTCTACCCCTGAATATTGTCATAATATTCTCAAAAAGTGTTAGAATTATTGAGACAATAGTTAAAAGTACTCGAGAGACAAAAATTATAAAAATAATGTGTATATTAAATTTAATATTGTTAATAGAGAAATAGAAGAGACGTATAACGTTCAAACTATTTCTCTATAAATAGAGTCTGGTATACAATCAAATAATTTAAGTGAATAAGAGCAATTATGTAGCTCTTTGACCTTTATCCTATAGACATGCGCACTTTGTCTTTAATTTCTTTTACTATTATCTTTTCATTCAAAACATTATCATACGATAATATTTTATATTCTAACGTCTCCTCCAACTCGAGGTCATAAAGACCAGTTCAATAAATGTGCTTTAGTGAACACATCAGCCAAACTAATCAATAAATGATGCAAATGTAATGTTATAATAGAAAGCGATCAAACTAATAAAAAAAAAAAACCCTAGATTTGGAACTAATACTACGTTTGTTTCGGCGTAAAATGTTTTCTGGAAAATGTTTTCGACATTTTTCGGTGTTTGGTGGGGGCGAAAATAATGCTCAACGGAAATCATTTTCAGTTTGACCTTAAAAGCCTCTTTAATTTTACGGAAAACCGTAAATCGTTTTTTGGATTTAAACTTTTCATTCTTGCACGCACGTTTGTAAAAATCCTCCACTACTAGGCATTGGAGTTTGTTGGTAGCCCGACTCTACCGCCTAAGATCCCCGAATTTTAGTTTCCAATTGCTGGAATCCGGCGACATTGGCCGGATTTCGGCGATGGTTATCAAAATTCAGCAAAATAAGCTTGAATCCTGCAACGGCGACCGGACGTTGCCGGATTCTGGTTTATGCCATTTGTGATTTTTTCGTACGAGCTAAACGCCATAAATTATTTTTAGAAAAAAAAAAAATATTTTTTTCTGAAAAATAATTTCGTTCAAAATATTTTGCGATGGAAAACATTTTACATCGAAACATTTTTTGAAGGACAAATTTTTTTACAAACCGATTTATAAGAAATTTCATACAATTTACATATAAGAATGACCTGTGTCTTTTAAACATGTGAGAAACACATTTTTTTTTTTATTAATGCTATTAAAAAAGTATGTGAGAAGCACATGCTATTAAATTAATATGTACTTTTCACATGTCAATCTTATACGTGGGTTATATAAAATTTCTTATAAACCGATTTGTAGAAAATTTCTGTCATTTTTTAAATAGAGGTAAGTCAATCTCGTAGGTACATACATAATTTGAAATGTGTTATGATTATTTTTCTCAAACATATTAATGACCGAAAATGTACTACGCATGGGATGCAACGAGTGCTAATTGAAGGTGATGCTTTGTCCATTGTGGCAGCCTTGCGTAAGTTAGGTCAGTGCTGGAGTTCTTATGGGCATTTGATAGAAGATACAAGGGTTTTACTTGAGAGGGTGCAACCTTTAGACATTGGGAAATGACTCATGCATAACAGTTGTGTACATGTTGTACAGGAGTGTAGACATATGGGGTGGGACCCATGGGCATGGGTGCCCATGGGTCCCACCCCATGTGTTTACAGTAAACAACTATTGTGCAAGGATCACTACTCTTAGATATTAGACATTTAAACCGATATGCTAATATGACTGCTCATACCCTGTCTAAGATGGCAGTTACTCAGCTTTTAGATACCATTTGGATGGAAGAGTGTTCTCTTTGTTGTAAGCATAATATTAAATAAAATGCTAATTAAATAAAAATAAGCAGCGGAATTGAATATAAATAGTTCTGGCCATTTTTTGTTCAAACATATAAAGAAGCCTTTCGCAATAAATAGAAATTCTGCAAAAGAAAATTTGGAAAGAAGATCTTCTGACCTATGCCTACGGGTGCCAATAGATGAATACACATAACTTTTTATATAGGTAGGCCAGGGACCCTCATCTTTAATGGTTAGCTGATTTTATTCCTCCCATCAAGGAATTAAATCAGAAACATAAATGTAAAAAAAAAAAAACCGTTATTATGATGAACCATAATGTGGAATATAAAAAACCGTTTAAATCATATTGAATACAATTATTATAATTATTGTTACAATAATTATTTAGCCGTTACCGTTACAACTATTAAATCTGGCATAGGGACACATATGTAATTTCTTACATTCTCTCACTTGGCCCTCGTGACACATATAATTCCTTATGATGTTCGGTTCTTCAATATGATCATTACTTTATTTATTCCACTATTCATGAAATGCTCTCACTCACTCAAAGAATACTATACATGAATCATGACAGTAAAACTGTATATAATAAGTCGTCACTTTCATGTATTACATATATCATATTCCCTAAATGAGTACTATATGGGCAATCGAACTTTATGAATAAATTTCTCATAAGTTATTCGGGTCCAACTTTAATTTTACCCCCATGGATAATGTAACAAATGTGCACAATACTTTATTAACAATAACTTGATGTCTATAGACCAAATAGAAAGAAACTAAGAAAAAATGAATTAATGAGTTTCATATATTCCACATGACTTTATACTTTCTTTACCGGTAAACTTTTAGTCATGGGATCCGCAATCATTAATTCAGTACTTATATGCTCAATAGACATTTTTTGTCTCTTTAATGTTCTCTCGTACTGAGATACTTGATGTCGATATATTTATTTCTACTTCTACTTATAAAATAATATTACAATAGAATTATCGCAGAATATCTTTATGGTCTAACTGTAAATCAACAATGTCTTATTCATCATGCCAGTGTAGTAAAATTCATAGCATGCAAGAATTTTAACTTTCTTGGTAGACGTAGCAATTATAATCTGCTTTCTGCATCTCTGTGATATATCCCTCAATAAGAAAATATATACCATAAAGTAGACTATCTACTATCTACACAATTAGCAAAATTCAAAACCTGAATAACCAACCACCACCAAATGGTAAGTGTATCTTTAGGTTAAGTTGTAATTCTTGGTTTCTTGCGTATACCGCAAAACCTTATTTGCAGCACTTTATTGACCCAATAATCTTACTGTCAGTCTAATGGTTATAGTCTAGTGCAAGTCTATGCTTGCGTTAGGTTCCATAATGCAGATGCTTACGAAAAACCTTTCATCTGCCCTTTGTTCCAATACATTTTGGGACATTTAATATGTATTAAATTTGTCCCTCTTAGTTGCTACTAAAGGTAATCTTCCCAAAACTTATTCAATGTCTCTTGTGAATCTCTATGTCAAAGACATAGGAGATTTCATCCAAATCCTTCATTTCAAAGTTTTGTGAGAGGAACTTTATATAGCAAAACTTAAATCGCTACTTACAAAATAATATCTACATATAGGACTAGAAAGATTACTTTACTCCCACTGACCTTAAGGTATATATACTAATTAACAAGATTTTCAATAATCAATGAAGCAATAACCTTGTGCACTAGGTTTCTCAAGAGACTTCTGTCGACAGCTTCCATCTCATCACTTCACTTCCGCATTTCTACACTCTGCTCAAAGCCACGTCTTCGCACTTCTCAATGTCAGATCATTCAAACCTTCCTCAACGTACACTTTCTATCTTCTTCCTTAGCTTCTCTCTTCTATTCTCTGCTTCAACCTTCTTCTTCAGCTTCTTTCCTCATTCGAACCCTTACAAGCCGGAGCGAGAGAGGCAGCCAACAAAGTGGCAGCAACATCTTCAATGGATTTGACTAGAAGTTTCTGGAGGACTCTTTCAATATTGAGAACGAGTTGGCGAGGAAGCTATAGAGCCAAGATGATCGTAGTCAAAAGGATTGTGTCGGGTCGTTTCGACCCGATATGACCCATTATGCTAAATGGGTTTCACGGGCTGTGTCGGATGACCCGTGAAAATTATCGTATCGTATCGTGTCGTGTCTAGAGCTCCGACCTGTTAACATAAACGGGTCGTGTTTGGGCCTATCTTATACGAGTTGCGAGTCCCCACGGGTCGAGTCACAGACCCGTTTTGCCAGCCCTAGGTGAAGGTGTGGAAGGGGAGGAGGAGTTTATGAGGTGATGGACGGATTTGGTTGAGAAAACACCGGTGGTGGATAGGGTCCAAAGAAGGGAGTCAGAGTGTGGACGAATATTGGTTTTTAAAATTTCAGAGATGGTGGTGGGATCGAACAAGAAATGCAAGACATTTTGCCTCTATGACATGGTAGAGGAATGAGTTAGATCAAAAATGCCCAGGAGGTGGTTGGAGGGGATGGAGGGCAATCTTGGTATCAGTGTAAAGGATGGGGCAGTAGGAATCCCTGGTGAGGACCATATAGGAAGGCTTGAGTTATTATGAGGAATAAAACAAGCTCCAACAGATATGATAGGGAGAGTTGCCATGATGCCATTCCAAATCCAAGAGCCAGATTTGAAAGAAGAGGATAAGAAGTTACCATACCTGATGTTCTTTTGCTGAAAAAGAGAAACCCTTAAGCTGTTGTGGCTGGAGAACAGTTTCTAGCCCAGTTTTGATATCAGAGACAAATTCACATCTTTCATAAGTCTAAATCCAAGGCCACCCTGGTCGTTTGGCAAACATAAGGATCTCCAAGATTTGAGTGAGAGGTTGCGGGTTTTATCCGTGGGGAAACCCCACCAGAATTTTTTTTTAAAAAGTCCTATCCAATTGTTTACAGATACCATCTTGGAATAAAATATAACTCATGGCATAGGATGGTATGATTTTATGAGTGTGGTTTTACCTGCTTGAGACAAAGTTTTGAATCTTCAACCTTCAATTTTCCCATTAACCTTGTCTAAGATATCTGAGAAAACTGTTGTTTTCGATTTTCCATACAGGATAGGGAGACCAAGGTGTTTTGCATTAGCTGGGGTAATCTGATAGGGGAGAATGTGCCTGATAGCTGAGACGTTGGAATTAGTTGTATTTTTGCTAAACAGAATATTCGATTTGCTGGCATCGACAGTTTGTCCAGACCAAGAGCTATATTTATTAAGACAATCCTTAATAATAATGGCTTCACTAGAGGTTGCAGTGGTGAAAATGACTAGATCATCAGCAAATAAAAGATGGTTTAAGGGAGAACAAGATCTAGCTATTTTAAAATCACGAAGGCTTTGGTAAAACATGCAAGCAGGGGCGGAGGAAGGGGGGATCAAGGGGGGGTCAAATGCCCCCCCTCACCTCCTAAAAATTCTTCATACCTTTGGTAAAAATTATTTCTATGTCTAAGTTGCCCACCCTTAGAAATTCATCAAGGGGCAAATTTGCCCACCATTTACCCTCTACTGCGATTTTTTTTGTGAGTTTGATTTTTTATGTCACAAACTCACGTCTCAGTAATTAGGTCAAAGAAAATTACAGACGTTGAAGAAGGATGAAGGTTGAAGATGAAGAGGGTTTTTTCACTTTTTTGTTTTTTGTTTTTGTTTTGTCTTCAAAACATGTTGTTTAACTAAGTTGTAATGTAAAACGCTCGTTTAAACAATTAAGCTCCCCTCTTGAAGGCCCAAACTTATAATGCACAACTTACGATGAAAAAAAGCCAACAAGGCACATCTAAACTAGGGTGGGCAATTCAAGTTGGCGTGTTGGGTTCGGGTCAACCCGCTTGACCCGCCAACCCAATTAGGCCAACTCGAACCCGACTCGACACGATTAAACAAGTGGGTCATGTTAACCCGACGCGACCCGAATTTTTTAAAGACTATGACACTTTTACTATTATGCTTTTTTTTAAAAAAAAATTAAAATTAATCAGTAAATGGGTTGAACATGTCATGGCAATATGTCCGGATGCTCTTCAAAGTTCAACAAAAATTAGGTTTTCCTTTACAAACACGCATATGGGAAGACAGCTGCATCCGTCCAGATGACAGGGCTACATCGTTTG
The DNA here is from genome assembly GCF_958979055.1 of Alnus glutinosa. Classification (NCBI taxonomy): domain Eukaryota; kingdom Viridiplantae; phylum Streptophyta; class Magnoliopsida; order Fagales; family Betulaceae; genus Alnus; species Alnus glutinosa. Next base: position 5,573,257 of record NC_084898.1, on the reverse strand, counting down.
GACGCAATCCTTAATAAGGCAAGACGTAGAGAAGAATTGCAACCGTCCAGACGTCAGGGCAACACTGTTCAGACGCGGTCCTTATTATGGTAATTACGTGCAGTAGAAGTGCAACCGTCCGGACTCTAGGGTAACACCATCTGAACGGGGCCATAATATGAAAACGCGTGAATCGCGTTATGAAAAGCCAGTTGCATAGAAGACCGTCTGAACGCTCTCAGCTACCGTCCGGACACCGCCTAGAGAAATCAGTTTGAGACTTGTTTTAGGTCTGCTGAGCCTTTAAATGGGGGCATCTAGGCATGTATTCTTTACAGAATTCGGTATTGAATTCTTTATAGTTTAAAAAGTATATTTTAGAAAGAAATTGTGACGATCCGCTAGCTCTCAAGCCATTTGTACTATTGCTATGCTCATAATTAAAGCCTATCTTAAGGAGGAGCCCTAAGGTAAATTAATCCATAAAAGACCCCTCCAAGTAGAAGATTTGGTTGGGAAGCGTTCACATTGTGTTACATGTCAGAGTGCAAAATACGATCGCTGCATCGGGTATGTGAGTGTTACTGTCTTTGTACTAGCTTTGTCTTTCGATAGTGGATTTCCCCGGAGTGGTTTTTCTCTTAATTGAGTTTCCACTTCGTTAACAAAATATTTGTATTTTTTAAATTCCGCATTTACAATATTTTGTTACACATTTGCACATACACACGGTAAATTAGAAGTATTTTTCAACAACAAAACAGCAACTAGAACCGTAGATGAAAGAGTTAAAATGTGTTGTAAGTATAACATGAAGTAATTGTTGTTAGATGGGTGACAAGTAAGGGCCTAGGTGTCAAATTGTGGGTTTCTTAACTCTCCTTGATGGACACCTATTAAAGCTCAAAGGCATCCGCTATGCTTGTAAGAGGAGTTGATTTTAGGCTTGGAGGTGTTAACTCATGATTGGTCTAGGAGGGTCATGTGCTCTCATCTTCCCTTAGCAGCTAAATCAAAAGGGAGAGAAGGGAGAGTATATGTTTCGTGGAATGGAGAGACCATTGAAGGGAGCCTCCAGCCATTGAGGAGGAGAAAAGAATAGAAATAGGCCAGGGACTCTAGATGGGCTGTGCAACGGACGTGACGGTTTCGAAGATGAAGTGTTTTGAGAGACCTTCATGGGGCTTCTCTATCAGTCTTCTCCCATCTCTTCGCGTGAAAGAGAATTCTTCTTGTATGCCAGTGGTTCCTCAAAAAAAGAAGTAAAAAAAGACAGAGTCAAAGTTGGTTGTTGGCTATTAAATGAAATGGTGTGTTTTGATTTTATAACAACGTCTAGCAAATACTCTTAGGCAAACGATGCATTTTGCAAAATGAACTGTTCATCTTCTACCTTGGTTTCGTCTTGAATATTCTGAAATGAACACTGGCAGGCAGATCGTCTCCGTCCATTTCGTCGATGAATCTCAGCGTGTCAAACCAGTCTTCAAGATCTTGTAGAGCTTGGTTCCCGACGGGAGTAAGATGGACACGGTTTCGATGTGGGAAGAGGTCATTCACTACGTGAAGTTCGTCAAGACCCAGATTTGGCTTCACCAAACCATGATCAACGTTGTCGATGATCAGGACCATTCATCATATTTCTTTGCTGCTAATTATTTACCTTATCCCCAACAAACATTTTATGCAAAAAACCGTTTAATGGACCAAGCGCAACCGTGCTTGGGTTCGAGTTCTGTACGAGTGCTTGGGTTTGTTTGGCAAATAACAAAACAGAACAGAGTAGTGGGTTGTTAGTTTTGAAATTAGTAAAAAGTGATGATGTAATATAAAATAAAAAGAATTTGTATAAAAAAGTGAAAAAGTTTTGTATTGTAGTGAATTTTTTTATTTGAATAATAATAAAAAATTATTGATGTGATATAAAAAGTGAAAAAAGTGAGAATGTTTTGATATTGATTGTTATTGGAAAATGTAAAAAAAAGAAAAGAAAAAGTGAATAGTGACTTGCATTATTCTGTAATGTTTTGTAGCTAAACAAACAAACAAACCCGATAGAACTAAATGTGCTAGAGTCCGAAGGATTCGAATTCAGTGTTCGGAGGTGGTTCTGGGGCGTGATGACGTTAGCGGATAGGTAGACCGAGCCGTACAGAGGGCTCTTTATTCTGCCTAAGCTTTACAAGTTGTTTTGAAACGATGCGATTTAATCGGGAGCAATTTTGGAACGAAATGTGCCTTAAACAGTCATATGCAACGCACGTGACCTTCTTTCCGTTTAAAGTGACGGTTAAGGGGACGGAAGGTCCATATTGATACACGTTAACTTTAGGGGGGTCTTCTACCAATTTTTAAACATTGAGCACCAAATCGCCATATATTGAATATATCACAGGGGTAAAGTGTAATTTTTCCAAAAAAAAAAACTTACAGAAAAAGAAAAATTGAAACACCAAAAAACGTAAAACTAACTCACACACACAACAAAAAAAAAAAAAAAAGAAGAAGAAGAAGAAGAAGAAGAAGAGAATCCCTTAAAAAAAAAATACTCTTTACAAACATAAAGGGCAAGATGGTAATTGAATATAAAAGACAAAAATACCTTGTAAATTCCTTAGCCAACTGAAGGGTACAGAGGGGCACCATAGTAATTTTACAAAATTTAAGGAAATGCGGAAAGACAAAACAATCATGCTTGATTTAATTCTAAGGCGAAATTACAGTTTAACCCCTCAAACTATCAACCGTTTTGCAAGTAGCCCCACGAACTACCAACGCTTGGATTCTGGCCCCCCAAACTACCGAAACGTTTCAAAAAGGTTCATTTTTGTCGAAATATATTTATAATACTCATGCCACGTGTTGTTTTTCAATTAAAAATAATAATAATAATTTTTTTTAAAAAAAAAAAGCTAAAAAAAATAAATTAAAAAACTAAAAAGTGTTTAGGCGTGCCTGCCACCACGGTTGCTCTGAAATCCATTTCAGGCCACCCCAAGGTTCAAGGGGTGGTGCGTGGCCACCCCTAGGGGCCGGGGGTGGCTCGCAGACAACCCCCCTCATAGCAACTCTCCAAACACTCATTTTCTTTCTTTAAAAATAAAATAAAATTTTAGGTTTTTTTTTTTGATAGTTTTTTTATTTTTAAATTTAAATTTTTTTTTATTTTTAATTGAAAAATGACACGTGATATGGATATTATAGGCATATTTCGACAAAATGGGTCATTTTTTTTTAATTTTTAATTTTCTTTGCAGCTTTTTTTATTATTAGTTTTAAATTTAATTTTTTATTATTTTTTAATTAAAAAATGACACATGGCAGGAGTATATTATAGGCATATTTTAACAAAATATGCCTTTTTAAAACGTTTTGATAATTTAAAAGATCAAAATCTAAACGTTAATAGCTCGTGCGGCTAATAACAAAACAAATACAGTTGGGATAATTAAAATTGTATTTGTGGAGGGTTTGCCACTTTATATATATATAATTGCAGGGGGTCCAGTGGGGCCGTAGCTTGGACTTGTCAGGAATTTGAAGGCCACGTGCCGTCGGGTTGCATTGCATTTAGACCAAAAGGGACAAATTCTAACAGCAAAGCACCAATGATTCGATGGCGACAATTGACAAACAAAATAAAAATAAAAAAATAAAAAACAAAAATCTACTTTCACAAAAAAATAAAAATAAAAATAAAATTATCGTTTAAATTACAATCGTGGTCTGTGGCATCACTGGCATGCAGTGGTGAACCCAGCCTTGTAAATATGGGAGGGCTAAATTGAAAGATAAAAAATTTGGGGGACAAGACTAAAAAAAAAAACAAAATTATGGGCAAAATTTATTTTATTTTATTGTTTTTTGGAAAAAAAAATTGGGGGTTGGGGGCCCCTGGCCTCCATATAGATCCGCCACTGCTGGAATGCATGATACAATCAAGGGAACTTTACTTTTCTTTTTTTTTATAAGAACGGGGAACTTTACTTGTCCCTCCCGATACGCCATTAATTTGGTAATTTTGATCTCGATTAATTAAAAATTATAATGTGAGTATTCTATTTTTTAATCATTGTTAATTTCACTCATATTGTTAGGATTTTGGTCATTTGGCGTATATCTTTCATTACGGATTAATAAAACTAAAATAAAATTAAAAAAAAAAAGGCTGAAAAATGAAATATTTACGTTGTAATTTTTGATAATTCGAAATAAACATTATAAAACCAATAAAACATCAATATATATATATATATATATATATATATATATATATATATATATATATAGTGGTGTAAAATCAAAATTACATTGACGAAACGAAAACTAGAAGGCAGTGGTGGAAAAGAGATAGAAATCAAAGAATATATATATATATATATATATATATATATATATATATATATATATATATACTTTTCCTTAATTCCTTGAATTTTCAAGTCACCATCATTCTTGTTACCATGCACTACTGAGCTTCATCACTTTATAATTAATATCCATGTGACCCTAGCTACTTCCTATATTATATATTATCTCCTAGTCTATTCTGTGCCACACTTGCTTCTTTTTTTCCTTTTCTTCGGATGTCTGTATTCCTACCCTCAAAACCATGCTATGTGACAGTAATGTTGAAAGATACATCGATGGCTCAATCCCCCATAAAAATGACGGATGCTTAAGAATTGTTAGGGTTAGCATCTAAAACTTCAATTGCATTGATAATATTTTTTTTTATAATTGTATAACATTAAACAATATTGAATATTTTCATCTTATATACGTATAAGGTTCATAAGTTATATTGTATTTGACTATGGTGTAAATAATGATATTATCACACAAAAGATCATAGTCATATGTCGTTGTAACTTATAAAAAATTGTTAATAATCGTAAATGGAATTAAGAAATCCTTCTAGACTATAACATATCAACGTCAACGATCTATATTGATTAGGATAAGCATATAGGGATTAGGACTTAAAGTTTTAAATCTTCTATGACTCCAGTCCTAGTTCTACTGTGGCTCCAGTCTTGGTTCATCCATAACTCTAGTCCTAGTTCTACTACAACTTTAGTTTATCTCATAAGCCAATCATGATTATAAATCTAAGTTTATAAATAAAAGACCATAATGAAGCATTTTTTTTTTTTTTTTACCAATTCACTATATCAATAATTTGTGAATCCACACTTATGGTTATAATCAGTCAATAAAGAAAATATTTTAAGGTTTAATCAAGAACAAAGAACATCAAGAACGTATTATTGATCATTTAAAATGCAAGAAGAATTTTAGCAAAAGTGAAATAGCCCTAGATGCTTAGGAGAGGATGAATTCGATTGTAAGAGACCACAAACTTGTGTAATTATTTTACCTAACCTTGTTTACCTTTGAAGCAAAAATTTTGCTGAGTGCAATCTGCAGCAGTGGATCGGGCATCCTGCTAGCTCGCATAACACTGCTGAAGTCATACGCACTCATCCTTCATGCAACCCCCTAACAAACCTAAGAACTTAGGGGAATCTCTGCGTCAAAGCCTAAAATCCTATCCTGGAAGGGAGATGGAGACAATTGCCTAATATATAGGATCAACAAGTACCCCTCATCATCTATATAGAAAAAAAACAAGTACCCCTCATCTATATATACTATTTTGTACTACTTTCTCCCTGCACACATTTCTCCTCTGAATTACCTTTTGACTTGGGCGTCAGAGAGGTTCTGTCGGGTAGTCCACCTCCAGCCACCCTATGACCTTCCTTTTCCTTTGTTGCGGCCACTGTATCAACAAAAAATAATGTATTATATATATATAAGAGAGAGAGAGAGAGGGGTTGTTTGAGCTCAATTCATTTTTTAGGGTTGTTTCACAATATTAATTAAATAATTTTATTTTTATCGTTTTAAATTTTTTGCATAAATGATGATTAATCATGAAATCTGGTATATATAATTCATTGTTAAGGGAATTGATTGTGAATTTTTTTGATATTATAATTAATACAATCTGGTATATATATGAAATCTATTTTGGGAAAGAATATGAATAAGATTCTAAAAAGGTTGGCGGCTTTGTTTTCTAACGTCAATTGTTTTTGTTTTTTTCCTAAGCTTTTGTTTCTGGTAAGTTGCAAATTCTAAGAAAAACTCCCAAGAAATCTCCATCACCGAATAAGCAGATCGAGCCCACCGAAGAAGAAGCAGCAGCAACACAATATATCACCATTCACGACAATGATGATAAGCCTAGGAGTATGCTTCAAATAAAGTTTTTTTTAAAAAAAAAAAATAAAATTTTTCAACACAATTCTAAACAGGCTTTAATCAACTTAAAATTGTAGCAATTTTAATTAATATTTAGATTAATTGTTGCTAAAAAAAAATATAAAAATTAGTTGAAAACTGTCATATCATCAATATTCAAAAAACTTTGAAACCGTTTTTCGTATTTTTTTTTTTTTTTTTTTTTCAAAAAAAACAATTATCTTCTTCACTCCCAAAATTGCATGGACCATGTCGTGGATAAAGATGATGAAAGCCATAGCTAACATTGAGGCACGTGGGCCAACATCCTGCAGCCGCCGTCGATTGGGTAGCTTGACTGGTTGGTACAAGACAATGATAAGGCCCCCACATACTTTTACTTTTTTTTCTTTATTATTATTATTATTATTTTTTTGTATATTAAAAAAGAAAAAAAAGAAGCTAAGCCAGCTATGATTACAGCCGGCTACATTTTAGGACGAGCCGCCAGCTTTTGCTTGTGCTCTTTTTTTCTTTTCTTTTTTTAATCTACATTTAAAAAATATTTTGTGCTTTAAATTTTTTATGAATGGTTTTGAAAATAAAAACGTTACCAAACGAGGAAGGTTGTTATACACATGCATATGTAATATTTGAATAAAGCATTTATGACCCTTTTTTTAAAAAAAAAAAAAAAAAAAATCACTTCCGAAAACTATTATCTGAAATTCCAAATTCAAGATAATATACCGAGTAATGCTATTTAATTAGTAAGCTACTATATTATTGTTATACAATTAAGATAACGTTAAAGTAAAAAAATTACCCTTAATTTTATAAGTAATGATCAAATTGTTTATTTTCACCACCACATCATTAAGTTGTATGATAGTTATATAATAGTCTACTAAATAACATTACTCTAATATCTACTATATATGAAAAATAGTTGTACATTTGTATGGTTAGCTTAAGTGCTGATATGGCAGTGTGACATAATATGATAATAATGCCACAAAAAAAAAAAAAAAATTAGCCCCATTAAATCTTTGAGGTAGTGTGCACAACTATCCTCGAAGCCACGGTCACAACCATTCCCATAAGCCACCGGGGGTGGTCTATAGTAAAACTACTAATTTTTTGACCCACATATTATCATAAATTTGAATGAATTTGCTTTCACCCAAATAAAAAAAAAATTAATAGATAAAAATAATTTCCCCTAGCTTGATAAATTCTATAGATAAAGGAAGGTTTACATTGTTTATCATTCGGAAAACAAATAAAAAACCATCAAATTTGACTGGTTTTGCAGCAAAAACTCACCAAAAAATAAATTTTTTATTCTTCATTTTCTTTCTCCCCCTCTCAAGTGGATTTAATTAAAGTGTTTTTTTTTTTTTTGTAAATAAATAATAAAATAAAATAATGCTCATAGAAATAATTTATGGTTAAAATAAAAAAAAAAAAATTATTTTAGCTAAAATTTAGTGAATGGGAATATAATGCTCATGTAATTGATCACGTGAGAATCATGCATGTCCAGTATAGACGCACGTGTTTAATTTTTGAATGAGCAGTCTTTTCCAATTAATCTATGTTCTCACCTTGTTTGCGAATTGCGACTTTTGCGAGGCCATATTTCAATCAGAAAACGACTTTTTGTTTGGCAGTCCTTCAAAACCCCTTAAGACAACCAAACACGACTTTGCGAGCATGAAGATTCGCATCTTCTATATCTATTGTATAGCATTTGTTTTTTATCTGCATGTCAGAAGACCATACCTCCACCGTCCACGTAACTGGTGGATGCATTAGTTGTGTCACGTCCTTTTCAAAATATTTACACGTACGGATTTTGTTAGATTACTACAATTTTTATTATAAATTTTTTATAATTAGAGTGACAATTCACGTGACAGTCAATGCGGTACTTATTTACCACATCAATTCCTAAACTATAAATTTGTTAAAATATAGTAAAAATTAACTATAGTAGCCAAACATTTTCGATCAAGTATAAATGGCAATACATGTAATGGAAAATAAGACCCATCTTTTATCTTTCTTTTCTTTTTTTTCTTTTTTTTTTTTTTTTTTGCCCTTTTCAAATTTATAAATAATAAAGTTGTGCTTATAACGAATGCTTGATAAAATTGTTGGTGACTTTGCTTGATTTAGGAGTGCAACATAGGTACATCATAGTCTAGGGTTGGCAAAATGGGTTAACGTGTTGGGTTCAGATTGACCTTCAAACCCGTTTATGTGAACTCGAACTTGACACGATTAGCTAAACGGGTTGAGATACGAAATCCAAAAACGATACGTTTATAAGTCAGGTAACACGATACGACACGATTGACCTATTTAGCTAACGGATCATGTCAAGTTGACACGACCCAAATGACCCGATTATTATTTTTTCTTTTTTCAAAAGAATGAAAGCAACATAAAATGTATTTTTGGATGAGCATTCTCCTAATATACCACAGCGACAACACCATATAGTGAGCATTCCCCTCTTTCTTTTTTATTTTTGATGGAGCATTCTCCTCTTCATTCAATACATTCCACGCCACTGTTCTTTCACTCAGTTATACAACTATTTTCAGAGCATATACACAATGGCGGACTCAGATAATTGTGATTGGAGGGGCTGATAAATATAATTTAAAATAAAAATTGAGTAATTTGTCACACAATATGTATCAAAAAAATATATTATAAAAGTTCATAAATATGTACAAAATTAATATATTAGCAACAAAAACATGTTGTCACTAGTACAAAAAAAACAAATATAAAGTGTTTAATGAACTTAAATTTTCCAAGTTAAATTACAACCCTATAAAAGACAATCAAAGTTAATAAAACAACAATATAAACAATCATAGAATCATTGTCTTTTTTTGTTTGTCATGAAAGAGACATAGGATTATAGGAATAGCATAAATAAGATAAAGTGGAGAAAAAATACCAATGTAAATGCCGCCTAATACCGTCTCGGTGTGAAGCTCTGTCCAAATCTTAAGAAGAAGATGAATTACAATGCAACTTATGTAGAGTGGGATCATCACAACAAGCAAAAATTTGATTGTATAATATGCTCTATTTATCTAACTTGAAATGACAAATGCTAAATTTTGTTTTCAACACATTAATCACATTTGACATTTCCAACTATGCATTGCTCAGCTTAGGCATTCTAATATAAATTATATAATGATTAATTGATCATTTGCCCTAGCAATTTATCATTTTGTTTGAAGAAATTTATTTGATGTGTGCTATACAAAATACATAACATTATCTTTTAGACTTTTACATTTTCCACATAAAAAAATTATTTCCATAATTCTATTGTCTATAATTAGATATATTTATTTACACAATTTTATTGATTTTCATAGGAACAAAACTTAAACAACCAAACAAACCAAAAAAAAAAATTTACTACAATTCTACAACTTTAAAAGTCAAAATTAGGCACTTATGAACAATAATATTTTTTTTTTTAAAAAAAAAAAAAAAAAAAAAACTTTTTTTTCGCTGGCTCACTCTAGTCTCCATGGCGTGCACGAACCAGCACGGTGCACTGCTTCAGTCTTCTCTTGATTGAGTTGGTTATACAAAGTAACAAAGAGGGAAAGAGTCAAGGATTTAAGACTATCTCTTCAGACTCTTCTCCGTTAGTTTGTTTCATTTTCCCAAGCACAGCTAGAGCACTTCTCAGTCTTCTTGCCTTCCACAGTTCCACTTCCTTTCACCATAAGATTGACGATTGAGGCCTTGTTTACTATCCCCCTTCCCCCTCCCCTACCCCCCTTTCCCCCTTTTTGATACTGTTCAGCGTCAGTACGAAAATTTAACTTTTGAAAATCTTGACTTCCTCAATACATTTCATTTCCTATTTTACCCTTCTGCAACAGTGAGGAAACTTTTTCCCCCTCTCTGATATTTCACTTCCCTCTTTCTCCCCTTTCACTTCCCTCCGAACCCAGCCCAAAAAGCGACCCTCTCTTTCTCTCACTCTCCCTCTACAGTACAAGAGCCTGGAGTCCTGGACTATTCAACGCCCAAAAAGTGTGAACTTCGATGAATTTAGAGTTGAAGAAAATCCACAACCGAATCTCTTCTCCAAATCTCACACAGAACGTGCAGGTGCTAATTTTCATTTTAACCCTTCTCTTTTCTTCTCCATTCTTGCAATCCAGCCAGCTTGCACAGTGCGTAGACCCTCATGCCCTAAAAATTCCTGCAACCCTAAGTGAATAGACTGAGCGAACATAGAGGGACTCCGTCAAAGCGCATCTCCCTAAACCTCTCACACCACTAAGACATCTATCTCTATCAATATGCAGTTCTTCCTTGACGGGCGATTCGCATCTATAATTTATCTCCTACATTTACACCTCAACCACCCTGCGATTCGTATCCAAGAGCCGTACGATACGCTCCTTCCTTTTTTCCCATTTCCGGTCTTTTCAATCTACTTCCTCATTATACCAGTTTGATTTTCGCAATCTGCCATCAGTTGCCTATAAATGGATATAAGGTCTTCCACAAGGCCGCAACAGCCGACGTCGGTGTATAGTGGGTCCAATAGATTTCGAGTGGCACGGGAAGCAACTGCTTGGCCTCCAGTGGTGCATGCCCGGTCGGAGGGTCGACGACTTCTGCAACGACGGGTCTAAGTACTAGATCACGTTCACAGGTGTTTTTTTTTTTTTTTTTTCTTCCCCAGATTTTTCAATTTGATGTGAAATATTGAGTGATTTTGATGCCAGCTCTTGATAAATGTAGTTTGTCGTTGATCATTGTGATTTGGGTTTTGTCTGGTTGGAAGGAAAATAGGGAAAGGTGAAAATAAAATTTTAGAAAATTTATGTTTCTTTTCTGCTCATTCAATATTGTTCACGCTACTGAGCTATTTGCTTTAGCAGAGCCAATGGTCATTCTGTTGAGTTACATAGGAGTTATATATATGCGATTTGTTTAATAGTTTGCCAAGCTTTTTGAATATCTTTGTAGTGTTCATGTAAATTTCTAGCTACCTAAGCACCTCTCTTACATCAAACAAAGAAAAAAAATGGTTTCGTTGCAGTTGATCAGAGCATAGAGAAAAAGAAGGAATTTAACTTTTATTTCAGTTTTGACCAAAATTATACATGCATCTTCTTCAACAACAATAAACCTTCCATGTACTAGTACCATAGCTGATCATGAAAACATGTGTTAGCTAGCTTTTCCTACAATTACCAGGAAGTTTGGATTCCGTAACCTAGCTTGCCATAACAATCGCAATGACTTCTCCTTTGTGAGGAATTCTTTTGAGAATTGGAGAAAATGATGTTATGGATTTCAGTAACATCATTGAGCATACTGATTTAACACATATATCCAACTTATAACGTAGCGTTTGCTTTTAGGTCGCCTCCTATGTGATTCAAACTTATAACGTAGCGTTTGCTTTGATATCAATTGTTAATCAAGGGTCTGACCTTTGATAACGAGGTGTTTGCTTTGATATCAATTGTTAATTAAGGATCTAAACATTGATGCAAAGCTCTTAGAATATTGGATATTCTTTTGATTAAACCCTTAAACCTTATAATCTTAAAATATAAGAATGCTTGTGTTTCAAGAAGTCTATAGCAATTTTGTGAAGTACAAGATTTGACCCTTATAATAAACCTTTTGCTACATGTTCAAATTGGTAAACCTCACACCGGCCATAATCGTGAAAACACAAATCATGTTCCAAGACAATATGATCCTTCCAATATAATTAAGAACCATTAAGCATTGCAAGATCATATCTCACGGTTTTCCATAATAATAACATTTAATTTGCTCACCACACAAATTATCACTAAATATCTTGAAAATCATAAAGACAATCAACACAAGAATTTGATAATAAAGTGGAAATTTTTCAAAGAACTTTTAAAAAGTAAAACCACTCTTAGATAGTCAAACTCAATAAATCGTTCCATTATAGAAGATTAAATTATAACGAACATTTCATACTTATAAAACCCTTAAAATAGACAATGATGAACCCAACAAATAGCCTTTTTGTCTTCTACCACAATAGTTCCAAAATTACTAGCAAAAAAAATCAATTCCCTATTTCAACTAAGAATTTTTTAATTCACACTCTAACAGTTAGAGTCTGTGTTATCTTGTTTTATTTCTTTTATATATATTCATTATTTGTATTCTTGATGGGATAGTTATACGTATCTTTTAAAAATATATATTTATTTATTGTTGATCTTTAACTAATCGTGTTCTTTGATTTGCAATAATTGTGTTCTTTGAATTATTTTGTGACTGTTCACTCCAGCGCCAACGGTACTTCCTACGACCACGAGCAACAACTAAAAAGGTATGATGCTGTTCAAAATTTCAACGATTGATCATCTGTTTTAAACTTCGTGATGTGTTTTAATGTCATTTATATTCCTTAACATCTATTGTGTATAAAATTGTTGTGCATGCATATGAAACCTTTTCATAGATGTCATATGTCAATATCCCACGAAATTCCCCAAGGAAGCATCCTGTACCAACCCCATCCACCACACGGTCGAAACCCCGTAAAATAAAATGGACCGAAGAGCATGAGTTGACACTAGTTTATGAACTGTTGGATCTGGCAACACAAGGTGTGCGGCAGTCATTCAAGGGCCATTTCGCCAACATTACTGCTAATTTGAACAAACGTGTTGAGGGGGATGGCGTCCAGTACAGTCAGGATCAGGTGACGAAGAAGATAGAGAAATTGAGAGAAAACTGGAAGAACTTCACTGACCTCTTTACTGGCCACATTGCGACCGGAGCAGGTTGGAACGAGGTGGACAACACGGTCACGCTCGATGAGCGTCAATGGGAACAACTGAAATCAGTAAGTCTCTCAATATCATTTGTACAATTACTCTATGAACTTGACAAATGCTATTCATCCCCTAACAGATTCACAAGGAAATATTACAAATTCAGGAATGACGCTCCGACGAACTACTCCCTATTGAACAACATCTTTGGAGGGACAACTGCAACTGGTTGGTATAGACATGCTAGCACACGGTCCCCCCCGAAAAGTTCGGACAACAACGACATTGCATGCGTCAACCTGAACCTCACACCGGCCATAATCGACCTCACCGAACCCCAACAGCCTCCCCCACGGACTCACAAGAGGAAGGGTAAGCAGGTTGCGTCCTCGACATACCAGTCGCCACACAGTACCAAAAGGTCATCGAAAGGAGAGGCGGTTATGCATGACCTCAATCAGGAATTCTACAAAATCGCAGATCATATTAAGCGTACACTGATCAAGACCGAGACCATTGGATCTATTGGGAATGCAGGTTGTAGCACCGGGTGTGGACGAGATTGGCTCATTGACGCAGTTTCCATAATAAACACATTGGCCGCTGAGTTTGGATTGGATGCCCATCAACAACGTAAGGCGTGTGAAGCCATGTCCGTCAACAATTACGCGAAGCTTTTCGTAGCGATGGAAGATGCTTGCCAGAGAGACTAGATGATGAGTTTTGTTCGGGGCGATAACGATTGAACCTTGTTTATGTTTCGTTGTTGGCATTTCACTAGACATTTTAATGCCTTTTAGAGTTGTTTGTAGTTTGGATATGTTATGACTTATTACCTTGGTTATGTAGTGATATTTTCGACTTTATGATATTTCTCTTCCGTACTTATTCCTATTTAGTTATATTAATAAGTTGTTAGTATCATCATGTAGGTAATATTTTTTGATCCGATTAATTGACATGGATGGCCTTGGTACATCGAGCTCGAACTTCGACGCTGTAAACTGGATAGATATTATGGATGACGATGAAGATGAAAACGATGGGCCAAGGTACACGCAAGAGGTCCTTGAAGAGTTAGAGAACTCATTTCATAGACTGTTCAGTGTGCTTCAAGAATTGAATTATACGATGCAACACATGGACTGAGTTGTGCGCATTCCGCAACGCACGTCTTCCTTGACGGGCGCAATGTGGATCCATTGGGTTTTGAGCAATCCTAACCCGAATACATGCTATGAGCGCTTCAGAATGTTTCCCCCCACATTCAGGAAATTATGTTGCACCTTAAAACATAAGGGTTATCTCAGAAGTAGCCACTATGTTAAAATCACTGAGCAAGTAGCAGCCTTTTGCCTAATAGTTGCACAAGCACAGTCACAGAGGACGGTGTGTGACAGGCTGCAGCGATCAACTGCCACAATTAGCAAATATTGTCATCGCGTATGCAGGGCACTTTGCAGGTTGGGAAAGACGATCATACAACCTTGTAGCACTGAGATTCATCATCCTTACGTCGCCCGTAATTTGCAATTATACCCCTGGTTTAAGGTCTGTAGATTTTATTATGTGTGTTTTTTTTATTTATTATTCAAATTTTAACCACTATCCAATTTCAGTATTGAATAGGTGCTATCGATGGCACACATTTGATGGCACGCATGACGAATCACAATGACGTCCCTTTTCGAGGCAAAAGCTCAACCCCGACACAAAATGTGATGTGCATGACGAACCTCGACCTTTGTTTCACGTTTGTATGCAGTGGTTGGGAGGGTAGCGCACACGACACAAGAATTTTCACTGAGACAATAAACGATTCAACCATGAACTTTCCAACGCCAGATGAAGGTACTGTTACTACAACAAGTGTCTTTACTGGCATAGTGGTTTACTATTTAGACAAGGGTATACTTATAATAAATGAAAAAACATGTATTTTGTAGGATATTATTATTTAGTGGATTCGGCTTATGGTTGCGACAAGGGGTTTCTGCCTCCATATCGAAACGAAAGATACCACTTGGAAACCTTTCGCCGGGGACGACCCCAACCCAGGACTGATAAAGAGTTGTTTAACTACCGACACTCTTCACTGCGATCGACGGTGGAGCAGACGTTTGAGATTTTGAAGAATTGGATCCCAATTCTGGAAAATATGCCCCCGTACGAGGTACCGGACCAACGATTACTTGTGGTTGCGTGTTGTACTATACACAACTTCATCCGAAAGAACTGTGGGGATATTGATCCATTATTCAGACACGCTCTACAACAACTATACGACGAAGCTTGGATCGATGTATCATAGCGGGTTAATATGCCAGGTGAAACACATATAACACTTGGACTACGACCAGATCAATCACAGTCGAGTGCAAGGTACATGGGGGCATATCGGAATACAATGAAAAATAGCATGTGGGAGTGGAACAATGTGAGATGAACGTTAACAAGATCAAAGTTTGGGTATTAGGTGATAGATATGTTTGGTTGTAATTTATGACAAGTAATTTGGTTGTAATTGTTTTAATGACTTAGGTCTCTGATATGTTGAGTTGTAATGGATTAGAGACGGGTATGGTATTTCACCAACGATATTTAACTTAAGTAATGCATATGTTCGTAAATGAAGGTTTGTTTAATTCTATTTTCCATAGTATTGAATACACAAAGTCTGTTTGTGTCAATACATGCTCGAAATGCTATATTTTTAATAACACCATGACAAAAAGATGTACATAACATTCAAAATACAGAGGTGCTCAATTTGGTGCATATATAACATTCAAAATGAAAACATACAACAAAACTGCATCAACTAAACTGCATCCATAAATGTCATTTTAACATTAACTTAGTACTTCTAGTTCCACTGTAACCACTAACATAAAATACTAAAAGCAAAATGACAACTAACAATGTAGCCCTTAACATCATCCAAGTTGTATTTTGACCCAACCCAAACTCCCATCGAATTTTATCATAATGTTTTTTGCATTTTTTTTCCAATCATTGCATCAACTTTGTCATTTTGACCCAACTCAAAGTCCCACCGCAGTTTGTCGTAATGTTGCTTGCACTTTTCTTCAATGAATGCATCGAACCTGTCATTATCAGCAACCCTTTTGTCCTCCATTTCTTTCAGGTATTTCGCCAAACCCTTCTCATAAGGTGACATTTCCTTATCAGCCCATACAAAAAAATCACAGTCACCGGCCTTCTGCATGGAAAGCGAACAAAAATGTCATAAAATATTGGATGACAGCATATAACACAAAGCTAATCTCTGAAATTACCTTGTACTTAAGATATCTGTACCACTTTTTACTGGGATTGCTCGAGGTCCAAGAGTACCTTATTCGTGCAGGAACTCCACATTTACATAACGGAGGACCACTTGAGAAGTCGCTAGTTGTAGACATATTTACGCGTGCCTACATCAGGAAGCATATCGAAAAAAATTAAAATTGAACAAATATTAAGATAAAATATTAAAATTAAAATAAATAAATAACATACACAAAAGAATAAAAAATGTGAAAGAAAACTACTTTAATGTTTTCCAATCTAATTCAGTTTTTTTGAATATAATGTACACCGGGTAAGTTTGAAATTGAATTTTATGACCGTTTGAAAAAATAAACCCCCCATATTCCTATAGTTGCATTCGTACGTAAGACTTAAATTGATTAAAATAGAAATAGAAAAAAAAATTTAAATTTCTCTATTTTAAATAGATATTGATTTTTATTGGTTTTGGAACAACTACTTTTACCTATCCTGAAAATCACAACTTGAATTTCATCCAGAGAATTCAGCTCATTAAAAATCACAACTTAAATGTGAAATGAAGTTGGTAAATAGAAGTAGAGCAATGGCTTGAGGTAGCATAGTGAGGCTTGTTGTTATACTCAACGTTAGAGTTCTCTCTATTTTTTTTTTTTCCAATTTTTTTTTTTTTGTAAACTAGTTTATGGTAGGTATGAGGGAGGGTTAGGGTTATATACATCTCCCTCTGTAAGTACAAAAAAAAAGAAAAAGAAAAAAGAACGGTAAAAAGAAACAAATAAAGACAGTCAAAGATTGATATGAAGCTGTCAACATCGGGTTTGAGTCGGTTGGATCATGAAGGTATCTATCATTCCCTCTCGTATCTTTCTTCTTGTTCTTCTTTATTAATTTTAGTATACAGATATTTTAATTTTTATGTCATTTTCATGCTTCTATTTTTTATTCCTACTGTTAGTTCTTTTTTTAATGTTAAGTTTTGTTTAAACTTTTGTCATTGGAGGAGAAGAGAAGAAGTGCCTAAATTCGGAGCTATGGCATGCATGTGCTGGACCACTGGTGTCCCTAAAAACGCCAGGGACTCGTGTTGTCTACTTTCCTCAGGGTCATAGCGAGCATGTTGCTTCTCTTTCTTATTTCCCTCCCCTAACTGTCTTCTTTTGAATTAAAATTTAATTAAATTTATGTTCTGAACACTCTGTCATACTATACTTATTGTATTACTAAATTTGCGAATGTTTGTTACTTAAACCAATTTGTTTTTATTATACATGTAATCTAACGTAGTAGTAGTAGTAGTATTATTTAGGGGAGATGATCTAAAATGTGAAACAAGTTGGTAGTTGTTGTTGTTGCTGTAAGTTGCTGCCACTACTAACAAAGAAGTGGATGGGCACATCCCCAATTACCCGAGCTTGTCTCCCAGTTGGTTTGTCAACTCCACAATGTCACAATGCATGTGTGTTGTTTTCTTTTTTTCCTTTTTATTTCTTTGGGTTGTGAAATTATACTAATTGAGCTCTATTTGTATATCATTATAAAAATTTTAAGAGTCTGGATTGGAATTTTTAGTTACAAATAGATTATTTGTGGAATTTCAGGCAGATGTGGAAACGAATGAAGTATATGCTCAAATGACGCTTCAGCCTTTGACGCCGATATATTTTAGCTATCTCCTTGTACAAATTTAGAATATCAAACTCTTCAATTGTTCTCTACTTCAAATAAATATTAAATTTTTATTAACTTTTCAACCAACCAACATTTCACTCTTCTATAATCCTCTGTTATCCACCGGACCCAACCCTCTTCTTTTTTTAAGAAAGACCCAACCCTCTTCTGAATCCTCTGTTCTCCACCAAATTAAATAAAAATAAAAAACCCATTTTATCAAAAGAAGAAGAAAAAGAAAACCCACTTCACAAAGAATAGGCTTACCGTCTGGGTTTCGCTTACGAGAGATGATCAAGAGGAGGTTTGTGGAGTCGGGACTGGGCGTACCGACTAATCGCTAACCAACTACAAAGAAAGCCAAAAAGACGCTCCTTTTTTAACGGAGAGAGAGGCGCGGCGTCAAGGCAAGAAAACCTAGGTTCCGTTTCTCCAACACCCACACCCACACACACAGAGAGAGAGAGAGAGAGAGAGAGAGAGAGGGTCGCTTTTTGCGCTGGGTTCGGTTTAGAGGTTGAGGGAAGTGTTAGAGGAGATAGAAAAAGGTTGGGTTCGGAAAAATAACGAAATCAGAGAGCAGTGAAGACATAAGAAGTAGAAGCAAGTGATTGACATGAACAGTAAAAAATGAGCAAAACATGAATTTAGAAGGCATTGGCTTCTTCAAGAAGTCAAGATTTTCAATTTTTTGATCGCTTTTTGGGCTGGGTTCGAAGGGAAGTGAAAGGGGAGAGAGAGGGAAGTGAAATATTAGAGTGGGGGAAAACGTTTCCTCACTGTTGCAGAAGGGTAAAATAGGAAATGAAATATATTGAGGAAGTCAAGATTTTCAAAAGTTAAATTTTCATACTGACGCTAAACAGTATCAAAAAGGGAGAAAGGGGGATAGTAAACAAGAAGTTTGATTTTTTTTTTCTTCATTTCCCATGTAATGATGTCATGAATCATGATGTGAAGTTCCTGAGTCCCTGACACTTGATAAGTTGATACAATGACAATAGTAACTAATTACAGTAGTAGGCTATGGGGGCTGAGGGGTTGAGCAAGTAGAAGCATGGTCTAGAGAAATTTTTTTCATTTTTTTTTTTCAAGTTTTAACGTAAGTTGAGCAATCTGATTGACTTCATGAAGTGGTGGGGCCAAGACTACAAGACATAAGAAAAATCTGAAGAAAAAAATTACTATTTTCTTTTTTTCCAACAGGGGCCATGGCCCCTGCTGCCCCTTAACAAATCCGCCACTGCATATACAAACATATATCGAGAGGAATACAAAAATGCAAATTCTAAGCCATTCCTCTCACATCAAATTTAGCTTAGTTAACTAGAGAATTCAGTCAACCAACAAAGATAAAAACAAACCCATAAGCAACAACCAAAAGTCTAGTAAAAGATTTTTATATAAAAAAAAGTCATTCACACATATGCCAATGTTAAGAAAACTAAGAAATATTAAAAATTGAAAATGAGTTTATGTCTGACGACCAGGGTTTTTGGTTTCTTCACTTAATTTATTTTTTGAAAACAAGTTGATCCGTTTATGACTCGAATCCATTTTAACTAAATGGTCTCATCTTACAAATACACTAATATATTACTTATTTGAAACATTTCTCATAAATAAAAATATATATATATATATATATATATATATATATATATATATATATTGTGTGTGTGTTTTCTTATAAATATTTACAAGTAATATATTGAGTATCCACCCTACCAAAGTACCAATCCAATACTCTTGCATCCTTTCTCTTATTCATTGGACAAAAATCTTTACTAACTTAAGTGTATCTCACGCTTGGACCCATCTTGCATACATTCATTAGTTTGAGGTTATTCATACGATCAACTTCATCAGACACAGGGGCTGACGAATGTCCCCCCAAATTTTTTAAAAATAACCTTAAATATACTAAAAAAATAATTTTTTCCTCCCAAAATTATACTTTTGTCTCCCCAAAATAATATTGTGTCCCCTTTTAACTTATTTTTTTTAGTTTTGCCCCATCTTTTAACACAAAATCTAAAATACCCCATTCATTTAATTTCCTTCCATATTCTAGTTGGCTTCTAACTAGAAACTCAATTTGGTTTAAGACTATGAAGATGAAAAAAAAAAAAAAAAAAAAAAAAGTTAAATGGTTTGGTTTTTTGAGTGGTTATACTAAGTGACTTCTAACCAATAATCAATTTTTTGAGTGGTTATTTTGCAATCAT